>NC_139002.1:60640970-61323798 GCF_964374135.1 Grampus griseus
TTGTATATCTTGGCGCCCTTTCACTTGCTAAAGCCCATGTTTCTGAAGTGCCTCCATTTCCACTGTCTTACTGGGCCCTCCAAGCAGCCCTGAGGGGTAGGTCCTGGCCAGGGATTTGACCAGTGCCCCCTCTCTCTTCAGATGCAGCCCTGGTGGAAGCTGTTCGAGCCAACAATGTCCAAGAAGTCAACAGGTGAGTGTCATACCCCAGGCCTTGCTCTCCCGTGCAGGAGGGCTGAGCGGGATGGGCCCCTTGCTCTGGCGGTGGCTCTGCCTTGGAGGAAATCCTCACAGTGAGCTGGGAACTGAACGCTGTGACTTCCTTGTAGTCACCGAGTCACTTGGGCTCCTTTGGCCCAGGTCAACCCTTAGATATTTTAAGGTAGAGAATCAGTCCCTGTGTCTTCTTTCTGGCCCCAAACATCCCCGGATCCTTTGGCTGTTCTGTTCTTTGAAGGATGTGGTTTGGAGTTCCTCTGCATCCTGTAGGTTCTTCAGTGAATCTTCCAGTTTGTTCTTGTTTCTCTGTGGGATCGGTCACTTGTAATTGCTTGTTGCCTGGATGGGGTGCAGGTGGGCACCAGTGCAGAGGCTTGGAGATTTGAGAGGGAGCTGGAAGAGACCTTTCTGCCAGAGCAGCCTGCCTGCAGGGCTGGGTGCACATGCTGGGCTCCTGCCCAGGGGCTGACTGCATTTCTAGCCTCCCTGGCTCAGCTGTTCCCCTAGTGACCACTGGTCAGTTAGATCTGAGACTTGTTCTTGCTCAGGGACAGGACTTCACTCGGGCCTCCGCCTGGTGCCCAGGGCAGGGCAGAGTCTGTGTCTTGGATGGATGCTCAGACATAGGGCATCAGTATGGGGCTGTTATTCAGGGGCAGAGGCTTCATTCTTGGTGAAACTAGTGGCCCGCATTAGGCCTAACTTTGACCATTTTTTGCCTTTTGTATAGAGCTAGGTGGCCATAGGACATCCTCCCTTCCCTACCACTATGTCCACATTTTAAACAGGAAGTCAGGTGTTTGGAGAGGCTGTCACTGCGCCCAGCGCTGCACACCCGTTGGTGCGCTCCCTCACTCCAGTTGCCTGAACATACAAGAGAGTGTTGAAAGGCAGTCACAGCCCCCATCAAGACTTACTGCTTTGATTCCCTTGCATTTTATCTGCAGCATTATTATTGATTCTCAAGGGTGCTTTTGAGTATTAATGTTCAAGGCTTAGTTTTTAATAAACCACTTTTGGAAGTATGGGCTGGGAGTTGTTTCGTAGCCAAATAAATATTATGGAGCAATAGTTTAATAAACATGCGATGATGCATCTTTAAAACCAAGCACAGATGTCAGTTTGTTGTTATAAGAGCCATTCATAACTCCAGGCAGTGCGTGGCCAGAAACAGATGAGCCTCATTTCCTTCTGCTGCAGTACGATGGCATGAGGGGGTGGAAAGTGGCTGTGCCCCGTGCTTTAAGGCTTTTGCTGACCCTTTAATCACCTGTTGATGACTGCTGAGGTAACTGCTGCTTTCCTCTGGCGAGCCAGTATAGGCAGTGCATTTACAGAGCAGCAGTGCTGTGAATCCACCTTTCCATCACCTAGGGGAGGCTGAGTTTACCCTGTTCCATTGAGCCCCCAAGGGTTGATTGATTTAGCTCTTTCAAATACACATTTTTCTCATTAGCAGGTAAACCCCTGCCACAAAATTACAGGAAGTGATTGAATTTATGTTGTGTGTGTGATTCACAACATTCATGCTTGCCTGTGTGGATAGGGTCTGTAGGGACTTTCCTGTGTGTCACCAGTCTCTAACCTGCCTTTCTCCTGCCTCCTCTTGTCCTATCTCTCTTGGTCATGATGACTCAATCAGAATCTCCCTTCACCCCTCGTGAGGGGGTCAGAGATGAGCAAGGCACAGACCCTGCCCCTCAGAATTGACAGTCTCCCCCCTCTACCACCACCTGGTCTCAAGGAAACAAACATGTAACCTACCAATCACAGTTCTTCCCACTCAGAGAGCTAGACCTACAGGTAGGAGTGGGGAGAGCCCGACCACCCTTGCTAGAAGGAAGCTTTCTTGAATTCCTACTGCAGGTCCTTGTTTAGCCTTTTTACGCCCTAGACTCTGCACAGGTGCTTAACGCTACCCCTAATTTCTTCCTCTGTGTGTCCTGGCCTTTAGTTCTGCCCAACAGACCTGCCGATACCAGGATAGAATTCCATTCTCAATTTTTAAAAGATATTTACTATAGTTTATACGTGGTTGGGTCACCATGTGTATGATGTGTGGTTAAATCAGTATTTGGAATAAAACTCAGACCTGGTAATAATATTGTCCTCTACCCTCCTTTCCTTCTTGCCCTCTCTGGATTCTATGCTGTGTGTGTCTCTGCCTTGATGGCCCCCTACCTTCCGCTGGCCCCAGAGCCTTGGGAGAGCTCTGGATAGTGAAGGGCAGTGTTCTGAAGCTCTTCTGCTCAGAGGCGGGAAATTTCATCATCCTCTTTAAGGATACTCTGGAATCTGCAGTTCCTAGGTTCTAGGTGTGGACCCTCCACACAGATGGCTCTCTGTACACAGTGCTCATTACCCTCTGCTTAAAGCCTCCCAGCGTCAGCTCAAGTCCTACAGCCCTTGTGAAGACTTCCTTGACTCCTCCCAGCTGAGTGTGATCTGCCCGTTGCCCCACACGTGCCTGCTGGTCTGGGAAGGTACGTGGGTCATCTAGGAAGAGCCGTGTTAGCCATGGCAGGAGAGGAATCCTTTGCTAGAAGAGAGGTTGGAGGTCAGGTGGGAGAAGCAGGGCTGAACATCAGGACTGAGGAGGCACTCAGCCCATGAACAGGAAAACCAGTGCGGTTCCCATGCTGCCCAAATCAGGAACAGATGAGGAATCCTCACGCAGCAAGCCAACAGCTCTGGACAGCCACCTGAAGTGTGGGCACTGTTGACCTGTTTTATGTAGAGCTGGCTAATCGTTTGTGGTATGGGCCTGCCTGGCTAAAGGGGCAGGGAAGGTTCTGCCACTCGCCACACTCTTTTTTATATTAAGAAGGTTTGGGCTAGACTTCACCTTAAACCACTGGATTGTGTGCCTCCCCAGGGCAGGGACAAGGTCTGGTTTCCCACATGTCTTATCCTCTTCTCCAGCACAGTGAAAGTTGGGGAAAGCTGCTTTTTACTGACTTTTCAGCAAACCTGAAGTAGACAATCCAGAGTCTTATTTCCATACTCCCATTGGCTATATCAGAGGAGGGCTGGGTCCCTTTTTCTTCCCATTGTCCTCTCCTCCTTTCTCCCTGTGTGGCAACTGTTTCCCTCCTCCCCCAAGGCACTTAAACCTTGTTAGCAAGTTCAGGTCTCGCTCTTCAGGAGTGGAAGCCCAGTCCTGAGGCCCCTGTCCCACCTGTCAGCAGCATGAGCAGGTGGCCCTGCTTCTGGGCTTAGCCCAAACCCAAGCCTGGCTTCTGGACTCAGGATCCACTCACCCGAAACCTAGGGCACAGGGCAGTCTGAAGGCACATCTGTCCAACCTCGAGCTGAGCCATGTGAGGAGCTGTCGGGGCTGGCAGAAGTGAGGCCTCCTGTTCTCCCAGTGGAGATCACATTTCCTTTCGAACAAACTTGGGTGAAAGACTATACCCCTACCCACTTCCCTTCTCCCGGCAGGGAGCTGGGCCTTTGCTGAGTGCTTTTTCTGTTAGTTTTTTTTAAATTTATTTATTTTATTTTTGGCTGCGTTGGGTCTTTGTTGCTGACGCGCGGGCTTCAGTAGTTGTGGCTCGCGGGCTCTAGAGCGCAGGCTCAGTAGTTGTGGCGCACAGGCTTAGTTGCTCTGCGGCATGTGGGATCTTCCCAGACCAGGGCTTGAACCCATGTCCCCTGCATTGGCAGGCAGATTCTTAACCACTGTGCCACCAGGAAAGCCCTCTGCTGAGTGCTTAACTCAGTTGTTTCCATCCGCCCAAGCGCTTTTTAAAAGAAGGAAGTCTGATGGTGTCAATCTTGGACTGCAGACTGCCTACCCTTTCTCTCCAGGATTCATTTGTTCATTTGACAAAATTTTACTGAGCACCTGTCATATGCTGGGTGGCATACTTGGCACAGGGGACATCTGACCACTCATGATTCCTGCCCTCAGTGAAGGAGTCTGGGGAAGACTGTGGTAACACAGTGTGATCAGTGCTGAGACAGGAGGCCAGGATATACCACTAATCAACCTGGGGGACCAGAGAAGATGTCCTAGAGGAAATGACACCTCTCAGACATTTCCTAGTGAAAAAGATTAGAGTCTTAAAATGTCAGGAGGGCTTAGCAAATAGAAGGAGAAGGCGTTCCAGGCAAAGGGAACAGTGTAAGTGATAGCACTGAGGCAAGAAACAGCCTAGAGTGTGTGGTGAGGAGGGGAAATTACTGTTTGGTGTTGCTGGATCACAGCCTGAGGCCAGGAGAGACTGGAGATAGGAAGGGACCTGGTCATGGAGGGCATTGTCCATTTGTCCCTCAGTCACTCATCTGTCCAGCCTGTCCATTGTGCCTAGCCCTGAGCTGAATTTGTGTTGGTGGCAACAAAATGAGGAAGGGGAAGCAGTCCTCGCTCTGGAGGAGCTCACTGACCGTCTTCTCAGGTGAAGAGGGAGCACATTAAGTCAAAAATCGAGAACCAGCAAAACAAGGCACAAGTTGCCTAACTTCTGTAAGACTAAGTAACATGGAAATGATAGTACCTATAACTTACAGAGTTGTTGAGTGTTCATTATTAATAATAGAATTATTACTTAATTCAACCAATATATATGACTGCTTATTAGGAACTAGGCGTTGGACTGAGTGCTGGAGGTAGAGTGGTGAACAAGATTGGCACAGTTCCTGCCCTCTTGGTACTTACAGTCTAACCGGGAGCCAGGTGACTAATTATGCAATTATAATTATGTACTTCAAAGTGATGAACAGTTTGTCTCTTCAACAGATGGTGCTGGGACAACTGGATATCCACATGCAAAAAAATGCAGTTGGAGTCCTCCCTCACCTATACACAAAAATTAACTCAAAATGGATCATAGACCTAAATGTAAGAGCTAAAACTATAAAACTCTTAGAAGAAAACATAGGATTAAATCTTTGTGACTGTGGGCTAGGCAAAGCCTTCTTAGATATGGCACCAAAAGCATAGGAAACCAAAGAAAAAATTAGGTAAATTGGACTTCATGGAAATTAAAAACATTTGTGTTCAAAGGACACTTTTAAGAAGGTGAAAAGACTCTCCCACAGAAAAGGAGAAAATATTTGCAAATTATATGAGATTTGCATCCAGAATATGTAAAGAACTCTTACAACTCAAGAATAAAAAAGTTAACCCAATTTAAAAATGGACAAAGGATCTGAATAGACATTTTTCTGAAAAAGATTTTCAAATGACTGATAAGCGTGTGAAAAGATGCCAAACATCATTAGCATTAGGGTGATGCTAATCAAAGCCACAATGAGATACTGCTTCTCACCC
This sequence comes from Grampus griseus, assembly GCF_964374135.1. NCBI lineage: Eukaryota > Metazoa > Chordata > Mammalia > Artiodactyla > Delphinidae > Grampus > Grampus griseus. The sequence continues at coordinate 60,646,465 of NC_139002.1, forward strand.
ATTAGGGTGACTGTAATCAGAAAGACATAATAGCAAGTGTTGGTAAGAATGTGGGGAAATTGGAATCCTCATATATTACTGGTGGGAATGTGAAATGGTGTAACTGCTTTGGAAAACAGTTGGCAATTCTTCAAAATATTAAAGATAGAGTTACCTTATGATCCAGCAAGTCTACTCCTAGGTATGTACTGCAGAGAAATGAAAACATGTATATTAATGTACTTGTACATGAACGTTCACAGCAGCATTATTCATAGTAGCCTAAAGAGGGAAACAACTCCAAAGTCTATTAACTGATCAATGGATAAATAAAAATATAGCCATACAGTGGAATATTATTTATCAGTACAAAGAAATGAAGTACTGCTAGGTATATGCTACAACATGACCTTGGAAGCATTATGCTAAGTGAAAGAAGCCAGACACAAAAGACCACATATTATATGATTCAATTTACATAAAATGTCCAGAACAGACAAATCCATAGAGACAAAGTAGATTGGTGATTGCCAAGGACTGGAGAGGCTGGGGTTGGGAGGGCACAGGGAGTGACTGCTAGTGGGTCCAGAGTTTCTTTCTGGGCTAATGAAAATGTTCTGAGGTTAGTAGTCAAGATCACACAACTCTGAATCTACTAAGAGCAATTGAGTTGTGTACTTTTAATGGATGGATTTTATGGTATGTGAATTATATCCTTTTTATTTCTCCTTTTTTTTTTATAGAGGAGAGTTTTTATTGTTGTTGTTGTTTTGTTTTGTTTTGTTTTGTTGCGGTACGCAGGCCTTTCACTGTTATGGCCTCTCCCGTTGCGGAGCACAGGCTCCAGACGCACAGGCTCAGCCGCCATAGCTCACGGGCCCAGGCGCTCCACGGCATGTGGGATCCTCCCGGACTGGGGCACGAACCCGTGTCCCCTGCATTGGCAGGCGGACTCTCAACCACTGCGCCACCAGGGAAGCCCTAAAGGAGAATTTTTTAAATATTTATTTAATTTATTTTTTGGCTGTGCCTCACGGCATGTGGGATCTTAGATCCCCAACCAGGGATTGAACCTGTGCCCCCTGCAGTGGAAGCACGGAATCCTAACCACTGGACTGCCAGGGAAGTCCTGTGGATTATATCTTAATAAAACTCTTTAAAAAATGAAGTACAAGACACTTGGGAATCTAACCTTGAGTATAGGAGGGGTTGGGGTGGGGGTATGTGGTCAGTAAGGCAAACCATCTGAGTGAGATTGAAGTGAACTCTGAAGGATGAAGAGAAAACTAGAACATTGTGTTAGAAGGGCAGTAGGTAGAAGGCCTTGAGTCAAGCAGAGATGTGAAGGAATTAGAGAAGGCCAGTATGACTGGACTCTAGAGAGTAAGTGGGAGAGGGTGTGAAGTAAAGTTGGAAAGTTAAGCAAGGACCATATCACACTGGATCTGTTGGCCAAGTTAATGATTTTTATTTTTACTAAGAACAGTGGGCAGCCATTGAAGAATTTTAAGGTGTGTGTATGTGAGAGAAAAAGACACATACATGGTGACATGATCTAGATCTGTAATTTTAAAAGATCACTCTGGCTGCTCTGTGGCGAATAGATTGATAGAGCTGTGGTGGATGGAGAAGACCGGTTGAAAGTGACTGGAGTAGTGCAGACCAGAGAGGATGATGGCAGGTGGTGACTTGAAGTAAGATGTCAGTAGCAGAGATGGAGGAGGTAAGCTAGACAGGACTTGGTGTTGTGTAGAACAGTGTCAGTACCTGGTATGTAGTAGGTACTCAATATGTGAATCTTGAATGAATGAATGAATGAATGAATGAATAGAATTGGATATGGTTGATTAAGGAGAAGAAGGTATTAAGAATGAATTTCTGTTTTCTGGCTTGATCCGCTGTGGAGATGCTGTTACCATTCGCTGAGATGAAGATCCTAGAGGAGGACTGGATTGGAAGAAAATGATGAGTTCAGTTTTGAACATGCTGCGTTTAACGTTTCAGTGAGATATTCAAGTGGAGAGGTCAACTAGGCAGTTGAATGGGTCTTTCTGACTCTTCCCGCTATATATAGCATGCTGCCTCAATGATTGGTTTAGAGATTGTTTTGACATCTTGTTTTGATTTCTGGTTTGATGGTTTTAGGCAATAAAGTACTTCATACCAGTTAAAAGTTTTTTACTAGATACCTTTGGGAAAAAGTCTGGTTTGATATGCAACACAGGAAAGAAGAAAGGGTTGGGTTTTGTTGAAGGCTAAACACATTTATTCTAGCTCTGCATTGATGGCTTGGTTTGGTTCTTGTCCCCAGATGCCCCAGCTTGGGGCTTGAGGCGCTTGCTGTCCACGTGCCAGGATTAAGGTGTCCAGAATGTGCTTAGCTACAGTATAGGTAAATGTTCTGCATATTGATCCAGGGATTTTATCTAATTAACAAAAACCCTGGCTGGTAAATACATTTGGCTGTCTCAGGGCCTCAGGGAGGCTGTCTGTCTATTGATTGTTGTATCATTTTGGCTTGATGGGAAGATATTAATGATGGCATCAGAGCAACCAAAACATCTGACTCTCTTAACCAGTAAATATGTAAATGTTCTTGTGGCTTGCAGTAGGTTGAAACAAAAGCTTTATCCTAGGCCAAAGGTCAAGGCCTAACTGGCATCACTCTTGTAATTTGATGCTTTTTGAGAGCATTTTTTGAATGCTAGAGTATAACCCACACAGGTTGTTTTGAATTCTGGGATGTTGGAAGGCAGCATAATGTTACAGAAAGAATACAAGGTTTTTAGGATTAGAAGACCTGGGTTCCCATAATTCAAAAAGAGTCATGTACCACAATGTTCATTGCAGCACTATTTACAGTAGCCAGGACATGGAAGCAACCTAAGTATCCATCGACAGATGAATGGGTAAAGAAGATGTGGTACATATATACAATGGAATATTACTCAGCCATAAAAAGAAACGAAATTGAGTTATTTGCAGTGAGGTGGATGGACCTAGAGACTGTCATACAGAGTGAAGTCAGAAAGAGAAAAACAAATACCGTATGCTAACACATATATATGGAATCTAAGAAGAAAAAAAAAAGGTTCTGAAGAACCTAGGGACAGGACAGGAATAAAGACGCAGATGTAGAGAATGGACTTGAGGATACAGGGAGGGGGAAGGGTAAGCTGGGACAAAGTGAGAGAGTGGCAGGCATATATATACACTACCAAATATAAAATAGATAGCTAGTGGGAAGCAGCCACATAGCACAGGGAGATCAGCTCTGTGCTTTGTGACCACCTAGAGGGGTGGCATAGGGAGGGTGGGAGGGAGACGCAAGAGGGAGGGGATATGGGGATATATGTATACGTATAGCTGATTCACTTTGTTATGCAGCAGAAACTAACACAACATTGTAAAGCAATTATACTCCAATAAAGATGTTTTAAAAAAATAACAGCTAGCAGTAATTGAATACTTGTAATGTGCCAGGCACAATTCTAAGCTTTTTAAGTATATGCTTATAACAATCCCAAGAGATAGATATCATTACCTCCACTTTATAGATAAGGAAACAAGGACAGAGAGTCAGGAAGAAGGCCAGCAGAGACAGGATTTAAACCTAGACCATTCTAGTTGCTGTATTACCCTGGAATTACTAAGTTCATTATTATTCAGGAGACAGAATGAGTCGCTGATAGAAAAGTTACTAAAGTTTGACTGAAGTTATTAAAGTTTGCCACTGAATTTGTCACTAAATACCTGGCTTGGATTTTAGAGAGAAGAGCAGTATGTATTTAAAATATATTACAAACCTCATCTGTTAACATCGTCACATAACTTTAAAGATGATATTTTTTATTTAAAATAATACTGTCAGAAATTAATTCTCAGTGGTTCTCTTATATAAATAATTGACATTAAAGTGAAGATTATTAAATAAAGAAAACAAGACCTGGGTTCCACTTCTGTCACAGTAACTGTCTCTATGACCCTTAGTAGGTAATAGACCCTCCCTTTTTGAATCTTAGTTTCCAAATCTTGTTAATGGGCTTCCCACTGAGAACTCTGAAATATAATTCTCAGGGTTAAGCTCTACAGAAAAAACTGAGCCCTTTGGGGAGGGTCCAAATCACACACTAAAACACCAGGGCTTGCTCAAGTGGGCCTTCACCAAACAAGCAATTTTGCAGAGTGGTCCAGGGCCTGGCACCTTTTCTGAGGTGTGGACTTACTGAGTCTCTGGTTGCTTGCTCCCTGGTGATGGAAAGCAACTGGGGAAGATTGGGTTAGCAGCTTTTTATGAACTTCGAGAGTAGGTGAGTTGTGGAAACAGCCAGTCAGCTGCTGAGAACCCCAGCAGAGTCAGGTGGTTAGCCAAGCCGAGGAGCAGAGAACAGCGAGGGCTTACTGGGGTGGCTTGGGGGAAGGAGGGATGCCCCTGAAGGGGAGCCCAGCCCTGGGATTGAGCCTCTAGTGCTGGCCCCACTGGTCCTTGGCTGTATGGCCTTGAGCTGGTAGTCCCTTAACTTCCTCAGTGACTTCGACTGTAAGATAACTACACAGGCCACCCTCCCAGGATCTCGTGAGAGTTCCAGGCAGGTGAACTCTTGTGGTCTAGAAAATTACCCATCCTTTGGTTCATCAGTGTCACGTCTTCAGGGAAGCCTTCCCTAGCCCTCCAGGTAGCACTTATCACCCTCTTTTGGGATGGGTCATCTGTTTCCTTCTTCCTCTCTCTCTCTGTCTCTCTCTGTCTCTCTCTGTCTCTCTCTGTCTGTCTGTCTGTCTGTCTGTCTGTCTCTCTCTCTCTCTCTGTGTGTGTGTCTCTCTCACAGTACTGTGAGTTTTGGAGGTGGGAGACCATTGCTGTGGTGTTCATCTCTGTTCATGTAAACAGTTAACAAATACTTATTGAGAATTGTAAAAGTGTTTGGTGAATGGTAAGAGTTAGGCAGACGTTAACAGTTATTTACAGTCATAATAAACCTGTAAATGGAGGAACTGACATCCCCTAGGAAAAAAATAAAAATGGTGAATTAGTTCAGTCATTTATTCATTCAACAAATAGTGCCTACTGTGTGCTGGCACTGTGCTAGGCCCTGATGGATCAGTGGTAAGCCAAAAATGTACAGACCTCACCTCATGAAACTTAAAGCCTAGTCAGACGTTAATCATGCAAATACGAAATTACAACTGTGACAAATGCTGCAAAGGGATGGTATGGAGAATCCTGAGTGCCTCTGAGAGGTTTACTCTGGTCAGGGAAAGCTTCCCAGAGGAAGCTTGAGTCCGAAGTGAAGGAGAGGAAGAATTAACCTAGGTGAAGAAGGATAAAAAGAGCTTTCCTGGCAGAAGGAACTTTTGTTTATAGAGGCCCCGTGGCAGGAGGAACAACAGCAGGTGTGAAGGACTGAAAAAGGCTGATGGGACTGCAGCTCAGAGGGGGGTGCCAGGAGCTTGGAGAATAAGCAGGTCTTGCAAGGCATTGGAGGCTGTCTATAGTAAGGAGCTTTGTCTTATTCTAACAGCAGTGACAGCTGAGTTGGGGGCGGGGCAGGGGTGGTTGAGAGGGGATTGATGTGCTCAGCTGCTCAGCAACCATTCTTTTTTTTTTTTTTTTAATTCCTAGGTATTTTATTCTTTTTGTTGCAATGGTGAATGGGATTGTTTCCTTAATTTCTCTTTCTGATCTTTCGTTGTTAGTGTATAGGAATGCACGAGATTTTTGTGCATTAATTTTGTGTCCTGCAACTTCACCAAATTCAATGATTAGCTCTAGTAGTTTTCTGCTGGCATCTTTAGGATTCTCTATGTATAGTATCATGTCATCTGCAAACAGTGACAGTTTTACTTCTTTTCCAATTTGTATTCCTTTTATTTCTTTTTCTTCTCTGACTGCCGTGGCTAGGACTTCCAAAGCTGTGTTGAGTAATAGTGGTGAGAGTGGACATCCTTGTCTTGTTCCTGATCTTAGAGGAAATGCTTTCAGTTTTTCACCATTGAGAATGATGTTTGCTGTGCGTTTGTCATATATGGCCTTCATTATGTTGAGGTAGGTTCCCTCTATGCCCACATTCTGGAGAGTTTTTATCATAAATGGGTGTTGAATTTTGTCAAAAGCTTTTTCTGCATCTATTGAGATGATCATATGGTTTTTCTTCTTCAATTTGTTAACATGGTGTATCACATTGATTGATTTGCATATACTGAAGAATCCTTGCATCCCTGGGATAAATCCCACTTGATCGTGGTGTATGATCCTTTTAATGTGTTGCTGGATTCTGTTCGCTAGGATTTTGTTGAGGATTTTTGCATCTATATTCATCAGGGATATTGGTCTGTAATTTTCTTTTTTTGTGGTAATGTTTGTCTGGTTTTGGCATCAGGGTGATGGTGGCCTCATAGAATGAGTTTGGGAGTGTTCCTTCCTCTGCAAATTTTTGGAAGAGTTTGAGAAGGATGGGTGTTAGCTCTTCTCTAAATGTTTGGTAGAATTCACCTGTGAAGCCATCTGGTCCTGGACTTCTGTTTGTTGGAAGATTTTTAATCATTTTCAATTTCATTACTTGTGATTGGTCTGTTCATATTTTCTATTTCTTCCTGGTTCAGTCTTGGAGGGTTATACCTTTCTAAGAATTTGTCCATTTCTTCCAGGTTATCCATTTTATTGGCATAAAGTTGCTTGTAGTAGTCTCTTATGATGCTTTGTATTTCTGCGGTGTCCGTTGTAACTTCTCCTTTTTCTAATTTTATTGGTTTGAGTCCTCTCCCTCTTTTTCTTGATGAGTCTGGCTAAAGGTTTATCAATTTTGTTTATCTTCTCAAAGAACCAGCTTTTAGTTTTATTGATCTTTGCTGTTGTTTTCTTTGTTTCTATTTCATTTATTTCTGCTCTGATCTTTATTTCTTTCCTTCTACTAACTTTGGGTTTTGTTTGTTCTTCTTTCTCTAGTTCCATTAGGTGTAAGGTTAGGTTGTTTATTTGAGATTTTTCTTGTTTCTTGAGGTAGGATTGTATTGCTATAAACTTCCCTCTTACAACTGCTTTTGCTGCATCCCATAGGTTTTTGGATCGTCATGTTTTTTTTGTCATTTGTCTCTAGGTATTTTTTTATTTCCTCTTTGATTTCTTCAGTGATCTCTTGGTTATTTAGTAACATATTTTTTAGCCTCCATGTGTTTGTGTTTTTTACGTTTTTTTCCCTGTAATTTCTAATCTCATAGTGTTGTGGTCGGAAAAGATGCTTACTATGATTTCAAGTTTCTTAAATTTACCGAGGCTTGATTTGTGACCCAAGATATGATCTGTCCTGGAGAATGTTCCGTGTGCACTTGAGAAGAAAGTGTAATCTGCTGGTTTTGGATGGAATGTCCTATAAATATCAATTAAATCTATCTCATCTATTGTGTCATTTAAAGCTTGTGTTTCCTTATTAATTTTCTGTTTGGATGATCTGTCCATTGGTGTAAGTGAGGTGTTAAAGTCCCCCACTATTATTGTGTTACTGTCGATTTCCTCTTTTATAGCTGTTAGCATTTGTCTTATGCATTGAGGTGCTCCTGTGTCGGTTTCCTCTTTTATAGCTGTTAGCATTTGTCTTATGTATTGAGATGCTCCTTTGTCGGGTGCATATATATTTATAATTGTTATATCTTCTTCCTGGATTGATCCCTTGATCATTATGTAGTGTCCTTCCTTGTCGCTTGTAATAGTCTTTATTTTAAAGTCTATTATATCTGATATGAGTATTGCTACTCCAGCTTTCTCTTGATTTCCACTTGCATGGAATACCTTTTTCCTTCCCCTAACTTTCAGTCTGTATATGTCCCTAGGTCTGAAGTGGGTCTCTGGTACACAGCATATTTATGGGTCTTGTTTTTGTATCCATTCAGCGAGCCTTTGTCTTTTGGTTGGAGCATTTAATCCATTCACATTTAAGGTAATTATCGATATGTATGTTCCTATTACCATTTTCTTAATTGTCTTGGGTTTGTTTTTGTAGGTACTTTTCTTCTCTTGTGTTTCCCACTTAGAGAAGTTCCTTTAGCATTTGTTGTAGAGCTGGTTTGGTGGTGCTGAATTCTCTTAGCTTTCGCTTACCTGTAAAGGTTTTGATTTCTCTGTCGAATCTGAATGAGATCTTTGCTGGGTAGAGTAATCTTGGTTGTAGGTTCTTCCCTTTCATCACTTTAAATATATCATGCCATTCCCTTCTGGCTTGTAGAGTTTCTGCTGAGAAATCAGTTGTTAACCTTATGGGAGTTCCCTTGTATATTATTTGTTGTTTTTCCCTTGTTGCTTTTAATAATTTTTCTTTGTCTTTAATTTTGTTCAATTTGATTACTATGTGTCTCGGTGTGTTTCTCCTTGGGTTTATCCTGCCTGGGACTTTCTGTGCTTCCTGGAGTTGGGTGCCCATTTCCTTTCCCATGTTAGGGAAGTTTTCGACCATAATCTCTTCAAATATTTTCTTGGGTTCTTTCTCTCTCTCCTCCTTCGGGGACCCCTATAATGCGAATGCTGGTGTGTTTAATGTTGTCCCAGAGGTCTCTTAGGCTGTCTTCATTTCTTTTCATTCTTTTTTCTTTATTCTGTTCTGCAGCAGTGAATTCCACCATTCTGTCTTCCAGGTCACTTATCCATTCTTCTGCCTCAGTTATTCTGCTGTTGATTCTTTCTAGTGTATTTTTCTTTTCAGTTGTTGTGTTGTTCATCTCTGTTTGTTCTTTAATTCTTCTAGGTGTTTGTTCTTTAATTCTTCTAGGTCTTTGTTAAACATTTCTTGCATCTTCTCGATCTTTGCCTCCATTCTTTTTCCGAGGTCCTGGATCATCTTCACTACCATTATTCTGAATTCTTTTCCTGGAAGGTTGCCTATCTCCACTTCATTTAGTTGTTTTTCTGGGGTTTTATCTTGTTCCTTCATCTGGTAAATAGTCCTCTGCCTTTTCATTTTGTCTGTCTTTCTGTCAATGTGGTTTTCATTCCACAGGCTGCAGGATTGTAGTTCTTCTTGCTTCTGCTGTCTGCCCTCTTCAGCAACCATTCTGATTGCTGAGAAACATTAGGAGCCAATCTGAGTGCCTACCAGCTTGTGTGTGCCAGCGTCTTCTTGGGCACTGATCTAGCCACGGAGGCAGTGAGACCACAAAACTGCTGTGCCCCAGGGCTCCCCAGCAGGGGCAGCTGTCAGGCTGTATCTCCCCACCACCATTGCTGTGGCCCAAGTGCTTCTTCTCCAAAGTCCCAGCTCAGTCATGGTCATAGCACAAATCCTGTCAGCATGACTGGAACCAGTTGGATTTTTTCCCGTGAAGGTTTCCTGGAAACTGAGGAACATAGAGAAATCTAAGAATATTAAAAATAGTCAAACTAATATGTTACTGGGCTTACCATATTCACTGTAGCAATTTACCTCACAGTTCTGCTCTCTCTGTCCTGTTTGAAAAGCCTCCTCAGAAAATCTGACTTTCGAACTTTAAGACTCTTCTACATCCTGCTTCCTTCCCTCTCCTCTCTTTGGAGCAGTGGTCCCAGGCCCAAAGTCCTCCTAAGGCCATAAGTGGTTCTCTTCTTGTGACTCTGTCAGTGGGTTTGCTGGAGAGGTTTTCATATCACTGGCAGGAATCCTGTCAGTAAGGAATTCAGAATCTGAGAAAACAAGGTTTGACTCCCAGCTGTCAGTCTGAGAAAACAAGCTTTGGATCCCACCTGTGCCATTTGTTAGCTCTGTGACCTTGGGAAAGTAGCCTAACCTCTCTAGCCTTAGATTTTTCATCTGCAAAGTGGGATGATGATTGACCTACCTCACACCTTTGCTGTGAGTATTAAATGAGAAAATTAAATGAGAAAAACCAGCGAGTGCTGTGCCTGGCACATACCAGGTGCTCAATACATAGTAGGTGTTGTTTTTGAGTGTTGTTAATTACACTAAGTGTTCGCCCCTGAACTAGCAAAATAAATTAAGATAATGGGTAGGATTTTCTGGATAATCTATTTTTACCCTCTTCATTTTTCTTAAGCTCTTAGTGTGCATTCAGAGACCCCAGCAAATGAACACAAGGTAAATGGATATTAAGGTGGAGCAGAAAGGCACCCAGCCTATCATGCTTAGTTTTACTACATTTTTTTAGAACCCATGTATATTCAGAGTTTTGTTTAATGTTTGTAGCATATTACTTTGACAGCATACTTTTGTATATTTTTTACATATATTCATTGTATATGTATATTATAAAGCACATAAAATAATAATATTTTAATAACATTATTAACTATTACTAATAGTGACCAATGTTTATTGAATGCCTTTTTAGAGATAGGCATTACGTGAGACTTAAATCACTAAATCCTTAAAACTGTGTAAGTAGTATAGCCCCATTTCATAGACGATGAAACAGAAATTTGGATTGTTTGAGTAATTTACCCAAAGTCGCCCCCTTGGAAGTGACCCACCACTTCATTTTACAGATGAGGAGGCCATGAGGCCGGAAGCAGAATGGAGCTTGCCTGGGTCACAGTTTCCTCCCAGCACTTTTCCAGGCTCAGGGAGATATTTTGTAGGTCAACGGAGAACCATTTCAGTCTGCCTTACTGGGAGTCTATAAGGTTCCTGAAGATAAATGTCAAATCTAGATCCCTTATCTGTCCTGCCCTCAACTCTGCTCTTCATTGACAGGCCCCACCCCACCCCTGCATTCCTCCCAGCCAAGCCGGCTCCCCTCTGTCCCAAGAACCCCCATTCCAGTCAGAACTGACTTCTCTAGCCCTAAACACACAGCTTACTTCTTCCTACCTGTGAGCCTTTGTAGCACTTCCAACTCTACCCCTGTTCTCCTCACACCCCTATCTAGATCCTGTTCGTGGTTCATTGCCCCCTTCAAGCCCTTCCTTTTCCAGAAAGCTCACCCTCCCTAATAATAATAGCTGCCATTTATTAGATACCCACTCTATGTGAGGCAGAGTACCAGATACTGTATATGTATTACCTTCATTCTTTGCTGCAGTATTGCAAAACAGATTGCGTTATAATCATTTTCCACTTGAAGCTCAGACAGATTTAGTGCTTACTACCCTACAGCTTGTAAGAAGTAGAGCTGTGATTTAAACCGAGTCCCATGTGAATGCAAAGTATGTGCTTTTCTCACTGCAGTTCACTGCTAGTTCCAGCCCATGTTGATCTTTCTTATCAACATTTCCACAGCCTTAAATTCTGAGCCAAATGGTATCATGTTTAGTTTTCATCTCATTGTCTTTCTCCTCAGTTGCTTCATGCGTGTGTCTCCTCACCCAGGCCATGCTGTCACAGCCAGGTAGATGGCATCTCCTCCTGCCTTCACCATAGCTAGTCACACAAGGCTGACTGGGCACTCAGAAAGCACACAGTACAGAGTCTGGCCAGTTGGTTGACTGGTTGAATAAAACCTTGTTTATTCTCCAGAGTCTACCCAGCAGGAGGGTACAGCAGCTGGGCAGGCTGACTGGTCTCCAGGATCCTCCATTCATTTGGATGGGAGGCCCAGGAAGGCTGCATAAGAATCCCTCTCTGAGGCTGAGCTGAGGCTTCCATCTCAATGCCCTTTTGTTTGCGAGGATAGCACCCAGGCCTCCCGGGAAGTCTGTGTATTTGACCAGCTTTTGCAGATAGTGAGCAGGGACCGAATGTAAAGCACAAACAATTGGAGGAGGCCCCTGAAATTCCCAGGGGTTCAGAGTCCAGCAGGCAGAGCAGTATCCTTCCCAGGGCCAACTGGGACTCAGGTACAGCCCCCGAATGGGTCTGTTAGGACCCAAGGCACTTTTGTCTCCAGCCTCACTTCCTGTCCAGTATTCATGTCTCCTCTTTAGGTTCTCTGATGGGCAACATCCAGCCCTCAGTTAGGCACCTCTAGGTATGAGGCACACTCTCCCTCCTGAATGATAAGCAGACTGATTGGTCAAACATTTACTCATTCATTTTATTTTTCCGTTTGAGATATAATTCGCATATCATAAAATTCACCCTTTTAAAGTATACAGTTCAGTGGTTTTTTAATATAGTTGTAAGATTATGCAACCATCGCTGCTCTCTAATTCCAGAACATTCTCATCACCATTTCCCCCCAAAAAACCCAGTCCCATTAGCAGTCACTCCCCATTCCCCCTTCTCCCAGACCCTGGCAACTGCTAATTGACATTCTGTCTCGATGGATTTCCCTATATGGGTATTTCAAATAAATGGACTCATACAATATGTGGCGCCTTGTCACTGGCTTCTTTCACTTAATATGTTTTCAGGGTTCATCTCTGTTGTAGCATGTATCAGTACTTTGTTCCTTTTAATGACTGAATAATATTCCATGTATAGATATACTACATTTTATTTATACATTCATCAGTTGATGGATATTTGTGTTTTCACTTTTTGACTATTATGAATAACACTACTATGAACATTTGTGTACAGTTTTCGTGTGAATGTATGTTTTTATATCTATACCTAGGAGTGGAACTGTCAGGTCATATGGTAACTCTATGTTTAACATTTTGAGAAACTGTCACACTAGTTTCCAAAGTAACTAAACCATTTTAACATTCTCACCAGCAATATAGAATATGAGGGTTCTGATTTCTCCACATCTTTGCCAACATTCGTTGTCATTTTTATTAGAGCCATCTTTAGTATGTGTGTAGTGATATCTAGTTGTGGTTTTGGTTTGCATTTCCTTGGTAGCATCTTTTAATAAGTTTTTTGGCCATTTGTACATTTTCTTTGCCATTTATTCATTCTTAAGGCCCATCATGAGCAGTATGCCCCACTTGGCATTGAGGAGGACCATAAAGATGTATCCTCATGACCTTTGCCTTTCAAAGAACTTTCAGTCTGGTAAGAGAATTGTAATTAGTACATACGAAAAGTTAAGGCTCCATAGACAAGGGGGCATGTAGTCTGGGCCTGGAGATGGGTAGTATTTGGATACGAGGAGCTCAGTGGAAAGACATTCTGGGCAGTTGGAATAATGTAAGCTTAAGCACTTTGTAATTAGAAAAGTATTATATTTTATGTCGTGGTGAATTCTGACGTAATACTGTGAAAGCACCTGGCATAGCACTTGACACATGGTGGGCTGCTGTTATGGAGTTAGCGCTCTCTACTGCTCCCCTCTTTGGTCCCTGCTCTGTCTTCTAGGACTACACAGCTCCCTTTTCCTGTTCCAGACTTTTAAATATTAAGAGACAGAACTCCAAGCCAAATAACCCTTGGTTCTCGAAATTGTGATTTCAAGTCTTGTCCTCATCCTAGTCATTTTCTAATGAAGTGGCCACAAAGTTTTTGGTGCCCCTTCTGAATTCCAGTGTGGCATGACCATTATTGGGAGGAGCAGGGCAGTGATCCCCTTTTTAGAGATTTTAAGAATCTATTAACATGGCCTGAGCTTGCATTAGCTTTCTTGGCAGCTGCATTATACTCCTAGAGTCTGTTAAGCTTGCAGTCAGCCCAGTCTACAGAAAACTAGGGCTTCCTGTACTTCTTTTTTTTTTGTTTTAATATCTTTATTGGAGTATAATTGCTTTACAGTGGTGTGTTAGTTTCTGCTGTATAACAAAGTGAATCAGCTGTACATATACATATATTCCCATTTCTCCTCCCTTTTGCGTCTCCCTCCCACCCTCCCTATCCCACCCCTCTAGGTGGTCACAAAGCACTGAGCTGATCTTCCTGTGCCATGCAGCTGCTTCCCACTAGCTATCTATTTTACATTTGGTAGTGTATATATGTCCATGCCACTCTCACTTCGTCCCAGCTTACCCTTCCCCTTCCCCGTGTCCTCAAGTCCATTCTCTACATCTGCATTTTTATCGCTGTCCTTCCCCTAGGTTTTTTTTATAGATTCCATATATATGTGTTAGCATACGGTATTTGTTTTTCTCTTTCTGCCTTCACTCTGTATGACAGTCTCTAGGTCCATCCACCTCACTGCAAATAACTCAATTTCGTTTCTTTTTGTGGCTGAGTAATATTCCATTGTATATATGTGCCACATCCTCTTTATCCATTCATCTGTAGATGGAAACTTAGGTTGCTTCCATGTCCTGGCTATTGTAAATAGTGCAGCAATGAACATTGGGGTGCATGTGTCTTTTTGAATTATGGTTTTCTCAGGGTATATCCCCAGTAGTGGGATTGCTAGGTCATATGGTAGTTCTGTTTTTAGTTTTTTAAGGAACTTCCATACTGTTCTCTGTAGTGGCTGTGTCAATTTACATTCCCACCAACAGTGCAGGAGGGTTCCCTCTTCTCCACACCCTCTCCAGCATTTATTGTTTGTAGATTTTTTGATGATGGGCATTCTGACCAGTGTGAGGGGATACCTCATTGTAGTTTTGATTTGCATTTCTCTAATGATTAGTGATGTTGGGGCTTCCTGTACTTCTATAACCTACCAATTAGATTTGTTTGCCAAGCTTGTTTTAACCAAGACGACTTTAAAGTATTGTATTGCCATGCAGCTGTGAAAGTGGTGGTGGTAGTATGGAGACTACCACGAAGAAGAAGGGATGGATCTGGCCTTTCTCATCTTCAGTCTAAGAGAAGGAGTCTCTTCCAGGGGAGAAGGTTCTAGACAGCAGAACTAATCAGAGTATCTCTATCCCTCAGATAACCTCCTTTTCACTTAAGGCTTTTCCTACTTTATCATTTTCTGTCAATTGGTTAGTCCCATCAGATACTTGTGCTGGCCCCAGGCTAAATGTGGGAAAAAAGGGAAGAAGATGGAATATGTGCCCTGGAAGGCAGTGTGGTTCAGTAGAGAGAGCATGGGGTCCAGTCCCAAGCTGCCACTTAACTGACCATGTGATCTTAAGCAAGTCAGTTACCCTCTCTCTATATGACTCAGGCTCTTCCTCTAATCACAGGACCAGTTAAGATTATAAATGTCAAGTGCCTGATGCATAGTAGGCTGCTCAAGAAACGTGAGCACTTTTGAACTCCACCATTCAAGAGCTTTGCAAGACCGGAAGAGCCAAGCATGCAGTGTGCTCACTGACCCTGTACAAACAGCTCTCAGAACACCTGTGATCCTTTAAGCACTTATTTGTGTACTTACTTGTTCCATTTCCCCACCCCCAGTTCAGACTGCGAGCTCCTTGTGGGCAGGATCCGTGTCTGATTCATCTGTACCCTCAGTGCCCAGCACAGAGCCTGGTTGGAGAAGGGGCTACTTAAGTTTTGTTATTGGGACAAACCTGAATTAATGAAGTCCAGATTTTGTCCCTCCCCATCTAGAGGGCCAGGTACTGTGGTTGGCTTTGCACAGTCCATTCTTTACTGAAAATCTCATAGGGTTCTGGAGCTTAGCAGTAGTGGGCCAAGTGCCAACCCAATTTAAGAAATTTGAGCCACTTCTGTGTCTCGTTGCCATAGTATGACAAGCTTCCTATCAACCAGCCAACTGCCCAGCTGCCCTACTGCCCTCTGTGGCAGCCTAGAGGCCTGCCGTGGTGCCAGTAGGTGGCGCTCATGGCCCTTTCCCACACTTCACTGCCTAGACAGACTTTGCCTTCTTGTCAGCAAGGCAACTGCTGACTGGGACATAGCTTAGAGCCCAGAGGTACCCAGATGAGAGTGAGGTACCCAGATGAGAGTGCCCTGGACCGCCCCCTCCCCTTTCTGGCCTTGTTGGTTTTTCTGTTTTATTGAGTCCCAGCCATGGCACACACTGCTCGAGGAAGTACAGATGTTTCCCATAGAAGATCCCAGGAATTCATTAAGGGAATCTGTGCTTCTGCCCATCCTTTGTGGCACAGCTCATGCCTCTGCCTCCAAGAAGTCATCCCTGTGGCTCTTGCTCTGCCCTACACTCACATGGTACCTTGCTTGTATTTTAGCTGTTTGCCAGGTGTGTAGCTATCCAGTGAACACCTTGAAAACAAGAACACTGCGTAATTCATCAAACTGCCCTCAGTATCCTGCTCAGAGTCCTATAGTAACCAGTTTCATGAAAAGTTTGTGGAATGAATAGTTGAATAATAGGCCGTGGTTCCTCAAAAAAATTGTTATCCAAATTGAAGGACAATCTACAAACTAGCCTGACTCTGCAGAAATGTCTATATCATGAATATATATCAAAGAAAAGTTGAGGAACTGTTCTAGATGAAAGGAAACTGAAGGCACATGCAATGCTTGATTCCAGTTTTTTTTTTTAATATATTTATTTATTTATTTATGGCCGCATTGGGTCTTCATTGCTGCACGCAGGCTTTCTCTAGTTGTGGTGAGTGGGGACTACTCTTCGTTGTGGTGCGCAGGCTGCTCATTGCGGTGGCTTCTCATTGTGGAGCACGGGCTTTAGACACGTGGGCTTCAGTAGTTGTGGAGCGTGGGCTTCAGTAGTGGTGGCTTGTGGGCTCTAGAGCACAGGCTCAGTAGTTGTGGCACACAGGCTCAGTAGTTGTGGCGCACGGGCTTAGTTGCTCCACGGCATGTGGGATCTTCCCAGACCAGGGATCGAACCTGTGTCCCCTGCATTGGCAGGCAGGTTCTTAATCACTGCGCCACCAGGGAAGTCCCTGATTCGAGTTTTGATCCTGGATTATAGCTGGATCTGGGGCAGAGAGGGGATTGCTATAAAGCAATCTCCTATAAAATCCCCTATTAAAAAAAATTGCTAAAAAAATTATTTGGATAATTGAAGAAATTTGAGTACGGGATATATATTAGATAAAAATATTTTATCAATGCTAAGTGTTCTGAATTCAATCATTATTGGTTAGTGGTTATGTAAGAGAGTGTCCTTATACTAGGAAATACGTGCTGAAGTATTTGGGAATAAAGGGGTATAATGTCTGAAACTAACTCTCACATGGTCTAGGAAAAAAGAGAGAAAGAAAAGGAGTGGAGTGGTAAGGCACATGAGGCAAAATGTAATGAGAATCCAAGTAAAGGATATACCTGAGTTTTGTGCGTTTGTGCTATTTTTTAACTGCTTGGTAAGTTTGAAATCATTTCAAAATAAAAAGTTAAAAATAATAATAATCTATGCACTTTAATGTGTGCCAAGTTCCTCCTAGAAACTGTAAGAAAGGTGGGACAAAGAATGGTCCCACCTTTGGCTTTTATTCTGTTTAATCCAGCAGTATTCAGTAAAGTTCTGATACAGTTCCTCCACTGTATGCCTTTTTTTTAAATAATAAATTTATTTATTTATTTTTTGCTGCGTTGGGTATTCGTTGCTGCGGTGCGGGCTTCCTCTAGTTGCAGCGAGCGGGGGCTACTCTTGGTTGTGGTGCGCAGGCTTCTCATTGCGGTGGCTTCTCTTGTTGTGGAGCACGGGCTCTAGGCATGCAGGCTTCAGTAGTTGTGGCACTCAGGCTCAGTAGTTGTGGCTCGCGGGCTCTAGAGTGCAGGCTTAGTAGTTGTGGCGCACAGGCTTAGTTGCTCCGCGGCATGTGGGATCTTCCCAGACCAGGGCTTGAACCCTTAGTCCCCAGCATTGACAGGCAGATTCTTAACCATTGTGCCACTAGGGAAGTCCCGTCTGCTGTATGCTTTTGAACACATAAAACAATGGTAATGATGATAGCTAACACTTGGAAGTGCTTATGCATACATTATTTCCTTTGGTCATCTCAGCACCCTTGTTAGGTAGGTCTAGCAGACTGATAAAGTAGGATGGCTGAGGTTCAGAGAGGTAAAGATGACCTGCCCAAAGTCACACAGCCTGGAAGAGACAGGTGCAGGCTTATATCCGCATCAGTCTGTTCCAAGGCTGGTGCTTTCTGAGCCTCCATATCTGTATGTATAAAAGGAAGGATTGGACAGATTGATCTCAGTGGATCCTTCTTTACATCTGGAAATTTTAAAACTTTATACAATAGGAGGTAACTGGTTATGAAGCATGCAGGCACATTACACAGCACACCTCATTTGTTGTTGGTGCTGCCTAAGTGCCAGTCCTCCTCCCTCACTGCCCACCCACTGCCCCTTGGAGTAGTCCAGATATGGCCGCACTGGGATGGGCTACCTCACTGGGAATGAGAGCATCTGGAGAGATTCCTAGGGGCAGGGCCCTGAGCCAGCCCTTGAATGAGAGTGCTCAGTCCAAGCAGTGAAAGCAAAAGATGCCAGGGAGGCCTCATGTCTGTGGAGTTGGAGCACCTGGACCTGCCTGAAGTCAGCTGGCCGAGGCTGGGGTCTGAGAGCAGCATTTCCTCCCTTGCCCCACCCTTCCCAGCCCAGACCCACCGGGTAGATAAGGCACAGATGGAGGCAGTGTGTGGATTCTAGCCCCAGGCGCCTTGCCTCTGCTCAGACAGCAGGGCCTGGTGCTGTTATTACTGTAAACAGGACCTTCTGCGAGGCTCCAGCCAGGGCCCTGTTGCCCAGATAGCAATTATGATTGAGTCTGCATGGCTCACTGCTTCCAGGCCTCTGATGCAGGTGGGACAGGGCTCCCACCCTTCAGCCCCCTCCCCAGCTGCAGCTGAGGGCAGTTCATGTGAAGGGTCCGGAAATCAGTTGGAACAATGCATGATTGAAGTTCAGTGGCCGCTTTATATTGATTGGTCATAAAGAAGAAGGAAGAAAAACCAAGTGTTACCTCCCTCCCCTGAGTGGAAGAGCTGTTAGCCATAATAACTCAAAACTGTCCTGTATCCCTGTCTGGGACTCCCTCCCTCCTATAAACAGCAAGCCTGAGGAGTTGACTTTTCTTTGGAAGTCATGCTGGTGCCCGTGTCTGCCAGGAGTTCACTTCTGTTTTGATGCTGTACATATTTAGAATCCTAAGATTTTAGAACTGGCAGGGACTTGAGAAAACATTTAATTCAGTTCCCTTATTTTATTGCAGAGAAAAGTGAGACAGATTTATCCAGGTCACACAGCTAGTTACTGAGCGAGCCATGACTGGAACCCATGGCCTTCCAGCCCCAGGCCTGTGTCTAAGCGTCCTCAGCCCTGAGAATGAGGACATTTTCCTCACCCACATCTTCCACATATACACAGGAGCCTAAGTTGTTGGAAGAAGACAGGCACATGAGGATAGGTGAGAGATTTGTATAGGGAAGTGCTACAGGCATTCATTTGTTCAACCCCTGAGCCCTCTGGCGTGGGCTGCTGTGCCAGCACCAGAAGTCAAGAAACAAGGCATGTCCTCATTTCTAGGGGGCCATGCTGACTACTGGGAAAGTAGGACAAGGAAACTGTATGACAGCTGTTGACACAGGCTAGCACAGGGCACCATGGCTGCACCAAGGCTGTCTTAGGGAAGGCTTCTGGGAGGAAGAAAGGGTAAGTTTTTCTTTCTCGTTTTTTTTTTTTTAATTGGAGTATAGTGGATTTACAGTGTGTTAGTTTCTGCTGTACAGCAAAGTGAATCAGTTATACGTATACCTATATTCACTCTTTTTTAGATTCTATTCCCATATAGGTCATTACAGAGTATTGAGTAGAGTTCCCTGTGCTATCCAGTAGGTGCTTATTAGTTGTCTCTTTCATATGTAGTAGTGTGTCTCTGTCAAGCCCACTGTCCCAGTTTACCCCTCCCCCGCACTCCTCCCCACACTGCCTTTCCCCCTTGGTAACCGTAAGTTGTTTTATACATCTGTGACTCAGTTTCTGTTTTGTCAGTTGGTTCATTTGTACCTTTTTTTTAGATTCCACATATAAGCGATATCATATGATATTTGTCTTTCTCTGTCTGACTGACTTCACTCAGTATAAGCTCTAGGTCCAAAGTTCTTCTTTTCCTAAGAAATTTTTTTTTAAGAGTAATAGTATGCTTATTGTTACAAAAAAACAGCAACAGAACTTCAAACAATACAGAAGAGTTCATAGCAGGAAGTGAAAGTTTGAATCCCTTACCCCCACTTCCCCAAAAGAGGTAACCACTGCTGCCTGTTTGGTCCGTAGCCTTCAGGACTCTCCTGGGTCCCTGATAGATGGGAGCAGCTTTTCTTCCCTTGATTAGTTACTCTTATGTGGAAATCTTCAGCTCTTGGGCTGGAGAACCCTTATTCTACCACTGCCCTTGCCTGGGGATTTGAGACCATCCATTATCAATCCACAGAAAATTTGGAGCACTTATATTCCAAGTTCTGTGTACACCTTGGATATATCATCCTAGTTTGCTCTGTTGCTTCCTTAAAATGAGGTAGACACTCATTGGAAAATGATGATAGTAATGAAATACACTCTTCCATTTGTATAGCACTTTTATCGCATACCAAGTGCTTTTATATATTTTGTCTCGTTTCTTCATGGTGCCCCTGAATGACATATGGAGTAGGGCTGGTGGAGTCCTCTCCCTTTTTTTAACAGTTTTGGAACAGGCTCTGAGAGCAGGAGCTGTTATTCAGGTGAGGAGACCAAGCGAGATTGAGAGAGGTTGAGTCACTGGTTCGTCCATGACTACCCACCCAGTAAGTGCCAGAGCCTGCATTTGAACCAAGGTCTCTCTCGCTTATTTTCCTGCCCCTCTCTACTGCCTGAGAGTTGTACATGAGCTGGGATTCAACTCTGGACTGCTAGTGTGGTCTCCTCTCCATCATCTACCCTAGGTTTAGTGTCACCCACCACTGCCCTGCCAAGCAGGAGACCTAGTTCATTAGGGAAGGGGCTTCCACAAGTCTGGAGTGAGCCCAGAAAGGCCTGCAGTGCCCACCCTCACTTCTCAGCCCCTGGCCACAGGCAGCTCTGCCCTGAGTGGCAACCTGCATTAAGCCTTTCACTCATCATCTCAGGGATGATGGAATCCTAACCTTTTCGGAGACACCATGCTCTGTCACAAGCATTGCTCTTTTTAAAAGAGATTAATTCACTTGCCGCATTTTGTCCATTGGTGAAAATCACAGGGGAGAGCAAGGGTGGCTTTCTCAGGCCTCAGAGGCCCTTTCAGCTGCTCTCAGCAGGCATCCACCCGCCCAGCTGGCCCAGGACTTTGAAATGACTGCCTGCTGGGCATTCACTTGCAAAGCAACAAAATGAAATGGAGGAGACCTGGGTTTGTGAAATCCTAACTTTTGGGACTGCTCTGCACACAGAGGGGAAGTGGGGGAGAGGCCCACCCAGCTCTGAAAGAGGAGAAGTTGTTTGGAGTTGGGGTCACTGATGTTTTTGTTTGTTCTGGTCCTTCCTTGATTTACTAGGTGCCACCACTCCTTATGGAATTCTGCCATGTGGTGTCTCTTTTAATCCTTACAACTACCTTGCACAATAGGGATTAATAGCCCCCATGTCACAGCTAATAAGTGACAGAGCCAGAATTTGAACTCCAGCCTTTGGACTCCAGGGCCATTGCTTTCTCCTTTACACCTCAGCCCCAGGAGGCTGCAAAGGATGATAGCCAGTATGCTGGGCAGGGCTTAAAAGCTGGTGTCTCACTAAAAAACACTAAGATTTGCCTCCTAGGAATGATCCCTTCAGGTTTGCAGAGCCCTTTCCTTCAGATTTCAGTGTCACCTCTTAAAACCCTAGTGGACTTATAAAGAGACTAAATCTCAGAGAGATAATATACCTTCTGTGGGGTGTCAGAGTAGGAGGTGGCAGAACTGGAACTAGAATGCAGGTCTCTTGCTTCTGCCCTGTGCTCCTTCTACACTGTTCATTGAAAGGATAGCAAGTTTGGAGAAGCCTTCTCTCCCAGCAGTTCCTCCTCTTAAAAGAAAACCCTGCAGTGTACAGAAAAGGAAACCTCAGCATGCTAATGTGCATATAATAAGTAGCTCAAAATTATTGGTAATTAGAGACATGCAAATTAAAACAACAATGTGAGATCCCTTTACACCTATTGAACTTGCAGTGATTAGGAAGTTGGCTACTGCCAAGTGTCCGTGGTACACAGGAACACCCCTGTCCTGCTGGTGAGAAGGTAGATGGAGCAGTTGTCCTGTAGGACCCTGGCATTATTTAGTTAAATCAAGTGATATAAACCCTGTAACCCAGGGATTGCACTCTGAGTACATGCCCTGGGAAAATACTCACACAGGTCCAAAAGGGTATATGTAAGAGGATGTTCTTTGAGCATTGCTTTTGGTGGCTGAGAGATGGAGGTTAGCTGGGTGGGTATCCCTGGGAGAGCAGAGAGGGAAAATCTGGTGGATGTGCCATAGAGCAGTAAGTAGCAACTTAAAAGTGGAATTATTGTATGAATTAGCAGTATGAACATATCTTAAAATGCAATTATGGACTTCCTTGGTGGCACAGTGGTTAAGAATCCACCTGCCAATGCAGGGGACAGGGGTTCAATCCCTAGTCCGGGAAGATCCCACATGCCGCGGAGTAACTAAGCCTGTGCGCCACAACTACTGAGCCTGCGCTCTAGAGCCCACGAGCCACAACTGCTGAGCCCACACACCTAGAGCCCGTGCTCTGAAACAAGAGAAGCCACTGAATGAGAAGGCTGTGCACCACAACCGACAGTAGCCCTTGCTCGCTACAACTAGAGAAAGCCTGCGCGCAGCAGTGAAGACCCAACACAGCCATAAATAAATAAATAAATAAATAAATAATTTTAAAATGCAATTATTTGTGGAAAAAAGTAATAAATACACACACGCACATTATATATATATATATATATATATATATATATATATATATATATATATATATAAATAAAGAAAAAATAAAAGAAAACCCTGCTTGGCTTAGGTTCTGGAAAGCAAGAACTTCAGTCGTCTCCTCCTCAGTAGCCAGTATGCGGCCAGGCACAGAGTGAGTGTTTGCATGTTTGTTGAATAAATGAACAAAGGAGTGCGTGAAGCCAGCCTGGCTGAACTACCCAGGTCATCCCATGTGACCCTGTGTTAGAATCCCAGGGTACTTGCCAACCTGCCACTACCAACTTGAGGCCAGATCGCTTTGTTCCTTCAAAGAGATAGAAACAGGGTAGCGTGGCAGGCAGAAACCACTTTGTACTGAGTACTTGCTATGTGCCAGGGACTGGGCTGGGATCCCTGCAAATTAGAGATTACTGTCCCTATTTGATAGGTGAGAAAACTGAGACTCAGAATTGATTTGCTCAGCATTATCTAGCTGAACCAGAATTTGAATCCACGTCTGACTTGCTCCAGAGGCTTTTATTCATCTTTTTCTTTTTATTACACTACCCTCAGCCCTTAAGGGGCAGGAAGAGGAGGCATCTCAATCTTCTTTCTTCAGCACTGCCTCCAGAGGAGTGCTGCTTCTAGAATTCTCAGGGCCCAGGCAGGGGAACACAGGTCACTGACCCACTAAAGGCATAAAGGATTCTGGCTGCACTGCGTTTCTTCTGTTCATGCGCACTTTCTCATTTCCCTGCCCTAGCTCATCTCCCTTGGTCTGTGTTACAGCAACCTCCAAATTGGTCTCCTTGTCCCCATTTTCTATTCTGTCTCCTTTCAAATTCAGCCTGCTTAAGCTATTAGGTTAATTCTATAAGTTCTTTTGCCCCAAACCTTCAGTGACAACCCCACTTGCCTATGGTGAGAGTCCAAGGAATGGCAAATAGGTTTCTTCTTATTGATGGTAGCTGATTGAAACCAGTGTTGAGAAGGATTCTGAGGCTCTTTCAAAGGCTCCATAGGAAAGAACTGCTGAGAGAGAGTCATGATTTCTGACTGAGATACAGGAGGGCAGGACCATAGCACACACATGCCAGGCATTTGTCAACCCTTTAGATTGGGTTTTTAACTTAGGGTCCACTATTGATTTCATGGGGACCTACGAACCCCTGGGCATTGTATATAAAGAAAGATTTTTTTTTTTTTTTTTTTTTTTGAGTGTGTGTGTGCCTGTGCACTTTTCTGGAAAGAATCATCAGCTTTGATGATTTATCCTCAGAGGAGTCCATGGCTTAAAAAAGGTTTATGCCTACTGCCTTGGCCTCCTAGCTTGGCTTTTGAGGCCCTGTGGTAGGCCATGCCTACCTTGGCAGCTGCCTGTTTCTGTGCTGCTAACTGTCACACAGATGGATCTACCTGATGGTCTCTGAGTATACTTTCTCATCCCTTCCCTGCTTCTGAATAGTATCTTGTGTCTTTTTTCTTGACTGGCATGCACTTCCTCCCTCTTCTGTAAATTGTTCCTATTCTTCAAGGCATAGTGCAAGTCTTTTCCCGCAGACACCTCTCATCAGCCCTTCCTGATTTTCTGGTCTTACAGACTGAGGGCCAGAGAAGTGAAGCCATCCAACCAGAATCACAGTTAAAATCAGACTCCAGTCTCTCAGTTCTCAGAAACTTGCGCTCTCCACAGCACCACTTGGCCTGCTAAACAAGGGAAGGTTTTGTGCAAAGAGAGATTTCTGTCTCAGAAAATTATCCCCAGGGTTCTTAGCCTCTTTAACACCTTTGGCTATGGACAGTTGTTTCTGCATAAAGGATGCTTAACAGTGTATGTGGTAAGAGGAAGAGGCCCAGGACTTTGACCAGAAGAAACCTTTCAAACTAGAGGTGAGAGAAGAGGGTTTCCCAACCTCCTCTCTCAACACTCCCCTCGCACTTCGTGCCTGAGTCGTGCCAGACCTCTTTCAGGGCCTCATATACCCCGTGCTGCCTTCTACTCTGATGAGAGGCTTTACCTCTGCCTGGAACACTCCTTCCCTCCCTTGCCCCCTTTTGTCTTGCTAACTCTCTATCATCACTTCCTCTGAGAGGCCTTCTGGATCATTAAGGCTAGGTTAGGTTCCCTGGTTGTACATTTGCAACTTGAGGCCCCCTTCCTAGCACTCGTCTGATGTGTAGCGATGTGCTTGCTGGTCTGTCTTCCCCTCAGGCTTTGACAGTGCCTGTCTCATTCCCTGCATCAGCACAGGCTGAGTGAACGAATGAGTACATGATGTGTCTCTTCATCCTCCCAAGCCTTTATCACCTGCTTACCTCAGCAGCACAGAGGTTAGACTTGGCTTGGTCCAGAGGGGCATTTACTACAGATTATGGCATAAGAATGGTGCTAGGACTCAACCCCAAGCCTCTTGACTCTCTGCCAGTGCCCTTTCGTCTAGAACGCACTGAAGAGTAGACAGCTTCCCAGTTCCCCCTAATGCCCATTCCTCATAAGCAGCTCCTGCCTTGTTGGTGAAACACTTGACTTTTGGTCTCCCTGTTTCCTGGCCTCCTACAGCACTTATGGTGGGAAACCACACACGACAGCCTTTGTTTTCCTGCTATCCTGAGTCCTCCCTCCACAACTAAATTCCTTAGGGCAAACCCCATGTCTTCTCCACACTCCCATCCCAGAATTCAGCACAGGGCCAAGCATATGTCATGCTGATTTGCTGGAGTCCATTTAGTCTTTTCTCTTCCATGTTACATGGAGTCAGGTTCAGTGTAGAGGAAGGTTGGTGAGGTGAGAAGGATTCAGGCTGCAGAGCCATTATTGACTTGGGTTCCAGTCACTGTACTGCCCCTTAACTAGCTTTGTGACCTTCAGCGAGTCATTTCCCCTCGCTGAACTTATTACCTCATCCATGAAAAGAGGAGATTAATACCAGCTCCTTAAGCTTGTGTGAAGAGTGAATGAGAGCATGTATGTAAAGTTCTGAGGCAGTTCCTGCTTGTAGGAGGTGCTCAGTAAGAGTTGGTTCTCTTCGTTCTCCTCTCTATCCACCCCCACATTATAGGGCCCCCTGCTACTGGGACCCAGAATTCAGGCTTTTAGTGGTATACTTAAAAACTTTTGTTAACAGCTACTGAGCTCCTACTGTGTACTAGGCACTGGCATATAGAGTCAAATAGGCTCATATGGACTTTTCTAGAAACCTAATCTAGCATTTCTAACATTCTTTCCATCTTCCCTTGCATTCAGAGTTCCAATTTCCAGACAGCGACCATACAAATAAACTTGAGAAGTGGGATTCTTCCGTAAACCGGGAGCTACATAGATGAGAAGTGTCATTGGGCATTTGGTGCTAAGCATGGGGGAATTCTAAGGAAGGAGGAGAGATCTGTGGACTGGATGAGTCAGGAAAGCCTACTTGGGAGAGAGTCCTCAAGCCAGGGTTGTATCCCATTATATGAAAGTAGGTTTAGAATAGGCAGAGAGGCAGGGAGAGAGCATTCTGGACAGGGGGGAAGGCACATTCTTTCCTCAGTAGGCTGGGAGGATGACAGCAGAGGCAAACTCATTTAAGGAAAGAGGGAGAGAGGTAGGAGAAGGCTGGGGTCAAGGGAGAGTGACCAGAGGAGCTGGGATGGGTATTTAGTTCTCAAAGCCCTGTAACTATTTCCAAATTCATCTAGCCTCCCTGTTTATTGATTTTTCATTTCTTCCACTCTTATGTCCATGATAAGCCATATACTGAAAATATTTCTGTCTCTTTCTAGGCTGTTGTCGGAAGGTGCTGATGTCAATGCAAGGCACAAACTTGGCTGGACAGCACTCATGGTGGCAGCCATCAACCGAAATGACAGGTGAGAGATCTCCTTCCACATGGGGCTCCCTTTGCCAGAGCTCTGCAGACCACGATCCTGAACCCTCTCCCACCCTTGCCTGTCCCCCTGCTGTCTTCTTGAAAGGCAGGGAAATGGACTCAGCCTAAGGAACTGGTCTACACCTGGTGCAATGGAAAGTATAGGAGATGTGGAGAGGGAAGATGTAGCTCTGGATCGCAGCTCCATCCTTCATTGACTTTGTGACCTTAGGCGAGTCATTTGCTTTATTGAAGCAACAAAATGTTTGAAAGCCTGTTGTAAGTGGTTAAGTGTACCTGTGTAAGTTATCATTATGATTACGTTATCATTATCCATGTTGAACAGTCTGCAGTCACTGTCCCCAGCAAGGGCTCCATTGGGCTGTTCCTTTGGAAGTTCTTGTATAAACTAGGGCAGGTGGGGGTGTTCCTTCCCTCTCATTGGAGGCCCTGCTGTTTTCCTATATCTTCCCCATTCCCCCAGCATGCAACTGTTGTGTAAAGATTGAAACAGTCTACTTTGTATATAGTTATCTCTACTTCTTACAACCACCCACAAGATATATATTATTATTTTTCATTTTGCAGCTGAGAAAACTGAAGCCCAAAGAGGTAAAGTGATTTGTCTAAGGTCACACAGATAGAATTTAGAACCTGGTCTGACTGCCTGCAGAGTTTGTGTGTTTTACTGTATCTCACTGCTACCTCCCACTGCCAGATCCAGGGCTTGGGCTGGATGCTGCCATTACGTCGCAGTCTCTAGCTGTGATTATGCAAAAGAATTGATTGAAAAAGAGCAAAAAGAGATGCTTTCAAAGAAGGCAGACTGGGTGCTTTAGTAACAGCCACTGACATTGATGGTGGGAGGTAGAAGTTTTCATTTTCCCTTCAAGCAGATCTTTAAGGATTTTATCTGCCAGTACTGGCCACCTTTGGAAGGGTCATAAATGTGGTGGAAATCAACCAAACAGGTATTTTATAATGTCGGGGAGGCACTGCCTCAGACTGGCTGAGAGACTTAACTGTACTGAGAGTTCTCTCTTCTCTGCTGCTCTGTTGTGAACTTGATCTCAGCACTCTTTCTCCTTATTTGCCCCTTTAGCTTTAAGCACATAGTCTTTAAAAGAAAAATTAATGTAAATAGGTTCCACAGTTGAGAGCCTGGAATCCAGTCCTGGCTCTGACCCTTAGCTGAATTTCAAAATTGTATGAACACCTTGTTTCTTCACCTGACATCAACTATTTCTACAAACATTTGGTAGATATCTACTCTGAACCAGGCTTTATGTTAATCACTGGGGAATCAGAGGCCTTGGGAGCTCGTGGTCTAATGTGGAAAAGACAGGCAGGTAGAGAAACAGAGTATAGTGTAATCAGTGGTATCAGAGCAGTGTGGATAGGATAGTATCAAAGCAGAGGGGGTGAGGGGACTGAATCTCACCACAGAGCAGATAGATTCTTACTATATTCTTGTGAGAATCAAATGAGATAATGTATATGCTACAGGTTACAAATGGTGAGATGTTATTCTCTGCTGCTCACATTAGACCTCTACACACAAACACACATGTGCTTATTCTACCACTTATAACCCCCCTCCCCTGCCTCCACCCCCACCCACCAGTCTTTCCCAGCTTGCAGGTATCTCCATCTGCAAGAGGTAACCCGTGGTGGAGAAAAGGGAGGGGGTATGTGCCCTTCTATGTTTGATTTTATCAGCATTGAGACAGAATAGGAATTAACACTATACTTAAGAGTACTGCCAATCAGTGAGCACATAGCTAGTAGATGTGCTTTGAGAACACTTCTCTCTGAATCTAATGAGTTGTTGGTTTAACTGATTGCTCTGTCTTTATCCAGGGCCATTAGCAAATCAGTGATGCTCATTGAGCAAAGTGAGAGTGTTGGCTTGTATGTACTTGGTTCCTAGAACTAATTATTGGTGTTTTAAGCTTCTATTTTGTGCCCTCCTCTTCCTTCCGGTACCCAGTGAGGACAGATTTTTATAGAAAATAGCATACTCTCAGGTTGGCTTTATTTATTCATATCACAAAAATTGTTTGGCACCTACTGTTTGCCAGGCACTGTTCTTGACAGACAAATATCCCTATCCTCAAAGAGCTTATTTCTGTACAAGTGGTGGTCCCTGGGTAGAGAGAGGCAGGGACAGACAATAAACAATAAATACAATGCATAAGTAAACTATATATTAGAAGATAAGAAGTGCTAATGGAAAAAAAGGAAAAGTAGAATCTGGTAAAAGGGAAAGCCAGGGTGGGTAGGCCTCATTGGTAAGGTGCTATGGGAGTGGTCTTGAAGGATTATCGTGTCCATCCCAGCACAATCTGCCAGTAAGTTTTTCTGTATTAGAAGTGTGCTGATTCTCATCTCATCAGTCACCAAACGCTTCTGGAATCATACTGGCCAAGCCTGAAATGCCACCACCTTTGAAATGGGTTGGGTCAAGGGCGAGTAGAGGGACAGCACCCCGTGATTCAAGGCTGAAAGTAGAGAACCTTCACCTCCTTTAGAATGTTGGCAGCCCACAAGCTCAAAGGAGATATCCTGAGAGAAGCCCAGTCATTTCACCCTCAACTGCCTTTAGTGCCTGGCTGCTTAATGTGTTAAGTCCTTGGAGATATGAACACAGTAGTCTCTATACTTAAGGAGATTATCTTCTTGTGAACCTTTATTTATATATGTATTTATTATTTTATTTAATTTTGAATAGTAAAGAGAGTGCTATTTTGTTTAATTTTGAACAGAAAATACAGTGTTATAGAACAAAATGTTAAAAATATGCATGGGAACTTATTTATAATTTATTCCCTCCTTTTATTTACAAAAAGGGTTTAAGGTGACTTAAATCAAAATACAAATATAAATGTACACAGGAGAGTTAAAACTGGATCAAGATCAGAAATCATATTGGTAAAAGGAAAGATAATTCTATCAGGATTGAACTAGAGATTTTCTTTTCCAAAAATAGGTTTATTGTTTTTGTAAAGAAAATATAGAGAAGAAAGTAGCCGTCAACTGAATTCCCTCTACCTAGAGACTGATCACTATATCTATATCTATATCTATGTGTCTAATTTTACATAAATGGGACCAGGCTGTACTCACTGTAAATCAGGTAATTAGTGGAATGGAGTATGAATTTAATTTGAAGTTTCCTGACAAGCAGGGCAAAAAAGGGATACAGAGAGTTTTGGTTCTTCAGGAGAGAGGAACTTTGTGCTGACATACCTTTATGTTATCATGTTATGCATCCAGCAGACTTTTTTAAAAACTAGACTGTGTCAGGTGCTGATATGCTAGGCTAAAGGGGATTCAGATACTAAGTAAGCATCACAGCCTTTGCCTTAAGAAGCTTACTTGGACTGCTGACATCAAGGACTTGAGCATTGTGATGGCCATTGTCTTCAGTAGCCCTCCTGCCAAAGATTTACCAACATTCTGCTAGGACAATCCTTTTGCCAGCCTAGTAACAGCTTGGGTGTAGTGTTGACTTGAGGAGTAGTTGGCGGGGGCTGGCCCCTTCTCCACAGTGAGCCCTCCATAAGCCTCATGCCACAGGCACTTGTTTAGCCTGAGTCTGGGTGCCTCATTCCGTGTTGCACTCTGACCCAGCCCAGCTAAACGCTAAGCCACAGGGTCCCAGGATGACCACTGTGACTTAGCACAGCCTCTACTGGCTTGTGCAAATATACCCAGCCTTCAGCTAAATTCAATTAGTTTTTCTTTAAGAAGGGAAAGAAATCCAATTTTACTAAACATGGACAGACGGTGGAAGGCACTTTGATGTTACAACCTCTCAGTGATGCTTTACTTAGTCACAAGTTCATAAGCAAGAAGGCTTAATTACTTGGGAAAACACG
Source organism: Grampus griseus (assembly GCF_964374135.1). Lineage (NCBI taxonomy): Eukaryota > Metazoa > Chordata > Mammalia > Artiodactyla > Delphinidae > Grampus > Grampus griseus. Next base: position 60,676,686 of record NC_139002.1, read on the forward strand.
GGATTAAAACTGGACACAATGGCTGAGTATCCGCTCTTGGGCAACTTGATTCGAACCCATGCACCCAGTTCGTGTGTGGTGCAAACTTTGATGTGTGCTGTGACAAGCTGAAAGTGATGACCCCCTCAGGGATGCTCCTTCAGATGGCATTTGCAGGATGTGTAGGCGGAGAGGCAGGGCCTGCCGGGCCTGTTTGCTCTACTTTGATGTCCAGGCAGCCACAGGCCGCACTGTTTGCTCTTTCACTGAGGGGTGGATTGGGAGCCTCCTACCTTTCCCAGTGGACAATGGCCAGCAATGGAGTGTGACGACTGTTGACCATTCCAAGAGCCTGGCGGACCAGAACAGGGCTTTGGGAGGTGCAGAGCCTGGGGGGCAAAAGCTATTTATAGGACAGCCATTTCTCCAGATGTAGCTTTCTTTAAAGCCTAATGGTGGTTGGGCGCTCATCATAGAGGTAAAAATAGTCTCATGAGTTTTAACAGGTACTGAGTACTGCTTGACCTTTTGTCCAATGACACTAAGGTATTTGTAAATTGAAAATTTAAGTCTGTCCTGTTTTCTTCATCAGCATGTATATGCAGGGGATAGTGGTTTGGAAGAAAAATGGTATTCTAATTCCTCAAAAAAGAAGCTGTCAAAACACGTCTGATAAAAGAATAGTATCCAGAAGATATAAAGAACTCTTACAAATCAGTAATTAAAAGGTAGCCCAATTTTTTTTTAAATAAATTTATTTATTTATTTTTGGCTGCACTGGGTCTTCGTTGCTGCGCGCAGGTTTCTCTAGTTGCGGCGAGTGGGGGCTACTCTTTGTTGTGGTGCGCGGGCTTCTCATTGTGGTGGCTTCTCTTGTTGTGGAGCATGGGCTCTAGGTGTGTAGGCTTCAGTAGTTGTGGCATGCGGGCTCAGTAGTTGTGGCTCACAGGCTCTAGAGCGCAGGCTCAGTAGTTGTGGCGCACGGGCTTAGTTGCTCCACGGCACGTGGGATATTCCCAGACCAGGGATCGAATCCATGTCCCTTACATTGGCAGGTGGATTCTTAACCACTGCGCCACCAGGGAAGTCCCAATAGCCCAATTTTTAAAAAATAGGCAAAAGATTTGAGCAGACACTTCACCAAAGAAGAGATTGATGGCAAATAAGCACATGAAAGATACTCAGCATTTAGGGGAATGCAAGTTAAAATCACAATGAGATACCACTACACACCTATACCAATGGCCAACATTTTTAAAACTGACAATACCAAGTGCTGATAAGGATGCAGAACAGTTGTCATCCCTGCTGATAGGAATTCATAATGGTATAGCCACTTTGGAATATACTTCAGCAGTTTCTTATAAAGGTAAAACATACATTTATCATTGCTGCTACAGCCCAGCAATACCAACTCCTAGATATTTGTCCATGAGAAATAAAAACATACATCTACAACAAGACCTGTATGCAAATATTTATAGTAGCTTTATTCATAATCACCAAAAACTTGAAATCACCCAAATGTCCATCATCTGGTGAATGGACAAATTATGGTACATCCATACAGTGGACTACTCAGCAGTAAAAAAAGAACAAACTTCTTGTACAGGTAACAACATGGTCAAATCTTTAAAGCCTTATGCTAAGTTAAAGCCAGACATGAAAAGCTACCTGCTGTATAATTCCATTTATATGACAGTCTGGAAAAGGCAGTACTATAGGGACGGAAATCAGGTTAGTGGCTGCTAGGGTTTAGGAGTGGGAGGAAGGGCCCAATGGAACTTTTGGGGTGATGGAAATACTCTAAGTGTTGATTATAGTGGTGGTCATAGAACTCATCAAACTGTACAATTTAAAAGGATGAATTTTACTATGCATAAATGATACTTCAATAAACAGACTTTTAAAAAGTTTTCAAAAAACCATCATATCTCTCTACATTTTCACTGTTAATTGTGACCTTTGGTGTACTGAGAATTCCTGTTAGTAGAGTTAAAATGAATTCATACTGTTTATAGTCACCTGGAATGTTTTGAATTCTTATAGTTGATGGTATTTTACATTGGAGTACTATATATTCTGATTGTTAGTAGAGAATAAAGATTTGTGGATTCACACGGTTCGTGATGTCATGAAGTACAGTTACTAATGAATAGTGATAAATTCACCTTATGAATGGTATACAGTGGGCTCACAAAGTGTCATATGGTTCTTTATGGCGAGGAGAAAGTGCAGGGTTCAGAACTGGGAGCTTGCCTCTCATCCCACATCATTCTTGGTTTCCTTGTCCCTGGACTGCCACGCAGGGAGGACCACCTAAATAGCATGGCCATTGTGGAGCTTCAGGAACCAAAGATCCTGAAACAGTGGGGTCGTGGGGGGAGGTTCAGATTTGAGTCCACTTGGGCTTGCTGGTTGCCTTGAAAGCCCCTGCCTCAGAGAAGTGAGACTGCCAGGCAGAGAAGGAAGCTCCAGCAGAACTGTTTGAAATTCCCCACAAGAGTCTCCCTCCCTCCTTCTGCTTTTTCTCCCGGGGTGCGGGGTGCATTTCATCAGCATCGGAAGGACTGCTTCCCGGCACTGCCTTCCCTGCTTGGCTGGAGTCCCTGAGGAGCTGAGCTAATGAGTGGATAACACGCATTTGCCAAGGCCTTCCTGGATGTGGTACCTGGGCTTTGTTAATTTTAAAATGCCGCCATCCTTGGCTGAAGACCATTTAATTCCCTCTCATAGCAGTCATTTATTTTTAGCATTTGCTTATTTTCCCTCCACCTTACTAAGGGGAGGGGGGGCATTAAATCCTATCTTTAAGAACCCAGCAGCCCAAGCCAGATCGCTGACCTGCAGGAGAGGTTTTACAGGCCTCTCTGTGTGGCCGACAGCTCCACAAGTGTTCTTAGAGCAAAGAGCTGATGCTTCTCTTGCAGCTGGACTGGGGCAGCCTCCATGGGAGGCTCTTCTTCCTTGCTGGCTGGCCAGAGGCAGAGCAGGTAGAGAACCCCAGTACCTGTGCTTTAATGTAGGTACCAGGGGACCTGACAACATGGAGGTCTATCCTGCTTTGGAGGCCTACAGTCTCTTCCCAAGGTCCCCAGCCTGTTCTCAGCCTGGCTGCTTGCTGCAGAGTGGTGCTTCCTTTGGCCGGAGGAGGCTGGCTTTGTGCTATCTGATCTCCTGACTATAGTGGTGATGATGGCTGTGGTTGACTGAGTGTCTTCTGTGTGCCAGGCCCATGTCGAATACTTCCCATGTTGGCTCTAATCCTCACTGCAATCCTAAAATGGGGGGATTATTATCCCTATTTTACAGATAGGGAAAATGAAGCTCAGAGTTGCCTAAGGTTGTCCAGTAAGTGAAAGGGGGAGCCAGGATTTGAAGTCAGGTCCCTCTGAACCCCAAAGCCTTATTCTCTCCACTGGATTATACTACCTGGGTAGGGAAGATGCAGGGAGCAAAGCCATGCAGTGAATCAAGGGGTGCCAAGACCAGGAGTCAAGTCAATTCAGGCAGGGTTTCTTGATGACCCACTATGTGCTGGATGATTTTTTGAGAAATCTAAAAACTGACAAACTACTCTCCTTGTCTTCAAAAAAGCTTTCAGAAAAGGGATAAAACAAGCCTCCTTTTAACGGCAGATTGAGGCAGAATGTGGTCAGTACCCAGAGAAGACCAGCCTAGAGTGCTGGGGTAGGGGTTAATCATGAAAGGAGGCCCTTTCACATGAGGTGGGCCTTGAAAGACGGACAGGATTTTGGTTGGTAGAGGTGGAGAGCAGAAAGACAGCATTTCTGGAATAAGCACCATTGTGAGCATAAGCTCATAAAAGTAAGAAAGTAGGGATGTACCAGAGTTAGTAGGGGGCACTGGCAGGGTCTGGAGACCAGTGAGGGTAAAGGAAAGCCTTATCCAGCATGGACCATGGTCCTCTCAGGCTGTAACTGTCTAGCATGTGGTAGAGCTGTGAGCTCTAGAGCTGGACGACCTGGATTCACATCCAAGCTGTCTCTTCCTCTTACTAGTCATCTACCTTGGCAAGTTCTTTCACTTATCTGTGATTGTTTCCTCAGCCATAAAATGGAGATAATAAGCTGAGCTACTTTAAATGTGTAAATATATGTATAGTGTTTAGAATAATGCCTGCCACATAGTAAGCACTTGATAAGAGTTTGCTACTTTAGTTAATAGTAGTATAGTAGTAGTGGTAGTGTCTTAATTATTATTATGACTAACACTGCTGCTGCTGATTGGTAACCTCAGGAAGTTAGTGAATTTCCTGCAGGTAAGCCTATCTTTGATGGAGGTGGGGATATTTCTTGCCTCTCACCAGTATCTGATGGGTGATGCAGAAGCAGTAGGGCTTTGGAGATTCTTTTTCCACTCCTTTTCATCTAAGAAGCTGGGCCTAGAACATGGGACCCCAAAGCAGGGCACTTTGATGTGGAGCTTACTCTCATCCCAGGTGGCCGCAGCTGCCTAGTGAAGAGCAGTTCCCAGTATTTCCCAGCAAGAAAGGGCGGGTGAGCGTGCTGGCCAGGTGCCCGGAATGCCAGCACCATGCCCCCAGAAAAGTGTGCCGAGCTTGATGTCTCTCCCACCGCTGCTGTGGTTGATTATCTCTGAGTAACAGAGAGTCATTTCTAATCCCATTTAGAATCATTGCTCAAGATAATCCTGTTTCGTAGTAATGATATTCCAAGCCCAGCATGCACCCGTTTCTAGTTTGGCAGACACATGCCTTGACCTCAGGCCACCCAGACACTGCTCCCTGGAAAGTGATGTCAGCTCATTTGCCTAAACTGACAGTCTCAGGGTACCCACCCCCTTCTCCAGCGCTATATCCCATCCTGGGGTTCTGTGTTCAGTGCTGTCTTCATGGAGAAGATCAGTTCGGATGAAAAGAGCATCCAGTACTCATCCAGTTCAGCAGCCTGGGGAAGGGTGTTCCATTTCTAGGGACTGTGGTATGGTCCACTCCTGCACCTCCTCTTTAAGGACATCAGACCCACTCTGTGCTTATTTAAATAGGGGTGCCACAGGGATATCGGCTCGGTGCTTTGTGACCACCTGGAGGGGTGGGATAGGGAGGGTGGGAGGGAGGGAGACGCAAGAGGGAAGAGATATGGGAACATATGTATATGTATAACTGATTCACTTTGTTATAAAGCAGAAACTAACACACCATTGTAAAGCAATTATACCCCAATAAAGATGTTTAAAATAAATAAATAAATAGGGGTGCCAGCTTGGTGGGTCAGGAATATACAGTAAATATGGTAGGTGTGTCTGGGTTGCAGCAAGGTATTTGGCTGTCTCTTATAATATCCACATTAATAAAATATGATGTGGCAAATAGTTTGGTCAAACTAATGAATGGTGAATGATCTGGTTCATTGTTTATATGTGAATGGATATCAGACTGGAAAGCAGACTGTACTGGTGAGCCACAGGGGTCTGTCCTATTCACCAGTCATATCACTGATTCTAGTGAGACCATTGATAAATGCCAACCAAATGGGCAGATTAAATGAAGCTTAGAGGTAGTTGATATGTTAGGTGAAAGAGTCAGGGATGTGAAAAAAGAACTCCGTGGGCTAGAGCAATGGTTAAATCTGTGGTGATAAAAATTAATAGGGACAAGTGTTTCAGTCTACAGTTAAAACCAAAAACCAACTGTAAAATCCTAGGAGACCCACTTTAGCAATACTATCAAGTAAAGCCCAGGAGCTGACTGAAAACTCAATGTGTGCATCAACAGTGCAGTGTTAAGGCCTTAGAAGTGAATCGATTCAACGAATATTTACTGGCCCGTACTGCGGCCTATGTGCAAGGGAACAGATGGCCAGGCACAGTCCTTACTTTGGGGAGCACAGTCTAGTTGTGTGTGGCAGAGTGGTGAGGAACAAGAGCTCTGGAAAGAGGACCTGAGTTTAAAACCTAGCTCTACCTCTGAACAGCTGTTTCCTCATCTGCAAAGTAGGAACAACGTTAGCATCTGCCTCAGCATAGGGTGGTTACGAAGATTAACATGCATGTAAGACTGCTTACTGCAATGCCTAGTGCATAGTACGTCTAGGAGATGTACCAGCCTCAACATGCTCTTATGGATCATTTGCCTGGAGAGAGCCTAGTCTAGCCTATACTGTGGAAAGAATCCCTAATAACCAGGGCTTGACCACACTGCCCCATCGGTTTGGCGACTGTGTGTTATGAACCACAGATTGAAAGATATGGAAGTGTATTTAGAACTAGGCTAAGTATATGAAATTGGGATTGTCCTGGAAATCCTGTGATGGGTAATCTCGATTCCTTGGCCCTCTGCTTAACGTGCCATGTCTTCCTTAAGCCTTGCCCAAATTATCTCACCTGGTCTGAGCCCTCTACTGATTTTGACCCTTGTCCCTCTGAATCAGACTCCCTCTTATCCCAGCTAGCTGTTATGACCATCTGAAAATATCACTGTCCCTGGTACATAGTAAGGGCCCAGCGACTATGGGATATTATGACAGACTAATGGATGGTCAGATGGGTGAGAACCAGTGTGGTTTAGGGGAGTGTGCACTGGGTTTGGCCCCAGACAGACACATGGATTTGAATCGTGATTCCTGTGCTTATTTAATGTGTATACTTGGATAACTCATGTTATCTCGTTGAGCCTCAGTTTATTCATTTGTAAAATTGACTAGTACCTCATTGCAAGTGGTTATAAGGATCTGGAGTAGTAAATGTAAAGTGCTCAACCCACCGTGGCTGCTTTATTATGATTATTGATCTTTACCTTTTGAGGGAAGTAAACAAAATAACATCCTCATTCGAGGAAACGGGGGCACATTTTCTACACAGGTACCTTCCTTGCTTCCTCCCTAATCTTTAGTTTGTTTCCCAAGGAAGCTGGCTTTAAAAAGAAAACTGCACCCCACCCCCCAAAAAAGAAAAGAAAACTGCCTTCCCATCCTGCCCCCCACCAAGCTCATGCCTCTACACCACAGGACCTCTAGATTCAACACAGGCCAGTTCCTTTGGTCGGGCCTCCCCGCTTTCCCGACCGCCTGTAGACCAACCAGTAGACTGAATGATCCATAGCTCATTTGACTTTCCAGCAAACCTCCTGACCTGTGACCTCTTTGCTTTCTCCCCTCATCGAGGTGTGCTCTGGGTTGAGAATAGGTCAACTCTTTGTCTTTTCCTTGGGACACAGTGACCCTATGCTTGCATGTGGGGGGTAGAGGGGAGGAGGAGTTGGAGGAGCTTCTTCTGAAGCTCCACATTGTGTGGGGACGACCTGGAGCTGGGATCACTGCCCTTCTTGCTTCACCAACTCCAGCTGCTCACCAGCCGCCTTTGACACGCGCCTCGCCCAGCTTAGGCCTCAGCTCACACCACAGGTTTCCTCCCTCTTTCCTAAACAATGTGATGATCCAAAGCCCCTCCGGCCACTGAGAGCAGAAAGCCAATTGATGTAACTGTCCTCCTGTGCATTGTGACGCCCCACTGTCCTGAAAGCAGGAGCTCATCAAGGTCCACGTGAGCCAACTTCCTACGTGTGCTCCCACATCTAATCTAATTACAAACCTGATCGGAAAGTTAAAACTCGCCTGGTGGGGGCTGTTGCTCCAAAGGGAGTTCTGTGAGTCCCAGGAGCTGCTTCTTAGGGACCACCCTCCCGTTCTTTTCCTCAGCTTTGTTTGGGAACTGCCTAGTGGAGGGCAGGAAGGGCCTAGTGCTCAGGAGAGGAAGATGGAAGTTTTCCACAGCTAAGCTGCCTGCAGCCCAGTTCGGACCCTCAGGTGGGGGAAGGCTGGGCAGGGCTGAGACAGTTGCATTCCACCTTTCTCCCCCATCTCTCACCAAATAAAATAATTATTTCATTCATTCATTCTTCATTTTTTCGTGCAGTCATTCAGAAATCATCTGTTGACCACTTATTGGGATCCAGGCACTAGGCAAGGAGCTGTGAAAGAAGGTTGAGACATGGCTCTTGCCCCGTGATCTACTGGGAAAGGCAAGTAAAAGTAGACAGGCAATAACGACATAACATGGTGAGGGCCACCTTCCACAGGAGTAAGTACTGGATTCTGTGCAAAGAGGGAGGGTGTGGACCCGGGCTGGGAGTCGGAGAAGCCTCAGTTGAGTTGGTGACTATGTCACTGAGGAGCCCTAAAGGTGAATGAGCACTAACCAGTTGAACCAGTAGGAGGGGCCTGCGTGATGGCCTTTGGTGTACTTCGGGGAGTTAATTGTTTTCACTGGGTCCTTAATTCTTCAGCCCCCAAAATCACTAGATCAGCATGGGAATTAGAGTTCTGCAATTGAGAGACTCCCTGAAGGAATAAATTTTTAGAACAGATGGTCAAGTTCAATTAATGAATAATAGTAGGTGGCAGGGAATCAACCCCTTTTTAAAAATCATCTATTCATGTTGCTGCACGTGTATCCAGCCTGTTGCTTCTGACTGCTGCATCATGTTTCATAGCATGTGTCTACTACATTTAACTTACCTGTTCCCCCAGTGATGGACACTTGATTGCCTCAACTCCCCACTGCCACAAAATATGTGGTGAACATCTCCCATGCTGCCCTCTATAGACCTGTGTAAGAATCTCTCTGAGATACATATCCTCACGAGCAAAGTGCTGGGTCATAGGGTAAGGTACTTTAACATGACAAATATTACAAGATTGGCTTCCAGAATGGCTGCTCCAGTCTGTCCCCTGGCAGTGCATGAAGAATCTGAGATCCGCATGTCTTCACCAACACTGGGCATTTTTCAGCGTTCTCACTTTTTGCCAGTGTGTTAACTTGAAGTTCTATCTCATTTTTTTAAATTAATTAATTAATTTACAGTAAGTCCTTGTTGGTTATCTCTTTTAAATATAGCAGTGTGTACATGTCAGTCCCAAATTCCCAATAAAATGCTATCTCATTTTTAAAAATTTTCCTTTCTCTAATCACACACAAGCTTGAGGATCTCTTCATATACTTAATCATCTTGTTTGTTTGTTTTTTTCCTCCTCTGGGCATTGACTGTTCATATCCTTGCCTCATTTTTCTGTTGGGCTTCCTGATCCTAGCCTTGTTGCTAAAACTTGAGTTGAGGCAAAGTGCTTCTACAGACTGTTAGCTACCTGGGAGTCAACACAGGGAAGTGAGAGGCCATGTAGCAGAGTGATAAGGACATGGGCTTGGTAGCCAGACTGCCCTGGTTTGAATCCCACGTCTGCTCCTTACAGCTGAGTGACCTTGGACAAGTTACTTATCCCTCAGTTTCTGTTTAACCTCCTTCATAGGGTTGTTGTGAAGATTAGATGTTAGTATATATAAAGTATTTAAAATAGTGCCTAGCGTGTAGGAGGTATATACAAATGCTAGCTCTTATTATTAGACTGCTATCTTCCTCCTACTTAGCCCTACTGTACCCTTGAGAAAATAGATACTTGTATCAGCAGGCAGTAAAATAAGCAGAAAGAAAACAGCTCTCAGCCTAGGCTCAGAGCTCACCACTCCTACTCACATGTGTAACTCTTACCAAGGTCTCGGGCTCTGGACCTGCATTCTGCTCCCTATCTAAGGCCAATCTTTAAGACCTGACCATTTCTGATTAGCCAGATTTCCAGGCCTGCAGTGCCCCCCATCCCTGGCCTGGCTAGCTCGGCCCTATTGCTGCTTCTCTGCCAACCTGTCAGCTGGATACTATCCCTCACAACCTTCACCTTCAGTATTCACAAAGCCCGGTCTTTTTGGTGAGTCAGCTCACTTGGGCAGAGATAAGACCAGAGTAGATTCTGATGGACACACAGGAAGGCAAGTACTGCTACCAGAGCCAAGTCACTAAAGGCCAACTCTAAACCCCCATCCTCCTGGGCTGTAGACATTCTCTGACTCTCCAGATTAGTATTGGAAGTAGGGTATCTGGAGATTATCTCTAGCCTTTGAGGTTGATACTGACATTGGTAGGCATATCTTTCCACAGACCACCAGAGGCCAAGTCCTGAGGTGGCTGGGAGAATTGCTGATGTTTGTAAGCCTTTGTCCGGTGAGAACCTCTGGAGTAGTCAGCATAGTTCCTTTGAGTGTGTTATAGAAAAACATAAGTGAGTGGGATGGTGTACTCTGTCCCCTTTAACCCAGCTATTAAGACCATGAAGGCCTAGCCCATACACTTCACTGCCCATTTAGCACCAGCTACTCCAATTTAAGATAGTGATACCTAAACCCAAACCTCCCAAGTGATAGCCAGTATGCCAATGCCAGAACAGCGGGGCGGCTCTAGTTTTCCTTTGGTGGATCACCTCGGATAGCAGTACCTGCCTCCCTTTGTGCCGTCAGATCCTGTAGTCCCCTTGTCAGCCAGGTGGGCCAACTCACCATCTTGTGTACGTAACCTTCTCCCAGATACAGTTCTGAATTGGGGGATTTGTTTCTGCTTCAGCAAAAAATGTCAAAGAGGCAGAAATCTCTTCATTTGCGAAGTCTCCTCACTGCTGCCCCTGGTGTCTGCTTCTTTTGCCTTGTCTTGACCTCTGATACCAGTGTGTTTCTTCGTTTCTGGTTGCTTACTTGTTTTATGGTCTGCTGTTTCCCTCTGCCTCTAGTCCTTGACATCTGACCTGGCTTTTTACTCTCTGCCTCACGTCTCTGCTGCCTGGTCTCTGGCCCTTGGCTCTGTTTTGACTATGAACTTCTTGACACTCCCTGGGCCTGGCCTGCTGCTAAGCCTGTTCTCACGAGCCTTGCCTTAGCTTTCTCTTACCTGGCTAGCCTCCTACTCTGTTTCTACCCTCCTACATCCCATTGGTCCACGAAGTTCTTTTCATCATCAGAGCTAACCATAGTCATGTAGTCCTTTAGCCTGATCTGGGCTGGCTTCTCCAAAAAGGGCCTGATCCCTGTGGAACTCTGGGTTAGATGCTTTTTAAGTATGAGATAGCTCTTGGGCAAAAAAAGCTTACTAGCTATCTGGTAAGGTGTTTGGTGCCACTCGGCCTGAGCAGCCACAGTTCCTTTAGTCCTAGGTATACCCCACAGTGGGGCTGCTGCCTTTTGAGTTAATTAAAAGTGAAAGGAGTCTTCTCCAGGATTGCAGAATGAGTCACTAGCTTGGATGCTCACCCTCTTTGTCCTCCAAGTTTGTGAAGTGAATTGCCCATTCCTTTTGATTGGGTTAGCAGCCCCAGGGCTTAGCCTAGTCACTTTCCTCTCCCCATCCTGCCAGACCACTGTCTGCCCTTTGGGGCGAAGGGCAGCATACTTGGTTGCTTGGACACGTCTTGCAGCCTGCAAATTGGACAGATGGAATCAATACTCAGGAACCTGGAGAGGCCCAGGTAGCACAGTTAGTGACACTAGCTGCCTGGAGGGACAGCTTGCCATGGGAGGGGGTGTGATTGAATGGTGATTGGACACAGCAGCTGAGGATTAACCAAATTATGTCCCTTTGAGTTTAGATCGACAAACCCTTCTCACTTAGATTTTAAAACAAGCCAACTTGTGCAGAATATAGAAGAGCTGCCTTATTTTTTTAACATCTTTATTGGAGTATAATTGCTTTACAATGGTGTGTTAGTTTCTGCTGTATCACAAAGTGAATCAGCTTTACGTATACATATATCCCCATATCCCCTCCCTCTTGCGTCTCCCTCCCACCCTCCCTATCCCACCCCTCTAGGTGGTCACAAAGCACTGAGCTGATCTCCCTGTGCCATGCAGCTGCTTCCCACTAGCTATCTATTTTACATTTGGTAATGTATATATGTCCATGCCACTCTCTCACTTCGTCCCAGCTTACCCTTCCCCCTCCCCGTGTCCTCAAGTCCATTCTCTATGTCTGCGTCTTTATTCCTGTCCTGCCCCTAGGTTCTTCAGAACCTTTTTTTTTTTTAGATTCCATATGTATGTGTTAGCATACAGTATTTGTTTTTCTCTTTCTGACTTACTTCACTCTGTATGACAGACTCTAGATCCATCCACCTCACTACAAATAACTCAATTTCATTTCTTTTTATGGCTGAGTAATATTCCATTGTATATATGTGCCACATCTTCTTTATCCATTCATCTGTCAATGGACTTTTAGGTTGCTTCCATGTCCTGGCTATTGTAAATAGTGCTGCAATGAACATTTTGGTACATGACTAGAAGAGCTGCCTTCTTTTTTTTTTTTTTTTTTTTTTTTTTTTTGCGGTATGCGGGCCTCTCACTGTTGTGGCCTCTCCCGTTGCAGAGCACAGGCTCCGAACATGCAGGCTCAGTGGCCACGGCTCACAGGCCCAGCCGCTCCACGGCATGTGGGATCTTCCCAGACCAGGGCACGAACCCACGTCCCCTGCATTGGCAGGCGGACTCTCAACCACTGCGCCACCAGGGAAGCCCAAGAGCTGCCTTCTTAACACAGGGCTATGCCAGCATGAGTCCTGGGGGTGATTAGGTATATATCTAGAGCCCACTTCAGCCCAGATTTGTGTTATTATCACTAAGATTATATGGACACAGAGAAGAGAGCTCATATTTGTGGATCTCCTTTGATGTGCCAGGCACTGTGGTTTTACATACTTATAACCTACAAGGGAGGCATCATTATCTGTTATTCCAGTAAGGAAATGGAGTCCCAGAAGTATAGTAACTTGTCCAAGATCACAGTCAGTAAATGATAGAGCTTTGATTTGAACCCACGTCTCCCTATACTTGTTATAAAATTTCATGCTGTCTTCCCAATTTGTGTCTTAGTTCAAACTTCTCTTGACTTTCCCACAGCCCAGCTATGGGGTCAGGTACATAGTAATGATAACTAATGTTCTTTGAGCACTTATTATATGTCAGGCACTGTACAAGCACATTACATACACTAACAGAGTCATATGAGCTAGATACTCCTCCTTTTTTTTTTTTTTAATTTGGGGGTGCTGCATACCATAACCTTCTTTAGGAGTATCACAGTACTCATTAGCATTTATGTATGTATGTATGTATTTATTTACTTGGGCAGGCTGCGTTGGGTCTCCGTTGCTGCGCACGGGCTTTCTCTAGTTGCAGCAAGTGGGGGCTACCCTTTGTTGCGGCACGTGGTCTTCTCATTGCAGTGGCTTCTCTTGTTACGGAGCACAGGCTCCAGGCGTGCGGGCTTCTGTAGTTGTGGCTTGCAGGCTCCAGAGCACGGGCTCAGTAGTTGTGGTGCACGGGCCCAGTTGCTCCATGGCATGTGGGATCTTCCTGGACCAGGGCTTGAACCCGTGTCCCCTACACTGGCAGGCGGGTTCTCAACCACTGCGCCACCAGGGAAATCTGAGCTACATACTCTTAATATCCCTGATAATTATGATTGCAAAATGATTTTCTAATTTCATCATTTGTTCTACATTTATTATTTGTCATTCTACAATAAAGAAGAGCTTTCCCATCTCTCCCATTGACTTATTCATTTATTTTCAATACGAACTCTTGGAATCTTAGTGTACCCAATGGGTGATAATCCATTAATGTCTTTATTCATGTTGATGTTCATATTGTCTCCGATTTTAAAGCCAGCGTTCTTAACCTCTGTACCATACTACATCCCTTTCTATCAGATATTTTTCTCACTGCCTGCAGGTAGTTGCCCATCTCTAACAGCCTTTTTGAACCCTCTTTTAATCTTCTGGCAAGCAGGAAGACTAATGCCAGTCTTAATCCAAATTATGTGTAAACTATGAGCAAATAGTCTCCAAGTGAAAACCTGACAGACTCTGCTGTGAGTTAAATATCTGAGTTTTAGACATTGATTTTAGGTGCTTAGAGACCCTTCTTATTTCTCTTTGGGATCATAATTCATATCCTAGATAAATTACCTGTAAAAGGTAATTCTTAAGATCCTTTTAGGTAAGGGGAATAGGCACAGGAGGCTCACTTGACCATGTTAGATCAGATGTAGAAGAACCCCATCTATGTGGGAGATAGATTCTCGTTCTTTGACTTACCTATGAGGACTGTGTGTTTGTGTGCATGGGAGTTATTGAAATTCATTCATCCGTTCAGCAAATAATTGGGCAGGTCCTGTGCCTGTTGAAGGTTATGAAACTCAAACCAGTTGATACAGGGAAAACCAGCAATACTGCTGGCTACAGATATTGAAAAACTAACAAAGGAGAGAAACTAAAATTGTAGGTTGGCTTTTTAATATTTATGATAGAGTGATTTTTAAATTTTTATTTATTTTTATTTTTGGCTGGGCCACAAGGCTTCCAGAATCTTAGTTCCCCAGCCAGGGATTGAACCCGGGCCCTGACAGTGAAAGTGCCAAGTCCTAACCACTGGACCACCAGCGAATTCCCTAGAGTAATTTTTTTTAATGCTTGCCATTTATGCCTTCAAAAGCATTAATAGTTTTGAAGGCCAGTGAGCAAAAGATGAACATGCTAAGAGAAAAATAGGCAAAGGACATTATGCCTGAAAATAAAAACAAAATTGATAATTGTGATTCATGAAAAAGGAAACACAACTGATTGCTAAACATTTTTTTTAAGTCCAGCCTCACTAGTAATCAAGGAAATGCAAGTTGAAACAGCAGTGTGATTCCATTTTCTGTGTCCAGATTAACACATAATGAAAAAGCTTTGGTGAAAGAAAGGCACAGCGGTTGCTCTCATCCTTCTTCCTTTGATAGTAAAAATAAAAATCGGTACAATCTTTCTGAAAGGTAATTTAGTAACATTTATCAAAATCCTTAAAAATGCTTATACTTTTGATCTAGAAATTCATCTGTTAGGAATTTATGCAAAGGAAATAGAGATTGTTACTGAAATATTAAGAATAATCTAATTGTTTTACCATTGGGGATTAGCTAAATATAGACTAGCCTTTTAGTAGAATACTGTGCAGTCATTAAAAACAATGTGATAGACAGATATTTAAGACATGGAAGGGGGGTGAGGTATGTGTGTGTTTAGGGAGAGTTTATATATGATCCAGTTTTTGGTAAATAAAAATGTGCATACATTGAAAAAAATGGAAAGATGTTATATATTCTAAAACTTTTTTCTTTTTGAATAGCTATATCTTCTGAGTTTTTTTAATAGTGAACACGAACCTTTTTTTATTAGGGAAAAAAAAGGAAAGTATTAGCAGGAACATTACATGATAGAAGGGAAGCTAACATATATGGAGTATTCCTGGGTCAGGCACTGTACTTGGTGCTATATAAATTCACCTAATTTAACCTCACTGTGGAGGCTCCTGCCTCTTGTCCTACTCCCTCCAGTTCATTCTCACACAGCTATAGGAGTGATTCTTCTAATAGCAAAGATTTGGAAGGAAACACACCAAACTATAAATAGTGGTTAGTCTTAGAATTTAGATTAAGGAGATGGCTATAAGGGAAGACTTTCATTTTTCAATTTAATATTTCTATATGATTTGTATTTTTTTAATGTATATATCTTGAAGTGGGGAGGAAAAGCATGTGTTGCCACGTCACTTCCCTTTTAATCCCTTCAGTGGCTTATCTCATTCCCCACTTTTCTTCCCCTTACACCCTCTACTCCAATTCTACCTTTTTTTTTTTTTTAATTTTATTTTTTTTGGCTGCATTGGGTCTTCGTTGCTGCGCGTGGGCTTTCTCTAGTTGCGGCGAGCAGGGAGCTACTCTCTTTTGTTTTTTGGGTTTTTTTTTTTTGGCGGTACGCGGGCCTCTCACCGCTGTGGCTTCTCCCGTCATGGAGCACAGGCTCCAGACGCGTGGGCTCAGCAGCCACTGCTCGCGGGCCCAGCTGCTCCGGCATGTGGGATCCTCCCGGACCGGGGCATGAACCCGCGCCCCCTGCATTGGCAGGCGGACTCCTATCCACTGTGCCACCAGGGAATTCCGTGGGGGCTACTCTTTATTGCAGTGCGCGGGCTTCTTATTGCAGTGGCTTCTCTTGTTGCAGAGCACAGGCTCTGGGCGCTCGGGCTCAGTAGTTGTGGCTCACGGGCTCTAGAGCACAGGCTCAGTAGTTTTGGCGCATGGGCTTAGTTGCTCCGTGGAATGTGGGATCATCCTGGACCAGGGATGGAACCTGTGTCCCCTGCATCAGCAGGTGGATTCTTAACCACTGCACCACCAGGGAAATCCCCAATTCTGCTTTCTTCAGGTGAAGTTTCGTGCTCTTTTGCCTCCGATTTGTAAATGCATTGGGTCCTCCCACTTCACCAACCCAGATCTGGCTTCTCAGCCTTCCAAGTCTTTAACACCTTAAATACCACATCCTCTGGGAGGCCTTTCTTGATCCTCTCCCTTAGTTTCCCACCATACATGGTACTTCTCCCACCGTAGCCTTTATCACACTTCGCTGTAATTTTATGCTAATTTGTTGTCCTTCCCAGAAGAGACTGTAAGCTCCTTGAGGGCATGGACACTAGCACCTAGAACAGTGACTAGAACATAGTAAGCATTTGATAAGTAATTGATGAATAAACACTTCGTATTTTATTGTCTTGGACACTGAGCCTTAGAGAGGCGTTAGATAACGTGTCCAGAGCCTCTCAGCCAGTAAAGTTTCAGAGCCAACTTTCCTACCCTTGTCTTTGATGCTCGTAAAGTTCATGTTCTCTCCACTGTACCACTCACATGAGCAGAGGCAGATCCAGTCCCCAAACATGCCTCAGAATCTGAGTGTCTACTTCCTCAGCCTTTCCTGTTTTTGACACTTGGTGTCTTTTTGATTTCTTCCAGTGTGGTGCAGGTCCTGCTTGCAGCTGGTGCTGACCCAAACCTCGGGGATGATTTCAGCAGTGTTTACAAGACTGCCAAGGAGCAGGGAATCCATTCTTTAGAAGGTAAGTGTGGGCTACCCTGCTGTTCTGAGATCTCTCCTCCCTGTGGCTTCCAGGCAGCCGTGCTCTGTGCCAACTCTACCAGCAACTCAGGGTGAGAGCCTGCAAGTCCCTCATCCTCTAGGAACTCATAGAGAGCGCAGAAGGCTTGGAACAGATGCCCTTCACAGTCCCCTCTGGCTCTATAATTTATGTCACTTCAAGTCTTGGGGAATAAAATAGAGGCCCAATTTCATAACCGGGGTGGAGGGGTAGAAGAACCTTTTAACTGGTGTTCTCCCAAAAGTGCCTCAATCTGTGGAGTCTCAGATGAGTGGACAGTGGAGCAGGTTTCCATAAAATAATTAAGGCAACTGTGTGGAATGTGGATTTATTCTTCCTCTACTTTCTTCAGACTTACCCTGTCCCAGCCCTGCCCCAGAACTAGAAAGCAGCCTCACTGGTTTCCTCAGCCTCAGAAGTCTCTCAACTGTTTTTTTCCCCTCTTCTGTGTGAAATACAATCCTCTCTCTGGACTGGCCCCTCAACTTACTGAATGACCCAGGACAAAGAGTGGACTTTGTCTGTGCTTGTAAAATGGGGTGGTCATCAGTGCCTCCCTGGGGTGTTGTGTGCGTGGTTGCTTGGACTTCTCAGAGGAAGGAGGCGGTGTGCACCTACCAGGGCTTGGTCACGTGTCCGTTGAAGGGTACCTGGGCAAGTTAGTCCGTTATTGCCTCTGGTGAGTTTTTCAAAAGTAGGGTTGAGAAGAGGGTAGGTTGCTTTGACTGCAGGCAGAGATGAATATTTTACGTTTGAGCTTTGCTTGTCCAGATTGGCTCTGCTGCCCGCCCATTATCCTGGATCACTCACAGAGGCTGAGATTCCCCTCCCTTTCCAGCAGCAGGGCAGATGAGCAGTGGCTACTTTAGGGTTGGCAGTAATGCCAGGACAGACAGCCTTGCTGATTGCCTAAGGGTCAGAACATTGACCTGAGGGAAGGTTCAGCAGAGGGAAGCAGTGTGCTCAGCCCTCAGAGCTGTCAGCAAGGCTACCAGACTGACGTGGGTGTGGTAGCCTAGGGCAGAGGTGTCATTGCTGCCCCAGCAAGGTTTCTCAAATCAGCAGCCTGAGAGAAATGTCAAGAGCATCAGAGCATTGCTACCCAGTTGCAGTGTGAAGTTGCCCTCCCCCTGCCTCTCCACCTCTCTGAACCTGCTCCTTTTATCAAGCTCGCTTGCTGTGACTAGATCCTCCATGGAACTTTTGCTGCAACCTGCCCTCAGCTGCTCTTTTGAATGTTCTCTAAATCTTGGCCCTTTATGTGGTTATTTGAACTCTGATCTGCTCATATGTCTTTTCTTTCCTCGTCAGCTGACAGTTCCATGTTCAGGCCTTGACCTATGCCTCCTTGGATTCCCCACTGAGCTGGGGGAATCATGTTCACTTTGTTTCCAACAGAGGAGAATTTCATGAGTACCAAACTTGCCCTATATTTGCAGCCTAATGTGTGGGGACTCACCTTATAGGCTGTCCTCTCCTCACTAAGACATAGCATTGCCACCCTCAGCTCTGTCTTCTGTTCAGGTGCTCTCACCAAAAAGCAAGGAGGAGCATTTGCTGAGAGGGCAGGGCCAGGTAGAAGGGAAGGGATTATCTGAGTGCCTTCTTATCTGTTCTTGGGATCCCAACAGGGTCCAGTAAGCATTTTTGATTTCACAGAATCTCAGAACTGTGAAGCCGTCTAATCCAACCTCTGCTGTCACACCAGTCCCCACCCGTGCCTTTCACGTTTTGTACCTTTGTGTTCTAATAGTTCAGCTTTCCAGGTTGATCCTCATATTCAACATTCTAGATCAGTGGTCAGCAAACTTCTTCTGGAAAGTGCCAGATAGTAAACATTTTAAGCCTTGTGGGCCAGTTGGTCTTAGCTGTGACTACTCAGCTTGGCCACTGTAGCGCAGAACACAATACACAAATGAGAGTGTGTGGATGTGTTCCAGTAAAACTTTATTTACAAATATTGGCAGCAGGCTGGATTTGGCCCATAGGCTGCAGTTTGCCAACCATGTTTTAGATATTTCCTTTTTTCTTTCTTTCCTTCCTTTCTTCTTCCCTCCCTCCCTCCCTTCCTCCCTCCTTCCCTCCCTTCCTTGCTTCCTTTCCATTTCTTTGCCTGTTTTCATCAACCTCCTCTGAATTTTTTTTAGCTTTTGCTAGCCAGCCTATATTCTAGGTAGGTAGACAACAAAAATATTGGAATAGGCTAGCGTATCTCTCATGAAATAAAGATAAAAATATTAACTATCTCTTCTTATTTTATATGATCTGCAAAGTTAGCAAATAGGCTTTCTATGGATTCAGTTACTTATTCAGCAATCATTTTACAAAATTTTATTGATCACATTCCTATCTAGCAGGCATTGATCTAGGTACTGGTGAGTTAGACAAGATCCCTGCCATCATGTACTTCATGTGCTAATCGTTGATTAAAATGTTTACAGGACTCTATGAAGTACAGAGCCCTGGAGCTCATGATCAGGACAATTTAGAAGTATTACTCAACAGTCACAGCTGTAGATCCACCAAACTTCATTCTTTTCTAGCCTCCATTTCTTCATCCTGTCCACAAAATTTTAAGAGATTTTCTCTGATTTATTGCTGAAATAAAAACATGTTTAACATTTGTCTTAATTTGTTGTTCAGTAATCCTTTCCCAAAAGGATATTAGGTTATTCTGGCATGGTTTTGCCTTATCCTTAGCGAACCCATACTGGTACCCAGTAATCACCTAAGTGTTTCAGAACCATTAAAAATAAATTCTAGATTGAAATAATAAATTTTATCAACAATCATTGATAAACTCACTGCTCTGTGGCTTGTGAGATCTAACTCTCTCTGTAGCTTTTTCTCTTTTTTGAATTTCAGACTACCTTTGCCGGCCACAGTTTTCTGGCAGCTCAGCCGATTTTCCCTGATGTATCAGTGTGGATGTACTCTGCTCTCTGACTTCATACGCTCTGCTTTCTGACTCCGGGCCTGGAGAGTGACAGTTCTTTAAAATCGTCTCAGGGTTCTCCTCTCCTTACCAGTCTAAGCCTTTAACTCCTTCTTAAACATATTTTTCTTTCCTTTTTCCATTTAAAGATACCTCATTCATTTATCCATTCAACCAGTATTTATTGATTGCCCACTGTATGCAAGTCACTGTACCCAGCTCGGGGTCATTCTCACTGCTGAAGTAGACAGAAACAAAAGAATCCTGTGGTTCTTTTTTTCTTTGGATTGGACTGACTTTTTCATGGGAAGCTACCTGACTTGGGGATGTGTGAGGAGGTTAAGTAGAAGACGAGGTACAAGCCCCTTGTCCAGAGTGTGTCTAGGCAAATTCACAGGAAAGTCACAAGCTCAGCAAAGTTCTTCAAAACACAAGCAAAGTATAAAGTCAGTGCCAAAGTCCATCAAGTTCACTAAATTTCTAATAGATATTTCTGTGGGGTTCAGCCTGTGCTCAGTACTGAAGGGAAGAGTGAGTTGTAGTTTATGACTTTGGCAAGACCTCCCTAAACCCCCATAATATATCCCTTGTCTACCTTATCAGTATTATGTGAAGATGAAGAGATAAAGTATGTGATGTGTGAATTGTAGAGTACTCTACGGTTGTAATTGCTTATTAGTTTTGTTTATTTATAATTGAGCATGCACTTACTGAGTGTCAGGCACTCTGCCAGATGCTGGGAATAAATAAAAATGGATATATATGATCTAGCCCCTCAATATATATGATCTGCTCCCAGTCGAGTAAGAAGACAGACCTGTGAACAGGCACCACAGTGCAGAATGATAAATGCAAAGGTTGATAGATGTACAAAGGATATAGGTAGCACTGGTATAGGTAGTGATGCCCTCTATCTGAAGGCAGACTGATATCTGGGAAGTGTCACAGGGTAAGTGACTTTGAACTGGGTCTTAAGGATGTGTCAGAGACTGCCAGGCAGACTAAGAGGGGTGGACTTTCCAGGTAGAAGGGATAACACATGCAGAGACATGGGATAGGTGACAGCCACTGGAATCATCTGCCACAGTACTGAGAATAGCAAGAAGTAAGACCAGAGAGGGAGGCAGGGTTCTATGTGGGAAGGACCCTGAAAGGCAATTCATAGTGTTTTCTGAAGGCCATCAAAGGATTTTAAGTAGGAGAATGCTCAGTTTACATTAGCATTTTAGACGGACCATTCTGATGGGGTGGGGATGAATTGGAGAGGAGAGATTAGCAATGTTTGGGGGATGATGGATCCCTTTGAGAATTGGATGAGAAGTCATGCTCCTCTCCCTCAAAATGCATTTCTCATTTCTGGGGATTTCTAAAAGAAATCTTTGGGAATGGAGAGAACAGGTATTAGAAAAATATTAGGAGGAGGTGGAATATTCAGTGGAATGTGGGAATTGATGGAAAAGGAGGCACCCATCTGTCACCTCGGGTTCTGCTTTCGGTGAACTGTTAGATGAGTGGGTCTGTAGTTCAAAGAAGTCTGGCAGCATTTGCTTGGTAGTTAAAACAATGAATGTGACTGAAACTGCCTAAGGAAAAGAGTTAAAGGGAAGGGATAGGAGGACAAGTCCTTCACTCAGGGTATCAGCATTTAAGGTGTGGGGAGGAAAGAGGATCCAGGCAAGGAGACCAAAAGGTATCAGAGAAGTTTCTCTCAGAGAGGCTCTATATCCGTTCTGCCTGCTCAGAATGGGCACAGCCTAGAGAGGAAAGAAACCTCTTTGCTGAGACTTGGCTATCGGTTGCCCCATTTCTAGTGAAACCCTTCTCCTGTTTGACATTTGGCATTGCTCTAGCAAGAAGCCTGCTCAACTGGCACATTACTGTATCTTCAGCTCTTGTCAAGGTTGGTGTTTCTGGGTAGAGAGCAGGTCTGCTGGTGCAGGTGATGTAGGGATGCTTGGCCTTATTGGTCTGACTGTTCTGTCCATTCTCTCCAGTTCTCAGAATGGCATCTTCAGAGGCACAGCGGTATCCTGGAGAAAGGTCAGTCTTCAGTGCCAGGAAGTAATGGGTCCTCTAAGCTCTGTCACCAGCTGTGTGATCTTAAGCAAGTGGCTTAAGGTCCTTGAATTTAGGTTTTCTCATCTGTAACATAGGGATAACAATACCCATCTTAAAGGGTTGTTTGGATGACTAGAAATAAATACATGTAAAGCACAGTAGCATGTGATGAAGAATTTCTGTACAGAGTTGGGTCTTGGATCAGTGTAAGGCAGGAAACCTGCCTTGGAGGTACTGAGCAACTCACCACTCAAGGGGCACTGACAGAGGCTGGCTGTCCGCCCATCAGGGATTTTGTAAAGGGTCATTAGATTATATAGCCTCCAAGGTTCCTGTCAGCCATGTGATTTCTAAGGTTCTAGAAACTTTAGGCTCATCGTCAGAGCAAGTAATGTACTTAGAAGAAGTAGGATTTGAGCTGGACTTTGGAGAGTGAAGAGGAGGGGGAAAAAAAGAAAAGATTTTCTTAGCAGGGAGCACAGCTTGAGCAAGGCACTTAGAGGGGACACGTGGAGGGGAGCTTAAGAGATCACGGCTGCTTCTCTACCAACTCACTCCCTGATCTTGACCACATTCCATTCAGTGCCTTGAGCCCCACCCATGCCCACTCTAGGAGAGTTCCACTTGTGGCTGGCTGATGGGTGGTGGGCCCCAATCCTCAGGTGGAGGAGGCAGTAGATTAGACGTAACAGTAAACAAGTCACCCAGTCAGGGATGCTGCTGGCTGCTTGTAAGTAACTGTTATAAACATTGGGTGTCTGGGGCTGTCAGAAATGCAAGTGAGCCCTCTGAGCTCCTCCCACATAGACAATTAAAACAATAAAACACGGCAGAAACGTGGCCAGAGCAGGCTATAAATCAGCTTCTCTTCTCAGCTCCAAGTGGCGGCTGTATAAAGATGAGTTGTACAGAAGCTGGGTTGGCACAGGGCCCTTCTGGGGGTAGAGGGCCTGACTTTCCTGGCTGAACCTGCCAAGGCCAACCCCACCAGCCCAGTTGGCCCTCTTCCCACAGCTCCAGGGGCTGCAGGTCCTGACCTGCTCCAGCTGACTTCCCCATCTCTGTATCTTCAGATGGGGGACAGGATGATGCAAGCTGGTACATCACAAACCAGTGGACAAGTGCCCTGGAGTTCAGGAGACGGCTAGGAGTCCCCGCCAGCGGTAATGGAACTGCTCTCTATAAAATTTCTCCGTCTCCCCAGGACATGCTAAGGAGTAGTCTTACCCTAGCTCATCTGTTCACTATAAGTTAACCCCTAGCACCCACTGCATGTCCAGACCTACCCAGGCAAAGCAGAGAGAATCTGCGCCCTTGGAGACAAACTCAAATGGGAGTAATAAGGCTCCCAAGGACCTACGAATCACCTAGAGAGCTTGTTAAAACACAGATTCCTGCCACACCCCGACTCCCAAGATTCTGATTCAGTATGCCTGAGGTAGGACCTGATATTTTGCATTTCTGCATTTCTAACAGGCTCCCACTCTTGAGTAGATGATCTAGGCTACTTGTGCTTGAACTGCTTTAAAAAAAACTCATCTGGACCTTCTCCTCCCTGGAAGAGACCTTTTTTATTGCCACTTTAAGTTTCATTCCTAGAGCATCTGTGTGCTTAAGCCATGGTATTATGGGTGTACAGAACACTTAGTAGCTATGACACCTGGAACAATTTTCTGTACCTCTCAGAGGCTGCATCTCCTTATTTGTAAAATAAAGGTTATTGGGAGAGTTAGGGGTAGTATATTTATCCCTAGCCTAAAACGTAGAACATAGAAGGCATTCCATTAATGTAAATTTCTGTTTTTATATCATCATCTTTGTCCTCATCATACTCTTATATAAAACTTCATTCAGAGTCTCTGTCACAGCCTTCCAAATGCTTTTCAGCGGTAGCAAACTGTTATCTGCAAAGAACCAAACATTATCTCAGAGTCCAAGGAATGGCTTGGCTATCACCTAACTGTGTGACCTTGGGCAGTTCTCTTTAGCTCTCTAAGCCTTGATTTTCTCATCTGTAGAGAATAATACTTTTTATACCATAGGTTTATTATAAAGATCAAATTGAAGTACTTATGAAATATTTGAGAAAATACAAGGTATCATGCACATATAAGGTATCAGCAAGAATGATAATTAATAACAATGAAGATTGACGACATGACCAAGACAGTGTTTGACAAGGGTCCAGTCAGAGGTGCAGATAACAAGGACTATCAGAGCTCAGAGAAGAGAATCTCTGTCTGAAACATCAGGAAGTAAAATGATATTTGAGCCTCAAAGTATAAGGTTTTATGGAAGGGCCTGCAACTAAATGTGAATTGGGTGTGATCAGAGAAGGGGTATGTTATGTCCAAAATATTCAGGGGTGGAAAACAGAAAAAACATATTTCAGGGCAGCAAGTAAACTGGTTAGGGTGAAGCATCTGTACAGCAGAAGATTCATTTTAGAGGGTAATGAGCAGTAAAGGTGCTGCTTTAAAGAGAGTAGACTGGGGCCAAATCAAGATTCTTGGACCTTATCCTTTAGGCAGAGAGGAGTCTTGAAGGTCCTAGAGGAGAAGGTACTGCAGGAACTGATTCCTTCCAGAGTAGAGAAGCAGGGGGAAGTGGTAATAATAATAGGTAAGATGATGATGATGACGATAGCTACAGCAGCAGGTTATGTTTATTGATACTTACTGTGTGCTCACAGCAACCCTGTGATGTAGGCACTAAAGGAAACTGAGGCAGAGAGATGATGCCAAATGCCAGCAGAACTGTCTCCTGCCCTTGTAGGAACCCAGCAACCATATCAGCTTGTATGTGCCCCACACTTAGCTCAGAACCTCTGACTTGTCCGAAGTCTTGGAAGGCTTGGGGATCTGCCAGGCCAAAAGCTGTTTGGGCAAGCTATTATTTTTAATAATGTCCCTGCCTCTTCCTCATCATTGTCAGAGCCTTGTCACACCTTCAGTGCCAGTGGTTCTACATGTCATTTCTCAGCAGTGTCAGCCACTACAGAGTCACTAGGATGGACAATGCACTGTCTATCCATCAGGCCTTTTGGTCAACTTCAAGATTAAGTGTAGCAGCCAGTTAGGTTAATTGTTTCCATCCTTTTAGCCCTCCAAATCTATATATACATTTAACTAAGAGAGGGAGATAGACTAGTTGACATGTTTTATTAAAAAGAATAAATTCGATACATTTATGAAAATAAGAAAAAAGTGGGATGGGGTGTCAAAGAACTAGTCTTATAATTTTTAACTGATTTACATATTTTGTGTATAAATATTTTTTCATCAAAAGTTCCAAATCAGGGATGGGTCCCACACACCACAAAAAATATATTAGAGACGTTTATATGGATAGCAGGAAGGGAGACAGAGGGCTGAAATTTTCCAGGCACCCAGTGATTGATGGGGGCTGAGGCTCCCCCTGACGCTTTATTGAGTTTCTGATGATTATCTCTCACTGAGACATTTTTTACAGATGACGGTCGAGCTGTCACAATGGACCATGGGGGAAAAAAAACCAACAATAATAACACTTTAATCTTTTTACCGCACTGCTCCCTAGTATCTCAGATTCATCTTCCCTGACGCACGCAGTTCATTATTCTGCCCCTCCCTGGATGGGAAATAAAGGAAAATAAATATATATGTAGACACACTTACCCACATACATACACACACACAGAGTATATATAAGAGACCACCCCAGAACCAGAGAGGGGCAGAATTTATTGTTCTTTTTGCAAGTGTTGAGGTTTATTAGTAGAGATGCTGGGTTGGCTTGGAATTGGCTATTAATTACAGCATTTTGTATTTGTTTTTTATTGCGGGCTTTTAACATCTTAAAGAAAAGGCAGAGGAGAGGCAAGCAGGTGTAGAGATGGGGAGCACAGAGGGACCAAGTTTAGCCAACCAAGTAGCATGGCTTGCTGAGAGGCAGAGAGGTCAGACTCCTTCCTCTTGTTGCCAGCCCTGCCCAGAGGATCCCTGGACCTGAAAGAATACTGCTTTGGTTAGGATCAGGGTGGGGGCAGGGGAGTAGGAGAAGGTGAGATCAGGGTAATTATAGGACAGATCAAAGGGACTCTAGATACCTGTGAGCATGTTATTCCCCTGAGAGTTAGGAGAGATGGGAAGTAGTGGAAGTTCAAACAGACTGTTGATGGGTCTGTAGATAACAGAGTAAAAGATAACAGAACAAGTTACAGATTCTTAAGAGTTTGCCCAGCTCTTTGATTTTGATGGTGTGCAGGTGAGACATGGGCTCTGGAAAGCTCTACCTGGGTCTGTGGTCAGAGGAGGGTCCTGGGCCAGAGAGGATGCTTCTAGGGCCACAGGCAGGGCGAACAACATATTGTCTTAAGGTTCCAGGCCAACCTTCCTGCTCTTCCATTTCTCTTTCTTGGAGTGAGAGAAGATGGACTTGGGATCCCAATGGGAAGGCTGCCCTTGATGTGTCTCCAGTAGACTAAGTGCTAGCCCAGTCTTCTCTTTAATTCATCAAACCTTTCTGAGCTCCTACTACAGAAAGTGCCAGTGCTCATGCTACACTATGATAAGGTATAATAAGGTGAGCCAGGGTCCTCTTTTTAAGGAGAAACCTTCCAGTCTATGGGCAGAGAGCATGGTGTTTGTGAGAACCATTTTTTTTTTTTTTTTTTTTTTAAGCACGATTTCGTGTCTGCTTTTAATCCTGAACGTTTTTGAATAATGAAACAGCCAACTGTTTACACAACACACTCAACATCTGACTCCAGCATCCCTGGCCCCACAGCTCAGGGACCACGGTGCCGTGTGAGAACCATTTTTAAGCGAGGTCTAACCCTCCAGCCATAGGCCAGCCTAGATGACCGTTCTCTACATGAAGGTTAAAGAGATCTATAAGACACAGTATCTGTCCTTCAAGAACCTGTTTTCTGCTTGGAGAGACAAGCGTAACATCCATTCACTAAAGAAGTATTTATGGAACACCTGCAGTGCTCAAGAGTGTATGCATGAAGCAATCTGAGAACACAAAAGACTATGTAAGAGAAAATGTTAACTAATTTGATGTGGACTAGACAGTACTAGAATGCAGAGAGGAAAGGGAGATCAGTGAAAATCAGACTTCTTGAGTTGTAAAGAATGGGTAAAACATAGATAAATAAAAGGAAGAAATAGTGAAGCCATGATATCACATAGAGAAGAGAGTAAAAGCCTTGGAGTTGAACAGACTAGCTCAGTCATTGACTACCAGTATGACCTGAAACAAGCTACATAACCTAAGTGCCAGCTGCTTCATTTAGTAAATAAGAATAATAATAATAACAGCCCTGTATGATTCTTTCAAGGAAAATAATTGTAAAGTTCCTTGCACAGTACCTGGCACATAGTAAGTGCTCAGTAAATGGAAGCCATTATTTTCTTATTACTTAAAGAGTTTTTAATATATATATATGTGTGTATTATATTAATATGTATATAAATATATTTTTTAAATATATTTTTTAATTTTTTGCTGCATTGCATGGCACGTGAGATCATAGTTCCTGAACAAGGGATCGAACCCATGCCCCCTGCAGTGGAAGCACAGAGTCTTAACCACTGTACCCCCAGTGGTTTCTGCTTGGAGAGACAAGTGTAACATCCATTCACTAAAGAACTTCACTCTTGGGAAGTCCCCCAGGAGTTATATATTTATGTAAGACTCTTCGTCCTGGGATATTAGCCTTCAGAACTCACCTGTGACCCTTCACTGAGTATGAAATGGGCTCCTTTCAGTGAGCTAGACATATTCTTCAGTATTAGTGTAAGAGGTGATTCTGGCCATGGTTAGAGTGGCATCAAGAAGAGGAAAGGGCACAATAATAAATTTATTACCATTTATTGCATCCTTACTACATCAGGCAATGTGCTCAGTTCTTTACATTTTTTAGTGTAACAGTTTTATTGAGATTTAATTTACATACTATATAGTTTACTCATTTAAAGTGCATAATTCAGTGGTTTATAGTATATTCACAAGATTTGTGCCACCATCACCACAATCAATTTTAGAACATTTTCATCACCCTGTAAAGAAACCCCATACCCATTATCAATCATTCTCCACATCTCTCAACTCTCCCTAGCTCTAGACAACCACTAATCTACTACTTTCTGTTTCCATAGGTTTGCCCATTCTGGACACTTCATATAAATGGAATCATACAATATGTGATCTTTTGTGGCTGAATTCTTTTTGACTTAGCATGTTTTCAGGGTTCATTCAAGTTGTAGCATGTATCAATACTTCATTCCTTTTTCTTAGCTGAATAATATTCCATTGATGGCTATACTACATTTAGTTTATCCGTTCATCAATTGAGAGTCATTTCAGTTGTTTTGACTTTTGCTATCATGAATAATGCTGCTGTGAATGTTTGTGTACAAGTTTTTGTGTGAACATAATGTTTTCAGTTTTCTTGGGTTTATATCTAGGAATAAAATTCCTGGGTCATATAGTAACTCTATGTTTAACCTTTTGAGGAACTACCAGGCTTTTCCAAAGAGGCTGCATCATTTTAAATTCCCACCAGCCATGTATGAGGGTTCCAGGTTCTCTTCATCCTCACCAACACTTATTATTGCCTGTCTTTTTCACTTTAGCCATCCTAGTGGATATGAAGTGGTATCTCATTGTGGTTTTGATTTGCATTTGATGGCTAATGATGTTGGGCATCTTTTCATGTGCTTTTAGGCCATTGTGTGTCTTCTTTGGAGAAATATCTACTCAGATTCTTTGTCCATTTTTTAATTGGATTTGCCATTGAATCTTATGAGATAGGTGATGATATCTATCTTGCAGATGAGAAAACAGATTCTCAGCGATGTTAATTTGATCAAAGTCATACAGTGAGTTTTGCTTACCAGTCTGACTGGCTCTGACCTTTATGCTCTTCCTAATACACAGTGCTGCCTACTGAGGATTCATGGTAGGATCACCAGGGTCATCTCATGGAGGGGGGTCTCTCCAGCAGGAAGGGAGGAGTTGGAAGTCTATTTGGAGACATTAGGACCAAGTAGGAGAGCCTCTGAAAGTCAAACAGAGGAATATGGATATATTACAAGTTCCAGGACAGCAGAGGACATGTTAATTTAAAAATCACCATTTCCTAGATGCAGCCATTTCCTGTGCCCTTCACTATATCACATCATTTCAATTTTCACAACAACCCAATTCAAAGATATTAATGCTTCTATTTTACCAGTGAGCAATTTGAAGCTCAGAGGGATGAAATAATTTTCTAGAGTCACCAGGATTAGAATCCAGGTCTTTCCAGCTCAATATTCTGAACTCTTTCCTTTCAGAGATACTTGGTAAAAGATAGATTCTTTTGATGTTATTTGCAGCATTTATAAGATCTTGAGGGCAGAGCCTGTTCATATTGCCATGGCCCAGCCCATGGAAATTACGTAACACTTTGCTGGATAAACAAGGAAAAAGGCTAGAGTATATGCTATAGAAAGACCTAATTCCAGTTGGATTTTGGCAGGGAGAGGAGGTTTGAGTGAGATATTGGATGTCTCCAGTATCCCAAGACTTGGTGTCCTGGGGGCTTTGCTCTAACTTTCTAAACATGGGCCTTGGGAAGAACATTCTGGTGCCTAGACATCCTTGGCTTCCCTAGAGCAGATCAGGCATTTGGAAGTGGGATGGGTTTGGCCAGCCTTGCATCTTTCTTGTGTTCATGACAAGATTAGAATGGGAAGGACCCTCAGAGACCAGACCCTCAGAGACTAGTCCAGTGCTGCTCAGAGTTTTCTGTGAGGAGCAACACAAAGGGCTTTTTCAGCTCTGCATTTCCAGGCCCTGCCTATTGAATCTAAATTGCTGAAGCAAGGGCCCAAGAATCAACTGTTTTTTTTTTTTTCTTACAAGTTACCCATGTGATTCTGTTGCCATTAAAGTTTAAGAGCCACTGATGTGAAGAAACTCCTCTACTTTAAAAATAGGGGATCTGAGGGGCTTCCCTGGTGGCGCAGTGGTTGAGAGTCCGCCTACCGATGCAGAGGACACGTGTTCGTGCCCCGGTCCGGGAAGATCCCACATGCTGCGGAGAGGCTGGGCCCGTGAGCCATGGCCGCTGGGCCTGCGCGTCCGGAGCCTGTGCTCCACAACGGGAGAGGCCACAACAGTGAGAGGCCTATGTACCGCAAAAAAAATAAAAAATAAAAAAATAAGGGATCTGGGACATGGAGGGATTGAGATACATATCAAGTTTAGTGAAAGCCATTTTTGAACCCAGTTCACTTTTCTCCTGGTCTATTGTTTTTGCTGTTCCCCATGCTGCTTAATTCATCAACAAAAACCACTGCCTGCGCATAGCTTTCAGGATACAGTCCAAACCCCTCTCAGGATCAGGCCTCTGCCTGCCTGGGCAACCTCATCTGTGCCCACTGCTCTACCTGCCTTCACTCAGCATTCCAAGTTTGCTGAAGAACTCCCAGTTTCTTGTATGGGCAGGTAATGCAGCCTTGACCCTCTGTCCTTTGCAAGCACCACTTCCTTTCCTGGAACACTCTTCTCTACCTCATCTTCCAGTTAGTTTTTCTGGGAGATTCCTCCCCAAGCCACATGACATGTGCCCTGTCTTTGCTGCCATCAGACAGTTTGCGCACATGCCTTTCATAGCACTCACTGTGCTGAGGTGCTCAGTAGTGGTGTGCTCCAGGGCAGGGGGTGAATGAAGGCTCCTGTGTGCTCATTGCTAAAGATACGTGAAATACTGAAGTGATGCTGGGTGAGATACATACAGAAAATGTTATGAACTAGTTTCTGTCATCCATGAGGAAATTAGGGAGTCAGAAGGGAAATTTTAACACAAGAAAGTATTACAAAAGCTGTTATAAGACGATCAATAAGTAAGTGGTAAATGGATACACACAATCAACATGATAGGCAACCAGGGCAGAGCAGGGAGGAAAGGACTTCCTAGAAGAGGAGGCCTTGAATTGGGCTTTAAAGAACAGTTAGGATTTGGAGAGGAAGGAGGATCATCCAGGCTGTGGAAGGAAATAAAGAGCCTTGCCCTCCCCAGAGACGGTCTCTTGGTGACCCAGCACAGAGAGTCTCCCTCTTGCCCCATTCCTTGGCTGAAGATAAACACAAGAGGCAGAGCCGACAGTGCCCGCAGAAGTTGAGGCAGCTTGCCGATGCTGGCAGTAGGAGTGAGGATTTAACGAGGTGGTAGATACACAACACCTTGTGGGGAGGGAGCTGTGAGCCCAGAGGCTTCTTCCTGGAGACTCTTGGTAAGAATTTAGCTTAGTCCCTGAGATTCAAGCCAGGTCCGCTGATGCTGGGGTATGTGAGGCTTGAGCCTGTGGGCACTGGCGAAGCTGTGCAATATGGATGATGGAGCCAAATGGGCTCAGGACCTAGTCCTGGTCCACCACCAATTAGCAATCCAAGTTGGGCAGGCCATCCAACCTCTTTACCTCTGTCTCCTCTGTTCAATAGAATAATATTTGACCTATCTGTCCTAGGTTGACCTGGGGTGAGGAAACAATTGCATTGAAGCGCTCTCTAAACCGTAAAGTGCTGCACAAATGTAAGAGGTTATCCTTGTGTTTGTCAGGTTAGTTCTAAAGGTTCCCTCTCATGGAGACATGCTCATGTTTTTAAAGGCACTGCTACACACTCCATGACGTTAGATGGCATAAGTTCCTGGGCGTGGCGGGTAGAGGCTGAGCCTGAAGGAGAGACTTTTAGCTAGGGTTACCTTTCCTCCACACAAGGCAATGATAATAAAGCTTTTGTTATCTGGAGACCACCCATTTTGCCCCACATGCCTTTTTTCAGTCTCCTCCAGTAGTCTTAGCAATATGAGGACAGAAGCCATGTCTGATTCACTTCTGCATCCCCAGTGCCTACCCCAGGGGAGAAAACAGCATTACTAAATGTTTGTGGTAATGTTTTTAAAAATCTGTTATCAGATTTTATTCTCATAATACTTAAATATTTAGTATTCCTTAAATTACTGCTTGTTGTGCCCATTTTACAGATAGAAGAACTTAGTAAGTGGCAGAGCTAAGATTCAGGACTGTGTGACTCCTTTACCTTAAATTACTGTTTCTTATTGTGGGAGGCAGTGGTTTGTTTTGTTTTGTTTAGTTTTGTTCTGCAGTTTCAGCAGTGCTGAGTAGTGGCCTAGCTATAGGAAGGGCTTTGGGGACAACTTTCACCTCTGCTAACTCCTTGGCACTGCTAAGTGCAGGGAATCCTGCAGAGTGTACATCAGGTGCACACCTGCCTCGGCACTCAGACTGACCCTGGCCACGGCACCGTGCCATAGACTTTGCAACATCAAAAGGCAGAGGTGGGAGCAGAAGGATAACAAAGTAATGCTTTGTCATTCTTCCTGTGGCCACAAGGGTGAAGGGACAGGAATAGCTGGCCTGGAGGGGAAGCAGGAGCCTGAGCCCATCTCCCCCTGTGCTGGAGACAGGCTGGTAGATGTCTTTGGGGAGGGGATGGTTCACTGGCTGAGGACCAGCTGTAAACGCCAGGCCTCAAAAGACCACGGTGGTGGCCAGCTGGTGAGCCAGCCTTGGATGAGTCACTTTAGCTTCTGTGGGTTTGCTTCTGCTTTCTCTGTGAGAGCAAGTGAGAACATGAGGGTGCATGCTGCACACACCTCCTTCCCACCTTTAGTCTTTTTTTTTTTTTAAACAGAAGAGTATGAGATCTAATGATCTGGGGGGTTCAGCAAGATATCCTGGGTCAGGGCTTCTAAAACTGGGCGATGAGGGGAAAAGAGCTTACTGTTAAGAGCATGAAATGGGCCTAGCTGACCTGGACTGGGTCCTAGCTCCACCGCTGACTGACTGTGGCACCCTGCTGAACTTCAGCTTCCCCATCTATAAAATGGGGAGAGTGAACTTCCACCTCACAGGGTCGTTCTGAAATAAATAAGTAAATGAAGTGCTTTACAGATTGTTATGCACAACCCAGTTCCAAAGAGTGTTCCATGGAACACCAGTACTGCAGGATTTTAACAAGGGTTGGGTGGAAAGAGGCTGTCAGACATAAAACTGCTGAGTAATGCCAAATTAAACAGATGGTTCTTACTCACAACTGTGCCTTTTGGAGGGGAAAAGTGCATGCAGGGTTCCCCAAACCTCTTTTCACAGAGAGAATACACTTTTGGAAGCACAAGACTAGACAGTAAGGATAATAGCCGACATTGACTAAGAGGTACTGTTAGGCCCTGTTCCAAGCCCCTTTACTCACAGTGTCTCATTCAATCCTTACAATATCCCATGAGAGGGCACTGTTACCATCTCTGCATACAGGTAAAGAAACTTGGCATGGAGAGGTTAGGTGAGTTACCCAAGATTACACAGTCAGTAAATTCAGAACTGGGACCCAAACACAAGTGGTCTGGCTCCAGAGCTCACTTTTTTAACAGCTGCACTCTACTTCCTCTACTAAATACTGCTGGCTGGCATTATTATTATTATTCCCAAAACAAGGTAATATTAGGGCCTTATTTATGTATTAGGTATGCATTTGCTGATTCAACAAGTATTTGTTAAGCACATATTTATGGTCAGACACTGTACTGGGCACTGGGATACAACTGTGGGGAAGACAGTCACACTTCCTGTCCTTATTGTGCTTTTGGTCTAGTGGGGAATGTAGTCAAGTAAACAGATGATTGCAATGGAGTGGGTAATAAATACCATAATTGGGAAATGCCTAAAGTGCTAGGGAAGCTCTTGGGAGGAGTAACTACCTCAAACTCAGCAAGAATCACTAGAGGAAATGACTTTTAATCAGAGGCCTAAAAGTGAATTGGAGTTAGTCAGTTGAAGGCATGGGAGAGGGGGAAATGTTCCAGGCTGTGGAATAGTATTTGCAAAATCCAAGAGGCAAGAAAGAGCATTAGGAAGGGGGTGGTAAGTGATGAGACCTCAGAGGGGAGCAGGGGCCCTCTTCATGGACATTCCTTATTAGCTGGGCTGTGACACTGCCACTCTGCTGATGTTTGTCCCTGAACCAAATATGGTAGGCACCCTGTGTATAGCTCTGTCTTGCACTCGTGAAACAGTGTTATAATTTGTCCATTCAGTGGTCTGATTCTTGCATTAGACTGTTAACTTCTTAGAGTCAAGAAGTGTGTCTTATTTGTATATCTCCAGAAGCTACCATGCATTGGTGTTCATTAATGATATATTTTGAATGAATGATATATTTTCTTTGTAAAATGGATTATACCCTTCCTGCTTTCTTGAACCAGCTATCACTTTTCGTCAGGTTCATCATTATATCTAGCAGTTAATGTCCTACGTGGCAATTCAGTGGTGCCCTAGGGGCTCTTGAGGCACTGTATTCTGTGGCTTCCTCTTTCAGCTTTATATTGTGCTGTTCTTTTCCCTCCCTGCCAGGTCAGCACTTGATTGTAATCAGCGTACTTGATTCTGAAGACTTCTCCCTAGCCTTCTAGTTTGCTTCTTCTAATCTGCAGTGGGCTGGAAACAAGATCCCTTACCATGATTTGATGAGACTGTTCGTGACCAAGAGTTAATCTCTGAGTTAGATCCTAAAGGGCTCTTATGAGAAAAATGCAGATGCCATTGCACAACGGACTTACACGTTAGCTAATCAGAGGCCTTCTTCCTGTTTTCCCTGCTCCAGGAAAGGTCAGATAACTCCAGGGGTGGAGGTCATCAGTCAGGAGAGCCTCTGACTGCTACAGAAGAGCTGATGGACCATTGATTCACCATACCACAAGAAAGTGTGGTCTGTTCCCCAGTTACACACTCCAACAACTTCATTTTGACCAAACATTTGAAATGCTTCCACCTAAGTAAGCTTATCCGGTATTAGCTACAAACCTCAGGCTGATCTTTGTTAGGGCAAGTTCCACAGAGAGTGTGCTGGCACCTTCACTTGAGCAGGGAAAGAAGAGGGAGTAGGAGCCAAGGCTGGGACCAGAACATCTGGGATCTGGGCTCTGATTCCCTCATTTGCAAAATGAGAGTGACAGCATGCTGTGATGGGGAAAAAGGGTGAGGACTCAGATTAAACCTGGGTTCTAATCCTCACTTAACCACTTATTAGCTCTATGATCTCTGTGCTTTAGCTTTCATCTGTAAAATGGGAATTATAATGCCTACTATATAAGGTAGTTAGGAGAATTAAATAGATTGTGTGAAATGACCATGTCAGCCAGAGTAGAGGAAGGTCAGTAAGTGAAATCTATTAGGATTAGGAAAAGGCATGACAGTCTTCTGGCTTTTGGGACTTTAAATAGCAAGTTCAGTTTTGTAGGAGGGGAAAATGCATAGATTCCATTCCAAGACAGCTTGGAAAAGAATGGTTTCAGAATTGTCTGGTGCTTTTGACTACATAGGCAAGGTTATGAATTACACGCCTTTATCCAGTGGGAGGTAGGAGGAGCCTGCCCTCTGCAGGCCCTATGCCCTGGACTCGGGGAGGAGTGGGTACAGGTAGGTAGGAACCAAATTCCTCCTCCAATGAACTAAGCTCAGGAGGGAACATAAGGCAAGAACTCCAATAATTTCTGCATGAGGCAGAAAGAAACCCCATCACCTAAGCAGCATAGGTATCGTTCCACGGGGGCTCAGTTCCCAAGGGAGGGCCCAGAGGTTGGGTAGCCTTCCAAATATTGTCCAGAGTGGGACCATTCAGGACAAAAAGCAAAAGTCATGACTGTCCCAGGTGAACAAGGACATGTTTGGTCACCTAACCTAGAGTGATGCAACTGGTTTTAGGTTCTTTTGTATCAATTTGGAGAGAGAGACTCACTAATATTAGCACTAGAGTGAGCCTGGGGGTTTTTGGTTCTTTGACACATGAAATGCTTATTCTTCCTACCTTCAAAAACAATGTTCACAGTACATTTATTAAGGGAAAAAAAGCAGATTACAAAATTGCAATGTAGTAAATTCCAGTTTTGTAGGATATATATGCAGGTATAGCTATACCTATAGATATAGATGTAGATATAGATATCAGAGGACATGTACCAAAATACTAAATGCAGTTTCTCAAGTTGCAGAGATAATGATGCTTTTTCTTCTTTGTACTTTCAAATTTTTAATGGCTTTTATAAATTTTAAAAGTTCTTTACGAAATATTAAATACTCACTAGATTGTAGACGTCTTCAGAGCACAGAGGAGGTATGTTACTGTTCTGCTAAGAACAGCCTCTGTCTCTTTCCTGACTTGTCCCATGTCTTTTTTCTTTTTTTTTTTTTAATTTATTTTTGGCTGCATTTGGTCTTTGCTGCTGTGTGTGAGCTTTCTCTAGTTGCAGCAAGTGGGGGCTGCTCTTCGTTGTGGTGCACAGGCTTCTCATTGCAGTGGCTTCTCCCGTTGCAGAGCATGGGCTCTAGGCGCGCAGGCTTCAGTAGTTGCAGCACGCGGGCTCAGTACTTGTGGCTCGTGGGCTCCAGAGCCATGGGCTCAGTAGTTGCGGTGCACGGGCCCAGATGCTCTGCGGCATGTGTGATCTTCCCGGACCAGGGCTCGAACCCGTGTCCCCTGCATTGGTAGGCGGATTCTTAACCACTGTGCCACCAGGGAAGTCCCTTGTCCCGAGTCTTACCCTAGCCTTCTTTTCTTCACCTGGATAACTTCTCTTCACCCTTCAAGACTGTCCTCTTTTGAGATCCTCTCCATGCCCAAATTGAGCTAAGCTCCCTTCTGGCTTTCTATATCATCCTGTTATACCTATAATGGCATTTATCTCAATACTGTAAACATCTGTCTACTGTCTGCCTCCTTTGTCAGATTAGGTCAGGGACCATGTCTGATTCATTTCTGTGTCCCCAAGTGAATCCTATCAACATAATGGATGTCAGTAAACATTTGTGGATGGGCTCTGTTTTACCTCCTCTTTCCCAGCACAGATGGCCAGGCACATAGTAGGTGCCATTATATGTTTAGTAAGTAGGTAGATGAGTGAATGAGGGAATTAAAATGCCAAGAGAAAGAAGACGAGGTTGGCAGCTCATGGCATTTGTTGCTAATGGAAGGATTTGTGTTGCTGTCCCTCTAGTCCTGGTCACCCGAGAGGATGACTTCAACAACCGGCTGAACAACCGTGCCAGCTTCAAGGGCTGCACAGCCCTGCACTATGCTGTCCTTGCCGACGACTACCGCACCGTCAGGGAGCTGCTTGGTGGAGGTGAGGTCATGGGTGAATGGGGCGGGGCGGGGGGGCAGGGAAAGAGGGTAAGGACTTAGCAACCTTTCTACCCTGGAAATGCCATGCTTCCCCAGAGCCTTGTTACCCTCTTAGAGCTGGAAATGCCTCGAGGGTGCCTGTACTTCATGAGAGTGGCCGTGTGCATGTGTGATATGCCCTCATGTGGCTGGAGTGCATTCTTTGCCTGTGATTGTGTGAGATACCATGCCATCCTGCCTGTCTGCACATGCTCTGAGAGTTTTCTTGATTGTTGCTCTCCCCCAAAGTGTCCTGTCTTCTTCCCTGTGACCTCCAGAGCAGGGCTGGTGGACCAAGGGGGAGACCCTTCAAATCTCTACTAACCCCAGTCTCAAAGACATCTTCCTTGATCCCACCTCCACCCCAGTCTAAATTAGGCTCCTTCCATTACTCTGGGTCATGGTACCCTACTCTTTTCTGTCATCGCACTTGTTGCAATCTGGAATTGTTTTTGTGTGTTCAGTAGCCTTTTCTCTAACCTGACTCTGAGCTCCCTGAAAGCAAAGGCAAGAACCATGGCTGATTCATTCCCAGCACCTGGTAAAGTACCTGGCACACAGTAAGCACTCAGTAACTCTTTGCTGAATGATTGAATACCCTTCCTTTAGAGAGCATTGATTTAATTGGAGGGTTAATACATACCATCCCCAGACTCAGGCTAGTCTGGTCCTGTCCAGGCCCGCTACAGAGTTACCTGCCACCCTGTCAGATGCCTCCCACGCAGTCACTTTCCCTCATCCCACTCCAGCCTCTCCTTGGAATAGGGAGGGAAGCATCTTGCCAGGATGTGTGGTGCCCAGGCCCCAGAGTGAGTAAGGCATTGACTGCCTTTTTATGCCCTCACTTACACTTCTTAAAGGTTTAGGGACCCTCTCTTGGGCCTGGATGCCAGGGTATTCCTTGTCAGTGGTCATTCTTCATAGAACCTGGGAGCTAGAAGGATCCTCAGAAGTCCTCTGGGTTACCCTGATTGACTTCTCTTCTCCTGGCAGAAACCTCTCCAACAGCTGGCTGACTGGCATTTCCTTGGATTCTCTCAGGGACTCAGGGAATCCTACTTCTTCCCTAGGAGTCCATTCCATTTTAGTTCTTCTCTGACTGGTTGAAATAGATTCTTTTAAATGAGGTGTGATTTTCTTCTCTGTATCTTCTGCCACCTGTCCTTTGCAGCCAATCACTTTTTCAAAACCCAGTCTTCAACGAAAGTTCTTTAAGTCCCAGAGCCTTTGCCTCCCTGGCCCAACCTCCCCAGATCATTTTCTAGTCCTTGTCATGTGATTGGACTGGAAGGATTTCTCAGTAACCCTCAAATCCTGCCACCTTCCATCAGCCCCAGCCGTACTCACTTAAGACTCAGGCCTGGCCCATATCCCCAGCCTACAAGGGACCTACCTGCCCCAGAGCAGCCAGAGTGTGCCTTGATCTGGGGCATGTACATTGTGAGGCGCAGGACTGCTCACAGATGTGGTGATGGCGCCTGGGATGACTGATGCTTTTGGAGCAAGAACTCATTGCTCTCAGAAGCAGAGACTTAGAAAATGTCCCCAAGCAAGATGCTACTCACTTTGTCCTTTGGAAAGCTCTCCAACGAGACATCTGTAGCTAGGAGTTGCAGTGTTCACCATGGAGCTTCTCTCTGCCATGCCTTAAAATCAATCAATACCCCCAGCTATTGTCCAGTGGTTTACATTCCCTGCTTCCCCTCAGCCCCTAAGCAGACAGGGAATTCACTCTAAAAAGAGTCCTTCTCCCCAGCCTTCCAGATCGAACACCTTTGAAATGAAGAAACACAGGCCTTTTATGAAGCACCCCTCCACCCTCACCCCCCAGGCCAAGGCTGGCCCTTTGAGCAATTCCAGGGGCATGGTTCTTGCTTGTTGACTTGGAACAGATGCCCTTAGCCCCCACCTTTACAGTTCACCCACCTGCCTTTTTACCCAGAATCCATTTACACCCCCTGCCCTAGCCTCCCAGCCTCAAGGGCCAAAACCATTAACCCACTTATTTCTCCCTTCCTGACCTGAACAAGTGGCCATCACTCAGGGCCTGCAGGCTTGCCAACTTCTGACCTCCCTCCCCCCTTGACCTCTCTTGGTCTGCTTGTGTGTGTGACCAGCCAACCGAGAGGCAGGATCCTGCTCCCTTGTCCTAGGGGCTCTTGTCAGTGACATTTCCGAAGTTTTCTGACCTCAGCTGACCTCCTCCAGAAGGTTTCAGGGAATACAGGCCCTGCCTTCCTGACCATCCAGCTTTTTTAGCCTATATTTGCCACCGGCTTTGCTACAGCACCTTAGAGGCTTTCTCTGTGAGATCCAAGGCAGGTTTAGACACAGGGCCAGCCTGTGCTCACGAGGTCAACACCGAACCCTTGTTCTTGAAATTGCTTAGTCCACAGGGATTTAGGGCCCCCAGATCTTAGAGGGTTAGAGCTAGAGGGGGCAACCGCGCTTGCCCTCTGATCAGCAGTCCCCACGTGAGAGCTGGGGGTGGGGGGTGGTCCAGGCAGCAGCATCAGTCTGGTAATGTGGGAAGTTCTCTGACCTCTTAAGAGGCAGCATGGAGTAATAAAAAGGACTTTAGGCTTCAGAGTCAGACCAACCTGGGTTTGAATCCCAGCTTCCCCAGCTACTAGCTCTGTTGGCTTGGACATGTTACTTTAACTCTCTAAGCCTCAGTTTTCTTGTCTGTAAAGTAACACCTGGGAAATATCACAGTGATTAGTGGGCATAAGGATTAGTGATGACATCTATAAAAGCTCCTAGTACAGGTAGGTGCTCCACGATTGTATAAAGAAATCAAACTCTCACCTGGCAGCTGTAATCCCATTCCTCCCCCATGAAACCTGTACTCCTACCTAATGGCTTCTTAATTCTGTTTCTGCCCCTCAGCTTCCCCACCTTGCCTAAAACACCATCGTGTTCCCTCTCTTCTCAGCTAGATCCTCAGACTCTTCAAGGATCTACCTCTAAGGAAGCCTCTCCAGGTGGTCTGGTCTACTCTGATAGCACCGCCTCTGAACTCTTCAGTGTTGGGCTGGGTGCTTAGCACAGAAAGGCCCTTCTTCATCTTTGGGAGACCCTGAAACATAGTGAAAAGAACACAGTCTTGGGGATCAGACAGACCTGTAGTGTGTCTGATCTCAGCTCTGTAGTGTGACTCTGGGTAAGCCAGTTGCCATCTTTGAGATGGACCTCAGGGCATCCTAAGATGGATCTGGCAAACTGTCCCTGACCCTGAGAGAGGCTCAGACTGGTAGAGGAGACAGACATGGAAACAGGCAGTGACAGCAGGCAGATGCTCGAGCAGGGTCCTGGACAAGGGGCTGTGGGGATACCGAGGAGGAAATACCTGCTTCTGCCTGGTGAGCAGGGAGGTGGAATCAGTTACAGAAAGCTTCCCAGAGGATGGTGTGCTTCAGCCTTATCAGGGAGAGTAATAGGAGTTTGCCAGATGGATTTCTGTGGAAGAGTTCTGAGTTCAGTAGTGCCAGTTTTCTACCCCCAGCCTCCACAGAAAAGTGGGTGCACTGGCTTCTGTGGTTTTCATCTCTGAAGATGCTGCTTCTGCCTGGGTTGCTGGCTTATGAGCAGGAAGGCTCTGCTTCAGTACTTGACTGCCAAGTACAAGAAAAGGTTGGAGGAATGAAGGAAGGGCAGGACAACTGAGAAGACAAGTAATTAGAGAAGATGGGGGCCTCCTTCCTCAAGCCCCTGGAGCTGACTCATCCCAGTAGTTCCGAGGCTGTTTAGGTGCTTTTGCAGCTTTTTCCTCCCAGGGATGTGATCCCACTGCCGGATTGATTTTCCTAAAACATATCTCTTGTCACGCAGCCTTTCTCAACCAGGGTTCCTTGGAAAATTAAGCTCTAATGTTTTAAGGCGTCTGTTGCACACAAGGAATTAATTTCTCTCCCAGGCATCTAAAGTGGTACGAGTTATGTACCATTCTTGAGAGAATTGAGAAAATCATTACTCAAATAATTTCCCAGTTGTGGTTCAAAGGAGAAACCCCAGGTGAGAAAGACCACAAAGAGGGAGCATAAACTGTGGAGTTAGGATCTGAATCCAGCCCTGCCCTTAATAGCTGTGTGTCCTGGCTAAGCTGTGACTGCTCTGCAGTTCTCTTTCCTCATATGGAAATGGGAGCATGCCACCTACCATCTAAGGTTTTGTAGGATTGGGCGTGTGTAGGTTCTACAGAGTAAGCACTCTACATATAATATCTGTTATTAACTTGAAAAGCACCCAGTGCTCATGTATTTTTTTAAAAAAAAAGGAATCCTACTCATCCTAATTTGTTAACCTGGTTTTAGAGTTGTTCTAGTCTGACCCTCACTTAGCTTTTTTTTCCCACTGCTGCCCTAATACTCCAGCTACAGCGTAACGTCGCTTCTGTGTTCCTACCTCAGTGCCTTTACTCATGCAGGTCTTTCTGCCTCTCATTTCCCTTCAAGACTTTGTTTCTCAGCCTAGTGGAATGCTTTCTACCAGCCAGTCTGCAGCTCTCATGCCACCTCCCTTCTAAAGTCTTCCCTGTTCCCTGTGATTTGGGTCCAGTCCCCGCTGCTAGACTGAGGTCATTTGAGGGCCTTACTTTCCCTGCCTCCTTTGCCACAATGCCCTGCACATAGTTTAGTACATATTTGGATGTGCCGGAATCTCCAGAGCCACTGTAGATTTGGATGCCACTGGAGATGTGGTGTCTTTGCTTCCTGGCCCACTTGCTCTGAGTGTCATAATATATCTGGCTTTTTAGAGCTTCATGTATGAAGCTATCTTCCTTCTTTTAGTCACAGTGCCCCTGCCTTTTCAGCCACTAGTGCTCATCACCTCAGAAACACTGGGCTTTATGAAACCTAATAGCATCTTCCCCAGGGCTTCCCTTAGCCTCTTTCCTACCTACTTTCTTGCCCTTCCATGTCCCTCTGCCCAAGTACAGGGCTCAGTTGTCAGTGTTAACCAGCTGTCCTTAAATTCCCAACCATTGCCGCCTGAGGCAAGGAAGCTTTCCAGTGCTGATATCTTCCCTTTAACAGCCTGTTATTTTGTTGTCGGGGCTAGAAACTTAGAGCTCCATTCCTTGTTCCACTTCACTGTCTGCCCATCTGGCTGCACTGCCAGATGTTAAGGGGATCAGTTTTGCCCCAGGCTGTCCTCTATGGAAATGTCACCCTCTGATTCTTGCCAGCAGTGCAGGGAAGGGGGATGAGCCCTGGGCTGAAGATCAGACCTTCTGGCTCTGCCACCAGCAAACCCTATCTGCTTTAGGCAAAACCTTTCTCCTCCATAGTAAAATGGAGAAATTAGTGTGGCTGATTCCAAGGACCCCTTCCAGCTCCCACATACGGTACTATGTAACCCCTGGGCGAGTCTTCTTACTTATTTTTCAAGCACTTATTGAGCATCTCTCCTGTCATAGGCACCCATGTGCCTAGGCACCTGGGTAATAAAAGATGATCCAGACATGGTCTTTACCCTTAAGGAACTCATAGGTCAGTGAGGAAATCAGACATTTTAGCAAAAAATTGCTATCTGATGTATTAATGGAGATGTATAGAAGGTGCTGATGGATCACAAAGAAAAGACCTTTTAAATCTCTGGGGAGAGTAGGGAAAGCATGGTATAGGAGATGGTGTTTACACTAAGTCTTAAAGGATGCATGTGAGTTTACTGGGTGGATGAGGAAGAAAGGCAGAGGAAACAGCATGTTCAGAGGTATGGAGTAGAAAGCAGCATACTTTATTCAGTACACGGCAGGTAGTTCAGAAGAGCTGAATTTATGGGGTATGAATTGAAGGATGGAAAGCAGGAACCAATAATGAAGGCCTGTAACATAAGATCTGCTAAGGACATAAAACTTTATCCTCCAGTGAGAAACCATTAAGATTAAGGGTAGGGAAGGATCAGATTTATGTTTAATGTGAAAGATGGTTTAGAAGTTTCAAAAATGTATATCAGTAGTTGAATGGATAAATAAATTATGGACACGCAATGGAATAATAGAATGAACAAACGAACGAATGAACTCTTGCTGTATACAAGACTTGGATGAATCTCAACAACCTAGCATTTCTGGACACAAGCCAGACATGGAAGAGTACTAACTATATGACTGGACTGTAATATATAAAGTTCAAAATAGACAAATCACCCAATGTGTAAGAAGTCAGGATGGTGGTTACCCTCAAGAGGGTAGGTAGTGACTGGGGAAGGGCACATGAGGGCTTCAGAGGTGCATAATGTTCTGCTTCTTTATCTAGGTGCTAGTTATGCATCCACCTTGTGAAAATTCTTTGAGCTGTATCCTTATGCCTTCTTTGTACTTTTCTGTATATATGTTATACCTGAAAGAAAGATTAGAGAAAATAGGGGAAAAATATATTAGGAGGGGCATGATTGGAGAAAGGGAAAATATTTCATTTGAAAGCTATTTTAATTGTCTAGGTGAGACCTACAGCAAGGCAGTTGCAGTGAGAAAGGAGAGAAATATTGATCCCAGAAAGATTTAGGAGTAGAATCATTAGGATCAGATGGTGAGAGAGAAGGAGTAGTCAAGATCAGGTCCAGATCCTGGACTGGATGGCCGAGTAGATGGTATGTGCTTGTACTGAGGTAAGGAATACTGGAAGGAGGTATGGGTGGATTGGATGTGCAGAGGAATGACCAGTTCGGTTTTGAACATTTTCTTCCTCCCTCCTTCCCACTTTTAGATTCCATGGTCCAGTGTTCTAACTATTCCCTTGCTTCTCTCTCCCTTCTTTGTAACCACCTGATGAAACACTAGCCCTAGTTAAACCCAATTTCTTTTTACTTCATGTCTGTATCTGAAGAGCTGAGTATTGCTGGAGGAAAAAATATCACACAACCATGCTAACTTGAGTCACTTTACATTTATGTCCGTGAATTTCAGACACTCAATACTGCCAGCCACCCCACTACACTTCTTGAGTAAAATCACAGTCTTGTTCTGGATCACGAACACTTTTATATACCTTCTTTCTCCTCAAACCTCCAGCACTCGCCTTCCCCAACTCCCAAACTAATGATCTCACTTCACACTTCATAGAGAAAATAAATTGCAGTCATAAGGAAACTACCTTATCTTCCCACCACCACTTCCACCAGCCTACCTGCATCTATACTCCTGTATGCTGCCTTCCTTCTCTGCAATGGAAGAAGTTCCTAAGATCACCTCTGCTTTTGGTCTCAGACTCCTATTTCCTCTCTCTTTCTCAATTACTTTGCTCCTCCGGTGATCCCCTGTCTTTCCTACATTATCCTTTTTCTCCTTTCTGCTGGCTCATTCCCATCGGCATAAAAATATGCCTTAATATCACCCA
Source organism: Grampus griseus (assembly GCF_964374135.1). Taxonomy (NCBI): domain Eukaryota; kingdom Metazoa; phylum Chordata; class Mammalia; order Artiodactyla; family Delphinidae; genus Grampus; species Grampus griseus. The sequence goes on from NC_139002.1 coordinate 60,721,032, forward strand.
TCTTAAACAACAAAGCAAACTAAAAACTTCCCTTGACCCCCATATCTACCTCCAGCTGCCACCTCATTTCTCTGCATCCCTTCATGGTTAAAAGTCCTCAAAAAGAAATGATAGCTAGCCACTTAATTCACTTCTCCGGCTCCAGTTGTTTCCTCAGTCTCAGTGCCATCATGGCCAAAATATACTTCTATTTTTCTCCCAAAATTGGTATCCCCCAAGTCTTCTCCATCTCAATAAATGATAACTGTCATTTACCTAGTTTTCGGGCCACAAATCTTAGAGTTATCCTTGAATTCTCTTTCTCCCTTACACTGCCTATCAAGTCCTTCAGTAAGTCCTGTCAGCTGTACCTCTAAAGTACATCTTGAACCATCCCTTTTTTGCCTCTAGTCAAACTCTAGTCCCAGTTCAGTACCACGATGCAGTTCTCCTGGATGATCACCACAGCTTCCTGGCTAGTCTCACCATTTCCCCTTGTGTCTTCATGAATCCATCCTCCACAAAACTGCCAGGAGGATCTTTTTAAAATATAAACCCTGTCTTTCTGCTATTTAAAATCTTCTGTTAGCATACCAGTGAAATCAAAATGAAATCCAAATCCTTTACCAGAGCCTACAAGGCTCTATGTTATCTAGACCCTTCCTGTCTCTGTGACCTCATCTCTAGCCACTCCCTCACCCCGCTTGTTCACGGTTCTTCAGTGACACTGACCTCCTTTCGCCCTTCAGGCACACTGAGCTCCTTTCCATCTCGGGGCCTCTGTACCAACCTCTCCCAGTGATGGGAACACTCTCCCCCTTGGGAATTCAGATCTCAACTCAAATGCCCCTTCCTCAGAGAGGCCTTCCTGACCACCCTAGTAAAATAGCTCCCCCGGTCACTTTTTTTTTTTTAATTAATTTATTTTATTTTTGGCTGCGTTGGGTCTTTGTTGCTGTGCGCGAGCTTTCTCTAGTTGCAGTGAGCGGGGGCTCCTCTTCGTTGTGGTGTGCGGGCTTTTCATTGCGGTGGCTTCTCTTGTTGCGGAGCACGGGCTCTAGGCGCCCGGGCTTCAGTTGTTGTGACACGTAGGCTCAGTAGTTGTGGCGCACGGGCTTAGTTGCTCTGCAGCATGTGGGATCTTCCCGGACCAGGGCTCGAACCCGTGTCCCCTGCATTGGCAGGAGGATTGTTAACCACTGCACCACCAGGGAAGCCCCCCAGTCACTTTCTGTCATATTACCTTATTTTATCTTCTTCATGGTACTTATCAGTCCCTAAAATGATCATGTTTGTTTGCATGTTTATCATCTGTCTCTCCCCACCACTAGGATGTAAGCCTTGTAATCACAAAGACCTTGTCTCTTTATTTCACTGCCATATTCACGGCTCCTAGGAAAAAACCTCACAGCTGGCATATAGTAGGTGACTAATAAATAGCTGTTGACCAGCCAGGGAACCTGTGGGACACTCTTGTAGAGATGTGAGGCAGGCAGTTGGACAATGAGTCTGAAGCTCAGGAGAGAAAGGTCTGTAAGTTGGGCGTGAAGATTCGAGAGTTGTCGGTCTCTTGGGGGTGGTAGAAGCTGGCTTAGTCTGAGTTGTCCATGGAGAGTTGTAGAGCTAAAGAGGCCCAAGGACACAACTGAGAGAACCTACATTTCAGATGTGAGCATGAGAAGAGGAGCCAGTGCAAGAGATTCAAGGAAACAGGGAAAAGGAGAAGCAGAAGAGAGTGGGGAAGGGGTTGCTTTAAGGCAGTGCTTCTCAAACTATCTGAAAAACCTGTCTTCTGCAGGTTTTCTTTTTTGTAAAATATGATTAAAACAAATTATTAGAAAAAATATATTTTGAAAGAGCATATAGAATACAGGCCCAAATTTGTCATTAGGTTCAACAGACAAAATTACTCTTAAGTTGCTATAAAAGTTTCCAGACACTTACTCTCACTTACTGTGCTTGTCTCACCAATGACTAATAACCAAGTTCACAGACCAGCACAAGTATGTGGACTACACTTTAAGCATCATTGCTCTAATGGTACTCCTGGGCAAGAGGGGAAGACAAATGAGCAGAACATAGCCTCTGCCCTCAAGTAGCTTAAAGTCCAGTGGGGTAAACAGTTTGGGATAGACAGACACACTGCATGGCAGAGATATCAAAGCAATGCCATTAGGATGCAGGCACTGGGGACCATGATCTGCCCCAGCTCTGCCACCATCTCACCCTTGTAGGGCCTCTGGCAGATCACAGCCCCTCTGTGGCATCACTTTTTTCATCTGTATGGTGAAGAAATCATGTCAGATGATTGGATGATAAGTTTTCTTCTGGTTGTTTGGACACAGAGCTAAAAACCCTCCATGCCAGCAGTTTTCTGTGGGAGCGTTGGGGAGTGACTTCTAATGGGTGCAGGGTTTCTTTTGGGGATGATGAAGGTATTCTAAAATCAGATTATGGTGATGGTTGCACAACTCTGTAAATATACTTTAAAAAAAAACCATTAAATTGTATACTTTAAATAGGTGAGCTTTATCGTATATAACGCTATTTTAAACAAAAAGAAAGAAAATCCTCCATGCCACTCAAAACCAGAAAAGATTGGCTTAGATGGGTAACTGGTTGCAGGCTGTAAAGCCAGTTGGTCCCATAGCTAATGTGGTGTATAGGAGGGGCCCCTCTGTTGTATATAAAAGTTTCTTTTTGAAGAATACTATTAAAAACTTACCTGTAGGGCTTCCCTGGTGGCGCAGTGGTTGAGAGTCCGCCTGCCGATGCAGGGGACACAGGTTCGTGCCCCGGTCCGGGAAGATCCCACATGCCACGGAGCGGCTAGGCCCGTGAGCCATGGCCGCTGAGCCTGCGCGTCCAGAGCCTGTGCTCCGCAACGGGAGAGGCCACAACAGTGAGAGGCCCGTGTACTGCAAAAAAATAAATAAATAATAAATACAAAAAAAAAAAACTTACCTGTAAAACTTTCTCTTGCCCATACTGGTCTTTTTTATTGATTTCCAGTTATTACCTTAACAAGTATAGCACTCCCCTTTTTTTTTTTTTTTTTTTTTTGGCCGCTTCACGCAGCTTGCGAGATCTTAGTTCCCTGACCAGGGATTGAACCTGCGCCCTTGGCAGTGAAAGTGTGGAATCCTAACCACTGGACTGCCAGGGAATTCCTGCACTCCCCATTCTTATGAAGCTTTAAGTCTGGCAGAGTATAGACATTAGGCAAATAATCACAAAATTATTAGGTAATTACCACGGAGAGAAGTAGTATTAATGAAAAGTAAAGGGTACTAGGAGAGTGTAATGGAGACCTAATCTAGTCTGAAGAAGGTGAGGGAGGTCTTCCCTGAGCAAATAGCATATACATGGAGACCTGAAGTGTAGATGTTAGCCTGTCACTTGACTTGAGAAAAGCCTTTGGAGAGTGTTGGCCATTAGTCATCCAGAAGGACCCAGCAGTCCAGTCAGGAGCATTTTGGGAAATGGAGGAATTCTGTGGTATTACTGCAGTTCATATGATAGGTCAGGGCTAAAAGGGGCCCTCAGTGACCCTGAGTCCTGTCCTCTGCCTTTGGCCTATTCAGTGCAGAATGATGAACTGTCCTTGCTGTCCCCAGGGAAAGGTGTTTCTGTATCCCAGATCCTATGGACATAGAGGAATCACTGCATAGTTGAGTTAGAGATGAGAGCGCCTGGGCACCAGAGCCCCAAGCTCTCCAGAGCCACCTGCCATCCAGGCACCCGCATTTCATCAAGGCTTTAATCGGCTCCAAGCAGTCCTCAGATGAGCCTGGCTGGTATCCGGCATGAGCTCATCACCGCCAACAGTGGCAGCTGGAGGCCAAGACTCCCTTGGGTGAGGGAGAGGTCAGCGTCAGTTGGGCCAGGTCTGTTCTGCGTTCTGTGCTTTCCTCCACCTGCACTGGGCCTGGAAACATCTGAGTAGGATTCCGATTTCCCAAGGCAGGGCCAACTGCCCTTTGCCAGCCCACTCGTGCTCCTCCAGTGAATGTGCTCTTGGGCAGAATGCACAGAGAAAGGGCAGCACTGTGTTTTAAGAAAGGGAACATCAGTCTGAAGGTCAGAGCCTGCAAAATAGCAACAGAGGCCCATGCCAGGGTCAGATGGGTCAGAACTGAGGTCCCCTTCCCAAAAAGAGTTTGCTTCTAGTATTCACATGCTCTCTTCCTCTACACAGAGGCCTAGAAGTGTACCAGGGAGAACACAGCAGAGGTGTTCTCTGTAGGTTGATCCTACAGACTCCTTCCTGAACATCATTTTGGAAATGAATTCTTTTAAGTGTAGCAGAAGAAAGGAGCCTGCCACTTCAGGAATCCTTCAGAAACTCCCTTTGAAGTAATGAACCCTGTGCAGTGGGAAGTGCTGACTGGGCGTCCGGTGACCTGCACTAACTTGACCTTGTGGTGGGCCCTTGAATAAGTCCCTTTCCCCTCACTGGGCCTCATTATTCCCATCTATAAAATTAGTTGGTCTAAGTTGGTGATTATTAGTTGGCGATCTCAAAGCTCCCTTCCGTTTTCAAATTTTGTGATTCTGATGAATAATTGCTCTTTGATTTATCTAACTGCAAATCTAAGTATTTATATTTCTTCAGCAACTATTAATTATTTTCCTGCAGCTGACCACTGGCATCCCTCTTCTAGGTTCCTCTGCTCTTAAAGCAGCCTGTATAATTTCTTTATCTCACTTACCACAGCATGTAGCTATTCAGTTATCTGATTAATAGATCTCACCTTCATTACACAAGGTAGGGTCTAGATCTGCAGGGCTTACATCCCCAGCACCTCGCACTATCCTTAGCACATGTAGATGCTCACTGAATGTTTGCTAAGTTCATGTATAAATGGGCACTAGGCATTACAGGAATAGAAAGAAAAGATACAGGCCCTTCCTTCAGACTACACCCTGTAGAGTGGTGGTTTGGTGAAAAGGCCCAGACACAAAGCACACTGAAAACACCATGACAGTAGGTAACAGGACTAAATTAAATGTAAGCAAAGGTCAGAAAAAACAGTATAATGAATGAGGTGAGGAGGGGAGTGATGAGTGTTGGCATTGTAGAAAGCTTCATGGAGGAGGGCGCCTAGAGGCAGATCCTGAAGGACAGGCAGAATTCAAACCAGCGGGGGGAGGAGGGAAGCTTGTCAGGTGTGGGAGGTGCAGAGATGAGTCTTGCATGTTCAAGACCTGGAAGAAACTGGCCACCTATCGGATGGTGGGTAGGGAGGCCTGAGTGTGGAGGGCCTTGCGGGTGAGCCAGAGGACTTGTACTCAACTTTGAAGTCAGTAGATAGCCCCTGAAGTGATTGTCTATTGTTGGCTGGTTTAGCAACTGTAGTGATTTTTACTTCAAAAAAAGGTAGAAAATAAAAATTTCAAGAAGTACCAGAGGATGTATAGTGAGAAGGAAGTCTGCCTTCCACATGCCTGGTCTTCCTCCTCAGAGGCAACCACTGTAGCTTTTCCTATGTATCCTCCTTAATGCTGCTGTAAACAGATTATCACAAATTTAGCAGCTTAAAACAAACCAAATTTATTATCTTACAGTCCTGGAGATAAGTCTGAAATGAATCTCACTGGACGAAAATCAAGGTGTCAGCAGAGTTGCGTTCCTTTTTGGAGACTCAGAATCTGTTTTCTTGCCTTTTCCAGCTTCTTGAGGCAGCCCACATTCCTTGTCTCAGTCCCCTTCCATCCTCAAGCCAGCCACAGTCCCTCGAGTCTTTCTCACATTTCATCACGCTGACAGTGACTCTTCTGCTTCCCTCTTTTACTTGTAAAGGACCCTTGTGATTACATTGGGCCCACCTGGATAATCCAGGATACTCTTTCCATCTCAAAGTCACTGATAAGAAACCTTAATTCCCCGTTGCCAAGTTAACTTTATATATTCACAGGTTCCAGGGATTAGAACGTGGACATAATTGGGGGCCATTATTTTACCTACCACACTATCAGAGATATTTTATAAATGTTTTATTTTTCTTCCTGTTTTTGAATAGTTAATGGTTTTAATAGTTAACTTGTACACAGTACAAAATTCAAAAGGGTTTTCAGTGAAAAGTTTTACTCCCACCCCATCTCTAACCCAAGTATTGTCCAGTTTCTCCACTGTATCATTATTAGTTTTTCCCTTGAAATTAATAAAGTCTATGGGGAGACATTTTGAAGGCCATGCAACTATCCTTTTCATCAAAATTTCCCCCCTAGACTTAGCATCCACTGATGGTTCTTTCCTGAATAAATCTTTATATGATGGTTGCAAAATGAATATTTTACATCTTTCCCAACTCCAGTGCTCACTCCACAGTTGACCAGTCAGCACCTGGCATTCTATGGTCAACAAGAACCCCTTTTCTCCCATTTATCTCTTTATTGTCAAAATGTGCTTGTGGATACTCTTGCTTTAATGTTCTGGAATTAATTACTGACCTTAGTTGTTACATTGGTGCTAAAATTGTCTCAGATTTGGCCAGGGTGCTATACCCCCATCTTTTTTTTTTTTAATTTCCATATTTTCTGGCATAGCAAGATGTTTCAGTCTTACCTTGGATCCACCTTGCCATTGCCCTGGAATCAGCCATTTCTCTGAAAGCCCTACAACTTTTTAGTGGGCAGTTGTATTAGAGACTGAAACATGAGTAATAGGTGTGCTTATTACACACATGCATAGACATATACACACATATATGCATATGCACATACCTGTTTTAGAGGTCCTGAGAACACTGATGCCTCCCATTCCAGTCCATTGTTACAGCATTCTTCCTTGTCTTCACACATTTCATATTTCTATGCCCCTTCTTCTGTAGTGAGAATTCTGGCTGCAAACAGCACTGGTACGTGTACTCATTTGCTTAATCCTATAATACATCTAAAACAATCTTTAGACCTACTTCAGCTAAACCACTATAGGAAACAAACTACTAAAAGAGTTCAGGTCAGAATTTGTTTACAGTTCTCACAGCTACTCCATCCAAGGCTAAGGGTATATAGTCAAATACTGGTTCCTCAGTTACTTAGGTGGGTGTTTTACCCTTCAGGGTGTTTATGTTGTTCGTTTGATATACAGTTGGGTTAATTTTTTCAATATTCTTTCAGTTTTAGGATTTTTCTCCTCTACCTCTCCTTGTTTTAATTTTGTTGTTTGAACATGTAGAACATTAACGTTTTTCTAAAAACTGTACAAAAAGGTATACTCAGAGAAGTAAAACTCCCTCCTGTGTCCCTTTCAACTTTTTTCTGCTCTCCTTAGTAAGCCCTGAACCCTTGTAGATAACCAGTTTTGATTGTTTTCTGGTTTATTCTTCCTGTATTTCTTCGTATAAGCAAATATATGTGTGTTTTCTTATTTCTCCTTTTTCCTACATAAAAGCATACTATATATGCTCTTCTGAAGTTTGCTTTTTTTTACTTAACCATATTTCCTAAAATTCACTCGGTATCATTTCACAGAAATCTTCCTTATTTTTTACAGCTGCATAGTAACCCATTGTGTGTATGTGCTATATATCCTATGCTTGATTTCCATTATTTTACAATTACAAATAATGCTATGTGAATAACCTCTTGCACATACATTTGGGGATTGTGGGAGGTGCGTCTCTACAGTAAAGTTCTAGAAGTGGTATTGCTGGGTCAAAGGATAAATGTATGCCCTTGGTTAATATTGCAAATTTCTCCTCCATAGAAGTTGTGCCATTTTGCATTCCCACTAGTAATGTATGAAAGTGACTGTTTTCTCACAGCCTTGTCAACATCGTATATTGCCAAGCTTTTGAATTTTTGCCAGTCTAATAGGTGAGATACAGTATTTTGGTATAGTTTTAGTTTGATTCTCTTATTATGACTGAAGTGAGCATCATTTCAAATGTTTAAGAGCCATTTTTTCTCCATTTGTCAATTGCCTATTCATGTCTTTTGCCCATTTTTCTCTAGGACTTTTGGTCTTTGTTTTCCTCTTGATTTTTAAAAGTTCTTTGTATGTTAAGAATATTAGCTATTTATCTGTGATATATATTGCAGATATTTTCTCCCATTTTGGATTGATATGGTTTTAATACTTCTCATATAGTCCTAAATGTACAGCCAGGACTGAGAACCACTGGGATAGTTTGTGCAAATTGGAACTATTTCTTTTTAAAGGAGAATGGATACAGAGAGAAAGGGACAGGGGCTGAGGACTCAGCCTTGGGTGTCACCCATGACTTGGGATAGAAGAATGGACAGGAACCTGCAAAGGAGACAAAGATTTAGGTATTGTGTATCATATAAATCAAGGTAGAAAAGAATCCAAAGGGGGCAGGATTGGTCAGCATCATTGGTTACTACAGCCATGGGCAGAGGAAGAAGAGGTTTCTGGGTGTGGGTGGTAATGAGGTCCATACCCTTACCTCCCAATACCACTTCATCCCTTCTCGTTCAGGCTGAGAGAAGATGCCCCGGATCTCTGTGAGTGATTTTGTTCAGCATTATTACCAGGGACTACAGGAGGCCTCTCCTGACAAACACATTGAAGGAACATAGCTCAGTTGCATCATAACTAGGGCATAATTATTCAGTCAGCAAATATTTATTAAATTCCCACTGAGTGCCAGGTACTGTTCTGGGCATGGGCTATCACAATAAACCCTCATTTTTAATGTGCTTCTCTCTCACCACTTTCTAAAAAGTTGGAGGTTTCCTTTACCCAAGTCCATCCATCTGGTTTGTCATGAAGCTTCAACTCTGAGACAGACTTGGTAAAGTCCTTAGAATTAATTAGGGAAAAGCACTTTTGAGAAACAGTGGAATCATTAGCACCAGCAAGAAGCTCTGGGTTGAAAATGGTCCTCTTGGTATAGATTTCAAGTCTATTCCCCGTCTTCTCCTTTTCCTAATCTCCCCACTACCCTTCCACTTATACTTTCAGTGACTATTGCCTGGTGACTGTGGTTGGGTATGAAGGAAGGAGTATTAACTGGAAGGGTCCGTTTGGCAGTGGCTCCTGGTTTTTTGTTTGTTTGTTTGTTTCAGATTTTTTTGGCAACAGTTTTATGAGGGAGATGAGTAATTCCTTTCAACCTTGATGGGGGGTTGAAAAATAGACATCAGTGGTGAACAGTTCCTGTGCCCAGAACTGCAGCCTGTGGCATTTAATATCATAGTTAAAGATACTTGCCTCTGTATTCCTGATTCTCTCCATTCTGGGAAGTGCAGTTAGCAAAACTATTTCATCGGTTTCTGTTTCTGTCGCTCTTCTCAAAGACAACTGTAAATAGGGCCTCCTGTCTTCCTTTAAGATCAGAGTGAAAGTCTGTATATTTGAGTGTACTTCATTCCAGTTAGCCTGGCTCAGCCACCACTCTGACGTGCTGGTACTTCTCATTCAAGCAGAAGGCTTTACTTAGCTTTGGGAATAGACATGTGAGTGGAAGCCTAAGCCATCTCTTGATAACCCCCTCTTCCCTGCTATGGACATTAGGCTGGGATTGGTCAACAGAAGCTTAAACATCTGGTCAGCTCAGTCCTTTGGGGTGGTTGGTATTTTATAGACAACCCATCAAGATTGATTGGCCTCGTAACTGAATTAGCCAGATGTGTGGGCATTGTGTGCCCTTTCCTCAGCCTCCTTCAGTGTTGTTAGATGGACGCAGACATGCGATTAGCATGTTTGAAGATGGTGTGCTTTTAGCGCACGAACAAAAGCTGCTGCCTTCTGCAGAGACTGTGGCTCTGCCCCAGACGTCAGCAGTATAATTATGACTGCTAAATTCAGCCCAGACCCCAGGCTTGGCTGCCTTGGTCTCAGCTGTCATTTGCAGGAAGGGGAGGAGGGGCGCTGAAGCCCGGAGACCCAGGCTCTTATTATAGTTCACTTTGAACTCTGCTTTATCCAGAGTCTCTCCCTCCTTACTGACAATTGCTCCCAGCTGCTTTCTGGTCACAGAGCCTGCTGCCACTTCTGAGCATAGTCTGTGCTGGATTGTAGGGAGCACAGGGGCTGGCCTACTGAAAGCCCACAACATACAGGAAAGTTGCCCCAAATGAAAATGAACTAAGGATCCCCATACTTCCAACGTATATGTCACATGCTATTCAGAGCATTATCCCTCATCTAGAAAACCCCTACCTTAGGTTTGCCTTGAACATAAATTTTTGGCAGGAGTTTTTGCTTTTGCCCTTTTCCTCACCTAACTCTGTATGTGAAATATTCGATATGTTTGAATGTTCATTTCCATGCTTTTGTATCACCTCTTTTCTAACCAGACCAACCTGCATATTTGCCTTCCTTAGAACACATCAGGCATTTTCATGTCTCTAGTAGCTCTGCTGATGCTTCATATTCTGTAGACATCTCATGCTCAATGTATCCAAACCCAGCCCTCATACTTTCTTCTGTATTCCCTAGTTGGTGAATGGCATCATCATTACTGGTCACCCAAACAAGAAAGTGTTTATAAGTGTCTGATGACTTCACCCTCACTTTCCACCAAGCCCATCTTTCTTAGAGTTTTCTCTCAAGTTTATCCTCTCTCCTCTGTCCCCACTATCCTAGTTCAGACTTCAACACTCTCACCTGGACTATTGTAAGAGACTTTTTGTTGGTCTCCCTACCTCTAGGCTCCTTTCCAAACCTTTACCCTGCAAAACCCTACCACTCCCCTGTTTTGAAACCTTCAGTAATTTCTAATGCTTGTGAGTTAAGCTCATATGCCTAACCCAGCCTGCAAGTCTTTCTGCAGTCCACCAGGAATCTTCTACCACCCTATCTCCAAGAGGGGCAGGGGACAGTTGTTTGCTTCAGGATTGGGACCAGAGCTTGATAGGCTCACCAGGGGCATGCCTGCAGCCAGGTGGGCCTGGGGACACAGGAACTGTCTCTGCCATAGGCCCATTCAACTACTCATTCCCTAGCATGGAGTCTTTCCTGCCTCCAAACCTTTGCTCATTCACTTTTCTGTGCCTGGGATGCCCTTTCCCCACTTCACCACCTATCAAACCCCTACTTAGCCTTCAAGAGCCAACTCATTTATGTCTCTTCTTGTCACTTTTCCTGGTTCGCCTACCTGAAGTGAATCACTTCTCACTCTGTTACCCCACAGCAATTTTAGGAAGCTTATTTTTGGCCGAGCCGCGTGGCATGTGGGGTCTTAGTTCCCCAACCAGGGATTGAACCCCTGCCCCCTGCATTGGAAGCATGGAGCCCCTACCGCTGGACCGCCAGGGAATTTTATTGCTTTAAAGATTACAACTGAAGTTTGAAAAAACAGAGCTTAGCATGTGTCTCCTCATATATCCTCTTCCTTCTGTTCCTCTGATTCTGCTGCCAGTAGCCCTGAGTAGGTCTCTAACCTGTGGAAGGCCACTCAATCTCCCTTCCATCTGCTAAAGAGTTGGGGTGGCTGGCTCCCTCCTCGACACCTCCATCTCTACACATACACCATTAGTGAGAAATATTATAGGAAGGAATGCTTAATAATGGTAATTGTAGTAAAAATAACAATAGCTGTCATTTATTGAGTTCTTACTTTGTACCAAGCTCTAGACTAAGGCTTTTCTCTCTTTCAGTACTTAAAATATCTTTGCAAGTTTAATACTCTTATTACCTACATTTTCCATATGCATACTCAAAGGCATTAGGCTGTTAAGTAACTTGCCCAAGCTCCACCACTAGTAAGTGGCAGAGCCACTGTGGTATCTGTGATTATGATCTCAAGAGCAGAGCTCCAGTTATGTTCCTGGAGAGTATACAGGGTTCAGCATAAAATAGGTGCTCTGGAATGTTGGTTGGTTGATCACATGAATGAATGGATCAGTGTTCTCCCCATTGAACTTGTCTTCAGGCTTTTAGAGACTGGCTGAGCATCTGTAGCTTATGCCAAAAAGTATGGATTTTGTCTCATTTCCTAATGCCCAGCTATACACAGACGTGTTCCCTCCCATTCAGTAACAAACTGCCTGGAACTCTTTCCTGGCTCATATTTACAAGAGAATGTGATAAATTCAGTATTGATCCCTCCTGTTCCACTGTAAATTTTGCAAAAGATGATTAAATAGAGAAATAGAGTCTTCAGGCATTGTGGCTCAATATGTTGTGGAGTGGCGTATCGACCTCCTCCATCCAAAGGCAGCCAGTGCCTAGCCCTGCTGCCCCAGACCAGTAATTAAAATCCTGGGAGACTGGGATTTAAAATCCAATCATATCCCTGAATCAAGCCTTCTAGCCTCCCCATGTGATGAGTGCAATAAGGTAACAGCAGGAGCATGTTTATGTCTGTTCTGAAGCAGTCCCCATAGGGTGGGTAAGAAATGGAAAGTTGGGTAGCCCCGCTGGCTAAATCACTTTGCCCTGACACCACAGCCACTTGTAAGACAATCTGTAGATACATAAACAAGTCCCAGCCAAAGACCAATTTGGACTGTAAGAGCAAAATACCATGCACAAAAATTCACAAATTGTGCTTCAGTGTACACTTCTATTCCCACAGCCAGTAGTTGGTTTACACAAATGATTTGGCCTTGATTAAACTATGACCTTTAGTAACCAAACGTGTGTTTGAATTTCCATAGGAACTCTTTGAATTAACCTGAGCTGAAGTCAGCCTTCCCTGTCCTGAGGCCTGTAATCAAGGCATAAGATACTATTGAAATAAACTTGTCCATCTGCTTTCAGCAGGATCAAGAGCTCCCTGAGAGCAAGGACAGTGTCTTCTTATTCACCTTTCTGTCCCTGGCACCGGCATGGTGCCAGATGCATAGAAGGCTCTCCAAAGATATCTCTGAATGAATGAATAAACACAAATTAACAATCTCGGAAAAAAAAACCTCTGTCAACTGATGTGTAGGTAGCAGACCTACCACATTGTTACCCATTCAGAGCTTGAACACTTCCAGTGCTGGGGAACTCATTTGTTCCTGAGGCTGCTCACATTCTATCTTTGGATTTTCTGATGGTTAGAATTTTCTAATATTGAGCCAAAATCTGCTTCCAAGGGTCTTAATTTTACTGTTGGGTTCATGTAGAATAAATCTAATTCCTGTTCCACATGATGGCCCTTCAAATACCTGAAAATTCAGGCATGTTCTCCTGAGCTATCTTTCCTCCAGCCTAAACCTCCAATTCCTTAAACCGTGTTTCTCACTTGGCTTCTAAACCCTTTCTTATCTTGATCACTCTTCCCAGAACAGTCTCCACTTTGTCTGTCATCCAAAACCCATGACTTCCCATTTATCTCCATTAATTTTCATCTCATGTGTTTTAGCTCTTAATGTCCATCTTCCACACATGTATTTGGTACTCTTCCCACCCTAATCTGACATCCATAGATATGATGAACAGGCCATCCCCATGTCAGGGGTCAACATGCTGAACCAGGACCAAGCCTTTTTGCTGCCACTGGAAACTTGCTTCTTCTTCACCTCTGATCTGTCAGTCACTCCACCCTGCCGCTTGGGTCTGGTTAGTCCACCAGTCACTGACTAACCCTCCACACTGTAGTGACATGGAGCACACATTTCTGCATTGTGTCCTCAGTGTTGTCCTGAGACACCCCAGCACATGTCTGAAGAAGTCTACATATGCCCTAACTGTACCTGCTTAAGCAAACACATGTAATCCTGGTGAAGAAAGGAAATGAGGTTAGTCTGGCATGACTGGGTTTCTGTGAACCCATCCTGATGCCTAGGGATCATCACCATTTCCTTTTCTAGGCCTTCACAAAGCATCCCTTTAGTAATGCATCTGCTTCTGGAGACAAGACACATATGGGTGAAAAGTGTGTGATCAGATAAGTACTCTAGGGCTTCAAAGGAGGAAGTTGTCCATGTAGGCTGCAGTGGTCTGAGAAGGCTTCAAGGCAGGGGAGATGGAGCTGATCTTTGCAGAATGTTGGGTCTGAGTGGTAGGCAAAGAGGCGTTTGACACACTGAAGAGAATGGTGAAAACCCAGTGTAGTCTAATCCCTCTGGTCAGTGCTGGAACTGAAAGCTCATGGGGTAGGGCTCGAGGCAAGCAGAAAGAGCCCTGGACTGGAAGGCCTGGGTTCTAGCTTACACTCTCCCACTCATTCTCCATGACCTTGAGCTCTGACTTTCCCCTCTCCAGGCTTTCTCCAGTCTTTTTTTCCCTTAGTTCTTATTATAGCACCTTCTGCTCTAAAGCTGGTACTCTTTTTTCCATCTCCCCAGCTACACTGTGTATGGCTCCCTCTGAGTCGGGGGAGGGATTCATCATCCTCTTCTCATCCTGACACCACACTATATTGTCATTGTTTCTGTACCTGTCTGTCTCCTACCAGTCTGGGTTCTCCCCCAGGGCAAGAACAAGTTTGATTCCACTGCGTGCCCAGCTCCTGGCCCAAAGTCAGTACTCAGTGAATTTTAATGATGGAGCCATGAGGCAGTAGCTCTCTGTTCGATGAATTTTATTTTTATTTATTTATTTTTTTTTAAACATCTTTATTGGAGCATAATTGCTTTACAATGGTATGTTAGTTTCAGCTTCACAACAAAATGAATCAGTTATATATATACATATGTTCCCATATCTCTTCCCGCTTGCGTCACCCTCCCTCCCACCCTCCCTATCCCACCCCTCCAGGCGGTCACACAGCACCGAGCTGATCTCCCTGTGCTATGCGGCTGCTTCCCACTAGCTATCTACCTTACGTTTGGTAGTGTATACATGTCCATGCCTCTTTATTGCTTTGTCACCGTTTACCCTTCCCCCTCCCCACAGCCTCAAGTCCATTCTCTAGTAAGTCTGTGTCTTTATTCCTGTTTCACCCCTAGGTTTTTCATGACATTTTTTTTTTCTTAAATTCCATATATATGTGTTAGCATACGGTATTTGTCTCTCTCTTTCTGACTTACTTCACTCTGTATGACAGACTCTAGGTCTATCCACCTCATTACAAATAGCTCAATTTCATCTCTTTTTATGGCTGAGTAATATTCCATTGTATATATGTGCCACATCTTCTTTATCCATTCATCCGATGATGGACACTTAGGTTGTTTCCATCTCTGGGCTATTGTAAATAGAGCTGCAATGAACATTTTGGTACATGACTCTTTTTGAATTATGGTTTTCTCAGGGTATATGCCCAGTAGTGGGATTGCTGGGTCATATGGTAGTTCTATTTGTAGCTTTTTAAGGAACCTCCATACTGTTCTCCACAGTGGCTGTATCAATTTACATTCCCACCAACAGTGTAAGAGGGTTCCCTTTTCTCCACACCCTCTCCAGCATTTATTGTTTCTAGATTTTTTGATGATGGCCATTCTGACTGGTGTGAGATGATATCTCATTGTAGTTTTGATTTGCATTTCTCTAATGATTAGTGATGTTGAGCATTCTTTCATGTGTTTGTTGGCACTCTGTATATCTTCTTTGGAGAAATGTCTATTTAGGTCTTCTGCCCATTTTTGGATTGGGTTGTTTGTTCTTTTGTTATTAAGCTGCATGAGCTGCTTATAAATTTTGGAGATTAATCCTTTGTCAGTTGCTTCATTTGCAAATATTTTCTCCCATTCTGAGGGTTGTCTTTTGGTCTTCTTTATGGTTTCCTTTGCTGCGCAAAAGCTTTTAAGTTTCATTAGGTCCCATCTGTTTACTTTTGTTTTTATTTCCATTTCTCTAGGAGGTGGGTCAAAAAGGATCTTGCTGTGATTTATGTCATAGAGTGTTCTGCCTATGTTTTCCTCTAAGAGTTTGATAGTTTCTGGCCTTACATTTAGGTCTTTAATCCATTTTGAGCTTATTTTTGTGTATGGTGTTAGGGAGTGATCTAATCTCATACTTTTACATGTAGCTGTCCAGTTTTCCCAGCACCACTTATTGAATAGGCTGTCCTTTCTCCACTGTACATTTCTGCCTCCTTTGTCAAAGATAAGGTGACCATATGTGCGTGGGTTTATCTCTGGGCTTTCTATCCTGTTCCATTGATCTATATTTCTGTTTTTGTGCCAGTACCATACTGTCTTGATTACTGTAGCTTTGTAGTATAGTCTGAAGTCAGGAAGCCTGATTCCTCCAGCTCCATTTTTCGTTCTCAAAATTGCTTTGGCTATTCGGGGTCTTTTGTGTTTCCATACAAATTGTGAGATTTTTTGTTCTAGTTCTGTGAAAAATGCCAGTGGTAGTTTCATAGGGATTGCATTGAATCTGTAGATTGCTTTGGGTAGTAGAGTCATTTTCACAATGTTGATTCTTCCAATCCAAGAACATGGTATATCTCTCCATCTATTTGTATCATTTTTAATTTCTTTCATCAGTGTCTTATAATTTTCTGCATACAGGTCTTTTGTCTCCTTAGGTAGGTTTATTCCTAGGTATTTTATTCTTTTTGTTGCAATGGTAAATGGGAGTGTTTTCTTGATTTCACTTTCAGATTTTTCATCCTTAGTGTATAGGAATGCCAGAGATTTCTGTGCATTAATTTTGTATCCTGCTACTTTACCAAATTCATTGATTAGCTCTAGTAGTTTTCTGGTAGCATCTTTAGGGTTCTGTATGTATAGTATCATGTCATCTGCAAACAGTGACAGCTTTACTTCTTCTTTTCCGATTTGGATTCCTTTTATTTCCTTTTCTTCTCTGATTGCTGTGGCTAAAACTTCCAAAACTATGTTGAATAAGAGTGGTGAGAGTGGGCAACCTTGTCTTGTTCCTGATCTTAGTGGAAATGCTTTCAGTTTTTCACCATTGAGGACGATGTTGGCTGTGGGTTTGTCATATATGGCCTTTATTATGTTGAGGAAAGTTCCCTCTATGCCTACTTTCTGCAGGGTTTTTATCATAAATGGGTGTTGAATTTTGTCAAAAGCTTTTTCTGCATCTATTGAGATGATCATATGGTTTTTCTCCTTCAATTTGTTAATATGGTGTATCACGTTGATTGATTTGCGTATATTGAAGAATCCTTGCATTCCTGGAATAAACCCCACTTGATCATGGTGTATGATCCGTTTAATGTGCTGTTGGATTCTGTTTGCTAGTATTTTGTTGAGGATCTTTGCATCTATGTTCATCAGTGATATTGGCCTGTAGTTTTCTTTCTTTGTGACATCCTTGTCTGGTTTTGGTATCAGGGTGATGGTGGCCTCGTAGAATGAGTTGGGGAGTGTTCCTCCCTCTGCTATATTTTGGAAGAGTCTGAGAAGGATAGGTGATAGCTCTTCTCTAAATGTTTGATAGAATTCGCCTGTGAAGCCATCTGGTCCTGGGCTTTTGCTTGTTGGAAGATTTTTAATCACAGTTTCAATTTCAGTGCTTGTGATTGGTCTGTTCATATTTTCTGTTTCTTCCTGATTCAGTCTTGGCAGGTTGTGCCTTTCTAAGAATTTGTCCATTTCTTCCAGGTTGTCCATTTTATTGGCATAGAGTTGCTTGTAGTAATCTCTCATGATCTTTTGTATTTCTGCAGTGTCAGTCGTTACTTCTCCTTTTTCATTTCTAATTCTATTGATTTGAGTCTTCTCCCTTTTTTTCTTGATGAGTCTGGCTAATGGTTTATCAATTTTGTTTATCCTTTCAAAAAACCAGCTTTTAGTTTTATTGATCTTTGCTATCATTTCCTTCATTTCTTTTTCATTTATTTCTGATCTGATTTTTATGATTTCTTTCCTCCTGCTAACTTTGGGGTTTTTTTGTTCTTCTTTCTCTAATTGCTTTAGGTGCAAGTTTAGGTTGTTTATTCGAGATGTTTCCTGTTTCTTAAGGTAAGATTGTATTGCTATAAACTTCCCTCTTAGAACTGCTTTTGCTGCATCCCATAGATTTTGAGTCGTTGTGTCTCCATTGTCATTTGTTTCTAGGTATTTTTTGATTTCCCCTTTGATTTCTTCAGTGATCACTTCGTTATTAAGTAGTGTATTGTTTAGCCTCCATGTGTTTGTATTTTTTACAGATCCTCTCCTGTGATTGATATCGAGTCTCATAGCGTTGTGGTCGGAAAAGATACTTGATACAATTTCAATTTTCTTAAATTTACCAAGGCTTGATTTGTGACCCAAGATATGATCTATCCTGGAGAATGTTCCATGAGCACTTGAGAAAAATGTGTATTCTGTTGTTTTTGGATGGAATGTCCTATAAATATCAATTAACTCCATCTCATTTAATGTATCATTTAAAGCTTGTGTTTCCTTATTTATTTTCATTTTGGATGATCTGTCCATTGGTGAAAGTGGGGTGTTAAAGTCCCCTACTATGAATGTGTTACTGTCGATTTCCCCTTTTATGGTTGTCAGTATTTGCCTTATGTATTGAGGTGCACCTATGTTGGGTGCATAAATATTTACAATTGTTATATCTTCCTCTTGGATCGATCCCTTGATCATTATGTAATGTCCTTCTTTGTCTCTTCTAATAGTCTTTGTTTTAAAGTCTATTTTGTCTGATATGAGAATTGCTACTCCAGCTTTCTTTTGGTTTCCATTTGCATGAACTACCTTTTTCCATCCCCTTACTTTCAGTCTGTATGTGTCTCTAGGTCTGAAGTGGGTCTCTTGTAGACAGCAAATATATGGGTCTTGTTTTTGTATCCATTCAGCCAATCTGTGTCTTTTGGTGGGAGCATTTAGTCCATTTACATTTAAGGTAATTATCGATATGTGTGTTCCCATTCCCATTTTCTTAATTGTTTTGGGTTTGTTATTGTAGGTCTTTTCCTTCTTTTGTGTTTCTTGCCTAGAGAAGTTCCTTTAGCAGTTGTTGTAGAGCGGGTTTGGTGGTGCTGAACTCTCTCAGCTTTTGCTTGTCTCTAAAGGTTTTAATTTCTCCATCAAATCTGAATGAGATCCTTGCTGGGTAGAGTAATCTTGGTTGCAGGTTTTTCTCCTTCAACACTTTCAATATGTCCTGCCACTCCCTTCTGGCTTGCAGAGTTTCTGCTGGAAGATCAGCTGTTAACCTTATGGGGATTCCCTTGTGTGTTATTTGTTGTTTTTCCCTTGCTGCTTTTAATATGTTTTCTTTGTATTAATTTTTGACAGTTTGATTAATATGTGTCTTGGCGTATTTCTCCTTGGATTTATCCTGTATGGGACTCTCTGTGCTTCCTGGACTTGATTAACTATTTCCTTTCCCATATTAGGGAAGTTTTCAACTACAATCTCTTCAAATATTTTCTCAGTCCCTTTCTTTTTCTCTTCTTCTTCTGGAACCCCTATAATTCGAATGTTGGTACGTTTAATGTTGTCCCAGAGGTCTCTGAGACTGTCCTCAGTTCTTTTCATTCTTTTTTCTTTATTCTGCTCTGCAGTAGTTATTTCCACTATTTTATCTTCCAGGTCACTTATCCGTTCTTCTGCCTCAGTTATTCTGCTATTGATCCCATCTAGAGTACTTTTAATTTCATTTATTGTGTTGTTCATCGTTGCTTGTTTCATCTTTAGTTCTTCTAGGTCCTTGTTAACTGATTCTTGCATTTTGTCCATTCTATTGTCCATTCTATCGCCAAGATTTCGGATCAACCTTACTATCATTATTCTGAATTCTTTTTCAGGTAGACTGCCTATTTCCTCTTCATTTGTTAGGTCTGATGGGTTTTTATCTTGCTCCTTCATCTGCGGTGTGTTTTTCTGTCTTTTCATTTTGCTTATCTTACTGTGTTTGGGGTCTCCTTTTTTGCAGGCTGAAGGTTCGTAGTTCCTGTTGTTTTTTGTGTCTGTCCCCAGTGGCTAAGGTTGGTTCAGTGGGTTGTGTAGGCTTCCTGGTGGAGGGTACTAGTGCCTGTGTTCTGGTGGATGAGGCTAGATCTTGTCTTTCTGGTGTGCAGGTCCACGTCTGGTGGTGTGTTTTGGGGTGTCTGTAGACTTATTATGATTTTGGGCCGCCTCTCTGCTAATGGGTGGGGTTGTGTTCCTGTCTTGCTAGTTGTTTGGCATAGGATGTCCAGCACTGTAGCTTGCTGGTCGTTGAGTGAAGCTGGGTGCTGGCGTTGAGATGGAGATCTCTCGGAACTTTTTGCTGTTTGATATTATGTGCAGCTGGGAGGTCTCTTGTGGATCAGTGTCCTGAAGTTGGCTCTCCCACCTCAGAGGCACAGCACTGACTCTTGGCTGCAGCCCCAAGAGCCTTTCATCCACAGGGCTCCTTAATTTGGGATGATTGGTTGTCTATTCAGGTATTCCACAGATGCAGGGTATATCAAGTTGATTGTGGAGCTTTAATCCGCTGCTTCTGAGGCTGCTGGGAGAGATTTCCCTTTCTCTTCTTTGTTCTCACAGCTCCCAGGGGCTCAGCTTTGGATTTAGCCCCGCCTGTGCGTGTAGGTCGCCGGAGGGCGTCTGTTCTTTGCTCAGACAGGACGGGGTTAAAGGAGCCGCTGATTCGGAGGCTCTGGCTCACTCAGGCCCGGGGGTAGGGAGGGGCACGGAGTGTGGGGCGGGCCTGCGGCGGCAGAGGCCGGCGAGACGTTGCAGCCTGAGGCGCGCCTGTGCGTTCTCCCGGGGGAGTTGTCCCTGGATCCCGGGACCCCGGCAGTGGCGGGCTGCACAGGCTCCCCGGAAGGGCGCGTGGCCAGTGACCTGTGTTCGCCCACAGGCCTCCCGGTGGCGGCAGCAGCGGCCCTAGCCGCTCTGGGCGGCCCTAGCCACGTCCGTCTCTGGGCTCCGCACCCCTAGCCGCGGCCCGCGCCCGTCCCTGGAGCTCTCTCAAGCAGCGTTCTTAATCCCCTCTCCTCGTGCACCAGGAAACAAAGAGGGACGTAAAAGTCTCTTGCCTCTTCGGCAGTTCCAGACTTCTCCCCGGACTCTCTCCCGGCCAGCCGCGGTGCACCAACGCCCCGCAGGCTGTGTTCACGCCGCCAACCTCAGTCCTCTCCCGGCGCTCCGACAAAAGCCGGAGCCTCAGCTCCCAGTCCCGCCCGCCCCGGCGGGCGAGCAGACAAGCCTCTCGGCTGGCAAGTTCCGGTCGGCCCGATCCTCTGCGCTGGAATCTGTCCGCTTTGCCCTCCGCCCCCCTGTTGCTGTGCTCTCCTCCGCGGCTCCCAAGCTCCCCCACTCCGCCTCCCGAAGTCTCCACCCGCGAAGGGGCTTCCTAGTGTGTGGACACTTTTCCTCCTTCACAGCTCTCTCCCGCTGGTGCAGGACGCGTCCCTATCCTTTTGTCTCTGTTTAGTTTTTTTTTTGCCCTACCCAGGTACGTGGGGGGTTTCTTGCCTTTTGGGAGGTCTGAGGTCTTCTGCCAGCGTTCAGTAGATGCTCTGTAGGAGTTGTTCCACGCGTAGATGTATTTCTGGTGTATCTGTGGGGAGGAACGTGATCTCCGCGTCTTACTCTTCCGCCATCTTCTGTTCCATGAATTTTAGAAATCCACCTCCCTGAAGGCAAGGGTTCCCAACCAGACTGTGTGTGTCAGAGAATTAGGACTTCCAAATGACATTCTGGGGGCCAGCTAGGACTTCTAAATGACCTGTTTGGGGGCTCCCCTGTCACCCCAGACAGGGGAGCCCTGAATGGGAGGAAAAGGAGTTCCATTTCGTACCCTTCTACAAAGCTGTCTGTCCCAAACCTGCCTGTCCCAAACCTGCCTCTGGAGACCCGCCCCACCCCCATCTTGGTTTTGGATCATCTGAGCACATTGGAAGGGAAGAGGAAAGATGATTTTTAGCTCTTTTTGAGTCATCAGGCCTTTGGAAGGTAGCACTGTGTGGTGGAAAACCAGACCTGTCTTCTTTAAAAAAAAATTTTTTTTATTATGGAAAATTTCAAACATATACAAAAGAGAAAAATAGTATAATAAGTCCCATGACTGTGGGCAGATTATTTCAGTTCTCCCCGCTTCTGTTTTCTCAGTCTTTGTATGATGAAAACTGTATATAAAGGCCGTAACACCCAACAAATGTTAGCCAGTCTCCTTTCACCTTGCTCTTCCACTGGACTCAGTTATCTGTGAAATGGAAAAAAATTATACCTCTCCTGCTTTCTTCATCAAATTCTTATTAAGAATTAAATAGAAGGAAGTAGTTGGCACAGGGTATGGCACATAATAAGAACTCAGTAAATGTTCTCGGTTACCAGGGAGGCTGATCTGCAGGTGCACATGTACGCGGGTGTATGCATTCTGTTGAGAATGCTCAGTGGTTGGTTTAGGGGAAAAGCTCAGGAACCTCAGCTCTGTTCCCAGTGCTGCTGTGCTGCCTGCAGCATTCTGGACAGGGCTCCTCTCTCTCACCTTCAGCCTCTGGGAACACACAGAAGAATCAGTCCATCTCTGACCTGAGGAGCTACACACAGACTAACTCTGAAGATTAAACAGAGATGGACTCCCAGAAAAGGGAGGAGTGGGAGGATAATAGGAGCCCATAGATGATGAGCATTGAGAACTGGAAGGGCGAGGAGGCTTCCCAGAGAAGGGCCCTTGAAAAGGGGGTAGGGTCCGGATAGTCAGGGAGACAAGGAGTGGGGTTCCAAGGCATGAGGAGTGTCCCAGACAACAGTGTGGAGATGAGTGAAGGTGAGTGTGGAGATGGGACAGGTGCACGGCATCTCTCATGTGGTCGTCCTGTCTCTCTTGGAGGGCTTCCTTGATGGGGAGCTCGCAACCAAAAAGAATGGATGGCTCCATATTGATGTCTCTGATCATGGGAAAGATTTCCCTTATATTCAACAAAACCTTCTAATTGGAAATAGTAAACAGACTGTTAAAATAGTGAAAATCAGGATGAAGGTGCTAAAGGAGCCAGCAGTAAAAATGGAAAGGAAGAGTGAATGCAGAAGTTATTACAAAGAGCATTGTACAGCCAGTACAATCTTTCTCCCCACCAATAGTTTTCAAGCTTTTTATCTTATTTAGTTCAAACAGAACCCCTAGAGGTAGGCAGGGCAGCAGTCATTACCACCAGAGAAATGAAGCAGGACCCCAGTCATACAGCCAGGGAGTGGTGATCCCCATCCCTACTGGCTCCCAGGCTGTGTGCCCTTTTAGGGGGCAGGGAGCCAGCTGCAGTTAGGGGAAGGGGTGAATCATGGAAACTGCAGTGGTGGTAGATCTGGGTCACTAGAAGGCCCCAACGGCTGATAGAACTGTGGGGGGTGGGAGGGAGTGGGTGAGCATGTCAATATTATTGATAATATAGCCTCACACATTTGTATAGGACAGTTACTGGGGTTTTTTTAAGCTGTCTCATACGCATCATCTTCTTAGATAGTCACAGAGATAGCAGAGGGCCAGAACAGAGTGGTGTCAAGGGAGGAGGGAGTAACATGCCTCCTCCCCTCCCCACCTTAGGCTTGCTGTCAGCACGGAGAAGATCTGAATCCCATCTCCCACTCTGATTTTAGCACTCTCCCCAGGAAGGGCAAGTGGGCCTCTCTCTCCAACCACTTCCTCCCCACTTCCCACCCACAGAGCACTGAGGGTGTCAGAGCCTGACCTGACCTGATCTGTCACCCAGACAAAGAGGTGTCTAGAACCAGCAAAGAGACTGGGGGCTTTGGCCCACAGGAGCAAAGAACATGGTCACACACTTGCTGTGAGAAGGGCTTTTCTGGATCAGGAAGAACAGCCATGTTGTGTGTGCCCTCAGAAGATAGCACATGGAAAGAAGTCCGTTCATTTGGTAAATCTCATTGAACACCTGTTCTGTGCCGGGCCCTGTGCTGGGTAGTCAGGATATAGCAGTGGATCAGCCATGGTCCCTGACTTCTGAGGGTTCTCAGTCTTGGATGGAGACAGACTGTTTTAACACAGGGATCAGTGTAGTAAGATAGAAGCAGATGGGCCTGTGGGAGCACAAAGGATGGTACCAAGCCTGGGGTGGTAGGGAAACAAGGAAGATTTCCTGGAGAAGAAGCCTGAACTGAGTCTTAAAAGATGAACAGGTGTTTACAGGAAGTCCAAGGTGAGAGTGGGGTTGGAGAGAGAGATTGGGGCTCATGTGAAAAGAATCTTCCCTCAGTTTAGTGGCAGGAACCCCTTGGTAGGCCATGAGCTTGGGACTGGGTTCTGGGCATGTTCAGGGAAGCCAGAATGACCCACCTGTTTCGAATGTAGTAGAGGGGAGTCTCTTCTTAAGGAATTGGAAGAGCTCATCATTAAGGTCTTTTTCCACTCAGAAAGCCTATGATTATGTCAAACCTAAAGCAGGTGCTGTACCAGAGAAGAGCAGCAGGCTCCCTGAGCCCCCATGGGCCAGGCCTCCTCTCCCATGAATACCATTTCCACTGCCTTATCCTGCCCTGGGTGTTGAGACCCAAGCCTGTCACTGGCACCAGCCAGGACCGGTCCAGGACCATCCACCCCCATCCTACTTTCCTGGCCCGAGCCCTATTGACAGATCCCCCAGAATCTGAAGGAATTCAAGACAAATGGTTAAGAGGATGGAGTTAATAAAATTTGAAAAATTGAGGCCTGTCACTCCACTAAACTTTTTTCAATACCACTGACAGAAACATATTTCCCCAATGAGTGACCTTCCACAGCTGTAGGGGGCAGGCGCAGCCGCAGCAGTGCTGCCAGGGAGCCAATCTGCTGTTTATCAAATATTATAAGCTGGGACACACTAATCTGAAGCAGGGAGAGGAGGGGAGGGGTCCTGCACTATACTGCCTGGGGTGCTCCAGGTGTTGGCCTGAGCCCCAGACAGCCAGTGGGAGGTGACGGATGGCCTGCGATTAGCGCTCCCCACCTCCGCCCAGCCCTCTGACTTACTTCCAGAAGCCTGACCCTCTAGACCAGCTGCTTGGCCCGGAGGGGCCCTGGGTGGGAGGCAAGGGGAGGTCAGGCCAGGGCATGGGCCATCCTGATGCCCCTGGAGAGGGCAGGCGGGTGAGGCCCAACGTGGTTATTTATTGGAGTGTAATGGTTTGTGGCCGTTGGTCGTGGAGGTGAAATCGATCAGTTGTAGAAGTCAGGTTCCATCAATTATTACAGCAATTAGTCAAGCCAGAGCACCAGAGCAAGGGTGCAGGGGCTGGGGGACTAATATTAGATGGACATTATCCATGATGCCCCTGCCTCAGCCTTCCTAAAGTGGGAGCAGCCGTGCTGCCCTGAGGCTCCAGAACCTTGGGGAGCCTGGCTGGCTTTCCCGCTCGGGGTGGCTGGGGTGGGGCCTAGCTGAGAGCCTCCTGGGCTGGTGACAGGCCCAGCCCTGCTTTAAAAGGCATCCCTGTGCTGGCTGGCCCCGGTGCAGAGATGCCCTACCTATCCCCATCCCATCCTTTATGAGAAGTGACATGACTCCTACTAGAAACTACTCAGTGGCCAATGTTTATGGCACACATTTTTCATTCTGTAAGCAAATATAGATCACTGACAGCACTTGTTTGAAGCTTCTAATCTCACCCTCTGGTCTTCCACTATCTTCTTCTCTCACCTCTCTTCCTCTCCCCCTCCCCTTCTCTCTCCCAATTTTTTTTTCCTCTCTTAACCATTTATCTTTTCTCTTTGTTCTTCTCTTCTTTCCCTTCCAGAGGTCTCTCCCTCATCCCCCTTCCACTCTAGCCCATATTTAGTGACAGAGCTCCCCCTGAGGCTACCTGAGAAAGGAGAGGCCTTTCCACTGCATGACTGTAGCTCTCTTTCGGCCCTCCCTAACTGTGGTCCAGGAGCTTTGGGAAAGGGGAAGATGATGTCTGCCACTGCCCGTCGAGTTCTCAGTGCTGAGCACCAGAGAGAACAGGGCTGGGCTGGGAAAACTGGGCCAGGCGAACAAGCCCCTTAGCGCTGTGTTCCTTCCTGAGCCTCCACAGTCCTGCTGTCCCTCCTTCAGCACACTGATCACACTTGGCCTGAGTTGTAGTTGCATGGTCACCTCTGGTCCCCGTTAGCTTCTGGAGAGCTGGAATTGTGCCTAGACTCGAACTCTAGATGGCACCTAATCTTTTTTTTTTTTTTTTTTTTTTTTTTAATTTTTGGCTGTGTTGGGTCTTCGTTGCTGAGCGCGGGCTTTCTCTAGTTGCAGCGAGCGGGGGCTACTCTGTTGCAGTGCACAGGCTTCTCATTGCGGTGTCTCCCCTTGTTGCGGAGCATGGGCTCTAGGCGTGCGGGCTTCAGTAGTTGTGGATTGCGAACTCTAGAGTGCAGGCTCAGTAGTTGTGGCGCACGGGCTTAGTTGCTCCACAGCATGTGGGATCTTCCCAGACCAGGGATCGAACCCGTGTCCCCTGCATTGGCAGGCAGATTCTTATCCACCGCGCCACCAGGGAAGCCCGACCTCATCTTAAAGACAGGAAGAGGAGCCTGCAGAAGAGAGAAGGAACAGTCACAGGGTGTGAGGAAAACCTGAAAAGTGGTTTTTAGAACTCAAAGGAGAGAGTGGCCAAGGTATCAGTTTCTACAGAGTGGTCAAGAAATGTAAAAAAGAAAACTCTTCATTGGCTTTGGCAGTCCCCCATCTTCCTATATACAGGGCCCTGATACACAGTGCCCAGTAAGCACCAACAGAATTGAAAGAAAAAATGAGGCTCCAACTGAGCATCTGAGAACTTGCCTGCTAGTTAGGAAGAACCCAGGCACCCTCCTTATTAGGAAGGTTGTATTTTATCCTGTAAACAGTAAAAAACCACAGAATAATTTTTCACCAGTGGTGTGTCATGGCTGTCCTGGTGGGAGTGTGGAGAATTGTAGTCGACCAGAGTTCGACTCCTGCTCCAAACAAATGACTTTGTGACCTTGGCTAGTTGTCTCACTCCTCTGAGCCCAGTTTCCATGTCTGTAGCATGGTAATTTAATTCCTGCCCCTCACGATGGTTGTAAGGATTTAATGATATAACGTATATAAAGTACAGAGCGCCGTGCCTAGCACATAGTAAGTAAATACCCGTGGCTATTATTCTTATTATCATCACCACTTCTAGATATATACCCGAGACATGAAAACATACGTCCATGCAAAGACTTGTACACAGATGTTCGTAGCAGCATATTCATAATAGCCAAAAGGGGGAACAACTCAAATGTTCATCAGCTGGTGAATAGGTAAACAAAATGGGGTACGTCCATAGAATGGAATATTATTCAACCATAAAAGAAAGAAGTACATGCTATATTCCTACATTCATGTTGTAGCATGAATGACATGTGCTGCAACATGGATGAACCTTGAAAACATGCTAAATTTAAAAAACCAGACTGAAAAGACCACATGTTGTATGATGCCATTTTTATGAAATGTCAAGTGTAGGCAAATACAGGAACAGAAAGTAGGCTAATGGTTGCTGGGGTTGAGGGGAATGAGGAGTGTCTCTGGTAATGGTGACGGGGTTTCCTTTCAGGATGACGAAAGTGATCTGGAATTAGATAGTGCTGATGATGTATGATGTTGTAAGTGCATTTAAAACCACTGAATTGTATATTTTTTTGAATTGTATACTTTAAATGGTATGTGAATTATATTGTAGTAAAGATTATTTATATTAATATTTTATACCAGATTTCTATTAGAAAAGAGGATCGTATATAAAAGTATTAATTTTTCTTATTGACAGTAAGTTTCCTTGGCCTGGATCATACTTTCTGCTCTCTGTTCCTTTCCCCTCATCCTCCCACACCTCTTCTCTACAGCCCAGGCAGACAGCCACTTGTAAATGCTTAATGAATGTTTGCCATTGTCGGTAAGTATATAGTCCTTTAAGAAGCAGAGAGTTGGGCTTCCCTGGTGGCGCAGTGGTTGAGAGTCCGCCTGCCGATGCAGGGGACACGGGTTCGTGCCCTGGTCCGGGAAGATCCCACATGCCACAGAGCGGCTGGGCCCGTGAGCCTTGGCCGCTGAGCCTGCACATCCGGAGCCTGTGCTCCGCAACGGGAGAGGCCACAACAGTGAGAGGCCCGCATACCGCAAAAAAAAAAAAAAAAAGAAGCAGAGAGTTTCAATAGGAATGATTTTATATCATGATATAAATGTTTCCTCAGCCTGGGATTGAGAAACACTGATTTTTACTGTCCATCAACAAACAGTGGCTGGACATCCCCCCGAGCCAGGCCTTGTGGTGACACGGCCTTACCTGTGTATTTAGTGTCCCCAGCCAACTTATTATATCCTGTGGCAGGGACTGTGTCTTAACCCTTCTTTACTTCTAGACAACACTTCCCTAGCAAAAAAGAAGATCAAGGAATACTAGTTGACCACTACCTTAATGTTCCATTTAACACATAGTTCTTGAGAGAAGTGCTTTTAGAACAGGGCCAGATCTGAATCTTCCATGTTCCCAGGCCCCACTCATTCAAGATTTGGCAAATTGAATGGAATGGACAGTTTTTGAAGAGTAGAGTGAGGTGCTCAGACCTAGGCTTTGGGAAGGAGATTCTGATAGCATGGGGGTTAGAGTAGCCTTTCCTCCACGACTGCCTGTCCACAAGGCTTTGCACCAAGTGGACACTTTATTCAGGGCTCATCAGCTGCCGGCACTTAAAAGTGAGAGAAGGTAGATGCATGGCCCCCAGCAAGCCTCTTCTTTTTGTTATACTTAAAGTTCTTTGTCTTCAAATCATAGGAACTAATGATTGGAGGAAATGCCTGCCTGAGTGCACAAACTCACCAACAAGTAGCACCGGTGAGGGCTGGCACAGCCAGGTTGCTGATGATGACCAGAGGACTCAGCTGACTCTGGTAGGCAGGAAGTGTCCAGAAGGAAGAGAGCATTAAAGGAGAGGGAGAGGCAGAGAGCAGAAAGAAGGGGGCCTTTTCACGGTTATTTCGTATATTCTGTGCTTTAGATTTTTATATGATTTGGTGAATGAATATTCATCTGTGTACAAACGAATTTGATAATGCAGGCATTTTAATGAATAACGCATTGGTGTTGGGGTGTATTAATCTATGTGCGTGTTTGGTGTATTTTTTAGCATGTTTGGCTGTGTGTATTTTTGTATGCACAGCACACCTGTGTGTGTGTATAGCATATCTGTGTGGGTGGCACCTCTCTGCATGGGTGGTGTGTTTCTGCACGTGTGCATGCCCATGTAGGAGCCTCAGTACCCTGACCACTGTGTCAGAGAGGACTGAGAACTCCTCTCTCAGAGTAGCTTAACATGTATTTCAATCTCTTAGGTTTCTGTTGCTCCATATTTCTGTGGGCCTTCCTTACACTGAAATCAAGGCACAAGCCACCTCTGAGGGAAGGCCGAGAGCCCACTGATCACTCATAGAGGCTCTATTTCTCCTTCTCCTCCTGCCAGGAGCTAACCCCCTGCAGAGGAATGAAATGGGACACACACCCTTGGATTATGCTCGAGAAGGGGAGGTGATGAAGCTCTTAAGGACTTCTGAGGCCAAGGTAAGTCTCAAAGAAAGGAGAAGGCCTGTGGGCACTCCATGCTGCATTTGGTCTTTCACTCATTAAATTATGTCAGGCTCCACACCAAGGGCCACTTCTCCTTAGGGGATTATTGTCTATTTAAATTGAAATCCAACCCCCACTCTCATCAAGAATAGGAAGCCGCCCCTCTTCCTGACCAGGAAGAGGCCTGGGCCACTTCTGTCTTCTGAGGACTTTCAAATTCAGTTTTTGAGGTAATGGACCTTCCAGCTCCTTTTCATAGGAGGAAGGACAGCAAGACATAAATCTCAGCCTAAGTACTATTTCCTCAGGCCTCATGTATTCTTTAGCCTCATCAAGTAATCCTTTCCCGTCATCACTCCTTCTAGAGCTATTCCCTGACCTCTTCCCTCCACACACACTCCAGAGAGCCTTGTATGGAATCTGAGCCAAAACAATCTCCATCTTCATTTGATCTTCTCAACCAGACTTTTGAACCTTCTGAAAACAGGCTGCCTTCTGCTCCTCTCAGCCACCCAATTATATCTCAGAAAGTGCTTGGCAGAATCCAAGAACTAGAATCACAAATCTCAGAGCTGGCAGGGACCTGAGAAGTCATCAAGTCCGGTGATGGGAAATCTTATCGAAGTCTAAACAAATAAGTCAGAGGAAAAGAGAGCTGTTCTTGTTGAAGGAGAGGTGGCCCAGTGCCCCGCCCACCGGACTGTCCCTACCCCCCAGGTAACCTCCCTGAAGGCTGTGCTGTGGGCACACATTTTAAATCTCTGAAACCTAAATCAAATGACTTCTTTTCCTCCTGGGGAGACTGGACCCCAGGGATGTGGTGTGACTTGCATTTGGTCCCAGAGTGAGTTACTGTCAAAACTGTAACTAAGACTTGGACAGGGGGTCATATAGTAGGTTCACTGGCAGGACTGGAACTGGAAGGCTTGGTTTCTGACTCTCAGTCTTGAGCTCTTTCCAGCATCATGGAGTCTCTCATTGGCAAACTGGCCGAAGTGCTTTGAGATGATTAAGAGTGACAGGTCCCACCTAGTGGCACATATTCTCTGTGTCTTGAGTAAGAGCACTTAGGTCACCGGACTAAGACAGACAAGACAGGGGTTGTGATCCCAGCTCCCCCACTCACTGACTGGGTGACCTCGGGTGAGCGCTTCCCCTTTTGAAGATCAGTTTACCTTTATGAAAACATTGTGACTAAGTGGTTTCTAAGGTTCCATTCAAAATACCATTGTCTGTGTAGCAGTCAGGATAAACTAGGTCATGGTATTGTAACAACCCAAAATTTCGGAGGCTTAAAACAGCAAAGATTCATTTTTACCTCATGCTACACATGAACGTCAGCAGAGGCGGGTTGTGCTCATCCTAGGTCCTCAGGGACCTGACTGGCAGAGCAGCCACCCTCTGAAATACTGCTGCTTGCTTACAGAGAGGAGAGAGTGCTCTGAAGGGCCTTGCATCTGCAGCTAACTGCTCAGCCTGGAAGTAGGACCCTTTACTTCCACTCACAACTCACTGGAACTAATCCCATGTTCCTGTCCTGTAGTTGGGTCAGCTTCCCCCATGCCATAAGGAAATCCCTGAGCACTGTTTCAAGTCACCTCAGGGACTGCCTCCCCATCATTATCTCCCTTTTCAGGCCAAACCACTGTCCCCTGAGAGCAAGCGCTGCACTTGGCCAAAAGTACCCATATTTGTCAGGTGGTGTGACATAGGGCAGGCCCTGGTCTAGTCATGTAAAGCAGGAGAACAGGCCACTTAGTGCCAGAGAGGGTGGAAGGGTTAGGGCTGCAGAGGGACCCTTAACAAAATTTGGCTGCCCAAGAAATGGCCTGATGTCAGCCACATCAGTACAAAGCTGGTGTCCCGAGTGAATACGTGGCAGTTGCGTCCTCTGTGCCAGTCAGATCCTTCTGGACCACAGAGGGCAATTGCAGATGCTACCTTCTGAGTAGACTGAGCTCTTAGAATCTGTGCAGAGGGGGGCAGTAAGGAGGCAAGCAGAACTGTGCCATGAGAAAAGGCCGAAGGCAATGGGGCGTCTGGCCTGGAAAGGAGAGATGCACGTAGACACAGGGACGACTGGGGTGGGGATGGGAGGAGAGGAAATTAATTCAGTATTAGGACTAGGACAGAGCCAGGCCTAACGGATGGCTGCTGCAGGAGGAGCTCCCTCACAGAGCTGTGACCCCAGGCAGGGACTGCCTTTAGAGGCTAGAAGACCACTCAGAGCCAGCCCAGGGGTTCTGTCACCTCTCAGCTGGAAGACTTTCTCTGTCGTCACCTCTCTGCACTTGATCCCTTTACCCAGTCTGGATTTCCTCCTTCCGAAGTGTTCACCTGTCTGCTGAGCACTTCCACTTGATTGCTCTGCAGTCCCCTCAAATTCTACCCACGTGAACCACCCTCACCTCTCCCTGGATGTCAGCAGCGTTGTCTTTCTCTTAGTTGCTCAGCATCTCCATGGTCACCCATTCTTTCCGCTCTGCTTTTTTCCTCCAAGCTGCAAAAAACTGCCTTTTCAAAATTGTGCGGAAGAGTTTTGCGGAAGAGTTTCAGGGGAAGAACACTGCTTGAGACTGGGTTCTGTCTCCCTCTGCCAGTAAGTAAGCAGCAGCTGCTCCTTTCTGAGTTCAGGCCCCATGTCAGTAACATAATGATTCAGGCCTGGAGGGTGCTGAGGCTCCAACCTGAGACCTCATCTCCTGGCTCTTTGTCTAGACATAGGTTACCACCACTCTGATCTTATCTTCCTCCCCTGCTTTCCATCCGGCATCCCCCTGCCACCCAGCTCAGCCTCTTCCACCTTCACCTACCTCTATAGTCAGTTATGGGCTCTTTATAGAAAATTTGTAATTATAAAAGTCATCTTTCCCATTATGGAAAATTTGGAGAGTAAAATGAAGAGAATTAAATAAGTCAGTACATATTTATGAATGACATCTGTGTGCCAGGCTCTCAGCTAGATGGGAAGAAGACAGCTGGGTGAAACCCTCAAGGAAGTCCCAATCTGGTGAGGAGACAGGCAAGTAAAGCATGATACCACCAACTCATCAGTCCCAGGGAAGGCCAGGGACAGGGACTATGGAAAGCCAAGGTGGCTTCTAATACTGCCTGGGAGATCAAGGAAGGCTTCCTGGAAGAGATGTCAACTGAACTGAATCTCAGTTAAAAACGTTTTAGCCTGATAGCTTGA
Source organism: Grampus griseus (assembly GCF_964374135.1). Taxonomy (NCBI): domain Eukaryota; kingdom Metazoa; phylum Chordata; class Mammalia; order Artiodactyla; family Delphinidae; genus Grampus; species Grampus griseus. Next base: position 60,753,439 of record NC_139002.1, read on the forward strand.
CTACCTGTACATAACTGCTATTAATGTTTTTAATTATTTATAATAATTGTAGGTACCATTTATCAAGTGCATCTAGGCACTCTGCCAGGTGTTCTAATATATATTTTTTCTAATCCTGTAACAAAGCCATGAAGTAGCTCTTATTCCCCACATTTTACAAATGAGAAATCTGAAGCTGAAATAAAGCATGTGACTTTAGAAAATCAAGCTATTATTAGCAACTATTGGGATAAGAATCAGAGATTTCTTCTTATGATACTACATTTGCCTTTTCTGAACCATATCTATATATATTTATATAAGTGGTCTTTTTTTTTTTAACCTGGTTAGTAGCCTACTGTATAAACCCCAGGGGTCTCAAACTGGCAGCCATGTTTTATTTTGCCAACTTTTTTTCTTTTTAAATATGAGTATAATGCCTTAGAGGTTGGAGCGTGGACTCTCCACCCACAGGCACCTATTTCCTATTGTATTATGTGCTTGCCTGTCAGACATTTGTATTTCCTACTTGGTCCTGAAGGTGTTATGAGTTATGATCCTAGTTCCATATTTGGGATCTGCTTTTTTCACTTATTATTTCTTGATGATTTTCTCATTTTAGAATTATCCATAAGCCTAATTTTTAATTTTCTTCTGCCTTTTAAAATGTGTCACTCACTTATCTAAGAATCTCTGTCACCTTAGGTGGCTTAAATAAGTTTCTCCTCATGGCCGGTTTGCTCAGTTCTCTCAGCATTCTCTGTGTGCAGAAGCCCCCTTGGGCCCCCTGAGAAGATCCAGAGGTGGATGAAGCCCAGCTCCTGTCTCCTGAGCTGGCTGTTGGGAGAGGAAGATGGGGAGAGGCAGGCGCTCTTAGCTCTGATACGCACAGACTGACTTGTGCCTTAGGAGGGGTCCATACAGAGTTTGTGGGGGCCCCAGGAAAGCATGGATCACCTCCAGACAGAATAAGCAGGGCAGGCTTCATAGAGAAGATAACTGTGATCTCACTTTGAAGGATTTCAGTAGCTGGAGAGTTTAATACTTAAAGCTTAGACCATTTCCACATCTTAACTAAGAGATGAAGGAGAGGTAGAAATCTATCTCTGTGCACACGATGGCAGATAAAACAAAAATATAGGGAGCTATTCCATGATGAATATTCAGCTGAGGGGGACGTGCTTGTGCCAGCCCGCATCTCCGCTCCCAGATCCTCACTCCATCGAGACTCACGAGGAATTTATTGCTCATTTTAATCACATCCAGAGAATGAATTGGCAGGAATATTAGGCAGATAGGCCTATCATATATATTTTATTTGCATATCCCAGTGACAGAATCACAAGCACATTTCCTATCTCTGTATTTTTTCATTTGCTTCAGGGGTAGCTGGGGATGCAGTGCTCCCCTGAGCCCCTCATTCTGGGCTGCAAGCCTGGGTGCTCCCATCAGATCAGAAGGAAGCTATCAGGAGAGAACAGGTGAGGTATACAGGAGGGTAAGAGATTTATGTTCCTCCTGGCTTAGGGTGAAGAGCTATCCCTTCCCTGCCTTGCCCAACCTGCTCCCTGCTTCGCATCTCATTTCGAGAGCCACTGTGCCGCATGCCTGGCTCTGTGCTTGGCCCAGATGGCCCAGACAGCACCATCTGACCTTCGTTACAGGTTCTCCATGGGCCAAGAACAGCACTCCATGCTTTACAGGGACAGGCTTTTGCTTTCTTTCTTTTTCTTTTTGCTTCTTTTTTTTGTGTGTGTGGCTGCGTTGGGTCTTCGTTGCTGCGCGCAGGCTTTCTCTAGTTGCGGTGAGCAGGGGCTACTCTTCATTGCGGTGCGCGGGCTTCTCATTACAGTGGCTTCTCTTGTTGCAGAGCACAGGCTCTAGGTGCACGGGCTTCAGTAGTTGTGGCACGTGGGCTCAGTAGTTGTGGCTCGTGGGCTCTAGAGTGCAGGCGCACATTGTGGCACACAGGGCTTAGTTGCTCTGCTGCATATGGGATCTTCCCGGACCAGGGCTCGAACCCGTGTCGCCTGCATTGGCAGGCGGATTCTTAACAACTGCGCCACCAGGGAAGTCCCTTCTTTTAACTTCTCAAAAACTGTTTGTTGAAACATATTTGTATAAAGTACGCATAAGTATACAGCTCACTGTATTTTTACAAGCTGAATATACCTGATCAAGAAATAGACTATTACAAGTACTCATTTGCGTCATACTCCCCTCCAGTCACTACCCATCCCTAAGGGTAAGCATTGTCCTGATTTGTTTCACTTTTACTTTTACATAATTTCAAAGATAGTACAGCAAATTCCCATAAACCTTCACCCATAATACCAGTTGTTAACATTTTATTGCACTTGCTTTATTACTTATGTATATATAAATAATATATAGAGAGAGATATGTATAATTTTTTCTGAACCATTTGAGGGTTAAGTTATATACTCGATACCCCTTTACCCCTAAATACTTGTATGAATTTCCTAAAAAATAAAGGGCAATTTTCTTTTATAATCTCAGTACAGTCCTTAAAATCAGAGCATTAATATTGATATTAACTAGTCTATAGATGTTATTCAGATTTCACCAGTTGTCCCAATAATTCTCTTTACAAGAAAAGAAAATTCTGGATCTGAAGCTGGATTCAGTTTTCATGTCTCTTTGGTCTCCTTTATTTTTTAATTATTTTTAATTTTTTTTTTTTTTTTTTTTTTTTTTTTTTGGCTGTGTTGGGTCTTTGTTGTCGCACGTGGCTTTCTCTAGTTGCAGCGAGCGGGAGCTACTCTTCGTTGCGGTGCGCGGGGCTTCTCATTGCGGTGGCTTCTCTTGCTGTGGAGCACGGGCTCTAGGTGCACTAGCTACAGTAGTTGTGGCACACAGGCTCAGTAGATTTGCGGTTCACGGGCTCTAGAGCGCAGGCTCAGTAGTTGTGGCACACGGGCTTCATTGGTCCGCAGCATGTGGGATCTTCCCGGACCAGGACTCGAACCCGTGTCCCCTGCATTGGCAGGCAGATTCTTAACAACTGCGCCACTAGGGAAGCCCTGATCTCCTTTAATCTGGAACAATTCCTCAGTCTGTCTTTCATGACCTTGACATTCTAAGGAGTACAAGCTGGTTATTTTGTAGACCGTCCTCAATTTGGGTTTGTCTAATGTTTCCTATGATTCAACTCAGATTATGCATTTCTGGCAAGAACACCCTCTGGTGCTTATTTTCAATAAATTCGTTAGGTAACCCCATGCTAAAAGTAGGAATATGAAATTTGTGTTTTAAGTCTCATCTTCCTAAACAGGCTCTGAACTTCCTGAAGGCAAGAACAGGTCTTTTCTTATCTAGCAGGGTGGAAAGTGCAGGCACTGGAGTTAGACTACAAGGGTTAGTGTTCTGCCTTTATTACTTGCTACCAGTGGGACCCTGCTTTAATTACTTCATCTCTGGACAGTGAGGAAGGAGGAGATCCTCTGAACTCCACAGGGCTGTGAGACTTAGAACAGTTGGTTCTAAATCAAGCAAGACTCATCAGTCCATGTTCAAACTAGTGAGTGGAAGTTTGAGGAGTAACAGGATATTTTCACAGTCACTGAGTCCCACCCCACAAGGTACTTATTAATTACAAAGGGAAGAATTTTGGAGAAACTTAGCACAGACCACCTTAACCAAGTGATCAAAATTAACATCCCCAGCCACAGGTACAGGAGCATCACGTGCCTCCTGATGTGATGGACTGAGGAGAACATAACCCATTTTCTCACCTTAGCCACTCCTTGCGCCTCTTAACCTTCTCTCACCACTCTTGTCTCTGGATTAACCCAGCTATTTGCAAAGGAATGACATGATCTGATTTACATGTTAAAAATATGGTTCTGGCAGCAAAAAGAGGATCGACTGGAGGAGAGGAGAATGGAATCTGGGATGCTGACATAGTGGTTCTCAAGTCTGATGGGACTGATGCCTGCTCTGTACCCAGCTTTCCTCTACAAGGATGTGGATTCTGAGCTAGTTCAAGAGACTTTGAAGTCCCTTAGGTGCCCCTCTTGTCCCCCAGTCTCCTCTCCTGTCTGCGCTGTATTTCCCAGGCTCCTTTGTTGGACCCCTAGGCTCCTCTTGTCATCACCCCCCTTCTCAGGACTCATTCCATCATCCCACACCCCTCCAGTCTCATCTGTTGCCCCATGGTCCCCTTTGTTGGCCTCTGCACCCAGTCCTCTCTGTCCCCCACAGCTTCAGGGCATGGTAGAAGCCCTGACTGTGATGTAAGTTGGGGTTGGATCAGGGAGTCAGGAGGATGGGGCATATCTGAGTGTGTGAGCAGCCAGTGGGCTCTGCCCTGACCTCCCACAAGAGACAAACTGCAGCTTGGCCTCTCTTCTCTTCCCTCTTCCATGCTTATCCTGTTCTTGTCCAGGGTCTCATTCTGCCTACCACCCCTAACCTCGCTCCTCTCTCAGTGAATGTACTACCAGGTTTATTATCAGACCTGTTCCTGAGGAATGCCCAACAGTAGGTGTGCTGCCATACCCCTTCTCCCTGTAACCCTCCTCTGCAGATCCTCTCTGCCCAGCCACCCACTTCCTAGCGAGAGCCCAGCTAGGCTTCGCCTCGGCCTCCCAGGCCTTTCCTGTAAATGCACTCAGAGCCAGGAGGGGTGCCATATTAAATCAAGAATGATGGAAACCAGTGGCCATGATTATCCAGCCGAGATGAAGCATTGGGAGCTGGTTGCTGCTAGCTCCAGGTGAGGGCTTCTGAAGCTAATTGCATGTGGCTTTTATTAAGAAGATGATCACTCCCCCGCTCTTGCTCTCCTGGGTAGCTTCTTGGGCCTCTCAGCCCAGTGCCCCCTACTTTTGCAGGCTGGGTCATCTAACCTGTCTTCTCCTCCAGTGGAATCCTGTCAAAGCAGGGCCTTGACCTCAGTCCCTGTAGCCTTCCTCCCCATTTCCTCAGAAAGCCGGGAACAGCAGTAGCCCACATTCATAGACCCTTACCAAGTGCCTTCTCCCATCCTTCTCTCTCCTCTCCCCCAAATAGAATATATGCAGACCAAATGTTTTCCTTTCCTAGGTTCTTCCACTGGTTAGTTTTCCACAAGCCTGAACTCATAGCTCATGCCTTAAAAAGTCATTCATTCATTCAGCATATTTTTTAATATAAACTCTGTGCTAATAAGCATTAGGAAAAGAGCATGAAGCAGTAACCTTCTACCTGGTTTAACCCCGTTGTCCTGTACATTTTTATCAAAAAGTCTGATCCAGTTTCAGAAGTTTCTCTGAGGAGATATATAGGGCTTCAGGCTGGGAGGGAGTATGCTAGAATGAGGATGTGCTCAGATTTAAGCCATAGGTTGAATCTTTCCCAGTACCATCTAGAAAGCTCCTGAGAAACCAGCCAGATCACAGTGCAACCTTTCCCCCATGCTCACCCCCATAAAAGTCAAGAACCCTTTCCCATTGCCCAAGAAAATAATAGGAATACTAAGATAACCTAAAATCATGACAGTGAAGTCGAGTTATAGGAGGTAGAAATATTTCCCTGAAAAAGACTTAAGGAGGCCATGGTGGCCGTACCCAAACCAACAAAGTGGCGGGAAATGTCATGTTAGGCTTTGCCTGTAGCAAAGGAAAGAAGATATGTTTTGTGAGGCCCCACAAACTAATAGATGAAAAGTACCTATATATGGAGTTCTCTACCGCGTAAGGAAAATTGACAGGCAGAGCTGAGCCACCCCGGACAGTAGAGGCGTCCTGAGAACTCAGTTGGTGTTGAGACTGTACCCTGCAGACCCAGGGTTCCTAGGAGGAGAAGCCTCAGGAGCCACACTGGGGCAAGTGGGGGCATCCACGTGGACTTGGCCTCTGGCTTCTGCTTAAGCCGGAGCAACCGTTCCCCTTATCTGTGGGCTCCGTGCAGATTAAATTAGTTAAAAGGGTTCCAGCACCAAAACAAAAACAAACAAACAAAAAAGGCACTGGTTTAGATAATCAGTTATCAGAATGCAGCAAAGGAGAAGTTACATTTATCAGAGGCCTGCCACGGGCCAGGTACTATGCTGGCCACTTGAGTCTCTCACATAGCGACTTCTACGTACACATTTGTTGTATGCCAGAGACCTATCAGTTGTTTCATATACATCACCTCACTTAATCCTCACAAGGATCCTGCAAGGTAGGTGTGAGTACCATCACCGTGTTAGAGATGCGGAAACTGAAATTCAGGGAGGTGAATTAACTTCCCCAAGGTCAGCTAACTAGTAACTGGATTAGGCGAGGTCTAAATTCACATCTTTGTGGAGCAAAGCTGCTTCTTTCTGCCACACTGTGTGCCCCACTGTGAGCCAGAAGAGGAGTCAAACTCCAGATGGGGACTACTATAAGAATTCAGTGAGACACTACATCTAAAGTGCTGAGTACCGTGCCTTTCACACAGCAGCTGTTCCACAAACGGTAGTTACCTCATTCGGTTGGCAACATGTATTGACTTCTTCTGTGAGTAGGGCCCTATGCTAGGCGCTGGAGCTATAGCAATGAATAAAACATGGGCTTTGTCACTACGGACCTCATGTGTGGAGTAAGGAGACATAAACAGTCAGTTAAATAAGTGCTCTGGAGGTCCCGGGGCCAGGGCAACAGGCTCCTTAGGCAATTTGGTATTTAAACTGAGATCACTTAGAGGTAGGTGGGAATAGAGAAGACTTTTGTGCTGAGGGAGCAGTGTGAGCAAAAGGCCCAGAGGCAGGAATACCCATCCCTGAGGGGAAGTGACGAAACAGACCTAACAAACCCTCCGAGGCCAGCTTCCTTCTGCAGCCAGACTGACTGTGAGCTGGCCAGGCTGCTGGCCAGTGCTGTACCAGCAGGTATGTGTGCATCTCACCATCAGAGCCTTCCACCCCAGTGGACTCGAGTGCTGAGAGGGGCTGAGTGGACAGGGAGGAGGAAGCAGATATATGCCTGGAGTCGGCAGAGCCAGGTGATGTATGTGGCGCCTGAGGGAGCTGCACGATGACACGCTGGATTCCAACCAGCAAGTGTTGCTCCGCTGGGATCAGCGCCGAATTATTGCTCCGTATGAAACCCCGGAACTGATGGGAGCTTTCAGTTACAGACTGATAGCAACAGCCGAAATTGGATTGTTTGCTATTTATTTTTTTTAACTTCTGTCAAGGTCACTACCTTAACAAGAAAACACTGCCCAAGCAGCAGGTATTTTTCATCCACTCTCCCTGCAAGAGCAATCTGCAGCCACAACTTTTGTGACAGGGCCATACCTTGGCAGCTCGCTTTCTAGAAAGCTGTCAGTATTACAGGGGCCCTAGGGGAAAGAAGCCTCCTGAAGACCCAGGTCTTTCCATCCCACTTCAAGACCTGTTCCCTTCCCCCACCCTCCATCCCCTGGCCTCCATAAATGCTTTATCATCAGACCCACACACTCACCCCTCCTTGCCCAGTCTCCAGATAGTCCCACAGCTCCCACCTAGCCCAGTATTCCAGCTCCTTCAAGCCTCCTGTCTCCCAGAATTTTTCCGTGCTTTATGTATCCTTCCCTTCTCTGTACTCCTACATCACCCAGTCTAGCTGTTAATTTCTCTTTATATCTGTCATCAACTTCATTTTTGCAAATATTCACCAGATGCCTCCACTGTGCCAGGACCCGTGCCGGGAATAGCAGTGAGTAAAAGGCAGTGCCTACCCTCAGGGGGCTCATAATTGATTTGGAAGACAGAATCACACACATGCAACAAACTGGTTTTCAAGTAATTTTTTTTTTTTAGTGATAGGTACAAGGCTAGAAATAGGCACACATGCTTTGGAACCATGAGGGAAATGGCTAATTCTGCCTGAGTAGTATTTGTGTACAGACCCTGCCTCTCCTCCCCTGCACAACTTTGAGCTTCCTGAGAGCAAGGCCTGGCTCTTCTCTTCTCCCTCGCAGCAGGACCAAGCTCGGGCCTCCTCCATCTGCCTTTTCTGAAATGGACCAAGCCGGAGGCCAGACACATGCCAGACACTCAGCATCATCTAAACCTCCCAGGGGGCAGGGTATAATCCTCCTTCCCCCTGCCCCACCTTTCCATCATTGCATGCACAGGGCCAGGCACACAGCAATTGCTGAATAGTTGTGTTTAATTGAAATGCAGTATCATTGAAGTAGAGGGTGTTCGTAGCTCTGGTTTAAAAACCAAAATAGGTTTCAAGAGGTTAAGTGGAGGACTTCCCTGGTGGTGCAGTGGTTAAGAATCCGCCTGCCAATGCAGGGGACACGGGTCGATCCCTGGTCTGGAAAGATCCCACATGTCGTGGAACAACTAAGCCTGTGCACCACCACTACTGAGCCTGCACTCTAGAGCCCATGGACCACAACTACTGAAGCCCGCACGCCTAGAGCCCGTGCTCTGCAACAAGAGAAGCCACCACAGTGAGAAGCCCACGCACCGCAACAAAGAGTAGCCCTCACTCACCACAACTAAAAGAAAGCGCGCGTGCAGCAACAAGGACCCAACACAGCCAAAAATAAATAAATAAATAAATAAATTTATAGAAAAAGAGGATAAGTGGAAAAGGAAAGGAACCTATATTTGTAAGCACTCAGTGCACATCAGTCATGATGCTAGGCACATTCTATATACATTATCATATTTAATCCCCAATTTACGGAGGAGAAAACTGGGGCAAAGTAACTTGCTCCAGGTAATGAGCACATCTTGTAAGTGATAGAGCTGAGATTCGAACCAAATCTTCTGTCAGACGCCAGAGTCAAGGGTTAATTTACTAGCAGTACTTACTAGCAGGGTGAGGCAGGACCCCTGAGCAGTGGCCACCCGAGGTAGGGAGATGAGGTGAGGCCTAGGTCGAGGGGCAGGGGGAGGACTGGGCCAGCCTCCAGTGGTCATGAGCCAGAGCTGTGCATCAGGACCCTCAGAGAAAAAACCCTGTGTTTTTCCCCCCTGGGTTGGGGGATAGAATGAAACTAGGATCCTCCTGGGCCCAGCACTCCTGAGCCAGCTTCCCTCTCTCCCCACAGTACCAAGAGAAGCAGCGGAAACGTGAGGCCGAGGAACGGCGCCGCTTTCCCCTGGAGCAGCGGCTGAAGGAGCACATCATTGGCCAGGAGAGTGCCATCGCCACAGTAGGTGCTGGTGAGTATGCGAGATGCTGGCCTGCACCAAAAAGGGCAAGGAAGCTCGCGGTCTGCCCTAGTGAGCTGTAGTCCTGCTGTCTCCATGCTGGGGAGAAGTGGCTAATAATATTACAACATAACATTTGTTGAATACTTCCTATGTTCCAGGCAGTGTTCTAAGCTCTTTGCATATGTTGTGTCATTTAATCTTTACAGCAACCCTATGAGGTTGGTGCCATTAAATTCCTCTTTTACAGATGAGGAAGCTGAGACAGAGCACTTCAGTAATTTGCTCAAGGCTGCCTTCGTATGCTTTGAATTTAACTCTAACCTTCATCTGGTCTACTGCCCCCACCCCACCCCCATTTTTCAGGTAGGGAAACTGAGACCCAGAGAGGAACAAGAGTTTGTCCATCACTAGTAATGTAGCAGTTGAGCCAGAACTAGAACTTTTATCTTCTGTCTCCCAGCACAGGACTCTGCCACACTTCAGTATAATTTGTCAGCAGCTGGTTCAATTTTGGGGAAAATATTCTGAACAAGTCTTGAGTGCCTTCTTCTCCACCTCAGAAGTTCTTTATGTCCGATACTTTGACCCCTGGGAGCTAGACTGCCTGCTGGTGTAACTCCTAATCTAATGGCCCTCCTCCCCATGCAGATCCCACTAGAGAGATATATCAAACTGAGATTCTGCTCAGGATGGTGGCCTCACTATTGTTCCTCTACTCAGGTGCATGACTCCCTGAGGGTGACCTCAGACAGGTGAGGTAAGGTCAGTGGAACCCTATGCCTGGCCTAGACAAGGGGTATCCCCCAGGGCAGTGGTTCTCAAAGTGGTCTCTGGACCAGCAGCACCAGCATCCTCTGGGAACTCGTTGGAAATGTAGATCTGAGGCCTCAGCCCAGACCTATGGAATAAGAAGTTCTTGCAGGGGGCCCCAGAAATCTGTGGGTTTTGTTTTTGGGGGTTATTTTTTAATTTATTTTTTTGGCCATGCCATGCAGCTTATGGGATCTTAGTTCTCCGACCAGGGATTGAACCCAGGCCCTCGGCAGTGAAAGCAGAGTCCTGACCACTGGGCCCCCAGGGAATTCCCCAGAAATCTGTGTTTTAACAGGCCCTGCAGGCAATCTGACGCTCAGCTCAAGTTTAAAAACTTCTTTCCGGTACTTCCCTGGAGGTCCAGTGGTTAGGACTCTGCGCTTCCACTCCAGAGGGTGTAGGTTCAATCCCTGGTCAGGGACTGGGATCCTGCGTGCCACGTGGCTTGGCCAAAAAAAAAAAAAGAAAATTAAAAACCTCTTCCCTGTGATGTCGTGGTCAGTCCCACTCACATGTTGCATCTGGTGCTGCATCTAGTCCCACCAGATGCAGCCCAGAGACTGCCAAGGCCAGCACCAGTTCTCGCCAGTAAAAGGAGAAATGAGTCTGAAATTGTGGTGCCCCTCTGGAACATTCTGGAGTGGCCTTGTCAGCCCTAGGAAACCTATTAGAGGAGTCATTGAACAATGAAGGCAGTCACCCCTGTGACACACTAAGCCCAGCCCAGTCTCCATCATCCTCACACACCAGTGGGACTGTTAATTTCTCATTATATCTGTCATCAACGTCGTTTTTGCAAGTATTCACCAGATGCCTCACACACCAGTAGGCTCGTGAGCCCCTCATCAGGGGCCTGACCATCAGTGAATAAGAGGAGCCCATAGGGACTTCCCTGGTGGCACAGTGGGTAAGACTCCACGCTCCCAATGCAGGGGGCCCAGGTTCAATCCCTGGTCAGGGAACTAGAGCCCACATGCATGCCGCAACTAAGAATTCACATGCCGCAACTAAGGAGCACACTTGCCACAACTAAGGAGCCAGCAAGCTGCAACTAAGGAGCCCTGGAGCTGCAACTAAGGAGCACGCCTGCCACAACTAAGGAGTCCACATGCTGCAACTAAGGAGCTGGCGAGCTGCAACTAAGGAGCCCACCTGCCGCAACTAAGAAGACCCAGTACAACCAAAATTAATTAATTAATTTAAAAAAAAAAAAAAAAAGAGGAGCCCATAGACCAGAGCTGCCTCACCAGCTAGAGGTCAGAAGGCTGCCTGCAGGCACACACAGGAGCCAGGGAAAGCTTTTATGAATACACAAGTTCCTGCTACTCAGGCCCAGACCACACCAGGCTGCCCTTTTGGGTCTGGATACAGACAGCCACCCTCAGCCACCACCTTGGAGGTGGCAACACTGCACTCTGTGTCTGAGGTAGAGGGGAAGGAGACCTGGGAACTCTTGAGTTGAAGAAGAGAGGAGGAGGAGCCCATGGGAGAGACAGGTGACCTAGCAGAGATCTGAGAAAGCATATCCTGCTGGAGTCCCATGTCCACTTGGGCCAGAACTGCAGCTGCCATCGTGATATTTTCCCCCCACTTCTTACACAGCCCTTTCCCAGCAGGTTGCCTGCTCCTCTTACCTCCTGCTACTCACCAGCTTCTCAAGCCCATAAGCTATGAAGCTCCCAGAAGTAGCTGGGGGGAGAGGGAGGATCAACCAGGGCTCAAATCGTAGGTGGGCCACTTACCAGCTGTGCAGCTCAGGCTGGTCATTCAGCTTCTTTGAGCATCAGTTTCCTCATCTCTGTACCGAGGAGCCAAATCCAGGACTGTCAGACTGTAAAGCACATGCTTCTTCCAGCGTGTACCAGATAGCACTCAACAAAATCTAGTCCCCTTCCTCAAGATGTTTACCACCTAGGATTGGGTACTGTGCTCTACAGGTCAGGCCCACAGTTATTTCCTTCAACCCGGGACTTATCCCTAGTCCCAGCCCCAGACTGGTCTCTTCCCCAGGTCCTACATCACCTTGTCTGTCCCTGCCCTTGGCCCAGAGCAGGAGTAGATGATTCCACTCCCCACCTCCTAGGACCTGTCAGAATGTCTGCCCCGAGTGCTTCCTTCTATCCAAAGCTCCATTCTGTCACCCGAACTGCCTCAGATCTGGAGGCAGATCTTTGTCCTGTGGTATGTAGGTTGACCCTGCTATGGCTCCAGTGATGCTGGAAAAGATACAGAGGCCGTGGATGGCCTGGGCTGAGGGGTTGGTATGTTCTCTTCCATTTGTAAAGCAGTAACTGTGCACCCACCTTGCTAGAGGCCCTGCAGCCAGGATCACACTGATAATAGATTGTGTTCAGCTACAAACTCAGGTGAAGCATGAGGCACTCTTTGGGTTGGAATTTGTGGCAGGTAAGCAGCAGCCAGTGCCTCAGGACCTCAAGACTGAAGTAGGTGCAGGAGAGGGAGGCGGATCTAGAGGGTAGGCCAGACCTCCCTGAGTCCTCTAGGCTAGTGTCAGATATGTGCTGGGGACTGGCTGGGTGGAGCCTGGCACCCCAGGGGTACCACAAGGATGGGCAGGCAGAGAAGTGCCGCAGAATGAATTGATTTGATAAATGGCCATTTATTACCCTCACGAATTGACTGAAACCAATTTCGGTCACATCAACCCCTGGTAAGTGCTGGGATATTGATTTGTGCAAAGTAATACAGTGAATTTATCAGTGTGATCCCCAGCTGCAGGGCTTCTAGCAAGGCTGGCGCACAGTTACCGCCTTACAAATGGAGGAGATAAAGCACCAGCCCCACAGCCCAGGCCCCCATGGCCTCTCTGGTCTTCTGGGGTCACTGGAGCCAAAGCAGGACCAACCTACAGACCACAAGCCAGAGCACTGACATTGAAAGTGAGGCTCTCCATCCAGAATGCAGAGCCGTTCTTGAACATGGGGAAGGGGAGGATGCCTGTTCTACTGGGCAGACCTCCTGGGAGCTCAGAGCCTCTGTGCCCCACCATCCTCAGAAACGCAAGCAGTTGTCTATTCAGCCCATTCAGAGCTAGACTCCGCCCTCCTCCTCCAACCCACCCTCCTCCCATGTTCCTGTCGCAGTAAAGGCACTACCGTTCCCTGGTCTCCTAAATAGAAACTTAGGTGTTTCCTTGGTCCTTCCCTCCCCCTCACCCCTCACAGCCCATCAAGTTCTATCATTGTAACTCTCTGTTCTTCTCCCCTCTGTTCCTAATACCGCTGCCCCAGCTCAGGACCTCAGTATCTCCCATGTGAACCAAGCAGTGGCCTCCTCACTGGTGTCTCTGCCTCCTTTTCTTTCCCTGTAATCACTTCTCCCCAGCTAGAGTGAGCTTTGTAAAGTGTAGGGGGGAAAAAAAAAAAAAACCTGTTTAAAATCTTTGAGTGGCTGCCCTAGCCTGTCACACAGGGCCCACCCCTGCTGCTCCCCCTCCTCGGTTGCCCCCACCCGTCCCCACCTGGCACTGCACAAAACGGCTGCTTCTGCTACCCCGCATGTGCTGTGTTGATCTCCTGCCTGCATTTGTTGATGCTGCCCCCTCTGCTTGTAATTCCCTTTCTTCTGGCCCCTTCCCCACCCCAGCCCTGCCCACCTCCCACACTCGGGCTGGTTTTTACTTAGCCTAACTCAGTTCAGGAGCAATAGACTGTAGACTCCTGAGGGCAGAGACCATGACTGAATCATTTTTGTTTTCCCATGTCCTGGCACAGCGCTCTGCTCGAAGTAGATGCTTAGTGAAGTTTGTCAGATTAATTATTTTGGTATGGCCCTTTGTCCATCTCTGATGTGCTCTGAGGAAAGAAGAGAAGCTGTAAGCCTGCTTTCTAGTTGTTCACAAGCATACTAGGAATGTGACTGTAGCGAAATAGTTAATTACAACGCCCATACTACTCAGCCTTTGACGCTTTTTCCCCAGACCTGCTCCAAGAAGCTTTTTCTGGGCAGCAGGTCATCCTACACACCCTGTCGCTCCCTCTGACCAGGGGCCTGTCCCCAGAACCCATTGCATCTGGTCCCAGTTGACTCAAGCCCATGAACTCCCCCAGGAAGCTCTACCACCTTGACTGCTCTTCCAAGGTCTGGCCCGAATTCAGAATCTCAACATCAGCCATGTGCACACAGTAGGCGCACCATCCTGTCTTGTGCTCCACGTCCCTCTTTGACTAATCCAAAAATGTACCTTCCTAAGCACTGCACCTTTCTGGACCCTCCCTTGGAGTCCTGTTTCTAATCTGAGAAATACATCCAGGTCATCCCTGAGTTGTAGAGAGGCAGTGACTGATTTAGAAAACTTCTTACAGTTCCACTTCCCCACCTCACCACTTCAGGTGTCCCTCCTGTGCGCCTGCCATTCTTATTGTCTGGACTGCCCTGCCCTTCCACTCACCTGCCGGGACCCTCAACACCGAGGCCTCCTCCAGGAAGCCTTCCTTAGCCCTCCACCTGGGTGCAGGGCCCTTTCTCTGGGCTTCCCGTGGACATCTTTTAAAACTGAACTTACCACATGGCATCAGTGGTCTTTCTCCCTCCCAAGGTCAGGAACTACCTCTCATTCAGGTCTGTTTCCCCAGGGTTGGTACACAGGTGTGTAAAAGGTTGAACTCAAGTGAACTCAAATGAACAAAGTCTGAGACCATCTTGACGTTCTGCCTCTCCTCAGCACAAATTCTGATCTCAGCCTCTTTCTGGAAGGGTGTCAATCTTCCCTTCAGGGATCCCTTACCTCACAGCATGCACATAGGCACATATAATGGGTGGGCTCAACAAAAGCTGTTTTTTGCAATTTTAATACGTAACCCCTTAGTAGCAATAGTTTGTCTTCAGAAAGACTAATCCTTACAGACTAAGAAGAGAACTCACTCTCATCATCCACCAAACCCAAGGCACCAGTATCCACTCAGTCAGCAGATACTTCTTGAGCTGTGCTCCTCGAACCTATAAGCTTAGATAGGAAATTGCTAATAGACATTTAGATGACTCAGCCATGGAGTCCCTCTGAAGGACAGGTTTCCCTAGGAGGTGGCACAAGCATGGAACAAACATGTTCCAGTTAGGTTAAAAAAATCTCTCCCACTGCATCACCAGAACTTATCAGGAAAGAAGAGTCAGCCTGCCCAGACTCCCCCGGAACCTTGAGCTAGATGGAGGCAAAGGCCTGGCATGGGAGGAGGAGGCAGTACTTTTGTCTCACTTTGGTTTTGCACACACCAGGGCTTTCCTCTGGAATGTCCCTTCATACCCAGACTGCCCGGCCATCTCTCCCTCATACTTCAGGCACAAATGGCTCTTGCCACACTTCTCCCAGTTGCTCCCATCCCACTTGGAACCCACAGTTTTCATAGCAGCGTTCAATCAAAAGGCACAAACCTTGTTTTAGGCTTCTTTGTAGGTGCCCCAGCACTCAACACAGAGCTTTTTTGCTGAGCAAATGAATAAGGCTCCCTGGAGAGAGGTTAAGAAGAGAGTGGAAACCTTATTCACCCAAGGGTAGTAGTAGTAGTAGTAGTAGTAGTAGTAGTAACCAGTTGAAGCCATAAGAGACTGTTGGGTCCAGGCCTCACTCTTCTCTGTAAAATGGGAGTTGAAGTGTCTGTTCTTTTCCCCTTGTGATTCCAGAAAAACCAAGAATTAATTCATTTAGTCAGCACACATTAAACCAGTGATGGGCAAGAGTCCCTCAGGAAGTAGAATGCCTAGCACATGCACCCACGGAATACACAGGTTGAGGCACACCCTCCCCCTGATACGAGGGCAGAGACAGATGAAACCTGTTCCACTGCCCCCCTTTGAGCCTCAGTCTCTTGTTCTGTAAAATGGAGGTAATGTCTACTTCTCTGAATTATTGTAAGGATGAAAGTGAGATCTGTAAAATAGCAAAGCTAATGGCAGCTGCCACTACTGCTGCTATGACTACCATTATTTTTATTATTATTCCATTCTTTGCAACTTATAGCCATTAACTATACTATACTATAGCCATTAACTCATTTTAATCTTCATGTGGGGCTGACTGAGCATGTATGGCTCTTCCCATTTTATAGATGAAGAAACCAAACCTCTAAATCAGTAAGTGTTTTACTCAAAGTCAATCAACTAATAAGTGGCAGAGCCAGGACTCCAAACTAGGTCCTGTAACTCCTGCCCTCTCCATCATACTGCCCCATAGATGAACATAGGAGTTAATGGAGCAGATGTGATGTGGTGGAATAAACAGGAAAGAGTTGTTGCAGGTGAGACTTAGGATGGTCTGGTAGTGGTTGACATGGTCAGGAGAAGACGTTCTGGTAAGGGGAAGAACCCAGCAAGGAGGCCCTGGAGCTGGCTCAGCATGTGGAGAGGCTGCC
Source organism: Grampus griseus (assembly GCF_964374135.1). NCBI lineage: Eukaryota > Metazoa > Chordata > Mammalia > Artiodactyla > Delphinidae > Grampus > Grampus griseus. Next base: position 60,769,729 of record NC_139002.1, read on the forward strand.
AAACCTGTTGGAGCTTTCAGAGATGGGACTGGCCAGAGAAGGGGCTGAGCTGCCTGCTCAGGGAACCTGACACCATCTCAAGCCCAGAGAGCAGTGGTCAGGATATGGTCAGGGGCAGGGGCTCCTGAGACCATGTATGGAATGGCTGAGCCAGCCAGACTGGAAGACTGCAGTGCGGTGGCTTTCCAGGTGAGGCGAGGGAATGAGGAGATGTTGTGGTAGGGGAGAGCCAACTCCTTTCTCTAAACTCCTGAAGCACCAGTTCATGCTCAGGAGCTAGCCAGAGCCAGGGTTAAAGCCCAGGTTCATTTATTTACCTGTGTAGTCTTGAGCAGGTCACCTAACTTCTTTATATATAGTTCCTCGTCTGTAAAATGGGAATCAGGTTACCTGCCCTGCCAACCTCATGGGTTCATAACCAGCCTCAAATGAAGTTATGTCTACAGAAGTTCTTTACAGACTCTGAAGTGCTAGCAGAGGAAGTTGCTGCGTTTGCTTGTCCACAGAGCACCAATACCTGTGGCCACATCCCAAATGGGCCTATCCAGGTCTCTGTCTGTCCCAGCCTCTGCCCCAGCCTGACAGAACCCTGAGGCACCCAGCCTTGGTCCTCAGCCACCCTGCCAACCACACACCCCAGGGCCCGCCTTCCCCGGTCTTTCGTAGCTGCTTCCATTTTTCATTCTGTCGGACGCCATCTGCTTGGCCATTTTTCTCTTCAGATATTATTAGAAATATCCAGAGTTGTAATTGTTTAATGGTTGGCATTTTGCCTGTTTCACGGGGAGCCCAGATCAAGCCCACCCCAGACTCATGCCCTGGGTCTGGCAGAATTGACCAGGGACAGCTGTGCAGTGGAGTCTGCTTGGCATTATAAAGAGCTCTCTCCCAGGTGCATTATTAGAAAAGAAGGGGGAAAAGATGGCCCCTGGCGTAATCCAATTCCGCATTCTCCATGGTGTTTTTGAACTGCATAGCCCAGAGGCATGCAGCTCTTGGTGGGCTGGGAAGCTTCCTGAAAGAGAAGTCAAGATCAGAACCTCAGGTTCATGACACCTGGGGAACCCTGGTTCCCCAGGCCACCTGTCCGAGTGATGCCTGGATACTTTTGCCTCCCCAAATACCCCCATGAAGCCTGAATCCAGTTTTTGCTCAGCTTCTTTCCAACCTAGATTCTCAATTTAGCCAACTTTTGGAAGAGTGTGACTCCTTTCATATAACCCCTTCTGTCACCCTTGCCTCAACACACATCCACACATAATGTTCACAGAAGTCTAGCCTTTGCCATTTTACAGTATCTCCACCTCCCCAAATACCCCCACCCACAGGGTCTTGTTTCTGTCAGGACACTGGGGGCTCCCTCTCACCAGGCTGGGACTTCTCCATCTTCATCCCCAGCCTTCAGATACCTATGAGGTCTGTGGATTCCCATCATGGCCAGGCCTTCCAGAGGACCAAGCCAGTCAGTTTAGAGATGATCTGAGACCTAGCCCAAGGGAGAGGTTAGACAGTGTTTTCTCAGGCCCCTCTCAGAAGTCTCAGGGAGTATCTCCCAAGCAGGCAGAGTGGCTAGTCTGGTGTCCATGAGGTTGCACAGTTTTTTTTTTTTCTGCTGAGGCCAGAACTAGAAAGTATCTTAGGTAGAAGCATTAGAGATTGAGGTGACAAAGCCCACAGTGTGGACCTGAACTCCTAAGACAGGGATTCGAGACCTCTTTGATCTGATCCCACCCACAAGTACTCATGTTCATTCCTGTCTCTCCACCTCTGTCATGCTGCTGCATTTGCCCCCTCCAGATCCCACCCAGTCTCTGTGATCTGTCATCAGTCCCACTTCTTCCAAAAGCCTTCCCTGATCTCTCCAGCCGCTTCTTTGAAACCCAGCCACACAGATTATACCACACAGTATAGCATTTAGGATCTTTGCACCTCAAGAATGGACGATGCTTCCCTAAGACTGTCAACTCTTCCTCCATTGACTTGGTTTCCATGCCTTGTCCTCTGACATATATCCTTTTGCTCATCTCCCCTTAACGCTCTGGGGACCAGACCATATATGCTGTTCCATCTGCAGGATGACCTTGACATTGCACAATGGTCTCTCCCCTTCCTTCTTCTGACGGCCGTGTTTCCGTTTATGGCAACCCAAATTGATACTAGCTTTTGTAAGTAACCATATGTGACAAAAAAAGAAGACAGGTTTAGAGATGCAACTCTAACATCTCCACCAGTCAGCTGGTAATCTACTAGTTGTGTGACTTGGGCAGATCTCTTTATCTCTTGTTTCAGTTTCCTGTTCAGTATGATGGAGTTGAAAATAATATTTTCCACTCAGGGTATGGGTCTTGAGTAATAAAATGTTGGCGATTTTTCCATTGGGCCTAGCAGATAGCATGTTTAATAAATGATTCTTCTGATTGTTCTGCCTCATTCTGTTCCTACTCTTATACTTGAGTGATGCTTCTGAGCCTGACTCTCCCACTCTGTGGTTGGGCACTTAATTTCCTCATCTTGCACATAGAACCCTTGAAGAGGACAGGTTAGCACTCACTCTAGCAGAGCTGAGCCCTGGGGAACCTAGTACGTGTTTATTTCCGTTCCCCTACCTCTGCCCAGTGGAGGCCATGTTGGTGGAGGTGCTAACCAGGTGGCTCACCCTTCCATGCCCTGAGCTCCACACTACCCTTCATTGGCTTCCAGAAAGTGCATTTGGCTGTATTTCCTAACGGCAGATGAGACCTTAGTTCCCCCAAATGGGAAAGAGTTCAGAGCTCACACCCCAGATCCCCAAGGGCCTGCCATGGGCTTCTGCCTCTCCCATTTGCATAGGGGCAGGCTCAGACTCCTGCCAGTGGTGAGTAGATGGGTTACCAGTGGAGAGCTAAAGTTCCTCTCGAATTCTCCTTCACCAGCCCCCCACCCCCTTCACCTCCATTCACCATCCACCCGCCTTTCAGTTTCCTTGGCAACGCTGAGTGCTCATCCTGGAAAACTTTATCCGAAATCTGCTCTGGGCAGCTTTCCAAATCCATGCTAACCTGATTAGGTGTCTCTAGGGGCCTTGCCAGCTAATCAGATTAGGCAGCACTAATGGTAGTGAGGACTTTGAGTGGGCGCAGAGCAGTAAAACATATTGTATACTTAGTGATAATTATCCTGCCTTTTGTGTCATTGATTTATCTGCCTCCCTCCCTGTCCTCCCGTCTTATGTGTTTGGCCATAGCGATCCGGAGGAAGGAGAATGGCTGGTATGACGAAGAACACCCTCTGGTCTTCCTCTTCCTGGGATCATCTGGAATAGGTAACTGGAAGTAGATCAGCCTGTGGGGAAGGAGAGCTGGAGGAGCCCCAGCTGCTATGGGCCAGAGTCACACGACCCACCTCTCATTCAAATCTAGCTCCCAGAACAACTTCCTCCAAATTACAGAGCCAGCAAGAGGATCATCTGTCACATTAGGAACAGCTGGAATTATGCCCCTCTCTCTGGAAGCTGTGGTGTAGGACCTACTTCACCTGGAAGGCCAGGCCCTTGGGGTCCTGTGAGTCCTGGTCCAGCCACTCTGCAACCCCAGAGGCTGCCCTTTAGGAACTGAACCACCTCCACTGCCCAGTGCACCAGCCTTATCTAGTGTAGCCTGGGACATAACCCTCTAGGAAGCTAAAGAAAGCCCCTGATGGCCAGCACAGTGCTAAGTGCATAGCAAAATTGGTTGCAGTGAAATGGGTCAGGGATTTTTATAGCCATTTGGGCTGGGTTATCTGAGGCATTCTCACCCCCTCACTCTCTGCCCTCACAGATACTTCCCACTGCCACCACCACACCACCACCACCTCCCGTTGTCTTTTTGTTTTTCTCTCTCCCATTGTCTTGATAGGGAATTTCATGCATCTGTTGCCTCCTCTTCCCCTCTCAGCATCTTCATGGGTGCTCCCTCAGATGTAGGGTCCCAAAGGGTTACCATTACCTCACATGATACTATAGAACTTGACCCATACCAGATAGTGACTTCCAAAGCCTTGACCATCATGCCAAATGGCCCTTCAGAGCCACCACTTCGGTATTATCATTCCTTCTTTATGTTACAAAGCAAGGCTGTGAAGCCAAGGAGAGGTGCTTTTTATCCTCTCCCAGCCTCTATTTGGCCTGTGGCTCCAGGGCCTGGCTGGATGGCAAGACCGTGGGTGTCCAGAGAGATACAGTGCAGTGAGCCAGGAAGTCAGGGTGCTCCTAGGACAGGCAAGGTTTATGCTGGGCTTCAAAGGACAGGATGGCTCTGGATTGTAAGAGTCAACCTCTCACTCTTAGGATGCTGCTGTAGAGAAAAGGCTTCAATCCCCATCCACAAAAAATCAAGATGCAATGCAGACTTTGATTCTGGTCCCAGTTTTACCATTAATTCCCTTGGTGACTTTGAGAGAGTCACTGACCCTCTCTGAGCCTCAACATTCCCATCCATAACATACATTATTTCCAGCATCCATGCATTTCTAATATGCTTTCATCACAGGAGATAGTCATCTGGTCCTAACCCAACACTTCTCTTTTCCTTCTTATTAGGAAAAACAGAACTGGCCAAGCAGACAGCCAAATATATGCACAAAGATGCCAAAAAGGTAAGGGCTGGGATCTACGCCCAATTGGCAGGCCATGGAGAGCTCACCACTCCTGCTAGCCCAAAAAATCCTAGGCTCCCTGAATCTGGCAATAGCCAATCAAAAAGATGGGCCCTGGCCCAGGAAGCAGGCCTCAGCTATGGCCCCAACTTGGCCACCAATTGCTCCAGGAATTTGGGCAAGTTATTCAACCTCTTTGTGCCTCAATTTCTTCATCTGTGAAATAGGATGAATAATCCTTGCCCTGCCTGACTCTTGAGGCACTTGGGAGAACCCAGTGAGATTCATTTATACAACATTTCTAAGCATCTACTCTGTGCCGGGTATTGTACTAGATCCTGATAATACAGCGTTCATTAAGACACTCCCCTGCCCTGAGGAGCTCAGTCTTGAGGGGGAGACAGCTTTAGAAACATATCACTACTGTCCAGTGCCATCAAGGCCATGCTAGAGGGAGTCTCAGACCTGTAGGAGAAAAGTTTTTTTTTTTTTTTTTTTTTGCGGTATGCGGCCCTCTCACTGCTGGGGCCTCTCCCGTTGTGGAGCACAGGCTCCGGACGTGCAGGCTCAGCGGCCATGGCTCACGGGCCCAGCCGCTCCGCAGCATGTGGGATCCTCCCGGACCGGGACACAAACCCGCGTCCCCCACATCGGCATGCGGACTCTCAACCACTGCGCCACCAGGGAAGCCCCATTCTACATGACCTTTAAAACATGATTTCTTAATGCCCTAAGCTATGAGGTGGTCAGTCTCCTTTTTCCCATGACCCAGAGGCCTGGATTCTCCATAGGACAGGGCTGTGCCCATCCCCTTATTCAGACTCTGGCTTTCCAAGGCCTGCTCAGTTTGACTTTCTAGGCTGACAGGAAATACTTTCACACAGACAGAAATGTCAGAGCAGTCCTTGGAGATTGCAGAAACATTTCAACTTAAAGCCACACATTCTTCTTCCTACTGGCCTTCCCAGTGTGGAGGCATCACAGGTTGCCCATGACCCTGGATGCCCTTGCCTACTTGCTGTGGAAAGCCTCCCCAGCTGAGGTGATGAGGAATTGCCCAGGCCTCCGCCAGCCAAACTGCCAGCAACAGAGTCCTGGCCACCTCCTTTCCTGCTTTTGCCTAGCTCCCCCTTCACCACCTCCCTGAGGGCCTGGCAGCCACAGAAACAAGGTAGCTCAGGCTGTGTCCTTCTGAGCTGCATTCATAGCCCCCTTCTACTGACTCGTCCAGTAGCTGTCTGTGAGCTGTCTCAACCAAAGCTAGAGCAGACCCACTCAACAGGCAGGCAGGCAGGCAGGCAAGAAGCAGCGCATGGCATGCTAATATGCTCCAACCGAAATAGCGTTTTTAAGACAATTCATCAGGTTGGCAGCGATTGAAACAATTAGCACTCTGGAAAGGGCCATAAACTAGCAAGACTATTAGGGAAGATGCAGTTATGGGCAGGAACCACCTGATTAGGGATGAAGAATTCCGAGTGGTTTAATTTTAATACTGTCAGAAAGGTTAATATTTAATTACAAATCATAATCTCCTTATCCAAGCTGTCTTAATATGTCTTCATACACAGTGGAAGTAGAAGGAAGGTATCTGCTGACTTGCTGGTGTAGAAAGGAGAAGGGGCTTGATAAAAGACTGATGATGCAGGTCATTTTTCAGTTGGAGCATCTAAACAAGAGGCAGATTTCCATCAGTGCAGTGTGTCCTGAAAGCTGATGATGGCATCCTTCAGTACATGCCTCACCTAGGAGACGGAGTTAACACCGTCACCACCTGGAGTCAGTGGCCTGGGTGATCCAGGCTCTGGAGTCAGCCATTCCTTGGCACAGGTTCTACTGGTCCTAGACGGGTTGCTTTACCCCTCTTAAGTTTCAGCTCTTGCCTCAAAGTGAAGCTAATCAGTCCTGTGTCTAAGGTTGTCGTGAGCATCAAGTGAGATACTATGAATCACAGAGAACACAGGTTCTAGCACCCAGTAAGTGCCTGATCCCTTGTCTTATATTTATTCATCACTCTGTACTTTCCACAGCAGTACTCCCATCCATTGTCTTATTTGATCCTATAAGGAAGATAGCATAAATGCTAAATTAGACCCACTTTTTAGATGAGAGAACTGAGACCCTACAGCGTTAAGCATCCAGAGTCACCTGTTAGGGGAAGAAGTAAAATCAGAATCCAGTCTCTTAACTCTTCTCTCAGAACTGTTGTTCTCAGCCACAGGAGGAGGCTAGATTATAAACTTGTCCATTTGTCCCCATGTCACATAGGGAGATGAGAGGCATGAGAAGCCCAATATAACCATGTATTTTATTTTTAAATCATAATTGTTGCTTCTATAAAACTTCTACCTTCACCAGCCCTGAGGACCAACTCATTACAGCATCTGTGTCTAGCATAGACATTCTCTGGACATGTAACAGGCATGTTTGAAACCTGCCTTCAAAATCTGAGGGTTCTGGGCTTCCCTGGTGGCACAGTGGTTGGGGATCCGCCTGCCAATGCAGGAGACAAGGGTTCAAGCCCTGGTCCGGGAGGTTCCCACACGCCGCAGAGCAGCGACGCCCGTGCGCCACAACTACTGGTCCTGCACTCTGGAGCCCACGAGCCACAACTACGGAAGCCCACGTGCCTGGAGCCTGTGCTCCGCAACAAGAGAAGCCACCGCAATGAGAAGCCCACGTACCGCAACCAAGAGTAGCCCCCGCTCACGGCAACTAGAGAAAGCATGCACGCAGCAGGGAAGACCCAACGCAGCCAAAAATAAATAAATAAATAAATAAAATTGAAAAATAAAACAAAATCTGAGGGTTCTGGACTGTAAGCTGTCTAACCAGGGTACCTGACATCACCAGGACCCACGGAGTGATGTGTGGGAAGTGTCATGTACAGGGCCCAGTGTAAAGGAGGACTGAGCACTGACCTGGGAGTTGGTGACTTGAATTCAAGTTCTGGCTCTCTGATCCTTAGTTTCCTCATTTGTAAAGAGTCACAATACCTCCAGACCTGGCTGCCTCTCAAGGACTTGTTTGCACATTTTCATAATTTCTTTTTTATTATTAATTTATTTATGTTTGGCTGTGTTCGGTCTTCATTGCTGCGTGCGGGGGCTACTCTTCGTTGCAGTGTGCGGGCTTCTCATTGCGGTGGCTTCTCTTGTTGTGGAGCACGGGCTCTAGGCACGTGGGCTTCAGTAGTTGTGGCACACGGGCTCAGTAGTTGTGGCTCGAAGGCTCAGTAGTTGTGGCATATGGGCTCAGTTGCTCCATGGCATGTGAGATCTTCCCAGACCAGGGCTCAAACCTGTGTCCCCTGCCTTGGCAGGTGGATTCTTAACCACTGCGCCACCAGGGAAGTCCTGTAATTTGTTTACCAGACTTGTGAGCTTATTATTTTTCTCTCATTAACCTCTACTATTTCTCCCAAATTGAGCAGCTTTGTTAACTCCCATTATTAGGGTTAATAATCCTTGAGAAGAAACCTTAATGGCATTCCGTGATTTCATCCTGAAGTAGGGTGGTGAAGCCCTAACGACTGCAGTTATAGTGGCAGTATGATGAAGGGATCAAGAGCAGGGCTCTGGGTCCAATGCTAAACTACTCTGTGGAGTTGGCTGAGATCTCTGTTTACATCAGTTTTCTCATCTGTAAAATGGATTCAGTAATGGTGCCTGTCTCATTGGATTGTTATGAAGGTTAAGTGAGATAATGATGTAAAATGCTAAACACCATTCTTGGCACATAGTAAGCAATCAGTACATGTTAGATATAATTGTTATTATTGTTGCCTCACTTCTAGATAACCCTAAGGTAAGATCATTTGAAACCAAAATTATTCTAGCCAAGAAAATCAAGCCCTTAGATTTGTTGAGAGTTACTCAGCAAATCAGTAGGACTAGGATAAGAACCCAGGTAATTTGACATAAGCGTAAGTGAGCACTGAAGTCTGTACTCCCTGTTATCTTGGGGCATTGATTGACACTGGTTCTGGACACAAAGCTCAGAACCCTTCAAATGAAGATGCCAAGAGCCCAGCTGATTGATGGAGTGGGAAATATGAGGCAGGAGGGTAGAGTGGCTAAGAGCACAGGCTTGGAGCCAGATTGTCAAGCTTGAGTGACCTTGGGCAAGTTACTTTAATCTGTGGCTCGGTTTTCTCATCTGTAAGGTGGGAATGATAATACTACTTTTATCTCATAGACTTACACACATTCTAAGCCCTTTATAGCTTGCTTATTTAGAACATCGCCAGACACATAGTAAGCGCCCAGTGAGTGTCACCTATTATCCAGATACCCATCTCGTGGCTTCCAGCTCATTGCTCCCTCTGGGCAGCACTCCCAGCTTCCCCATGTCTATCTTCCCACACTTCCTGAAGCCAGTGTTTCTCTTGGCCGAGCTGCCTGGGTCCCTCTGAAGATGCTTGCTGGCTAATGCTCTATGTCCTCTGATAACACACCCTCATGACCTTAAGAACTTCTCCAAGGCCTTTCCAACCTCTTGGATTAGGTCCTCTCCTCAGGCCATGACATAAAGGAGAAACAGCGAGAGGGCATAAGGGCCTGAGTATATAGGAAGAAACTGCAGCTCCAAAAGGGAAAGCAGCCAAGGCCACACAGATAGTGGAGAACTGGGGCTGGAAGCCAAGCCTTGGGCTCTTTCTGCCACCCTATACCTCATGTACAGAGTGACAGGACAGAAAAAAATAGAATACATCACAGACTGAATTTCTGGCCAGCAACTGAACTAGAGTATAACCTGGATTTCAGACATAGCTACCTCCCTCTCAGGGTCTTGGCGCGCCCTCCCTCATCCCCAGCTCTCAGGAGAAGCATAGGCAGTGGGTGCATTCTCTTAGCTGGAAGCATGTGCCAGTAGGAGAGGAGCCTGAGGAGTCTCTGGGGAACCCTGATCTGGGTGGAGAGACAGGGCCTCTGAATGCCCTTATAATGCCCTAAATCCCTAAATTCTTCATGAAAAGTCATGGGCATTCTGCTTGTTTTAACTCGCAAATCCCACTCCAGAGGGTGTGCTCCTCCCCTGGGGCTAATTATGGTTGAGCCTCACCCCAGGGGGCCAGTTCCCTGGAAATCAGCCCTAGGCCCAACCATGGAGAGAGAAGGGCTGCAAGCTACATTCTAGATAGCTCTTAAGTGAAAACATGTAAATAAATGAGAAAGATTTATTAGTTTAAAAGAAAAGTAGGGGGCTTCCCTGGTGGTGCAGTGGTTGAGAGTCTGCCTGCCAATGCAGGGGACACGGGTTCGTGCCCCTGTCCGGGAAGATCCCACATGCCACGGAGCGGCTGGGCCCATGAGCCATGGCCGCTGAGCCTGCGCGTCCGGAGCCTGTGCTCCGCAACGGGAGAGGCCACAACACTGAAAGGCCCGCATACCGCAAAAAAAAAAAAAGAAGAAAAAAAGAAAAGTAGGGACTTCCCTGGTGGCGCAGTGGTTAAGAATCCGCCTGCCAATGCAGGGGACACGGGTTCGATCCCTGGCCTGGGAAGATCCCACATGCCGCGGAGCACCTGGGCCCGTGTGCCACAATTAGCCTGCACTCTAGAGGCCACGAGCCACAACTACTGAAGCCCACGTGCCTAGAGCCCATGCTCCACAACAAGAGAAGCCACTGCAATAAGAAACCTGCACACCGCAACAGAGTAGCCCCTGCTCGCTGCAACTAGAGAAAGCCTGCGCACAGCAACGAAGGCCCAACGCAGCCAAAAAATAAATAAATTTATTTTTTTTAAAAAACTGTGATAAAAAAATTTTTTAATAAATAATATAAAAATAAATTGGTGCAGCCACTGTGGAGAGCAGTATGGAGGTTCCTTAAAAAACTAAAAATAGAGTTACCGTATGTCGCAGCAATCCCTCTCCTGGGCATATATCCAGAAAAGACGAAAACTCCAATTTGAAAAGATACATGCAGCCCAGTGATCATTGCAGCACTATTTACAATAGCCAGGACATGGAAACAACCTAAATGTCCATCGACAGACGAATGGATAAAGAAGATGTGGTACATATATACAATGGAATACTACTCAGCCATAAAAAAAAGAATGAAATAATGCCATTTGCAGCAACATGGATGGACCTAGAGATTATCATACTAAGTGAAGTAAGTCAGACAGAGAAAGACAAATATTGTATCGTACACTTATATGTGGACACTAAAAGAATGATACAGATGAACTTATTTATGAAACAGAAATAGACTCTCAGACGTAGAAAACAAACTCATGGTTAACAAAGGGAGAAGGGGGAGAGGATAAGTTAGTAGTTTGAGATTAACATATACACACTACTATATATAAAAAAGGTAAGTAATAAGGACCTACTTATAGCACGGGGAACTGTATTCAATATCTTGTAATAATCTATAATGGAAAAGAATCTGAAAAAGAATATATATATGTATATATGTGGGTGTGTGTATGTATAACTGAATCACTTTGCTGTACACCTGAAACTAACACAACTTTGTAAATCAACTATACTTAAAAAAAAAGAAAAAGGGGCATGTGCCCACATAGACTTGCAAGGTTGAGGGCACCATGGAGCTGTCTGGGTGCTTGTTGCTCCCCTCCATCTCATCATGATCCCACGCTGATGGTGACTGACTTTGTCCATGTCAGCCTGCCCCACTCAGGTGCTGCTAGAGACCAGAGACATAGCTCCAGTGCTTGGCACACACAGTATGCCCTCAGGAAATGTGGGATGAGTGGATGATGTGGTGATCAGACCCAGTAGAAGCCTGAAAAAAGAGACATTCCAAGCCAGATTTAAGGCAGGAACACGACTTGGGTTTATTAAGGTAGGGCATGAGGGAATCGTGGGGGATGAGTGGACAGAAAAAGGAGGCAAGGAGCCAGAAAAAACTATATCATGAAAATGGGATAGAAAATCTTGGCTTGGTGTGGCTTAAAAGCCGAAATATATTTGAGATCTCTCCTCCTTAACCCTTCCCCCTGCCTTCTTCAAATGGACTCCTGCTTGTTTCCACACAGGGTTTCATCAGGCTTGACATGTCTGAGTTCCAGGAGCGGCATGAGGTGAGTGAGAGTCCTTGGTGAAGTGTGGTTTGGAGAGCCTGTCAACAGGGCTCTGCCTGGCTATTTTGATGTGACTTGTCGATTAGGCCTGAGATAATTCCAGCAGCCTTGGGATTTGTCCTTTGCGGGGAGCATATGTACACAGCAGGGTCACTGATCTGTTTTGCATACGATTTGCTCTGAAGAGTAAACACAGAAAAGATCATCTGCTCTCCCATCACAGCAGGATTCCTTCCACCCAAAGAGACAACCTGATTGTCCTTGTTGAGACAGGCAATCTTAACAGTATATAAAGCCATCTTACCGTTGCATGTCCCATATTGGAAACTAAAAGCATAGAAAGGCCTTCCTAACTTATTTCCTTCCTTCCATCAGGTGGCCAAATTTATTGGGTCCCCACCAGGCTACATCGGCCATGAGGAGGGTGGCCAGCTGACCAAGAAGCTGAAGCAGTGCCCCAACGCTGTGGTGCTCTTCGATGAGGTGGACAAAGCCCATCCAGATGTGCTCACCATCATGCTGCAGCTGTTTGATGAGGTGCCAGTCAGCTTGGGCCGGGATGGAGTTGGGGACACCTGTAGGTATGGGGGGCTGTGAACAGCAGGACCCAGGGGCCCAGAATTGATCATTCCTCAAGTTGCTGCTTCCTCGTGTGTACGTTCAGTCACTTAGCAGGTGTGGCTTCACCCCTTCTCTGGACCGGGGCCCAGACTGGGCACCCAAGGAAGACCAGCACTGCCCAACAGTTGAAATGTTGTGGCTGCCCAGACTACCTTCGAAAGAGACAGAATGGGACAGGGGTGCCAGGGGAGAGAGAGAGAGAGCTGAATTTTTAGTTCTAGCTCTGCCCCATCTCTCGGCATCAGGGACCTCGTTTGACAAACAAGGAGGCTGGATCCAATAAGCTCCAAGAACCTTTCTGGCTCAGACAGCTCCTGCTCCTCCCCATGTCAGCCATCATTTTCACCAGTCCTTTAAAACGCCAGGGACGTTGCTGCTGTCTGTGATGGTGACCATGATGATGGAATGGTGGTGCCCTGGTTCATGGAACCATCTTCTCCTGAGGAGCTCCAGGCTGGTCACAAGCAAGGACAGTCTCCCTCTTAACTGGTGAAATGAGCTCTAAATGAGAACAACTTCCTCTTTTTCAGCACAGTCTATGTAATAGGCCTGTGCTAAAGACTTTACAGACGTTCTTGCTAATCATCACAATAGCCAGGCAAGGTACCAATCATTTGTTACAGATGAAGAAACTGAGGTTCAGCAAGGTTATAAATGACTTGCCCAAGGCCACAGAGCTACTGTGTGGAAGAGCCAGAAATGGGCTGCAGATACATCTGGTCCCAGAGCCCCAGTTCTCCCCATCTGTACCAGTCCTTATCTTGAGCAGCGGAGGGAGAGCTTATGATCGTGGGAGGGGCTGCCATCCACCTTTTCCAGGGGTCCTGCAGAACTGGGGATGAGGCCTCCCATCTGCTCCCATGCAGGGGCTATATTAGCCAGCACATGGCCGGATGGAGTCTAGTCCAGGGAAAATGTCCAGCCCCATTTTCCCTCCAGCCCTGGGAAAATGGAAAGAGGTTTGCTGCCCATGTCAAAGTGCACTAACAAAATGCAGGAATGGATACCCGTGGACCAAATAGCACATCAGGTACCAAGCCAGGAAGAACCAGATCCAAATGTCCCCACAGCTGCCCACTGCCTGTCCCACCTGGCCCAGCATCCTTGCCCCTGCCCCAGTTTATTGCTCTCTTCCTAGGCTCTCATCTGCTCCCTGTCTCGAGACCCACCCCCCACCCCCACTGAGGAATGAAGGCCAAGCCTTCAAAGGTCACATATTCTGTTTCCCGCACCTGTGCTCTGAGACCACCCCGACCCCGACCCCCGCTGCCGCCTTCTAGCCTCTTGGTGGGATTCAGGTACACAGCTGTGGACCAGACCCAAACCTGCCCTCTGGGAACTCCCTACCTAGTAGACAGCAGAAAGGAGATATGATAAAGTTGACATTTTTGTACTTTGTGTGCAGGGCACTGTTATTGCATGTATGAACTCCTTTAATCCTCCCAGAAGGAGGATTGGTTCCCAGAAGATGGTTATTATTACTGACTCCATGTAACAAATGTAGAAACTGAAGTAAAGTGAGACGATTTATTCACCCATGGTCACACAGTTGGGAAGAGGAAATCCAGGATTTGAACCCAGGCAGTCCAGTTCCAGAGCCTGCAGCTAAAATAGTAACTACCATGCAGCCAAGGCCAAAAGAGAACAGTAGATCTGGAATGAAGCATTCACAGGAAGGGAGAGCCCGGCTTAGGGAAGGTGAGCACAGCAGCCTGGTTGGCCTCTCACTTCCCTGGAGAGGTTCCTGGTCCAGAAAGAGGGAAGGCAACTGCTGACTGAAATACAACCAACCCCACCTGGAAAATGCTTACCACTCCCGTGTGTAAGCCCTGTCCACCCCACCCACTGCTGCTGTCACTCCACTGACTACCTTGGGGAGTTGATAATAACTCCTTCCTACAGCTCCCGACAACCTGCTACAGTTTCTGATGTTTATGCCCTTGCTTCCATTGACCAAAGCTGCCATCTGAGCTTACTTAGCCAGATTTATGCATGTTTGCTTCTTGAGGACAGAGACCTTGTCTCACTCCAACCATTCCCAGAACCCACAGCGCCAGGAGAAATGCCCTGTTGACTAACTTAATTCAGTAGTAATTCAGCAAACCTTCCAAGGATGAATAAGTATTTGCCAGGTGAACAGAGTGGAGAAGGGCTGGCAGTAGACACCCAGTGTGCAGAAGCACAGGGGCATGAGGCAGCCTGGTATATGCAGAGAACTACAGCTGTTCAGTATTGATCGACTGCAGAGGGAAAGGGAGAATAGAATGGTGGAGATAGGTGGATAAGGTAGACAGGGGCAGGTTAGAATGCCAGGCAGAGGAGTGTGGACTTTTTTGGTGAATAGTAAGAAGCCTTTAAAAACTTTAGGCAAGAGAGAAATATGATCAGGTTTTCACTTTATAAAGATCCTATAGGCAGCAGTGAGCAAATGGACTAGAAGGAAGAAGAGAGTCCAGTGAGGAGACTGTTGAAGAGTCCAGGCGAGAGCTTGGGAGGCCTGCTCTCAAGCAGGGCTGTGAGATGGGGAGAGCTCCCGGGAAGTCCGCTGTGCAGGGCTCGGTGGTTGGATGTGAGGAGAGAGGGAGGGACCAAGGATGACCAGCGGCAGGATTTCTGGCCTGGGTGACCCATGGGTGCTGCTGCCATCAACCTGCGGCAGGGAACACAAGGGGATGAGCAACAGATTGATAAGGAAGGTAAGGAGCTAAGGTTTGGAATTGTTGAAAATGAAATGCCACAGTCAGATGGGTATGTCCAAGAAGTCGCTCATCAGTTTGAGCGGTGTGGAGTGTAAGAGAGGCCTGCACCGGAAGCAGAGACTCAGGAATGCTTCAGCACAGAGAGAGTACCAGAAGCCACAGGAAGGGGTGAGATCTCTGACCTAGTGAGAGTATGGTGTGCAGAGAAGAGAGGTAAGAACAGCCTTGCAACCTCTCCAAAAAGAGTCAAAGGCAGAATTGCCAGAGAGTAAGAGGCAAACCAGGAGAAGGTGGTTCAGTGCGGGGCAGAGAGGACAGAGGGAGAACAGACAGTCCCTGCCTCAGTGTTTCTGAGCGAGGGGGAGACAGGCAGCAAAGAGCAGTCCAGCCACTGTGGTGAGTGGTGTGCTAGGATAAGTAGGAGTTATAAGGGCACCTGATCCAGTCTGGGGGAATAGGGAAGCCCCCCGCCCCATATCCACCCAGCCCAGACCTCCCAAGCTTGGACCCAGAAAAGCAGAAGCCCTAATGCTCTCACCAAAACATCAAGCAGAGCTAATGCAGGTCACTTCTCTGTTGACCCCAGAGTCTGTAGCACAGGGCAGAAGTCCTAGGAAGCCCACCCACTGCTCCTCCCTTCAAGGACAGAAACGGGGGAAAGCAGCCCCTATAACCCTGAGGTGAGCATTCACGCGCCACCCAGGATGCGTGCACTCCAGTCGTTGCTGAGAGGCAGGACAGCAACAGCTCCCTCTTTGGGACACATTTTCTTGCCAGGGACTCTGAGGAGAAGGAGACGTGAACAGTGTGAAGGTCACCCTTTGGGTCAGTAATACACTGCACCTGCTCCCCTCACCCACCTGGGACCCATCCTCAGGCCCAGTTATGAGCAGAGCTTTGATCTCTCTGAAAGAAATGGCCACTGGTTATTGCTCTGGCCAGTACAGCAGTGTGTGTGCTCAGTCCTCAGGGATGAGCTCTGCGAACACACACAGGGTCATCTGCACGCACTTGGGCACATCACACATGCACGCAGACATGGTCCCCAAAACTAGAGTTGCCCTTAGTGGATTCTGTCGTGTTGTAACCCATAAGCAGGGGGTGAAGTAGGAAGCTAATGGCCAAGCTCAGGAACATCTGCTTGCACTCTTGCCTTCTCTTCGTCCCTCCCAAGGCTGGGACGGGAGAGTGACCAGGATTTGGATCTCGAGGGCCCTGTTGAATAGACCCCCTTGGAACTAACACTTTCTGAGGCCTGTGCCAAGGTCCCATGTAAAGTGAGGCAGAAAAGCACTTGGTACTGTGCCCAGTACACAGTAGGCGCTCAGTTAATGCACATTCCTTTTTTACCTCTGAGGGCCAGGGCTGGTCTGCCTTTGCATTGGCTTTAGAACCAAGGGCTGACCTTGAGTGAGGCCCTCGCCACCAGGGAAAGGGGAACACTTGAGGAGGATTGGTTACCTGAGGCTGGGGCAGGGCCCAGCATCACTGGCTTGGGCAGGTGCCAACAGGCTGAGGTCAGTGACCTTTCCCCAAAGCCAGGTTCTCAAACTTGGCAGGAGTTATGCTTTTGCCTGCAACCCAGATGAGTTCCCAGGAAGGTCTGCCTCTCCCCACACCTGTCCCGGTAGCTTGTTTCCTGTCAGGATCAAAGGATGCAAACTGAATTTGGCAGAATTCTGAGAAATTTTTATTTAGGGAAAGAAAATTGCATGAGGCCTCATTTTATCCCACACTGTTGGTATGACCCCAGTAGCCTGGTGTACAGTGAAGGATATGGGTTCTGGGGTCAGACAGTTCAATAGAGCCTCAGCTCTACTGTATTTTAGCTGTGAGACCTTGTACAAATTACTTAACCTCTCTGAGCCTCAGCTTCTTTGTAGGGGTGGTGAGGATTCAAGCATTCAGCAAGCAAGTGTTGAGCACATGCTATATGCCAGACACTGTTCTAGGACCCAGTGAGAGCAAGACCCAGCTTCTGCCCTCATAAAGCGACCTTCTAGTGGGCAGAGTGCAACAGTGCACGGAAAGCACTAAGCAGGGCACCGGCAGTGGAAGTAGATGTGCCCATCAAAGTCAGACTCCATCAGTTCCTCTCAATGGGGCCCTGATTAGTGCTTTTTTATAAATGACTGCAAAGTGCTGTTGTACCATGCTAGCCTTGAGGTTTGCTGAGTGGGCAGAGTTCCTTGCCCTTGAACTGAATGGCCCTGGACAGCTACAATTTTCTCATTCTTCTGTCTCCTCCCTCTACTGTTGCCCCTTTTCTCTTTCCTTGTGCATCTGTTTCTAGTAAAGATGCTTTCTTCTGTGTCACCTCTAGAAAAAGCTAAAGATTCCAAGGCAATTTCCCAAGTTGGTTAAAGGAGGGACATTAACCAGGCCAGAGGATGGCTCTAAAGATGCAGAGATTATACCTGTTTCAGTTCATTTACCTGGTCCTCACAATGACCCTGTAGAATACCCTCCTCTGACCTCCTACAGCAGCGTGGCCTTCCCTTTATCATAACATTTAACCACTGAATTGTGACTGCTTGTTTCCTGACCTCACTCCTTCTCTAGACTGGGAGCATGTCAGAGGCTCAGTGAGTCCCCAGTGCCCCAACACAGAGCCTGGCCCAGACTGGGCCTCCAGGAGAGTGTGTTGGATGGATGCATGTACAGTCAGGCTGGCTTCTGGGTGCCCTCAGAGATGCCAGACAGCAGGTTCAGTCTCAACCTGGGGCACTCCCAGCAGGTGAGCACTGTAGCCGAGGTGTGAGAACAGTGCTCAGAGACCCCAGAGGAGGGAGTGCTGACTCTGCTGGAGGAGGGAGAGGCACAGGGGTTCTGGAGAGAGCTCCTGGGAGAGGGGCCCAGCCTTACCACTCCCTGACCATGCAGTCACGGTTCCTTCCCAGGGCCGGCTGACAGATGGAAAAGGGAAGACCATCGACTGCAAGGACGCCATCTTCATCATGACCTCCAACGTGGGCAGTGACGAGATAGCACAGCACGCGCTGCAGCTGAGGCAGGAAGCTTTGGAGATGAGCCATAACCGGATCGCCGAGAACCTTGGTACAGCACGTGGCCCGAGCTCTCTGGGCAACTGGTCAAGTGACCAGGCCGCCAGCACATCTCCTGAGGTCAAGGATGGCAGGATGGCATTGGTGTCCTGGGGCCAGATGAGGGCCCTGGTAGCATCTTTGTTCCTAGCTGGTCCTGACCAGACACCAAGCACCCTACTAGATAGTGGAGGGAGGCAGACAGATGGTGCCCCTACTTCCTCAAGAAATCCCCAAGTCTCTTGGGTGACAGGAGGGCTCCAGACAGAGTAATGGACAGAGCCACACCAGGGCATGGGGCCAGGAAGAGACCAGGGCCTAAGGGGACTGAAGGGATGCACACTCAACAGATGGAGACACCTCGGTGCAATGAGGGGATAGCAGATCAGAAACCGTATGGAGGTGACACAGCCTTTTTCAGCCAGGGAGCCTTCCTGCATAGGAGGAAAGGAGGAGCATGTCAGGCAGGAGGCCACATCTGTCACCTTTCTATTTAGGATTGAACTCTCCAGCCCAGTCTTGGTCCTGACTCTTCTCCTCTCCCCTCCCCTCCTTCATACAGTTCCTACCAGTACATGAGCAGTGGAAGGGCCTAGGAGGTACCCAGTCCAGGCCTCTCATTGTGCAGGTGAGGAGAAGGCTGAGGCTCAGACAGCCTGAGACCTTGACCAGGAACACACAGACCATAAGGGTCAGGACCAGGGCTTTTTTCATGGATAGAGTGAAGGAGCAGGCACAGCTCCCAAAGGTCCTGGGTTTATGATTCTGTCTCTACAGGGGATGTCCAGACTAGTGACAAGATCACCATCTCTAAGAACTTCAAGGAAAATGTGATTCGCCCCATCCTAAAAGTAAGAGCTCTTTGTCATTCCTGCTGGAGCCTCGGGTCGGGGGGGATCCCCTTAGCCATCGTGAAGATACAGAAACCCTCCCACACCCATCTTCCCCAATAGGGTCCAGTAATTCCTTTATACCCTCTGGGTCACTGAGTTCACCCCATCCGTAACCTGGCCCTATAGGCTCACTTCAGGAGAGATGAGTTTCTGGGACGAATCAATGAGATCGTCTACTTCCTCCCCTTCTGCCACTCGGAGCTCATCCAACTCGTCAACAAGGAGCTGAATTTCTGGGCCAAGAGAGTAAGAGCGGGGACTGCCTGTGGGTGGGGGTGGGATATATGCCCACTGGAAGTCAGGGAACACTGGGCTGGGAGCGCCACCCCCAGAAGAAGGAGCACAGAGGGGTCCAGTGGCTATAGGGCACACAGTCTCTCACAGGCCCAGGCCTCAGGCCAGAGCGCTGAGAGATAGAAAGCCCTGGCCCACATTCAGGCATGCTCCTATCTGACCTGTCCCAGGCCAAGCAAAGGCACAACATCACACTGCTCTGGGACCGTGAGGTGGCAGACGTGTTGGTTGACGGCTACAACGTGCACTATGGCGCCCGCTCCATTAAGCATGAGGTGAGCACAGGAGCCTGAGAGAAGTGAGGCATCTCCACACCTCCCTCCCTGGTGCCCCCAGACGCATTCCCTGGGCTCCCAGTCTGTCCAGACAGGCAGGAATTGTTCTTAGAGCAGATGCTTCTTCAGAACCAAAAACAATATAATCAAGTAAAACCCCTATCCTAAAGGGTAACTGAGTTTGAACCCCTACCAGTGTGAGAAACTGGGCTGAGAACCTCAGAAACTGACATTAATGTGTCATTAGCACTGTCGTGCAAGCTTGCGTTGTTAGCCTTTTGCAGATGAAAAAGCTGAAGCTTTGAGTAAGTACTTGCCTGAGCAGTAAGTGATAGAGCCAGGCCTCCAGGCTTTGGCAGTGAAGACCACTTCACCTACCACCTGCAGGTGGAGCGCCGTGTGGTAAACCAGCTGGCGGCCGCCTACGAGCAGGACCTGCTGCCAGGGGGCTGCACTCTGCGCATCACTGTGGAGGACTCAGACAAGCAGCTACTCAAGAGTCCTGAACTGCCCTCACCCCAGGCTGAGAAGCGTCCACCCAAGCTGCGGCTGGAGATCATCGATAAGGACAGCAAGACCCACAGATTGGACATCCAGGCACCACTAAACCCTGAGAAGGTGTGCCACACCCTCTAGTGTCTACCTACCTGCCTATACGTGCCCTAAACACCTAATAAAGCCCCCTTGGCTGTGGCATGGTAACGACCTACCTTCTCCTCCTGCCTCTCACTCCTCTCCAAAGTCAAAAGCAGGAATTTTGCCCTACCCTGATCCCTTCCTGTGGGCCCCACATGTGCTAACAGGTCTCTGGGAGAGGAGCTGCTCCTCCATCCCCTTCAAGCCAGGGGGAAGAGGGAGGTCTCTTATCTCTGTCCTTCAGCATGATCCCCATGTCCCAGCGTCTCTGGAACTTTATCATGTTTCCTGGAAGCTCAGAAGTATGGCAGCTGAGAACAGATCTGGCTGGAAAGAGACAGGGACCAGGCTGTGACCTGCCACCCTTTACTGGCTCTCATGCAACTGAGTCCCCAGAATGTCTCCACTGGGAATGGAGAAGAATGCAGAGGCCCAGGCACAGAGGTTCTGTATTTAAGCCGTAGCTTCCTCTTTCCCAAGCTCTAAAATTCCAAGGGAAAGGGACTCTCAGGGACACTACTGTGTCATAGCTACTGTTGCTCCCCACCCCATGTTCAGAGGTCAGACCAGAGCATGTCTCTCCAGCCTTGGAACTAAGCCAGCATAGGGCATCTTTAGGAGGAAGGCTGACTGGGCACTACCCTGCCCTACACGGAGACTGGACAGAAGTTACCAAATGACCAAGCAAGGTCAGCTCTACAGGGCCTCCTTCAGGAGACCAACTACGTAGACATTGGGGAACTGCAGGAGGAGGAATCATGGGGTCGGGCTCTGCCCAGATGGCCATGGAGCCTGCCTCAGCCCTGTCTATACTATGATCCCAGCTAAGTGAACCTGGAATAAACAGCTCCCCTGTGCAGTCTGCATGTTAGTCACTAAGCAGAGGGACTGCACACCATCCCCCAAGGCATTCCACAGACAAGACATGTTCCAGCCTCAGCTTAGCAGGGCACAGCAAGGCTTGGTACACCTTGGGAACCATCTGCAATAGCCACCATCGATGACCATGTCATCACCCTCCCCCTGCGGGGCCATTTTGGAACCTTCCTTTGGTGTTACAAAGTCTCTTTCAGGAAGCAGAAAATGGGGACAGGAATCAAAATCCCTTGGGTGATGACAACATGGCAGGTGTGAGGCAGTCAGAAGCCAGAACGTGGGCTCCAGCAGATGCTCCAGCAATCACTGTCCAGCCCCTCAAGGAGTTGTCTGCTGCTTCTTAACCTCAGTGACTGCCATTCTTTTTTTTTTTAATTTATTTTATTTACTTATTTTTGGCTGCGTTGGGTCTTTGTTGCTGCACGCGGGCTTTCTGTAGTTGCAGCGAGTGGGGGCTACTCTTCGTTGCGGTGTGTGGGCTTCTCATTGCTGTGGCTTCTCTTGTTGCAGAGCATGAGCTCTAGGTGCACAGGTTTCAGTAGTTGTGGCACGTGGGCTCAGTAGTTGTAGCTCACGTGCCATTCTTTTTGTGTGTTATTATTATTATTATTTTACTTCTTGCTCTGAAATAATTTTAGACTTACAGGTAGTTGCCAAAATAATAGAGTTCCCATGCACCCTTCACCAGCTTCTCCTAATATTAACATCTTTAAAAATTATTAAATTACAGTATAATTAGTAAAACCAGGAAATTAACATGATACAGTACTACTAACTAATCTGTAGACATTCAAATTTTGCCATGTTCCCCACTGATGTCCTTTTTCTGGTCCAGAATCCAATCGAGGAGCCCACATTGCATTTTGTTATGTTTTCTTCATCTCCTTCAGCCTGTGACAGTTCCTCTGGCTTTCTTTGCCTTTTATGACCTTGACACTTTTGAAATGTCCAGATCAGTTAATTTGTAGAATGTCCCTTAATTTGGATTTGCCTGCTGTTTTCACATGATTAGATCAAGGCTCTACATTTTGGGCAAGACTAACCCACAAGTGATGCTGTGCCCTTCTTAGTGCCTCATAGTGGCAGCACATGGCTGAGGTTGTGTGTGCCAGTTTCTCCACTGTAGGTTTACTAATTTCCATTTTGAAATTAATAAGAATCTCATGGAAAGATAGGAGCTGTATAGATGTCTTATTTATCCTTAGAATTTTGCCTATTGATTTTTAGCATCCATCAATGGTTCTTACTTATAACAAGCATTAATACTGTATTTGCCTAATGATGACTTTTCTTATTCCATCTATGTTTATTAATTGGTATTCTACTGTAAGGAACAGCTGTCTCTTTTCCCCCATTTATTTATTCAGTAATTTATTTATATTAGTATAAACTAATGGATATTTGTTTTAGTCTATGGGTTATAACCTAATACTAACATAGTTTTTTCTTTGCTCATTTGGCCTAGATTTGGCCATTGGGAGCTCCTAAATTGGCTCCTGTGTTGTTTCAACATTGCCCCATCATTTTTTTTAGTATTGCCGTACTTTCTGGTACCACAGGATATTCCAGGCTCACTCATACTTTTCTTGTCCCAGCCCTGGCATCAGACATTTCTCTAAGCAGCTCCTGGTTCCTTTTATTTGAGAATGGTACTTAGAAACTAAGGTGGTATATTCATTGCTACTGGAGTGTTGTTGCTTCTAGGCCTTTTCAGCACACAAAGCTAGGAAATATATGTGTGTATGTTAACACATGTATCACACACAACTGAATTTATTACTGTATCTGTCTATCTGTATATTATTAAAAACTATGAGTCCGTATTGATGCCTACAGTTCCAATCCAACACCACAAGGTTTGCAATTTGCCCTTATTATTATGACTTTACTATTCTTTTTCTGCTTCTTCCTCTCCTGCTATCTCTGTTTCTTCTCCTCTCACTCTGTTTTTTGTTCAGACTTCCCTTAGAGGCTCTAATTAAGTCAGTCGGTGACCATCCTGTATGGAACATTCCTATTGGATAAAGTTCTTATGCTTGACTGTCAGTCCCTTGGTTTAGTCAGCTGCGGCCAGGAGCAGCAGACATATAACTCAAAACCAGATAATTTTTGTACAAGAAAACCCAATGGCCACCTTTCTGAGAAGACGGTAGGGGACAGGGTAGACCCTCAGATTCTGAGGAACTTAAGTATCACTTGTAGGGAATCTTAGCTAGACCTCCTAGGTGATGTTGGACCATAGCATCCTAGGCAGTATTCAGCTCACTTGCATTATTTGTTCTATGTAAGAACAGATAGAGTGTAAGATCCAAGAGGGCAGATACCCAGTTATTCCACTCACTATCCTATTCATAGAAGCTGGCACAGAGCCATCACATGATGGCTGCTCCAGGTATTTGGATGGATGGGTGGGCCCTGCAGCAAGCATAGACCTTCATAGTGAGTCCCAGGACAGAACAGTATCATATGTTCATGGAGCACACATTTGTCATGTGTTTGTGGCCAGGCAGTAGAACCTGCTAGACCCTTAGTGAATGGGGCAAAGTAAGACCCCAGATACTTACTGAGTATCCAGAAATACTTGAGGCTGGACTTGCAAATGAAAATGTAATATCTTTATTGTTCAAAAGGAAAAATTCAAAGATATGTAGTGATGGTTTTAGGAATTTAGAAAAAAACACATTTAAAGCATAGGAAAATAGAAAATGGATCAATTAAAGATAAAACCTGAAGTTAAGTAGGAATTCAAAAAACAAAAAAGGAGAAAGGATAAGAAAACTATTCTTTTTGAAAACACCAATAAAACAGATAAAATCTCCTCAGCCTGATATAGGGAAAAAGCAAAAAAAAAAAAAAAAAACCAAGATTAGGAATGAGAAATCAGACATAACCACATATATGAAAGTATTTAAAATAATTTTAGGAGAAGTCTGTGGCCACAATTTTGAAAACAGAACAGATAGATCATTTCCTAGCAAACACTGACCCAAGTCAGTGGTTTGAATACGCCAATTAGTTACCAAAAGAAGAGATTGGAAAGGTCATTAAAATTTTATCTTTTTAAAAGATTGTTTTCTTTAAACTTTTTAAATTGACATATACATGCAAAAGTACACAAATCACAAGTATACGATTCAATGAGTTATCCACAAAGTGAATACCACTGTAGCCATCATCCAGCCCAAAAAATAGATCAGAGTAATTTTTAATTACTATAAAAACTGATTCAGATCATGGGAAAAATGGGAAGATGCTCAGTTGATTTTTAAAGGCCAGCGTAAGATTAATACTCAAACCCGCAAAACTGCCAAAAAGAATGCCATAGCTTAATCTCATCTACGACTATAGAGGCAAAACTTCCAAATAAAACTAAGTTGAATTATACAACATAATTACATAAGTTTTATTTCAGCAATACAAGCCTCAGTATCAGGAAATTTATTAATATAATCCATTACATCAAGAACTTGAAGATTATTTAAATGTCTGTAGATTAATATTAATTTTCTTATTTTGATAATAGTTCTTATGATTATATAAGAGAATATCCTTGTTTTTAGAAAATATACATTGAAATATTTAAAGATAAAGACAGTTGGCAAATGTTTCAGGAAGCTAAATTATACATACACACACATACAAAAGTATACATACAGAATGATAAAACAAAAGTAAAGTATTTACATGGAGGAAATCTGAGTGAAGGGTATACAGGAACTCTTTGTATTGTTTTTGCAACTTTTCTGTAAGTCTAAAATTATTTCAGAGTAAAGTTTTTTTAATGAAAGGAGATGAACATTTTATCAGTATATGCTGAAAAAGCATTTGATAAAATATTACAGCTTTAAGTATGATTTGATAAACTCCAAGTAAAAGAAACCATCAAAAGCCAATAGCAAACATTTTTAATTATAAATACTAAAGCTACTTCTGTTAAAGTCTGAAATAAGACAAGCGTCAACACTGCTTTGAAAATTTAGGTGTAAATAATTAGGCAAGAAAAGTGAGTAATTGGTATCTATTGGAAAATAATAAATGATCTTGTTTTGTTGATATGTGACTGTGCTTTTAGGAGATCTAAGAGGCTATAAGTAAAACCTGTTAGCATTAATAAGGAAATTTGGTAAGTGAGTAAAAGATAAATGTACAAAAATCAATTGCTTTTTTCTATTCCAGCAATAATCAACTAGAAACAATAACAAAAGTATTCCATTCACAATTGAAATAAATAGGTGTATGTATTTGCTCATATAAATATAAAATATCTCTGGAAAAGAGAAGAATTGGGCAGAGAGGAGACTGCAATGGAAGGGTAAATTCACTGTATTCATTTCTATAATTTAAAGTTTTGAACCATATTAATGTGATACCTATTCAAAATTATAAAATACTAAGAATAAACAAAAAATCATATTGAAGGGCATAGAACAAGATCTGACAAGTGAAAAGACATACCAGGTTCTTGGAAGGGTGACTTGATATCATTAAAGTGTCAATTCTTTAATATACAATTCAGTGCAAGCATAGTTAGACTCGAACATCTTTAATTTAATAAAATTAAAATCATGTTATACTGAAGTGTCTAGTAGCTTCACTATATGGAGCTACTATTTTCTGGGTTAGGGAGATAATGAGTTACTACTGCTGTCAGTTACTACAATTCCATCTTGATAGCACGCAAACTAGAGAATAAGTAAATGTAACTACTATCAATGTACAGCCTAAATAAAATTATGAGAGAATAGAAAGAGAAGAATTAATGTCTGTGACTGGAGTGTAGAGAGTGTATGTGAGTGTGAAGAGGAGAAAGTGGTGGGAAATGAAGCTAGAGAGGTGAGTTTCTGTACTTCATAGTGTCTCGAATGCCAGGCTGAGAGGATGAAATGGCCATATTTGTGTCTTTAAAAGACCCTTTGGGGCTTCCCTGGTGGCACAGTGGTTGAGAGTCTGCCTGCCGATGCAGGGAACACGGGTTCTGCCCCGGTCCAGGAAGATCCCATATGCCGCGGAGCGGCTGGGCCCGTGAGCCATGGCCGCTGAGCCTGCAAAAACAAAAAAGCCCCTTGATTGCAATATGCAGAATGTTTGGGGGTGACTTCTGACCAATATATCAATACAACAGGCAGTAGTTCCGGGCAAACTCACTTCCTACCTCAAATATAGAAATATTGAATATTATGTAGCCAAAAAAAAAAGTTTGACACACAACTGGACTTAAACCTAAAAATGGGAAATCCCAGGGTTCCAGAAATGAATGGGAACCCAAAAGTCAGAGGGTTTGTGAGAGTGGAGGTCAAAGAGTTCATGGAGACTTGGGACTCAGATATAGGCCTAATGGCTGAGTGCTAGGCCTTCAACACTGAAACAGGAGTCTCAAAGGACTACTTCCTTGTGCAATGAAGACTAGAAAAACACTGCTCCTTAACCTGGGAATCAGTAGGGAAATACAAAAAAGTCTAACATCACTCAGAGATGTAAGTAGAAAGAGTCAGCTACAAAGAAACTAAGACATTTGCTGTTTGTGAGAGTGTGGTCTAAATTCACAGTACCCAAATGTTACTGGAATGTCAAGATGAAAAACTAACAAAAAACTGGTCCTGGGCCGTAGGATCCCTTAGAAGCAAACACAAAACTGTTCTGTAAGGATATTCTTGTAACCAAGTTTTCACAAAGGAACCTTTGGAAAAACAAGTCCTATTGAAATGAGCTTACAGGAAAACTTACCCCAAATAAAGGAGGAGGAGAAGAGAAAACGAAAGAAGAAGCAAACCACCATGAAGGAGAGCAAACTCAGCAGATGCAACAAGTGGGAGAATTTGCACTCCAAGAATTGTAGTAGAAGAATCTGAATTTAAAAGAAGTATGTTGGCACTTCCCTGGTGGTGCAGTGGTTAAGAATCCGCCTGCCAATGCAGGGGACACGGGTTCGATCCCTGGTCCGGGAAGATCCCACATGCCGTGGAGCAACTAAGCCCGTGCGCCACAACTACTGAGCCTGTGCTCTGGAGCCCGTGAGCCACAACTACTGAGCCCATGTGCCACAACTACTGAAGCCTGTGCACCTAGAGCCTGTGCTCCGCAACAAGAGAAGCCACTGCAATGAGAAGCCCACGTACTGCAACGAAGAGTAGCCCCCACTCGCCGCAACTAGAGAAAGCCCACACACAGCAGCGAAGACCAAATGCAGCCATAAATAAATAAATAAATTTTTTAAAAATTAAAAGTATGTTTAGGGACTTACCTGGTGGTGCAGTGGTTAAGAATCTGCCTGCCAATGCAGGGGACATGGGTTCGAGCCCTGGTCTGGGAGGATCCTGCATGCCGCGGAGCAAGTAATCCTGTGCACCACAACTACTGAGCCTGTGCTCTAGAGCCCGTGAGCCACAACTACTGAGCCCACATGCCAAAACTACTGAAGCCCACGTGCCTAGAGCCTGTGCTCTGCAACAAGAGAAGCCCATGTACCACAAGGAAGAGTAGCCCCCACTCGGCACAACTAGAGAAAGCCCGCATGCAGCAGCAAAGACCCAACACAGCCAAAAATAAATAAATTTTAATAAATAAAAAATAAAGTATGTTTAAAATATTCAGAGAAATAAAGGGAGGACTAGAAACCATAAGGCAAGAAAGGACAGTATGAAAAAAGAATAGGTGAACTTGAAAAAAGAACCTTTGTTCTAGGTGGTTTCTTTAGATTTATTTCCTTTTTTTTTTTTCCCCCTGAACAATTTTCTCTACTGTGGTCTTAACTGATTTAGGTATTAAATAACAGAACCACTAAGTACTCGTATTCTTTAAAGGATAAAGATTTGGGTCACCCACTGGGCTCCAAGGAGCTGACCTAGGACAAGGGAAATACCCCCTAGGGTTGGGGGAAGAGGGCAGTCACCAGTGTGCCACCCCCAGGGCCATGATCAGTTGCAGAAATAAGGAATGTACCTGCCAGCACAATCCTGGAACTCTTTGCCCACCATCCTGCAAGAGTCGTTGCAGTCTAATCCCAGCATTCCTCACAGGTTTGTCAAAGTAATTTCAAGAGGTCTGAACGTCAGTGGTCATCTACCATCACCTCATCACACGGTGTTCCCAACACTTCCCTGTGCCCCCAGTTCTTCCTTCAATAATCAACAAATTTTTCTATATAAGCATCTTGTTGGAATGTTTGCTCCATCTCTTCACCATTTTTTTCTTTTTTTTTTCTGTTACTGAAGTATAGTTGATTTACAATATTGTGTTAGTTTCAGGTGTACAGCAAAGTGATCCGGTTATATGTGTAGATGTGTATATTCTTATTTTCCAATTCTTTTCCATTATAGTTTATTACAAGATTTTGAATATAGTTCTCTGTGCTATACAGTAAATCCTTGTTGTTTATTTTATATATGGTAGTATGCATCTGTTAATCCCATACTCCCCAATTTATCCCTCCCCACCTCTTACCTTTTGGTAACCATGAGTTTATTTTCTATGTCCATGAGCCTGTTTTTGTTTTGTAAATTCGTTTGTACTGCTTTTTAGATTACACATATGAGTGATATAATATTTGTCTTTCTCTTTCTTACTTAGTATGATGATCTCTAGGTCCATCCATGTTGCTGCAAATGACATTACTTCATTTTTTTTATGGCTGAGTAATATTTCATTGTGTATATATACCACATCTTCTTTATCCATTCATCTGTTCATGGACCCTTAGGTTTCTTCCATGTCTTGGCTATTGTAAATAATGCTGCTATGAACATTGGGGTGCATGTGTCTTTTGGAATTAGAGCTTTCGTCTTTTTTGCATATATGCCCAGTAGTGGGATTGATGGATCATATGGTAGTTCTATTTTTAGTTTTTTAAGGAACCTCCATACTGTTCTCCATAGTGGCTGTACCAATTTACGTTCCCCCCAGCAGTGTAGGAGGGATCCCTTTTCTCCACACCCTCTCCAGCATTTGTTATTTGTAGACTTTTTGATGTTGCCCATTGTGACTGGTGTGAGGTGATACCTTATTGTAGTTTTGATTTGCTTTTCTCTAATAATTAGTGATGTTGAGCATCTTTTCATGTGCTTGTTGGCCATCTGTATGTCTTTGGAGGAATATCTATTTCAGTCTTCTGCCCATTTTTTGATTGTTTTTTTGTTATTGCATTATATGAGCCATTTGTATATTTTGGAAGTTAAGCCCTTGTCGGTCACATGATTTGCAAATATTTTCTCCCAGTCCATAGGTTGTCTTTTCATTTTGTTTATGGTTTCCTTTGCTGTGCAAAAGCTTATAAGTTTGATTAGGTCCCATTTGTTTATTTTTGCTTTTATTTCTATTGTGTTGGGAGACTGACCTAAGAAAACATTGCTATGATTTATGTCAGAGAATATTTTTCACCTTAACTGTCTCCTGAAGGTATCGTTTACTCTGGCTGTCCCTTAAGATGCTTCTTCCCCTGTAGTCCTCTTAGGTGGCAGCTGCTTTTATTGTCAGACCCAGGAAGTGAGCCCCCACTGCTTCTCTGTGATTATTGCTCATCTTTCCTCCTAGCTTTTTTAAGTTCAGCAGTTTGACTGTTCCAGCCCTCTGTCATTGCCCTATCTACTGATCTCTCAACAACTTCCCTCACACAAGGAAGATCTTAGGCCCCATATCACTTTCTCCCTTCCTCAACACATGCCATCATTCTTGGTGGCTTCAACTTCCCATGAATGACTTATCCAATACCCTACTTTGCTTACATTTAGTGACCTTTTTATGCCCCTGCCCACCTTAGCCACCTGTATCATGGTCACATCTAAACTTTATCAACAATAACTGTACTTCGTCCAAAACCCCGATCCTTCTCTGGCCAGTCTAGTATACTGAGTAAATGAAAAACTTTTACAACTCAACAATAAGAAGACAATTTAAATAGGAAAAGCATCTGAGTAAACATATCTCCAAAGAAGGTATACAAATGGCCAATAAGCACATCCTTAGCCATCAGGGAAATGCAAACCAAAACTGCACACCCACTAGAATGGCTATAATCAAAAAGATAGACAATAGCAAGTGTTGGTGAGGATGCTGAGAAACTGGGAATGTAAAATGATACAACCACTTTGGAAAAGAGTCTAGCAGTCCCTTAAAAGATTAAACATAGCATTTCCATGTCCCAGCAATTCCATTCCTAAGTATACCTAAGAGACATGAAAACATACACCCACACAAAAACTTGTTGCACAAATGTTCAGAAAGTAGAAACAACCCAAATGCCCATCAAACTAATGAATGAATAAACAAAACTTGGTATATCCATACAATAGAATATTATTTATCCATAAAAAGAATGAAGTAATGACTCATGCTACAACATGAATGAACCTTGAAAACATGCTAAATGAAAGAAGCCAGTTACAAAAGAATACATATTATGATTCCTTTTATATGGAAATGTCTAGATAGGCAAATCAATAGAGACAGAATGTAGATTAGTGGTTGTCAGCCGCTGAGGGAAGAGGGGAATGGGAACAACTGATAATGGGCTTCTTTTGGAATGATGAAAATGTTATAGAATTACATAGTGGTGACGGTTGCACAACTTTGTGCAGTCACGCAATTGTACACTTCAAAGGGTAAATTTTATGATGTGAGTTACCTCAATTTTTTATATCAAAAAATTATACATCAAATGTAAGAAAATTTTCTTTAAAAATAAAGCTTTTTTTTAATGTATCGAAGTTAAATATCAAGAGAATGGGAAGACAAGCCATAGACTGAGAGAAAATATTTGCAAAACATAGTATCTGATGAAGGACTGATAGCCAAAATATACAAAGAACTCTTAAAACTCAACAATAACAAAATGAACAACCAGATTACAAACTGGGCAAAAGATCTGAACAGATAACTTCTCCAAAGAAGACCTACAGATGGCAAATAAGCATATGAAAAGATGTTCAACATCATATGTCATCAGGGAAATACAGATTAACAAACGAGATACCACTACACACCTATTAGAATGGCCAAAATCTGGAACACTGACAGCAAGAAATGCTGACACAGAGCAACAGGCACTTTCATTTATTGCTGGTGGGAATGCACAAACTGGAAGACAATTTGACTGTTTCTTAAAAAACTAAATATACTCTTACCATGCAATCCTGTAATCGTACTCATTGGCATTTGCCCAAAGA
Source organism: Grampus griseus (assembly GCF_964374135.1). Classification (NCBI taxonomy): domain Eukaryota; kingdom Metazoa; phylum Chordata; class Mammalia; order Artiodactyla; family Delphinidae; genus Grampus; species Grampus griseus. Next base: position 60,800,895 of record NC_139002.1, read on the forward strand.
AGCTGAAAATGGATGTCCACACAAAAACCTATACACAAATGTTTGTAGCAGCTTTATTCATATTCAAGTTGCCAAAACTTGGAAACAACCAGGATATTCTTTGATTGGCAAGTGCATAAGCAAACTCTGGTACATCCAGACAATGGAATATTATTTAGCACTAAAAAGAAATAAGCTATCAAGCTAGAAAAAGACATGGAGAAACCATAAGTGAAAGAAACCAATCTACAAAGGCTACATACTATATGATTCCATTCTGGAAAAGGTAAAACTATGGAGAGAGTAAGAAACATCAGTGGTTGCTAGGAACTTGAGTGGGGGGCAGAGATGAACAGGTAGAGAACAGGGGATTTTTAGAACAGTGAAACTATTCTGTATGATAATGGTGGGTATGTGACATTATACATTTGTCAAAACCCATGGAATGGACAACAGTGAACCCTAATGTAAACTATGGAATTCGGTTGATAATGATGTGTCAATATTGGTTCATCAGTTGTAATAAAGGTGCCATTCCGATGCTGATGTTGATAGTGGGGAGACTTTGGGGCAGGTGTGAAATACAGGAACTCTATATTTTCCACCCCAGTTTTGCTGTGAACCTAAAGCTGCTCTAAAAAAGTCTTATCAATTTTAAAAAGTAAAACTACATTTTAATAGAGCTGTATCAAAGAAGTCAAGGTTCATATTTTAACAGGTTAAAATTACAAAACTGTCTTAGGGTCTTCCTCTGCTTGATTTCTGTGGCTTCTCTGGGCATACTCAGACACAGAGTAGATGCTTACCTAGTGCTTGCTGGAAGAGCAAATTCCTCAATATGCTTTCTATGGCATAATTTCATGATTTGGAATTTTATCTTTGACAGTTTCTTCCCATTACAGTAACTCCTCATCCAGCTGCCTTTTTCTGACAATTAAATATATAAAATAATTATAATTTCCTGATGACCAAAGCATACCAGCTTAAAGTCCTCACAATGTGGCAGTTAGCATTCCCAGAGCAATCTTAGAGTCAGGCAGAAGCAGCACTGTCTTGTATGATCTAGGTCTCAGAGGTACCACACCATTATTCCCACCATAGTCTCTCCATTAAAAGTGAGTTTCCTATGGAAAACAATATGGAGTTTCCTCAAAAAATTAAAAATAGAACTACCTATGATCCAGCAGTTCCACTTCTGGGTATTTATCCGAAGAAAATGAAAACACTAACTCAGAAAGATATATGCATCCCCATGTTCATTGCAACATTATTTACAATAGCCAAAGTTTGGAAACAACCTAAGAGTCCATTGATGGATGAATGGGTAAAGAAAATGTGAGATATAAACACACACTGGAATATTATTCAGCCATTAAAAAAATGAAATCTTGCCGTTTGGGACATGGATGGACCTTGAGGATCACACTTATATGTGGAATCTTTAAAAAAAAAAAAAAAAAAAGCTATAGCTACAGAAAACAATTTGGTTGTTGCCAGAGGCAGGGCCAGGTGGGGAGGTGGGTGAAATGGGTTAAGGGGGTCAAAAGGAACAAAGTAAGGTTCAGGTTATAAAATAAGTCATAGGGATGTAATATGAAAAAAAAAATTGGAACTATGTATGGTGACAATTAACGAGACATTGATCACTTCTGCAATACATACAATTGAATCATGTTGCACACCTGAAACTAACACAATGTTATATGTCAATTAAATCTCAATCAAAAAAAAAATCAAGACAGAAATTTTAAAAATTCCACCTTATACCTGGAAAAAAAGAAGCAAGTCTCTAAGTCTAACCCAAACTTAAGAGGAGGGGAATTAAGCTCCACCTTCTAAAACATCAAAGACTTTGTATGCATATTTTTATTTATTTATTTATTTATTTATTTTTGGCTGTGTTGGGTCTTCGTTTCTGTGCGTGGGCTTTCTCTAGTTGCGGCGAGCGGGGGCCACTCTTCATCGCGGTGCGTGGGCCTCTCACTGTCGTGGCCTCTCTTGTTGCGTAGCACAAGCTCCAGACGCGCAGGCTCAGTAGTTGTGGCACACGGGCTTAGTTGCTCCGCGGCATGTGGGATCTTCCCAGACCAGGGCTCGAACCTGTGTCCCCTGCATTGGCAGGCAGATTCTCAACCACTGCGCCACCAGGGAAGACCTGTATGCATATTTTTAAACTACTACACACGCCTGGACTTATATTTAGATTCCAAAAACCAAAGATAAAGAGACAATCTTGAAAGCAGCCAGAGAAAAAAGACATTATACAGAGGAAAAAAGCACACTTCTCACCAGAAACTCTGTAAGCTAGAAGACAGTAGAGTGACATCTTTGAAGTGCTAAAGGAAGAAACTGTCAACTCAGCATTCTAAACCCAATGAAAATGTTTCAAAAATAAAAATTAAGTACTTTTTTAGACAAATACAAGTTGAGAGAATTCATTTTCATCAGACATGCATTACAAGAAATATTACAGAAACTCCTTCAGGATGATGGAATGTGATATCAGAGAGAAACTTGGATCTACATAAAGAAATGTAGATCTCCATAAATGGTTAAAATGAAGACTTTTGTAGGCAAGTCCTGGCCTTGTTTGAACAATAATTCCTACTGCTTTTCACTTTCGCTTGAAAGGACCACACAGCTTTGGAGGCCCAAAGAGAAGGTTGTGCTGATGGGTTCCAAACTGGTAAAGGCATCTTTGATTGGGTAGGATCTCTTCTCTGTGACCCAGGGAACCTTTGGCATGGTCATTATAAAAGCTTCTCTAAGGACTTGAATTCCCTTTGAATGACGGCATCACTGAAATCTTACCCCTTCCAGGAAGTCTCATCAAAGAATTAAAAGATTCAGTAATGGCAGACCCCTAGAAGAAGCAGAAGCAATACAGGAAAACTTCCCCCCAAATCTATGATATCCATAGAGAAAAAAGAGAAAATAATATAGCCATGAAAGAAAAACAAGATCCTTCTTTTAAAAGTAATAACAGAGGGGCTTCCCTGGTGGAGCAGGGGTTAAGAATCTGCCTACCAGTGCAGGGGACATAGGTTCGAGCCCTGGTCCGGGAAGATCCCACGTGCTGCAGAGCAACTAAGCCTGTGTGCCACAACTACTGAAGCCCGTGCACTCTAGAGCCCTCGAGCCACAACTACTGAGCCCACGTGCCTAGAGCCCATGCTCCACAACAAGAGAAGCCACCACAATGAGAAGCCTGTGCACCGCAATGAAGAGTAGCCCCCGCTCGCCACAACCAGAGAAAGCCTGCACGCAGCAACGAAGACCCAACGCAGCCAAAGATAAATAAATTAAATAAACTTATATTAAAAAAAGTAATAACAGAAGAGAATAACTTTTAGAATTTTAAGATATGGTAGTTAATTTTTTTAATCCATAAAATAATTGGAAGATAAACTTGAGAAAATCTCCCAAGAAGTAAAACAAAAAGAAATGAAAAATGTGAGAGACCAGATAAAGTTAGAAAAATCAATTAAGAATGCCCAACATCCACCTAGTAGGGGTTTTTAAAAGAAAGAAGAGGTAACTCCCTGGGTTGTCCAGTGGTTAGGACTCCACGCTTTCACTGCTGAGGGCCCGGGTTCAATCCCTGGTCAGGGAGCTAAGATCCTGCAAGCCATGCAGCCAGAAAAAAAAAAAAAAAAAAGGATTAAGTGAGGCAGAAAATATTATCAAATAATTAGTATAGAAGAAATTTTCCATCGCTAAAGGACATGAATTTTTCAGACTGAAAGGACCCACCAAATGCCCATTGGTTGAAAGCAGATTCCTACCCAGTCATATCATATTGAAATATCAAAACCCTCAGGATGTAAAGAAGATTCTAAAAGCTTCCAAAGGAAAACTAAAGTCATGTACAAAGAATAAGGAGTCATAGTGATATCCCTCAAAAGCAACATAGGAAGCTGAAAGAAAATGGTGAAATTATGAGAGAAAATTATTTTCAACCTAGAAATACAAACCTAGCCAAATTATTAATCAAATGTAATGGCCCAATAAATGTGTTCAGATATGCATGGGTCTCAAAAGATATTCCTATCTTGCGCCCATTCTCAGGTAGCTACTTGAGGATGTGCTCCTTTAAAACAAGGAAATAAACCAAGAAAAAGAAAGTCACAGAATTCAATAAATGGGGTATCTGGCCCAATAGATACACAAAGGCATATCCCAGGACAATAGCTCTATAGAGCAACAGCTAGTCCAGATTCATGAAGGAGGACAGAAGGTATATTAGTCAGTATTTTCTGTGTAATAAAAGAAAATCTCAAAACCTCGGGAGCTTACAACAATATTTTTCATGTTCGTGGGTCTGCATACGGGCTAGAGTTCAATCAATACAGCTGCACTCAGCTGGACTTGCCTCTAGACTGAGGTTTCAGTTCAGGTCTTCTCCCCATGTTTTCTCGTTCTCCTTGAACCAACAGCTATCCAAGCCATGTCCTTTTCACAGTGGATTGCAGAGGCTCAAGAAGCAAGCCAGATTACACAAGCACATTGAAATCTCTTTTCCTCTCACGTCTGTTAAAATTCTTGAGCCAAAGCAGGTCACAGGGCCATGCTCAACATCAGTGGGACAGGAAAATATACTCCCCCTACTCTAGGGAGAGATACTGCAAAGTCACATGGCAAAAATCAGGGGTGTATAATTCTCTTAACTGGAAAGACGTGAAGCACTGGGAACAATAATCCAATCTACCCCAGAAAGCTCCAGGAAAGATGTCTCCAGGAAAAAAAATATGGGACTGATAGAAGACTTGATATATCCGACTGTGTGGAAAAGACTATCTCCAAGAATTTTACAGTTCCTTAGGAGAGTGACAGTGATAGAGGCTTAGGAAACTAAGCAAATGAAAAATAGGTAATTATTACTTCTATGAAAATTCATACAAGGAAATTAAGGACTTCCCTGGTGGCACAGTGGTTAAGAATCCGCCTGGCAAGGCAGGGGACACGGGTGCGAGCCCTGGTCCGGGAAGATCCCACATGCCACGGAGCAACTAAGCCCGTGCGCCACAACTACTGAGCCTGCACTCTAGAGCCCATGAGCCACAACTACTGAGCCCACGCACCACAACTACTGAAGCCCGCTCGCCTAGAGCCCGTGTTCTGCAAAAGAGAAGCCACCGCAATGAGAAGCCCGTGCACCGCAAAGAGGAATAGCCCCCACTCGATGCAACTAGAGAAAGCCCACGTGCAAAAACGAAGACCCGGGCTTCCCTGGTGGCGCAGTGGTTGAGAGTCCGCCTGCTGATGCAGGGGACGCGGGTTCGTGCCCCGGTCCGGGAAGATCCCACATGCCGCAGAGCGGCTGGGCCCGTAAGCCATGGCCACTGAGCCTGCGCCTCCGGAGCCTGTGCTCTGCAGCGGGAGAGGCCACAGCAGTGAGAGGCCTGCGTACCACAAAAAAAAAAAAAAACGAAGACCCAACACAGCCAAAAAAAAAAAAACTGGAATCTGAAAATCTGAAATCAAGATCCATCACAATCATCGTCAGCCAGGCAATGGTTGTGACATAGATGCAACTGCCATGTGCAAACATGATTGCTATTTCTATTGGCATGACTGGATAACTGCCACTCCTGGAGATTTCAGTCCACAAACCATTTAAGTGTCATTTGAGGAATGAATATAAGTCCAGGTTTTGTCTAAGAAGTTTTCATTTATACTTTCTGGAAAAAACAAGGAAGTGCTAGTATCAAAACTCACAGAATGAATATCAATGGTTTGGAAGAAAATTCTATTCATGATTGCAGATCAGATCCCTCTTTTTTAAAATGCTGTATCACCAATACTTTTGAAGTTTCAGAGTATGATATTGTGTTTAAATGAATTAAATGTGGGCATTGACATCTTTGAGGCAAAAAATGATTCAAAAAATGGGACTCTGAATATAAAGAAGTTTTAGAAATACTTAAACCAACTTGTTTGCTTATATTTTTCTTTTTCTGTTTCTTTCTTTTGAATTTTTTGGCCGCTCAGCACTGCATGCGGGATCTTAGCTCTCCAACCAGGGATCGAACCCATGCCCCTTGCAGTGGAAGTGCAGAGTCTTAACCACTGGACAGCCAGGGAAGTCCCTTATATTTTTCTTTTTATTGCTTGCAAGCACCAAAGTATATAATAAATTATACATTTAAAGTATAAAGGATCTATTTCAATAAATATAAAAATGCTAAGGGATAAGAAAGCATTGTGGTTATTTTGGTTATTTTTTTCTTTTTTAGCGGTATACAGAAGTGTGGCTTACAATCAGTGATGTCTTAGATCAATGAAATGTGGAATATTGAGATAATAGAGACACGGCGGGGCCTTGGGTGGTGTGAGTTATAATTATTCATATTAGGATGCCAGGAGTCTAAAATCAGTCAATCAAGAAATCACAGGGTAAACATTATACTGGAAGAACACACTGCCTGAGATTAAATCCCAGCTCTGCCATTTGCTAACAATGTGACTTTACGTAATTACTTGATCCCTCTGTAACTCGATTTTTCTCATCTCTAAAATAGGAATAGAAATAGTGCCTACAATATAAGGTGATTGAGAGGATTAGACAATGCATGCAAAGCACTTAGGATAGAGCCTGACACATTGTAAATGTTACCTAAAATTATGATTTATCTAAATGTATGGAGATAAATACCAAAAGAAACAGCTAGAATGGTTTAGAGAGTAGGTTCTGGGTTCTGAGAATAAAAGTGGGGAGAGAAGAGGACTGATGTTTTTCATTATGTCTTGATTGTTTTTAAATTCTGTACTTTTAATTTGATTTAAAATTTTTCTTTTTTTATTTGTTTCTCTTTGATAAAATAATTATTTAAAATACACACGTAGGGACTTCCCTGGTGGTGCAGTGGTTAAGAATCTACCTGCCAGTGCAGGAGACACAGATTCGAGTCCTGGTCCGGGAAGATCCCACATGCTGCAGAGCAACTAAGCCCGTGCACCACAACTACTGAGCCCGCGTGCCACAACTACTGAAGCCCGCGCGCCTAGAGCCCGTGCTCCACAACAAGAGAAGCCACCACATGAGAAGCCCACGCACCACAATGAAGAGTAGCCCCCACTCGCCACAACTAGAGAAAGCCCACACACAGCAATGAAGACCCGACACAGCCAAAAATTAATTAATTTAAAATAATAATAATAAAATACACATGTTAGTGGGTCATAGACCTAAATGTAAAATGCAAAACTATAAAACTCATAGAAGATAACATAGGAGAAAACTGAGGTGATCTTTGGTTTAGCAATGGCTGTTTGTCTGTTTTTGGCCATGCTGCAGGGCTTGCGGGATCTTAGTTTTCTGACCAGGGATTGAACCTGGGCCACGGCAGTGAAAGTGCCGAGTCCTAACCACTGGACCACCAGGGAACTCCCAAATAGCTCTTTAGATATAACACCAAAAGCAAGATCCATGAAAGAAGAAACAGATAAGTAGGACTTGATTAAAATTAGAAACTTCTGTTCTGCAAAAGACACTGTTAAGAGAATGGAAGAACAAGCCACAGCCTGGGAGAAAATATTTGTGAAACACATATCTGACTAGTATTCAACATACACAAAGAACCCTTAAAACTCAACAATAAAAAAAAAAAAACCTCATTTTAAAATAGGCAAAAGATCTGAACAGCACCTCACCAAAATGATATACAGATATCAAATAAGCACATGAAAAAATGTTCCACATAATATGTTATCAGAGAATTGCAAAGTAAAACGATGAGACACCACTACACACTTACTAGAATGACTAAAATTCCAAACACTGACAACACCAACTCACTAAGACATGCAGGGTACCTGATACTTCCTGCTATTTAGGTTTTATCAGCATTTTGTCATAATCACAGTGGACCAATGTGTTGTCTTATGGGATGCTAAGGTGATCAAAGTCCCTGTGGACTAAATTGTGGCCCAGAGGCAAAGTTAACTTGGTCCTGAAGCAAAATGGTGAAGATGTACTTCTGCCCTTGACAGGTTAAACAAAACTACTTTTGGCCTTCTTTGCTATTGAAATAGAGAAAAAACAGTCACAAGTTAATAACTTTATTATAGGTGGCAGAGGCTCTATTGTTTTGCTCTAGTAAAGAAACCATATCTGGAACAGCAGTACAATTGGAGTCATCACCTGTCTTAACCTTTCAATAATCCACTGTCATTCTCCAAGGCTCTTCTGACTTCATCATGAGCCAGAGAGGTGAGTCAAGTGGGTAAGTAACAGGAATCACCACCTCTGAATTTTCAGGTCTTTGATGGTTACCAAGTCTTGCATTTCCCCCCAATGATGTGTTATTATTTGTTGTTTATAATTTTGATAGGAAGGAAGCCCTAGGGCTTCCACTTAGCCCTTTCAACCATAATAGCTGTATTCCCTGTATTAGAGAGACATATTCTGCCAACTGCTTACTATCCCTAGTCTATACACTCTGGAACTAGAGAAATCATGGGGAAAGGGGTTTAAGGACTGGACTGATGTTGAAGTAGATTAGAATCAAGTCAATTTATCACTTGACTCCACTCTGAATGGTGGACCACTGTGCCAACTACAGCCCCAATTAGCATTACAGCCAGTGTCAACAATCCCAGTATCACAGTTATTCTATTCATTTTCCAGGGCTGCCATAACAAAGTACCACAAACTGGGTGACTTAAAACAACAGAAGTTTATTCTCTTGTGGTTCTGGAGAACAGAAGTCCAAAGTCAAAGTGTTGCCACGGCTGGTTCCTTCTGAGGCTTTGAGGGGCATCTATTCCATGCCTCTCTCCTAGCTTCTGGTGGTTACCAGCAGACCTTGGCATTCCTCGCCTTGCAGTTGCATCACTCCAACCTCTGCCTCCATCCTCACATGGTGTTCTCTGTGTGTGTGTCCAAAATTCCCTCTTCTTATAAGGACATCAGTCATTGGATTAGGACCCACACTAATTCCATATGACCTCATCTTAACTTGATTACATCTGTAAAGAACATATTTCCAAATAAGGTCACCTATTCCAAAGGTACCTGGGTGAGGACTTCAACATATCTTTTTGGGAGACATAATTCAACCCATAATTTACCCTGAGAAATGACTACAGGTCCCATCAGGGAAATCTACAAGGAATATATAGACAGATATTTATATACATCTTCCATAAGTGTACTTGCTTTCACTTCATTCAAGGTACTCGAAATCTGTGAACTAACCCAGGCCTGGAAATTGGGTTAAATATCATAACTATCTTGTCTTAAGTTCACCCTCTGTTCACCAGTTCCAGAGGACTTTGGTTTTACAAATTAGGATATTAGTGAACTACCCATATTCTTTAGTCCCATCTGTAGTGTCTTCCTCCAGCATCACTGGCCTGCAGAAACCAGTTGCTACAGCACTTTCCAAAGATGCCATCACCCTCTCACAAATGTATTTCTCAACACCTTGGTGAAGAGAATGTCATCTGGGCCCTCTCAGGGGGTGGAATTGGGTGTAGATGAATCACACTTATAAACCTAGAAGGAGAGGTTTATAAACCAACATTCTCATCTCCTTAAGTGTTCTAATTATTTCTTCTTCATTATACCAAAGGATTCTCAATTTCATTTAACTTCATCAGTGAATCCAGGTGTCAGTCAACCAACTGAAAAAAAAGGCAATTAAATCTATTATACACCCACCAGGATGGAAAATATTAAAAAGACTGACACTATTTGACTTTCAAGAGTATGTGGAACAACCAGAGTTCACATACGTTATTGGTGAGAGTGTAAAATGGCACAACTACTTTAGGAAAAGCTCTGGCAGTTTCTTAGAAAACTAAATACACATCTACCCTATGACCCAAGAGAAATGAAAACATATAACCACAAAAAAAGTCTTGTACATAAATGTTCATAGCAGCATGATTGATAATAGTCTAAAACTAGAAATAACCCATATGTCCATCAAAAGAGAATGGCTAAGCAAACTGTGGTATTATATTAGTTTGTTATTGCTGTGTAACAAATAACCCCACAACTTAGCAGCTGAAAACAATGTTCATTTCAGCTCACAAGTTTGTATTTCAAAGTCTGGCACAGTTCTCATCTACTCAGAACATGGCTGGACTATCATCTGCTCTGGATCTCAGGGTGTCAGTTGAGCTGCATTCCTTTCTGGGGGCTCTGAGGAAGAATCCACTCTTAGGTTTATTCAGGTTCTTAGCTGACTTCAGATCCTTGTGGCTGTAGGACTGAGGTCCTGTTTTCTTACTGGCTGTCAGCTGGAAATCACTTTCAACTCCTAGAGGTCACCCACATTCTTTGCAATGTGGCCTCTCCATCCAGCAATGAAGAATCATCCTCCTGTTGAGTGTCTCTCATGCTTCACATCTCTCTGACTTCACTGTTTAAGACCTCTTGAACCAAATGTAAACGGTTCATGTCATTAGGTTAGATCCACCCAGATAATCCCCCTTTCTAAAAGTCAAATGTGCGGGACTTCCCTGGTGGCGCTGTGGTTAAGAATCCACCTGCCGAGTCAGGGGATGCGGGTTCAAGCCCTGGTCCGGGAAGTTCCCACATGCCGCGGAGCAACGAAGCCCATGTGCCACAACTACCGAGCCTGCGCTCTAGAGCCTGTGAGCCACAACTACTGAGCCCACGTGCCACAACTACTGAAGCCCGCGCACCTAGAGCCTGTGCTCCGCAACAAGAGAAGCCACCACAATGAGAAGCCCGAGCACCACAATGAAGAGTAGCCCCTGCTCGCTGCAACTAGAGAAAGCCCGTGCCCAGCAACAAAGACCCAGTGCAGCCAAAAAATAATTAAAAAACAGAAAAAAAAATTTTTTTTTAAAGTCAAATGTGCTATATAAGTGGTCCCCAACTTTTTGACACCAGGGACTAGTTTCATGGAAGACAATTTTTCCACGGACTGGAGGCAGGGAGGATGGTTTGGGGATGATTCAAGCGCATTGATTTATTATGGTTTCTGTGCAGTCAAACCTCTCTGCTAATAATAATCTGTATTTGCAGCCGCTCCCCAGCGCTGGCATCACCACCTCAGCTCCACCTCAGATCATCCAGCATTAGATTCGCATAAGGAGTGCACAACCTGGATCCCTCGCATGCACAGTTCACAGTAAGGTTCGCACTCCTATGAGAATCTAATGCCACCGCTGATCTGACAGAAGGCAGAGCTCAGGCAGTAATGCAAGTGATGGGGAGTGGCTGTAAATACAGATGAAACTTCGCTCCCTCACCTGCCTCTCACCTCCTGCTGTGTGGCCCAGTTGCTAACAGGCCACAGACCGGTACCAGTCCGTGGCCTGGGGACTGGGGACCCCTGTGCTATATGACATAACCTAATCATGGAGTGCTATCCCATCGTATTCACAGAATTGGGGATTGTACAGGCCATGTGCACCAGGAAGCAGGAATCTTGGGGGACATCTTAGAATTCTGCCTACACGGGTATATTCATTCAATGAAACACTACTCAGCAATAAAAAGTAGTGAACTATTGATACACACAACATGGATGAATCTCAAAAATATTATGCTGAGTAAAAAAGAAGGCTTACACAAAGAGTACTCAGAGGAATTCAAGAACGGGCAACATTAGTCTGTAGTGGAAAAGAATCAGAAGAGTGGTTGCCTCTGAGGGAGCGGGCTTGGGATTGATTGGGAAGAGGCATGAAAGAACTTTCTGGGGTGATGGTAAGGGGTAGGGTTGCACAGATATATGCATGTGTCAAACTCATTGAATGGTACACTTAGATTTATTCATTTCACTATATGAAAATTTTACCTGAAAAATTAACAATAATTTTCTCTACTTAATGATATGCACACTGAAGTGTTAGGGGCCAAGTGTATGGATGTCTGCAACTTACTGTGAATGCATAAAAAATACAGTCTGAAAAATCTACATGCTCTGTGATTCTATTCTGGAAAAGGCAAAAATATAGAGACAGTATTGGAAAGGGGAGAGGGATTAATAGTTGAAACACAGGGGCAGTGAAACTATTCTGTATGACACTGTAATGGTGAATAAAGACATGTATTTGTCAAAAACTATAGAAACATATAACACAAAGAGTAAACCTTAATGTAAACTATGGACTTTAGTTAATAATAATATATCAATACTGGTTCATTAATAGTAACAGATATACAACACTAATGTAAGATGTTGATAATAGGAGAAACTAGGGTGGGGGAGGGGAGTATATGAGAACTTTCTCTATTATCTGCTCGTTTTCTATGTTAATCCAAAATTGTCCTAAATACTAAAATCTATTAATTAAAAAAAAATCTGAAAAAAAATACAATGAATTGACAGAAAAATGCATAGATGGGTGGATATGTGATCAAGTGAATATAGTAAGATGTTAGACTCTAAGAAAAAATAAACTCATCTCTTTTGTACAAAAAGGTGATTAGAACTCCCAGCTCTTAAAATCGGCACGTGGAATCCAGGCTCTCTGGTAAGTGCACTCATATTGGTCATTTCATTCTAATTTTAAATTATGTTCCTCCTCCTTAGTCCTGAACCCTCAGAATCCATTCCCACATATATTTGCCAAATTTTATTGATATAAAAGATTGAAAAATCTTTTAATTCTTTTAGTGAGAAGGACTTCTTGTGAATTTGAGCTCCTATTTGACCCTGATGCATGTTGGGGTCTGATTTTGATAATGAGTATGGAGACGATTAAGTCAGTGGGATGGGGCATGAGGAGACTTGGCTTCCTCTTGCCACATAATTCCCCATGGGAAGTCTACATATAGTCTTCACACCAGAGGGAAGCAACCCCATTGGACAGGGAGAGGGTGCTATAGTCTCTGGCTATTTTCAGTGGTAGGTTGGGGTTGTAAGAGAGATCACCAATTGCCTGCTGTGGTAGACAGCTTCTGACATGACTCCCAGAGATCCCTGCCTCCTGATGCTCATGCCCTGTGTAATCCCCTCTCCCTGGGTGTGAGCAGGAAGACATAGTAACTTGCTTCTAAGGAATAGAAATGGCAAAAGTGACAGAATGTCATTTCCAAGGATAGGTTATAAAAGGCTGACTTCAGTCTTGCTGGCATTCTCTCTGGCTCTTCCTACATGCTTGCCCTGATGGAGAGGCCCATAGGCCAAGGGAATGAGGGTAACCACTGGCAAACATCTGACAAGGACTGAGCCTTTCAGACTAACAGCCCTGGAGGAACTGAGTCCTGGCAACAACCATGTGAGTGAGTTTGGGGGAAATCATTCCTTAGTCAAGCCTTCATTTGAGACTGCAGAACTAGCACCTCGATTGCATCCTTGGGCGAGGCCCTTGAAGCAGAAGACTCAGGTTAGCCACACCCAGATTTCTTACCCACAGAAACTGTGACTTTATAAGTATGTGGTTTCTTTGGGGTTTTTTTGTTTTGCTTTGCGGTACGCGGGCCTCTCACTGTTGTGGCCTCTCCCGTTGCAGAGCACAGGCTCCGGACGCGCAAGCTCAGCGGCCATGGCTCACGGGCCTAGCCGCTCCGCGGCATGTGGGATCCTCCCGGACCTGGGCACGAACCCATGTCCCATGCATCAGCAGGCGGACTCTCAACCACTGCGCCACCAGGGAAGCCAAGTGTGTGTTGTTTTAAGCTAGTAAGTTTGGGGTAATTTGTTATGCAGCAATGGATAACTAATACACTTGCCTAATATCCATTCTCTCCTTATTCCTCAGCAACAGAGACTCTATTTTATTTGGGATACTTACATGCCCAGCTAAAATCATGCTGTTTCTAATCTCTCATTAAGTCTGATATGACCATATGACTGAGTTCAGGCAGAAAAGAAGTAAGCAGAAGTGTTGCATGGAACTTCTGGAACGTTCCTTATAGGGAGATATCTCACTGAGAAATGTACCTTTTGTTTTCCTTCTTCCTCATTCTTGCCGCCTAGAAGGTGGATGTGATGACTGGAATTTCTGCAGCCATCTTAGAACATGAAGTAATTTTGAGGTTAGAAATCATACTCTAGGAAACAGAAAGGAAGAAGGAATATGAGTCCCTGATGTGCACTCAGCAGCCATACCAACACTGGACTCCTTACCTCCAGACTTACTTTAAGTGAAGAAGAAATAATCTGTTATCTTGTTTACACTATTGTTATTTTGGATTTTCCCTTATGTGCACCCAAAATAACCCTAACTCGTAGAGGACTCAGGGCTCTCTTAGCCATGCACATCCTCTCATTTATCACCAACCCATGTCCCTCTTCCAAACAATACTCAAACTCTCACACAGGAGCAATCTTTGAGTTTGATTTTTACATTTTTCAATCTCTTTAAGCTTTCCACACCTCCTCACAATCCTTGCATTCCTCATTCTCTTTATACTGATCTCTGACAGTCCCCCAAGTCCGTGCTCTCAATGGACACTTCATTCCAGGTGCCACTAGTAATAAACTGATGAGCTGTTTTGCCCCTGAATGCCACTCCATCTCTGGATTTCCACTAACTCTAGTCCCAACAAAGCCACACAACTATTCCCAGATTCCAACTAGTACCTTGGGAGTTTGATGCCCTCAGCCAATCTAGTACCAATTTCTTTATCAATCAGTCATTAGTTACAAGCAACAGAAACTAACTTCATCTTATTTAAGCAAAATAAAATTTTATGTTAAACATATTACATTTATAAAACATATCTCAGGGGATTGCTGAAATGACTGGAGGACCAAATACAGAGCCACACAACTAGAAACAATGCCCTAAATTAAGCTGCATTGTTGTCTCCATGAGGACAGCCCCATCACCACTGCCCCTTGCACAGCTGGCATGGTTGGCACTGAACCCTCAATGCTGCCCAAAACAAGCTATGTCGGGGCCCTGCTGCACCTAGAACTAGATCTTGCTGTAAAGCCATTTCCCCTGGAGAGAATTCTTATGGTCACTGAGTGCTCACTTCCTTAGCTACAGAGTCATTAGCTTAGGCTGTGATCAAGGTACATGCTTGGCTGAGAATAGGTCAGGTGTCTGCACTCTGGTTTTAAGGGAAGTTCAGAGAGTATCTGGCATCTATTAGGTAGGGAATTCCCCTAACATAGGAAGTGGTTTCAGATGCCAGATGTCAAAAAAAATGCCAACTTTTTCCTACTCTCAGGCCAAGGTGCCAAGAAGGACTGGGAGAATCACACTTCCCTAATTTCTCTAGATCTTCCCAAATATTCCCATTATCACCTGTCAAACAGTCAATGTTTCCTAATCAATGCATTCACTCTAGAATGTGGCAGAGAACTTGGCTATAACCAATCTGCAGATCACATGGCTATCCTCCTGCGGCAGCCTCAGATTGCTGACCGTGGGCAGAGGCTTCCTTACCAGAGTTACAAATTGTCATGCTGTTCCTCATCTGCTTGTCCCCTCTTAAACCCCTTCCCAAGGTTGCCAGATGTGAATTATTTTACCACTTTTCTACTTAATCCTCTTCAGTTACAACCACAGGGCAATGGGGAAAGTTGAGGTCAAGCTCTAAGAGACAACATGCAGTAGTTTTCCCAGTTACTTCATTATCACCTAACAAGGACATCTCATTTCCAGGCTCAGAATGGAGGGATTCTCACTGCATCCCACCCTATATCAACAAGGCCAGTTCCTTTTTTAGGGTCTGCTGTTTGCATCACTGCATACCTTATACCTATTTTTTATTTGAATCTCTTTGTTTGGAAGTGACAGAAATCCAACTTGAAATAGATTAAACATAAAGAAGACTGTATTGGGTAACAAAATTCAATAAAGGGCTGAAGAACTAATTTGCAAAAAGAGTAAGGATGTCTCAGGAATAACTGGAGCTAGGCTCTTAAATTCTAACATAAGTCTCTATATCTTTTGCCTCAGCTTCTTATTTATTCTTTCTTCACTCCAACCACCTTCCTTCTCTTCATGTTGGGGAACGTGGCTGCAAACATTTCCTGAGCTTTACATTTATAGTTTTCACCATTCAAAAGAGAATGACTGGTTTCTCAATTCAAATAAGAAAAAAATGATGAGAAAGGGTTTTATTGACCCATCTTCAAACAGGTACCCACACCTGGACCAGTTATGGCTGAGGGTAGGATTATGTTAAGAACAATGGTTCCGTGGGTAGCCATGTTTGGAGGAGGATGTTTGGATGGAGGAGACAGTTCCCAAGAGAAAAGTTGTGCCTGGCTAACCACACTACAGATGTCCATGATGGTGGCCCTGAGGCAAGTCCTTTCTCATGCACAAAAGCTTGAATAAGCTTATCAATGTATGGCATGTTTGGTAGGATCAAACCCTTTTTTTCCCCCTTCCCTTTTTAAAAAAAGAGCCATCTTGTCTCACCTTCTATGTACCACTCTCTTGCCCAGACAACTAAAACATTCTAAGGAGAGCCTCCCCATAAGTTAAGTGCCTATGTGCCCACCAGATCGGAAGATCCTTAAAGAAAGCAACCAGGATTAATTTATCCCCATGTGTCGACTGCCCCATGATTCCATCATAGATCAGACACTCAAGAAATAGTTGTAGAACTGAGTTAAGATCTCTTCTCACTCTTCAGCGATCTCTGAGAACTGAACATTTTAGATGTTTAGGATCCCTGGAAAGGCCTAATGCTAGAAGCTAAAAATAAAAGTGGAAATTAATAGAAGACCGGGTAACTTAAGGTAGTGGTGGGAAGAAAAAAAATAGTCAGTAAGGGTTGTCCCCATAACAGAGAGATGAACAAAAGACTACAGGTTATGATAGACAGGTTGGGAATATACAGTTAATATATTTGCCTCCAACCTTCCCTGGACCCGACATTATAGCAGGAGAGAAGAGCGATTGGGAAGAACATTGCTGATGGAGTTGGTAGATATATGGGGGTGAAAGGAATTTTAAGGTCCTTAAGCAGGACCAGAAATGTGCTAACTTTTCACTGATAGATAAGCTCCATCCTTTATTAGAAGGTCGACATGGATGTCTAATCAAGCTTGGCTTCTAATCATAGTTGTACAGTGATGACACTGAGGACATTGCTTCAGAGAGTGAGAAGATGCATTTCAAAGGTAAGGAGGCGCCATCACTTTCTGTTCTCCCCCTAGAGAGAGAAGGACTGACAGGAGTGCACTGGGTTAGTAAATCAGCCTGGTGCCCACATTCTGAGCCCTGGAGATCCTTGCTCAGAGTTCTGAGGGAGGCTAAGATCTGTGGCTGCTCTAGAAGTAGCCTGGGAATTCTCCAAATGACCACAGGCAGGGAGAGTTCTCCAAGGCATGGGTCCTTTCTCCTCTGTTCTCAAGGTAATTCCACTATCCAGGCTCGCAGAGTTGGGATCAGAGCAGCAGAAAAAGGACAGTCCCCACTGTACCCTCTCCCCAGGTTCCTTTTTGCATGCTGCTCCCTCTCTGGAAGGAATCCTCCCCACCATGACACACTCTCGCTGTTTTCACTTTTCCTCCAGGACTCCTCTCTGGGCATCAGTTTCTTCATCTGCAAAAATTAAGGGGTCAGGCTGGGTAACTCTGCAGGGCCCTGATATCTTCTGAAATCTCGAAGGTAGAAGTGATGCTGGGATGCAAAGACAGGAGTCCATGCCCAGATTATACGTCCAGGTATCAGGTGCAACAGATCAGAGGAGCTTGACTAGAGTGTGGTCTGGGTCTGTCAGTCACAGGCCTCAATCACTTGGTGAGAGAGAGAAGGGGTGGTGGTGGGAGCTAATTTATTTAATGTTTACTATGTGCCAGACACTGTTCAAACACTTCATATATATATATATATTTTTTTTTAATAAATTTATATTTTTTGGCTGCGCTCGGTCTTGGTTGCTGTGCGCGGGCTTTCTCTAGTTGTGGCGAGCAGGGGCTACTCTTTGTTGTGGTGCGTGGGCTTCTTGTTGCAGTGGCTTCTCTTGTTGCAGAGCATGGGCTCTAGGCACGCGGGCTTCAGTAGTTGCAGCACGCGGGCTTGGTAATTGTGGTTTGTGGGCTGTAGAGCACAGGCTCAGTAGTTGTGGCACATGGGCTTAGTTGCTCCGTGGCATGTGGGATCTTCCTGGACCAGGGCTTGAACCCTTGTCCCCTGCATCGGCAGGTGGATTCTTAACCACTGTGCCACCAGGGGAGTCCTACTTCATATATTTTAATTCACCTAATCATTAAAATAAACCAGGTTACAGGTGAAAAAGGTGAGGCACAGAGAGGTTGAATAACTTACCCTAAGTCATCCAGCTTGGAAGTGGCAGTGTCAGAGCCAGAACCCAGCAATCAGGCTCCAGAATATGTCATCAGTTATGGAAGTGAGGACATGCTTAGCAAGGAGGCTTCACAGCAGGATTGCTGTGACAGTGTTTCATGTCAGAGCATTTTTAGTTCCCCAGGAGTGCACGCATTTGGGAGGGGTTCTCAGTCAGGATGAGCTCCCACATCAGATCACAGCCACTAGCCTCTCTGGTATGAGGCCCTTGCAAAGCCCAGCCCACTCTGCCTGTCTCCTTCTTTTATGGTGAGTTCTCAGGAAGCCCTCACACACACACACACACATGCACACAGCCTGGCCTCCAAAGTCCCCCCACCTCCACCACCTGAAACACCTGAACCCAACAGTGGACAGGGTTCAAAGCATTTTCTTGGGCTTCATCTCAGTTTCAGTGCCAATCAGCAGATACAAATGGCTCCTTGCAGAGAGAGGAGGCTCGAACTTCACAGTCCTGAGTCAGGGGAAGGGCAGCTCCTGCCCAGCCGACCCTGAAACATGCATGTTACCATAAAACTTCCAATCACAGCCATTTGTTTGATTATCTGTAAAGGTGTCAAGTATTTATAGGTTATACTGCTCAGAGCTCTTGGTTTTAAGTGTCAGAAGCCCAACTTAAAGCAGTTTAGACAGAACGAGGAACTTAATGGCTCAATGACCAAACTGTAGAAATGACAGGGATGGCTCATGGAAACAGAGACAGGTGGAACCAGGGCCTCATATCTCTGCTGGTCCCTGCATGAAAGCTTCAGTTGCTCCTTTGCTTCAGCTTTGTCCCTGTGGAAGGGATATGGCCCCTTGAAAATTCCTCAGATGAGGAAGGACTTTCTCCCAGGCAGAAGGTTGGCCCAGATGGAGGAAGTTTCCTGTCCTTGGGGACCGAGGGAATGAAGATGGGAGTATGATCCCTTTTCAGAGAGTGGGGAGTGGGAGGCTGGGGATGGGGATTCCTTCCCTAGAAACAAGGGCAGGATTCCCCAACACAAAGAGTTCAGCCTAGCCTTCACTAATTCATTCAACAAACAGATATGGGAAGGCCTATGATGTGCAGTGATGCCATAGACATCGTGGGTAGGCTGCAGAGAAAGTGATCAACATGAGGACACAGCTCTGCCCTGAGACCTTGCACTTTATTGCAAATACTTCAACAAGGTGAGTAACCAAAAGAGAGGGAGGTACTGTGGGACACCCAACCTAGTCTAGGGGTATCAGGGAAGGCTTCCAGGAAGCAGTGACTTCCAAGTTGATACCCAGTGGACAAACAAGCGTCAACCAGGTTTTGGCTTGCTTTTTGGCGGGGGATGGGGGGAGTGTGGTGGGATGGAGACTGGAATGAACATTCCAGCCAGAGAGAACAGCTCTGAACTAAAAGATCAATGTGTGAGGGCTGCAAAGAAAACCACGGTGAGGAGGAAGCAGACTGGAGCACTGGCATGGAGGACATTGTGGGCCAGAATGGATTTGATCCTGAGGGCAATGGAGAGCCATGGGAGGTCTAAGGAAGAGAGCAGTGGCACTGTCTGATTTCCCAATTGTGAGATCACTTGGGTCCCTGGGTCAAGGTAGAGAGGTGCACCTCCCACACCAGTGGAGAGAACATTTTGAATCAGTTTTGCTCTCAGTTTTAGAAGCTTAGACCTAAAAATAATTAGAGAAAATACCTCAAAGAAACACCCTGAAAAGGAGTGGTTACAGAAAGGGGGATAGGTGTCCTTGTGTTAAGCAAAGAATGAGTGGCCAGGGAAGTGAATCACCTGAGGGTGGGCATGCTCCCCACTGTGCTGGTAAGCTGCGGGGAGGGATTCCAGGAGCCATCTCTCAACCCCCGAGGACTCTGGTTGGTGACAAGGGGGCCCCCCTGCCTTCTTGCTGGGTCTCCACTTCTCCACCTGCAGAACTTGCCAAGATTGGGTGCAGGAGGCTGGGGGTTGGGTGGGAAAGCTGCTGAATCCTCCTTAGGTGAGCTGTGGGGGTGGAAGAGTTCTCTAGTCTCTTCTCCTGGAAAGGATTCTGTATCCTGTGGCCCCACAGTATGGAGGCCAATGGCTAAGTCCGTGGAGCGCGTCTGTGGCCAAGTCCAGACTGAGTCTAGGTGGTTTTCCTGAAGAAGAAAAAGGCCTCTGCAGGAGGGGGTGGAAGCTGAGAAAGAATAAAGGGGTCATTTGGTTACTCCCCAGTCTTGACATTCATCACACACACACACTCTGTGCCGAGGGTGCTGGGAACCAGAGACTCACACCCAGCAGCAGCGGGGAGAGGGGCTGAACTGTGGGACCTGGGGGAGGGGAGAGGCAGGCTGGGCCTTGAAGGTGCAGGGCAGGGTCGTGTGGCCTTCAGGACAAGTTAGGAGAGAGGCAACCCTCCCCCTCTGCAGCTTCACACCGCGCCTCCACTACAGTCCTTCTACCCGCTGGGCACTCCAGCTGGTGGGTCTCGGCTCTCCAAAGGCTCTTTCTCTCCGCCCCTTAGCCTCTGTTCCTCTGTTGTGTCTGTCCCTGGCCTTGTCTCACTGAGACTGACCCTCCGTGTGTGTCTGTCTCACTATCACTGCCCTGTTTTGTCTCATCTCTCTCTTCATCTCCATCACAATCCTTCTTTCCAACCGTGTCTCTTCCCTGTGTTTTCTGTCTCCATGCCTGCCTCACTTGCTTTCTCTGTCCCCCTCTCGTCTCTCTCTTATCTTTGTCTCCTCTATCTCTGCCTTGTCCCACCTCCTTCCCTTCCTTCCTCTTGTACATGTTTCACCTTTGTCGCCACCTCTGTCCCTGTCTCCCTCTTGCCGCCCACCCCCCCCCCGCCCACGTCTCCAATCTATCTCTCTCGTCCATGTCTCATCCTTATCTCCATCTGTGTACCTGTATCTCTCTTGTCCCTTTCTCCATCTTTCTCCATCACTGTTTCTGTCCCTTTCTCTCCCTGTCTCCGTCTCTGTCTCCTCTCTTCATCCACATCCTCTGTCCCCATCTCAGGCCCCGTCTCTTCCTCGTCCTTGTCTTCATTCCCCCTCCTGAGCCATCTCCGTGGTCCCTTCCGGGATGGGACCTCGCTGGGGGCGGGGCCGAGGGACTGGATCGGAATAACTCGGTTATCAGGACGAATTGAATTAACTTCTTCACACGAGCGCCGCCGGGCCTGTTTCCCCTCCCTTCTGCGGGGCCGCAGGTGGAGAGGCCAGGGAGAGGGGTCGGGACCCTACGGCTGGGCACGATGCATAGACTGAAGGTCTGGTCCGGATTGGGGCGGGATGGGGGACTCTAGGGATGGGGCCCCGCGCAGCCTGCCCTGCACATCCCGAGCTCTAAGAGGGCGGCGGCGACCCTTTGGGGTGGGGGTCGGGGGCGGCTGGGGGCGGGGCCTTGGCCGTCCAGGCCCCGCCCCGACGAGCTCGCCCCGCCCCGCCCCCTCCTCGGGGTCCTACGCGTTAAAAGGCGCGCGGGCCGGGTTGGGCTGCACTTGCGTTGCACCGGGGCGGAGCGCGGCCGCGACGGGGCGGGCGGACTCGCGAGCTCTGAGAGCCGGCCTCGGGTCCTCGGCCCCTGGCGCTCCAACCCCCATCTTGACCCCCACCCGGCCCGGGACACCAACTCCGACCCGGCCCGGCCCGGCCCCCGCCCCCGCCCCCCGGGCCGATGGACTACTCCTACCTCAATTCGTACGACTCGTGCGTGGCGGCCATGGAGGCGTCCGCCTACGGCGACTTCGGCGCCTGCAGCCAGCCCGGCGGCTTCCAGTACAGTCCCCTGCGGCCCGCCTTCCCCGCGGCCGGGCCTCCCTGCCCCGCGCTCGGCTCCTCCAACTGCGCGCTTGGCGCTCTACGCGACCATCAGCCTGCGCCCTACTCGGCAGGTGAGCCCATCCCCGGTACCACCCTCCTTCCAAATCCTACAGCACCCCTAGCCCCTGCCCTACTCGGCTAGTGGTTGCGACTGTCCCCCACAGCCGCCACAATCCCTGCCCTAGTCAGACCCTCCAACTCCCCGCGGGATCCACAGTCCCTCGTGTAAGACGGGATTCCCTAGGCAGAGTTGAGCCCCACCCTCTCCTCCTTCCCGTTCCTCTTCTCGCTGCCGTATCCCTATCCCGTGCTCTTTAGGTCAAGGAAATAGATCCCCAGTGTAGCCCCAGGCTCCTCACCAGGCCCTCCCCTGCCCATCTGCAAAAACTGACCACTAAACCTCTCTATGCCCTGTATCCTTGGAAAATGCTCTCGGCTCAGGCCAATAAGACCTCCCATCCTTATCATTCCCACCCCGCTTCATGCCCGACCTCCAGCATGGACCCCTGCGGCAGATGAGCTGCCCAGCTGGGAGCCTTCCCAGAGCCCCAGCACCATCAAGCCCCTACTGCCTGGTTTTGAACCCATCAGAGCCCCAGCACCATCAAGCCCCTACTGCCTGGTTTTGAACCCATCAGAGCCCCAGCACCATCAAGCCCCTACTGCCTGGTTTTGAACCCATCCTACCTGTGCCCAAACCCTCTTGCGCTACTGAAACCCATTCTGTGGCCAGAAGAAAAGGATGCTCAGGTCATTGAGCAACTTTCATTTCCCCATGCCTCCTGGAGATTCTCCCAGCTAGAGTACTGCAGAACCCAGAAGCAGCCCCATGCAATACCCAAGCCCCCTGATCCAAGACCCCATCTGAACCTTCAACCTCGTGGAGCCTCTTAGCCACCCCCATTGCTCCAGTTAGAGTTCAAGCTGCCCCACCCATTCTCCTTATCTTCTTCCTTCCTGGGAAGACCACCGGGACCCAGTAGAAGATTGGGACCTGTGTGGTGGGGAGGGATGGTGAGAGAGACCTGGATTTGGAGAAGTGAGAACCAGAGAGATGGAGTCAGAAACTGGAACGAGGATGGGGAGATTGGGTACTCTGGGTCATATGCAGATGGGGACTGGGGAGCTGGAAACAGGAAATGGGGAGATGGGCCCTAGAAAGATGGAGGTCTGAGATGGAGAAGATAGGGACAGATACAGAGAGATGTGAGCAGAGATGGGAAGATTGGGGTACTTGGAAGAAATGGGGAACCAGGGTTGGGGAGATGGAGATAAAAACCAGGTGATGGGGACAGGAATTATGGGAGATGGGGACCAAGGAAGATTGAAAACAGAGATGAGAAAGATGGGGATAGGAATGGGGTGTTGGAGACAGGAGTAGGGGAGATAGAGAACTAGGGAGATATGACAAAGATAAGGATATTGGGGATCCCTGGACAACAGGGAGAACTAAACTGGGGCTGGAGACAAGGATGGGGAGATAGTGTCAGAAATACTGTCCGTGGGACAATGGGTACTGGGAAGGGGTAGATGGGAGACAGGGATGGGAAGAGTGAAGGGAAGGGTTGGGGCTGGTTTTTGGAGGAGTTGGGAGACAGAGAGAGATGTCTGGGAGGAAGAAGAAGGGCAAAGAGAAGATGGAGGAACCTGGGAGGGGAGAAATAAGAACCCTTCTCAATGGGCACAAAGAGAAGAATGGTCCAGGAGGGGAAAGTTGCAGATAGATATGGTTGGAGAGAGATGAAAAAGAGAGGGGGACACCTGGAAGAGAATGCAATATGAGATCGGGCTGAGGAAATGAGGCCTAGGAAGGAGAGGGATGCAGGGTAGAGGCGGCCAAATTTTTACATGTCAGAGAGTCCGTGGCAGGCCTGAAAGTAGACCCGCGGTCCATGACTGGTTACTGGGGAGACACAGGATGTTGATGAGACCTGACAGACAGCTAAGGCTAGAGTGGATATAGCAGGACCTGAAGTCAGGCCGACTGAGGGAGAAACACACTGAGGGTCGGGTCCGGTAGACTGGCGGGAGATAGAGGGAACACTGCGGAGGGCCAACGACAGGCCAGCAGCCTGGATCCGAGGATCAGATTTTGGTTCCCTCTCTGCGGCTCTTGGGCCCCAGGCCTCCCCGCGCTCCGTCCGCTTTCACCCCTGCCGGCTCCATCCAGCGATAGGGAAGCCGATCCGTACTGAGAGGACCAAGCCGAGGGGCCAGGTCAGGGGCGGGGGATGGTGAGCGATCCCTCAGGGGCAGAACACAGCGGGCCGGGATCGGCCCCTCACATCCCCACCCTTGTTGATTTCCCCCCTCCTGCACACACCCGTAGTGCCCTACAAATTCTTCCCGGAGCCGTCGGGCCTGCACGAGAAGCGCAAGCAGCGGCGGATCCGCACCACGTTTACCAGCGCGCAGCTGAAGGAGCTGGAACGCGTCTTCGCCGAGACTCACTACCCCGACATTTACACGCGCGAGGAGCTGGCGCTCAAGATCGACCTTACCGAGGCTCGCGTGCAGGTGCGTGTTTGCGCGGAAGTGTGTGCGCGCGGAGCGGGGCCGGGAAGTTAGTGCCTGACACCTGGGGGGTCCGAAGGACAGAGGGGCCTCACTCGGGCAGCGGGCGGGTACAGCCCGGGGGCGGCGAACTAGGACCAGGGGCCAGGGTGCAGTCTGGAGGTGATTGGGCAGGGGAGGACCGGCAGCCCCGGGAGGCGGTGGGGCCAGGCGGGTCCTGAGGCCTTCGGAAGAACTGAGCTGTTCAGCCCCACGATTTCTCCTCAGTCTCCCGGGTAGGGCTGGGCACGCAGAGTGATGCTTGGGAAGCCAGGACGGAGGCCGAGTGGATAGAGGGTCAGCTCCAGGTGGCCTCGGGGCCAAACAAGGCCGAGCAGTGGGGGAAAGCCAGTCAGCGCCTCCAGGTCCCCTCTTCGGCTCTGCAACGGTGAAACTTCTGAGTCTGGAAAGCCCGGGTTCAGGGTAGGCGCAGGAGCTGGGTCGGGACGGACTTTTCGTCGATCTTACAAATCTGAGTACAGATGTTCAGCTGGCATGCCTTTACTGGAGACCCTGCACAAAAGGCTTCCCGAGTGCCCTAACCCTCTCTCCACTGCCGTGGGACGCTCCGGGGGGACTCCCGGAGCTCCTTGTAGGAAAGAACTGGGGCGAGGGCTTTGGGTGATGAGGAGAGCGAAGGCGGAGTTCCCTCCGGGAGACAGAGAACACTGGGAGGCAGCGGGATCCGCGGGTGAGCAGATCCCAAGGGGAAGAGCCTAAGGACCTGGAGGAAGGGGCTAGTGGAAGAGGGGAGGGAGGCGAGAGACAAGGAGGGGAGGGAGGCGAGAGACGAGGAGGGCAACGAGCAGAGTGGTGGAGGGGGTCAAGACTCAGAAGGCTGGTAATAATCCTGACCAGCCCCCTCCGGAAGGAGGTCTCACCGCGCCCGCCGGCCCCGGGCTGACCGGCCCCTGTGCCCGCAGGTCTGGTTCCAGAACCGCCGGGCCAAGTTCCGCAAACAGGAGCGTGCGGCCAGCGCCAAGGGTGCGGCGGGCGCGGCGGGCGCCAAAAAGGGTGAGGCGCGCTGCTCGTCTGAGGACGACGACTCCAAGGAGTCCACGTGCAGCCCCACGCCCGACAGCACCGCGTCGCTGCCGCCGCCGCCGCCTGCGCCCGGCCTGGCCAGCCCGCGCCTGAGCCCCAGCCCGCTGCCCGCCGCCCTGGGGTCCGGACCTGGAGCCGGGCCGGGGCCACAGCCGCTCAAGGGCCCGTTGTGGGCCGGCGTGGCGGGCGGTGGGGGCGGCGGACCGGGCGCGGGCGCGGCGGAGCTGCTTAAGGCTTGGCAGCCGGCGGAACCCGGGCCAGGGCCCTTCTCGGGGGTTCTGTCTTCCTTCCACCGGAAGCCCGGCCCCTCCCTGAAGACCAATCTCTTCTAGCTGCCGGCCTCTAGAGGCTCCGGGCCTGCCGCCTGAGACGCCCCTGCCCCTCCAGGATCTGACAGAGTCCCTCCTCATCCTGGCCACCTGCCTGATGTCCCCATCTGTCCCACCCCCCACCGTGTCTGACACCTATGTGTGCCCTCCCCAGCTTTGGAGACCAAGTCAGGGCCACTCTCATCCTCACCCACCCCTACTCAGTGGAGGGGGGTACTTTTCACTGGGATGCCCTCCAGGAGAGCCCAGAACCCCTTCTAGCCTGGTTTTCTTCAGAACCGGAATCAAACAACACCTGCCCCTAACACAGTGCCCAAAGGTGACTCCTCAAACGGGGACAGCCTGGCTTCCTCCCCTGCCCCTGTAGCTGGCTGGGTCACTCAGCTTGGAGAGCAGTCTGCTGCTGCAGCCCTTGGGCCCACCCACACTGACCCCACCCGTGCAAAGGCTGGTCGTCATTGGGATAACGAGTGGCCTGAAGGGTCCCACCACCAATTTCACCCTCATGCATCCCCTCCCATCCCCAGCCGGTCTGGCACAGAGGGCAGGCCCGTTAGATGAGTGGAGGAGCTGCCAGGGCAACGGGATGGAGGGGCTTCCTCGTTCCTGTTTTTTTGTCGTTGTTGCTGTTGTTGCTCTTTTCCTTTGAAAAACCTGTAATTTATTGAGGTGAGTTTTGCTCAATCCAAATAAAACTTAATTTATTGAAGACAGCACACCGGCAACCCTTCTGAGTACCCACGATGGGGACAGGCTACCTGCAAGAGACCGGTTCCCCTTGTGACCAGCGAGGAACCCTGAGCTGCCACACAGCCCCAGGGCAGGGCGGTACAGACCAGGAGACAAATCTAAGCAAACTGGCGCTTTATGGCCAAAATTATTCCCCCCCACCTAAACCGGCCCCCATAACATTAAAGTGCCCGCCCTCCCTAAGCCCATACAGAAAAGCTTAAATAAACCCTAGCCCAGTTCTCGGGCTATTCCTTCATTTCCGGACGGACACCCCCCAGAATGGGGGTTGGGAGAGGTCCTAGCCGAGCCCCTCCACCTGTGGTTCAGGCCAGGTGGAGGGCAGCAGGAACAACGGTGAGAGTGGGGGCCCACGACGTACCCATATGGACCCCATGGCCTCCCTGGGGCTGGAGAAGGGGTCCAGAAAGGGAGGACAGCACCAGAATAACCAAGATCCTCGGTAACCACGGCAACTGACCTCCTGGGCCCTGACTCTAAAAGGTGAGGGGCAGGATGTCCTAACTAGGGCATTCCAAATGATTGGGCAGTAGGGAACGCAGATCCCCAATAAATAGGCAGAGAAGTACTGCCCCGCCCGCTCGTAACTTTTTCAACTCCGGAGCTCTGGCTGGGCCTTCAAGGGCAGGTAGAGGCGCTCAGTTCTTAGCTTCGCAGTGCCACCGCGATCACTTGCTGAGCTGCAGGGTGTCCAGAAGGAGGCGCTTGTGAGCCGGGTCCTGCACCCCAGCTTCCTCCAGATCTTCTTCGGTGATGTCGCTGTAGGGGTAAAAGACGCTGGGAGAAGGGCGAGGTGGTCCAGAGAGCCCGTAGCTCCGCCCCCGAGGCCAGCCCCACCCCCACCCCCCCACCCCCGTCCACCTCCAGCCCCGCCCCCACCTGAGAAACTCCAGGTCGTCCCAGCCATTGTGCACCAGGCCCTCCTCATAGCGCTCCAAGCCGATGGCCCGCAGCCAGGCTCCCATGCCTGCCTCGCCCAGCCCACCAGACCGCCCGACCTGCGGGCACGGAGCCTGAGGGAATAGGGCACGTCAGAGAGAGCACTGAGGGTGCCTCACACAGCAACATTCTACCGCTTGCTCTGGGGTGGGGAGAGAGGCCAGGAGCGGGGCTGATTCATATGACCTCCAACTCCTCCCCAGTGCCCAGCTCAGGGCAGAGGCAACACCACTGAGTGCTGAATGAAGTAAAAGTATACCACGACCCATGGGCAAGCACACACCGACAGCCACCCCTGGTGCACATACCTCTTCTGCCAGGTCCTCCTGAATGCTCTCTCGGATGCGAGGTGGAGGGAAGCTGAGAGGCCGGCCATAGTCCGAGGGCAGTCCCCGGGGCGGCTGCAGCTCCAGGGGTCCTGGCAGGAGCACGGAGCGGCCAGGCCCAGCAGGAGCGTAGTCCACCTCACTCAATGTCTTGGCCATCTGCAGCACTGAGCAGGAGCGGTCATCCCCACTGGCTGCCTCCCCCAGGAAAGTGCTGGTGGGTGAGGGGCCTGGGGGCAGTGGGGGTCTTGGATGGGCCTTGGGAGGTGGTGGGCCACGGGCCTCACCCGCACTGCGGCCCCGGATCACTGGCCCTGGCAAAGGATCCAGGCTGGGGGGCAGGAAGATGGCCGAATCCGGCAGAGGTGGGGGTGGAAAGTCTGGAGGGGGCAGTGTGCCCCCAGACTCTTCATCTGATGAGCTTCCCTCTCCCACACGGGGAGGCCGGTGGCGCCCAAGCTGCGGAGCAGGCACTGTGATGGCCACTTTGTTCTTGGTGGCAGGTGGGACAGGGGCCCTGGCAGGCGAGGGTGGCTCCGGGGGCAGCAGCTGGTGTGGGACCCCTTCAAGGACGTAGTAAGCAGGGTTATTGAAGCTGTTCTTAGGTGAGGGCGCCACCACCCCTTCCAGCTCTGGAGCGCCCTCTGGCTTCAACCTGGGTTTGGGAGCAGAATAACTAAATCAGGACCCAGCAACCCAAAGGGAAGGCGGTGGGTGGGTGCAGTGGAAGGAGAACTGGACTGCGAGTCAGGAGACGTAAGCCCCGGTCCTAGACTTGCACGTGACCTTGAGCACATCACTTTCCCTCTCTGTCCCTTGGGGTCCTCATCTCTAAAACTGGGGAGACAGGGGAGTTGAATGGATAACCCCTAAACTTCCTTGCCTTACTCGCTAAGATTCTGCAATCTTTTTTGATTTTGTAACGGTGAAAGCTGAGCGTAAATGGGTGAAAACAGAGGCCAGAAGGAAGGACAATAAAAGCCTTCAATGAGAATGACCAGCCAGATTCGGAAAGCCTCTGGAGGCATCTGAGGCCGATCTACTGGGGAATCTTACTCAGGGATTCAGGTTAGTTTTACTCAAGCCTAGAGATAAAACCAAGGTGACTGATAACAGCTGAAGATGACTGAAAACACACCAGCAGTTTTTATTTACGTTCAAGTAACAATTGGATATAATTAAAAAGCAAGCCTCACTTTCCCAAAGTATGATCCACAGAATACTACAGTTGACCATTGAACAACACGGGCTTGAACTGCACGGGTCCACTCACACGCAGATTTTTTTCAGTACTGCAACACTACATGATCTACAAGCCACAATGGTTGAACCCGTGGATGTGGAACTGCAGATATGGAAGAACTGGGGATACAGAGGGATGACTCTAAGTTATACACCCCTAACCCCTGCCATGTTCAAGGGTCAACTGTAGTGCCCCAGGATATTAATAGTTATTGCATGGAAAAGTTTCCTGGCCCATTAAGTTTGGGAAACTATATTCAACAGAGTTGAAAAAGGATTTCCTTCCTGTCCACATGCTCAGAGCTTTTGCTGATACTATTGTGCACTGGGAATATCTAAGAAAAGAATCTAGCAACAACCATTTCCCAAACTCATTTGACAACAAACCAGTTACCAGCGGGGGCATCTTGTAGGACAGTGGTCCATAGAACACCCCTAGGGAAATCCGTGCTGAGATGAAGGCCTATCCCCAAACAGAAGGCTCAAGTTAAGTGTTTACACAGAGGGAGCTGTTGCAGAAACAATTTCTAATTCTATTTTTTAAGGCAGGATTGAGAGGAAAGGCTGACTGTGCTCCCTTTGACCAGAGAGCCACACCTTCAGGAGGCCTGGCTGGCCAGTGGCCACGAGCGTAGGGCCCTGGCACCCCCGGCCATGTGGCAGCAGAGCAGCCAAGCAGCAGGTGATCCCCAAGCTGGCCCTGAGAGCCACGCACAGCGATGGATAAAGTCAGGGGGTGACAGTTTCCTTCTCTCACCTGGGGGTCAAGGGCTCCTCCCGGGGAGCAGCTCGAGGTGGGGCTGGGGGCCTCCCAGTTGGTGGTGGTTTCTCTGGTTCTTCAAATAACTTGGAGAGTGGACAGGAGGCCTCTCCGGAGGCTGGCTTGCGGCTCCCTGACCTGCCAGGGGTGCACAGGGGAGGAGAGGTGAAGTAGGGGCTGACCGGGCACCCCTCACGTAGCACACCACACAGCCCCAGCTCACCTGGGCTCCTGGCTGCCTCGGGACACAGAGGGGGCTTTGCTCTTTGCTCCTGCCTCATCCTTATCAATGCTGATCCACTCTGGGGGAGGAAGGGAAAGGAGACTCAAAGGAGACTTGGGGTCCTGCATCCCACAGACACCCCAGTGGGCTGCTAGCCCCTTCCCAGCTACTCCTTAGGGCAGGCCCACCCCCAGACCTGGCTGCAGAACTGCCAAATGTTCCAGGGATTCCAACATGCCCTCCCTGCAGCCCTGGTCCTCCCCTCCTAGACCCGCCCACACCACCCCGTCTTATGCCCCACACCCCTCCCAATGGGGCCCCCACCATAGAGTCGCTCACGGGTGCCCAGGCGCTCTGTGGGCACCCGCACCTTCATGGAGCCACGGATGTTGCCTGTCTCTTCGCCGCGGTGGGACAGGAAGGTCAGGAACTGCTGGGCCGTGCTGCCAATCATGGACTTGAGCGCCACCACGCACTCCCCTGAAGGGCAGATGGAGCAGACCAGCAGACTGCCAAGCCTTTCTAGGGCCCTGCCCGGCTTTCTGTGCCCCTTGGCCCCCCTCGACCCTCACCATAGGATTCGTAGCCGTCCATGGACTTGACTGTGAGCAGGAGGTGCTGGTCCTGCAGGTACTCGATGTCAGCCAGAATGGGCTTGAGCTGGGGCACAGAGAGGCCCAGTGAGGAACAAAGGCCCACCCACCCCCTCCTGCCACACCGCCACTCACCCCACCCTCAAGCTCATCCATGCTCACTCCCATCCACTCTTAGGAAAGATCCTAATCCATAAGGTAGAAGACACAATCCTGCATGGGCCTCTCAGAGCACTTAACAGCCCTGTAATTAATTAATTTTCTGCATCAGCAATGACCAACACAGGACCTGATGTTTAGCAAAGGCTCAAGAGCTATTCATTGAATGAATGAATGAACCAGCTGCAACTTGGCTCCCCCCACTCTCCCAAACAGAGCACGTGCCCTCATCCTCACTCACGCCCACCCCACACACAAGCCTGTGCTGCCGGCTCTGCCCGCCCTCCCAGGCAGGCTCCAGGTGGCGCTCTGCTGCACCTCCCTCTCTGTGTCCTCACCCACAAGCCTCACCGTGGGCAGCTGGCGTGAGGACCACTGCACCTTGAGGAAGTTGATGTTGTCACTGCTCTGGGCATCATTTTCGAAGCTCTTCTTGTACTCTGGGTGGGGGTGGGGGACACCCAACTGAGCGCCACCTCTCAGCTTCCCTTCTCTCTAACTAGAGGGCTGACCACTCTGGGCACCTCGGGCCTCCCATACCCTGTGGCCCACACCCAGCCCTGGGCCCCGCCTCTGACCCTCCAGGCAGGTGGAGTAGAACTCAATGAAGAACTTGGTGCGGCTGGCCGTCTTCACAATGGCCTCGATGCTCTCAAACTCGATGTAGGCCTGGTCTGAGGTCTTTGAGAGCCCTGAGGGGCAAAGGGAGGAATATAGACAGGAGGGCTGAGAGGGTGGCAGAAGGAATGGGATAGAGAGACTGAGTGCTGGGACAGGGAATCAGCAGCCCTGGCAGAGCAGGAGGGAAGGCCAGGAGGGGCCTCCTCCATCCCAAGCAACCAGTAGCGAGACCCCAAAGCCCAGACCTGGGACTGGGACAAACAGACAACCCAAGATGAGAGACTGAGAGAGGACCAGGGACCAGAATGCCTGCAGGATATGCCTGCTGACAACCCACCACACCACCAGGCACACTCGGGTACTCAAGTGGCCCCAGGCAGATAGACACACGTACATGTTTACGTTCACGCTCTTGGGCATGTACCTCCTGTGATGACCCAGGCAACACAGACACCCTCACACATCACATATTCAGAAACATTCCTACATGTACATGTAAACACCCAAACACCCACACCCACACCCACACACACACACACACACATTTAGATGTATTCAAACCTATGCACATCCCCAGGCCAGCACCTGCAGCCACCCAGATGGACGCCACACCCACAAGCACATCCAGAATAGCCACCTTTCTTGGAGATGAACTGAGAGGTAACTCCAACCTCAAATGTCCCAAACACGGGGGAGTGGTCGCTGGTGACGATGTCATCTGTGCAGCCTGGGGAGGGGAGTAGGAATGAGGGCTCAGGGGAAAGCTCCTTATTCTCTGCTGGCACTTCCCAAAGCTGAGGCAGAGTTGGGTCAGTGACCACCCAGGACCACCCATCACCCTGTCTGGGAGGCTCTGACCATAGGAATTGCAGATGATGTGGGTCTCGGGATAGGACTTCCAGAGAATCCGGTCACACCATGAAGGCACGTTGGTCCGGACCTGGGGCAGCGGATGGCAGCATGGTCAGAGGTCAGCTGGGGCCCCACCACAGTGGCCCCAGCGCCCACCTCCTTCCTTGGATCCTCACAACATGCAGGAGCACCCCAGAGGCCCCAAAAGGGGCCACGGAAGCTGGAGCGGTAAGTGCAGAGGCCTGGACCCTTGACCCCACACACACTCTTGATTCACTGCAGCCCTGGGGGGTCTCCCCAGGCCCAGCTCCTTCTCTTCACTCACCCCAGTTGGCTTCTGCTTGTGCCAGGCGTACGTGTCCCGGGAACCCCGCTCATAGCGGTAGGTGGGTGGGAAGGAGATCTCCTCCTCACCTAGGGAAGGCAGGGGGGGGATGGAGGAGTCAGGGCCCGGAAGACCCAGGGATACCACAAGGATCCTGGCCCTCAGGGACCCCCTGCCGGGCCCACACTCACTGAATCGAAGGAAAACCTTGTGCTTTTCCCGCTCCAGGTTGAGCTGGTCCACCCTGAGCAGGGGCTCAAACTCCTTCCTGCTGATGTAGTTCAGGATCTCCTGGGGTGGGGACACAAAGGCTGGAGACTTTCCCCCTCGAGCCAAAGCCAGAGGTGAGAGCCCACCTGGCCCCAGCCCAGCCTCCCTACCAGCCACCTGCTGGGCCCTGCTCACACCTGTATATCCATGTCAAGGCGGTAGTTGAGGTCCCCGAACCAGAAGAGGTGAGTGAAACGCAGAGAGATGTCAAAGGCACTGAGCTGCCGGTCACCCAGCGAGAGCAGCCGCAGGATGTCCAGGTAGTTCTGGTTCCGTCTACAGTGGGGGGTGGGGGGAGGCCTCCAGGGTCAGGTGTCAGGGACAGGCATGAAGGTAAGACATCTCTGGCTGGGGTCAGGGATGGGCCAGGGATCAGGGTCCCTGGGAACAGAGGAAGGAACTGGGGACAAGGTCAAAGTCAGGGAGAGACAGAGGGGTTCTGAGTTGAGGTAAGGAAGAAGGGGGCCTTGGGGACAGGGATGTAGGATGTACTGTAGACTAGGATATGGGAGAGGGAATAGGTCTTTGGCAAAGAGAGGATGAGGCTAAAGAGACAGTTGAGAAGGTGCCCCCTCACCGGGCAGTCTTCTCATTTCCCGAGGTGAGGTGGCAATTCACAAAGCCAAACGAGGTGCCATTGAACATGAAGGAGACACCCACGGCCCCCTTGTTTCCTGTCAGGGCAACAGAAGAAGGCCTGAGTCACCCCCGGTGGGCTCCCGACTCCCCTCTGCCTGTCTAAGCAGCAGTGGGAAGATCCTCCCGACTTCCCCACATACCATGAGGCAGGCAGGCCCCTGCACACACACCCACGCCTTCCTGGGGGTCCACACAGGGCACATGCAGCCCCATCTGGATGGCCTGGGTCTGTCGGCATGTGTGAACAGAGAGCCCCTGGAGGTCACAGGGGACCCCAATGGTGAAGCTGCAAGAACCTGCAGATTCTGAGCAGAATCTATCCTGAGGGACCACTGGACGGCAAACAGGGAGACCTGGGCACTATGCCAGGTGCCGGGCTCTACCACGTACTAGCTGTGTGACCTTGGACAGCTCACTTGACCACTCTGGGCCTGAGTTTTATCATCTAAGAAATGGAGGTAATTATCCTGGCCCTGCCTTCCTGGTGGGGCTGGAAGAGATTTAGAATACGAACATGCTTTGCAAAGTTCAAAGAGTTCTATAGATGGGAAAGCTGAGACTACCCAAAAGGGGGAGACCCTGGACCCTGGGCTGGAGAGGAAGCAAGAAGCGTGGACAGAGGGACCCCACCCTCCCTACTCACCCAGGGTATTGGCGATGCCAGTCTTCACGCTGGATGTACTGACATGGCTGATGCGGTTCTCATGCTCTGGCTTGACCAGCACAGCCACCTTGATGTTCCACAGTGACTGCATGGCAATCTGGGGAAGGGGTGCGGGGTCACCCCTGCCCTGAGCTGGGCCACTGTCCACATCTCCCCCACCCCGCCCAGCCCATACTACAGACTGTTCTGGAAGTCACAAAATAGGAAGGGCTGCCACCCCTTTTTCCTGAGGGACCAGAGAGAAAGAGCCCTTCCCATAGCATAAAGGACTCCAGTTAAACTTCCTAAAGGATATGCCCAGGGACCAGAGGGAGCGCTCTCCAGGGTCGTGCATGAGGTCAAGCAGGATAGTTGGGGGCAGTGTGTGAGGAGGCGGGCTGGACAAGAGGATGACCCTCACCGGGCGGTAATCCAGATCTGTGAGCTCCTTGAGGCTCCCGCGGAGCAGGTCCAGCCACTCGCGGTCGCCCACCGAGTTCTCCTGGGTCCCAAAAACATAGATGTCATGGGGTATGGTCACCGTGACCTCATCCAGGGTCTTCCCCAGACCCTTCGATGTGAACCAAGATGTCACATTTTTTGGAGGCGGCACACTTCCTGGAGGGGGAGTGGATGCAGGTGGTCAGGCCCCTGCATGGGGCCCTTCCTCTCTCCCACCCCAGCCCCTGCACGGGCCTGACCCATGTTCCAGGTGCCTATGAAGACGGAGATCATGTCGGGCTCGTCCTGCTTGGAGTGCTTATTCTTCATGAGCTGCAGCAGCTGGCAGAAGGCTTCCCGCTTCTGGGGGGACAGCAGCCAGTCAGGGGCAGGTGGGTGGCCAGGAAACCCCCTTCCACGGGGACACCCTGCTAGGTGGCAGGTCCAGGAGGAGACGGACATACCTCTCTGGCTCACCACCATACACCCACTCCTCAAGCATACAACAGGTGCTCAGTAAACGTTCACTGAATGAATATTTGAATCCACCCTCAGGCTGCCCACTCTCAGTATACACACTCTCTGCTCCGTCAGAACTGCCCCCACCACGAGGGATGGCATGCCTACATCACGTGTTCCCTCTCTTCCCATCCAGCAGGGACTCCTGCAGCCCCCAGTGGCCTGGCCCACCCGCTGCTCACCCGGGCGCTGACAAAGATGAAGTCCTTGCGCTGTGTCCGGTCCTTCTCTTTCTCAAACACGACGCCCAACTTGTTCTGGACCCGCTGGGACTTAATGAGCTGGCGGACTAGGGGATGGAGGATGGGTCACACCAGCCTGTGCCCTGAGGCCCAGGGGCCCACCCCACCCCCCATCCCAGGGTGGGCCCTGGCTCACTGCGGTCATGCGTGAAGGTCGTCCAGTCCTCCTGTGAGTCCCGCTGTCTCCGCAGTAGCACCAGCCGCCCACCCTCCACGTCCACACTCAGCGTGAACTTCTGTGACTTCCCAATCTTGGTCAGGTCACCCAGGGTCACATCCAGCTTCACCTACAGGCCAGGAGGTGGAGGGGCTGCTGAAAAGACCTGGGGGCAGGCAGCACCCCCTTCACCTCCACCCACTCTTTGCCCTGTGAGGTTCCCCCCCGCCCCCCACCATGTACCTCAAAGGCCTGCACAGGGATGGTCTTGGCCTTACGTGTGGATGGCTGCAGCGGGGTCGGGGGTGCTGTGGAACTCATGTCCTGTAGGGCCTTCAGGGCCTGGAGGGGGCAAGGACAGGGCAAGGTTAGGAGCCTTGCTGAGGGCTGGGGCGGGGAGGGACACAGCTGATGTGGGTCTCAGTGCTAAACTACAGATTCAGGGTTCAGATCAGTTAGAGCAACGCAAGTGGCCAGGGACCGGTGAGTGGGTCAGGGATCAGAGGTCAGGGGTCGGGGCACCTTCTTCTGGATGCCTGACAGGAAGTCCTTTAGCACTGACAGCTTTAGCACCAGGCTCTCTAGCTCCTGCTCCCCAGTCTGTGGTGGGTTCTGCAGGGAGAAAGAATGAGGCTCGTCCGTGAGGCCACCAAGCAGGAGGCACCCCACTCAGCACCAGAACATGAACCCACTCCCCAGAGGTCTCTCCACAATCCCACCTGCTGCTGCAAAAGGCGGGTCACCATGGGCGAGCTCTGCTGGTCAAACACCTTGGACAGGATCTCCAGGCCCGACAGGACCTTGTCCACCTCACTATGGGAAACATCAGGTCAGAACTCCCCACCCCGACCCAAGTATAGGGAAGAGGGGCTGAGTGTGTAGCTTCAGCTGCCACCGAGAGGATACAAGGGTTCAGGCGAGGAAAAGTCAGGAGGCAATAGCTGGTTCCTGGTTCAGGGCCAGAGGTCAAAGGTCAGGGCATTTGTGTAGCAAGGCAGCAGGAGAGGACAGGTGAGAGGTAAGGGTGCAGCGCGTGGAGCTGGATGTCCCAGGTACCTGTGCAGCCTCCGGCATGAGGTGGCAAGGGTGCGGGTGAGGTGCGGCAGGTTGCTGGCTCCACCCCGCACAGCCTCCAGATCCAGCCCGTAGCTACCCTTCAGGTACTCGTGCGAGACAGTGCTCAGCCCATTGGGAGCACTTCAGGAGGGGTTAAGAAGTCAGTGGAGGCCCCGCTGACCCTGTCCCAGCAACCCCACCCCATTCCTAGAGGAGACGGTACAGGTGGCAGTCATAGTACAACAGGCCAGGGTGTCTGCCTCTGGGGCTGAGACAGGGCGGGGGTCCCTGGGGAGGGCTGGGGGCTTAAAGGTCTTCCCACCTTCAGTGAGGACACAGTTCTCAGAGAAGAAAGGGACTTCCTGCTCAGGAGGGGGTTGGGGTCTCACCTCTCAGCAGCCGGAGTCGTGGGGGTCTCAGGGGCTGGCAGGGGGCTGCTGGGCCCGAGGGGGGCAGAAATGCTGGTAGAGCCAGAGCGCGGGGGCAGTGGGGGCTTCTCATCCTCCCCATCTGTGGACAGGGGCCAGTGGGCAGCGGTGTGAGCCCCCTGCCCTCAGTGAAGTACGGGGGACACGATGGCTGTCAGAGACTTGCGTGGAAAGGGGTAAAGGGCCCAGGCACCACGGAGAGTGGCAGCGGGCTTCAGGGGAGTCAGGCTGAGAAGATGGGTTGGGAAGTCGCAGGTAATGGCCGGGGATGGGCGCAGGGAAGGCATTCGTACATCGCACCCCGGGCAGCACCTGAGGCATCGCGGTCATCCGGCAGGTCTGGCTCTCGCTCCCGCTCCACAGGCAGAAGCAGGGCACACACCAGGCCCTGGTTGGGCTGGGCATACAGGCCGATGAGCTCCCCCAGGGTCTGGAAGCGGCGCACAGGCACACCCTGCGAGGTCTGCAGGCCAGCAAGAGTGGGAGAAGCGTCAATCAGCTGGTCCCAAACCTTAGGCTGGAATCAAGGTCAGGGGTCAGGGTCTAAGCTCCTACCTGTACGGCCAGGAAATCTTCTCCATCAGGGAGAATTCGATATGTGTGCACATGCTTCTGATACCTGACAGCAGAGCAGGGGATCAGAATCTGTCACCCCCAGGCTGGGGTCTAAGTCCCAAGACCCCGTTTCCTCCTACCAGCGGGCTCAGCCCCCAGGCCCCTCGTCTAGGTTTCCTTAAAGCTGTTTGCCCAGGCTGCACAGGGTTAATGATGGGGCCAGTCCCCTCTATCCTGCTAGTGCCAAGCAGAACAGGAATGCCCAGACCCACCCACCCCCACCCCAGGCCTACATACACTCCACACCCACTGTAGGGCCCCGGAAGCATCAGGCAGCTCTTTTGTGGCCTCCACAGCTGTCTAAACAGACCCTCTGGGCTTTGGTACCAGTCTGGGCCCCCCGCCAGAGTAAGAGTCCTCAGAGGCCTGGGTAACCCGTCTGCGTGCATGGGTGACGTGCTATCACACGTGTGCCTGCTGCCTGTGTTTACACTGGTGTCTGGCTCTGCTGGAGTCAGGTGTGTCTGGAATAGTTTTGCTGGGGGAGTGTGAGGATATCATTCTAGGGCTTTCTCCCCCCTTCCCCAGACACCAGGAAATTGGGATGACCCATGGGGGCCCTCTATGGGAGAGGTGGGCCTCTAGGAGCCCCAAGCTAAGGAGGGGCAAGAGGGGTGCTGACAGATGGTAGCAACAGCTGAGCAGGTGACAGCTGAGCCTGGCCTGGATGGTACAGGCTGCACTCAGTGGGGGTGGAGGATCCCTCTGCAGCCGCACCTCAGGGCAGGCTTGCAAAGGGGGTCACCTAGGCCGTGTGTGTTGGAGGTGGGTATTACTAGAGAGGACCAAATGCCTATTTGAGGAGACTCTACACCCTAGCCACAGGGCCATCCTCTCCCCTCAGGTAAGCCCCGTCCAGGGGCTCTCCTGACCACTGGGCACAAACTGTGTGGCTATCTGTGTGTGACTGGGTGTGTTGGTTTTTGGACTGTGGGTCTGTGTTTGTAAGAGTAATAGCATCCCATTAACTGAGTCCTGTCTCTGTGACAAGTCAGGTACTCAACGTCCTACAGACGTGATCTCATTTAATCCTCACGTTTTAAGGCAGATATTATTATTATCCCTCTTCTCCAGAAGAGGAAACAGGCGCAAGGTAGAAAAGTGATTTGCCTAAGGTCACAGAGCAAGTAAAAGGTAAGTAAAAGGCAGAGCTGGCATTTAAAGTCAGGACGGAGGCCAGGACCTGTATCCGGGCCTGCTGGTTGGATTGACTGCGCCTGCTGGGGCAGGGCTGTGTCCTGAATGTTTCCCCTGTATGCGTGGGTGGCATATACAGGTAAGCAAGTATGTTTCTGATCACCCACTCCCAGGTTCCTGAGATGCAGGGAGTAACCAGAGTCAGCCGGTAAAGCTGAAGTCCTCACACACAGACAGCCCCTCACCCCACCCGTCCCCTCCCCGGCAATGGAGCCAGGACTTTTCCCTCCTGGGACAATAATGTTCCCATCCAGACA
This sequence comes from Grampus griseus, assembly GCF_964374135.1. NCBI lineage: Eukaryota > Metazoa > Chordata > Mammalia > Artiodactyla > Delphinidae > Grampus > Grampus griseus. The sequence goes on from NC_139002.1 coordinate 60,840,033, forward strand.
CAGGCCCAGCTGTCCCCCTCCCACTCAACAGCTGATCTAGCACCTGCCTCCCTCCCCTCCCTAATTAGGGGGTACGCCTCAGAGAGGGTTGGCATGCAGGACTCTAGGTTATTCATCTGCCTAGGCTGTCCCTCTTCAGTCCCCTATTGGGCCTCAGATATGGGACATAAGCTGAAACTTGAGGGACCCCTTCCTCTTCAGGTCCACTGCCTAGGCCAGGGTTGTTCAACCCTCAGCACCACTGACATTTTGGACTACATAATTCTTTGTGGTGAGGGACAGTACTGTGCATTGTCGGATGTTTAGCAGCAACCCTGGCTTCTACCCACTAGGAGCCAGTAGTACGATCCCAGTTGTGACAACCAAAAATGTCTCCAGACATTGCCAAACGTCCCCTGAGGGGTAAAATCAACCCCAATTGAGAACCACTGGCCTAGGCCAGTGTACACCTAAAGATGTGAGGAGAACAGAAGGGAAAGAGACACAGGGATAGGGACTTGGGAGGGCTCACGGGCCTGAGGAGGAACATAACTAGGTCTAAACAAAGCAGCCCCACCACTTCCCACTCACCACCTCCACTCCAGAGGCCTACAGGAGCCCACCCAATGTCAGATTCTGGGGCTCAGGGGGGCAGCTCAGGAAGAAGACTCCAAAACTGAGAGTGCAAACTCACCCAACACCACTGCCATGCACGGCAGATGAGTACAAGCACAAAACCAGGCCCACTCAGAGAGCTGCCAAGCCTAGCCCCACGCTCAGCACCCACAGCTCAGGGCTAGGGCAGCAGGATCCCAGAGCCAGGGCACACACACTCACTCACTGATTCATGAAATAATGACAGGGAGCCATACTGCCTCACTCCCCTTCTCAACACCACCCTGTCCCCAGCCGCAGTCATACATACCCAGGCAGGCCCCAGCCTCAGTCCCGGGAAACAGAAAGCCCCCTAAGGAAGCTGCTGGGCATCCCCACACACCCCATTAGTTCCTCTGGCCCCAACTCCCACTCAGACACCCAATCCCTACATAAACAGAAGTGCACACAACCGTGGGATGCACATCCTCACCCCTGCCTGGAGGATGGCTGAGGGGGTCTGCCAGAGACTCGCTACACTTTCCCCAATTATAGCGACCCTGGGCCGCAGGACCCCGCATACTCTGCCCTCAGTGCCGCAGCAAGTGCCCCCAGACACACAGCAGGAAGGAAGTGCTCCAGGCATCCTTCCTCAGGCCCAGCAGAGAGCCAAGGCCCCCACTGTGGCGGGCACAGGCGTCCCACTGTCCCGGGCCCTCCCCACAGCACTCAACGAAGCCCGGGCCGTGCCCCCGCCCGCCGGGAGCCTCAGCCCCACTCACAGGACGCAGAGCGCGAAGGCTCCCGCCACGCTCTCGCTGTCTCGGACCAGGAAGCTGCCATCGCGGCCTGCCCGGGCCAGCAGCTCCTCGGCGGCGGCGCGGCTCAGGTCGCGGTGGTACCAGGCGGGGGCCGGGCTGCCCAGAGCGGCCCCAGGCCCGGCGCCCCCTGGGCCCGGCGCCCCGCACGCCGAGGCCATGGCCAGGGCAGGGTTCAGCGCCGCCCGCGCCCACCGCCCCGCGCCATCCGCCCTGGGACGCTCGGCGCTGACGCTGGGACCGGGCCCGGGTACCGGGGCTGGGGACCGAGCCTGATGATCCGCTGGCGGGACCGAGCCGGGGATCGGGGTTCCGTGCTCCGCCGCGCTTGCCGCCCGGTTTGCCGCGCAGCCGCCGCCGCCAGCAGCGCCGGCCTCAACTTGAAGAGAAAGAAAAGTTTGTTCAGAGGCGGCGGGGGAGGGGCAGGAGCGGAGCGCAGTGCCGGGCGGCCGGCCCCCACCCCCACCGCTCGGCCCAAGGCCCGTCCCGCCCCTGCCCTCACCCTCTTCCCCGCGGGGAAGCTGCCCTCTGCATTCCCGCAGGAGCCGGGACCCCCCCAAACCCCAGGGGAGGTCGGCCTCCCAAACCCCACAATGATCCTGCCCAGCCATCACCACCCGGAGAAGATCCAGCTCCTAACGCCCGCCTCCAAGCCCAAGTCAACCCATCCTGCGCCCCGACACTTTGGGATTCCCGATCCCCTCCCCCTCCTTTCAATACTCACAATTATATGACCCCCAACTCCCATAAACGTCTGATTCCACCCCCAAATCCTTTCCATTCGGCCCCCCTACGGACTCGTAGGATCGAGTTACCAAAATCCCCGAAGGATCCCATGATGAACCAACCTCCTGCCGTCTCTCTCCCCATCACCCCCAACTCCCGTGAAATCCAGCCCCTACTTAGACCTGAACCCCCAAAGTCCACTGGGTCCCAGTCCCGCGTGGGGGATCCCCCACAAACCCCCAGAGGAGGTCCAGTGTCCTCGAATTCCCATGCACCGTCCCTGGCAGCCCCTCTCAGCCCAGGCAGAGCCCTTCCCCCCTCTCGGCCAAGTTCCCTGGCACCATCCCCCATACCCGCAGGCCCCGGCCTTGAGGGGTTCAGCAGCCCGAGATCAGGCCTTTCCTTGCCCATCTAAAAGAAAGTTCCCTCAAACCCCCGGGCTCCCGACCTCTCCCCAGAGCCCCGGCCGCCGTACTCAGACCCCCACCTCCTGGGCTGCTCCGATGCCCCCTTCCCCGGGGAAGCAGCCCTGGACTCCCAGCGGCCACTTAAGATGGCCATCCTCTGCCGCCGCACCCCCCCACCTCGCCTTCCGCCCCGCCCGCCGCCCCGCCCCCGCGGCTCTCCGCCGAGCCGGGGGTAGAACCCGCGCCCCGCCTCGCCCGGCCCAGTGCCTTGATTCCGGAGCCGCTAACCAGCCGATTGACCTCGGGCGAGTCACGGCGCCTCTCAGAGCCTCGCCTTCCGGCTCTGTAAAATGGGGATAACTTTATGAGGGCAGACTCAATAGGACCGTTCTTGTAAAGCTCTCCGCACGGGGCCTGGCATTCAGTGGGCGCTCCCGAACAGCGGCTATTTTTATTATTAATTAAGGAGTAACGAAGGTGACAGCTGTGTAAACTGTAAAGCGAGGCAATGGAACGAACGAGTATTATTAGCACCCGCCCCCATCCCAGCTACTCCCTCCAAGTCAACAAACTCGAGCCTCTGTGGGCGGGACGCGGAGCCAGGAGCGCCCTAGACCAGGCTCGCTCCGACAACCCCCGGCCCCTTCCCCTCCCACAAGGGGCGGTAGGGCCCCCTGGGCCTCCCGGAAAGGGGGCGGGGTCCTTAGGAGGGTCTGGCCCGCCCCTCCCCACAAAAAGACCTAGCCGGTGGCGGCGTCTCCTGGGAGTCCGCTTCCTGCCCCGCCCCTCCGCCCCCTGGATCCTTAAAGGCGCAGGCCTCCAGCCTGGCTCCCATTGCTGCCAACTCTTAGGCCGCTGTCGGAGGATCCCCTTTAACCTGCGAGAGAACTTTCACTTTGCTAAATTGAACCTGTGTCTGGGTCAGTTCCGACGAGCTCCTTTCTCTGTTTCAAATGTGCATTGACTTCACCCAGCTGGAGCAAAGCCTGGGACGTGGAGCGGGGTCTGTGGGGCCTTCCAGACTAGGTAAATGTAGTGACTGAGACTCACCCACACGGTAAACAGCGTCTCAGGACCCCTCCAGCAACCCAATAACTCGTCCTCCAATCTGTGGCCAGCTTCCCCTATCAGTCACCTCTTGGTATGAGGCGGCGGGAGAGACCTGGACTACGAGTCTTCACTTCTGGGTTCTCGTCCTAGCTTGATGACACCTCCTGCCTGGCGTTCTCACACAGGTACCTGCGCCTCTCTGACGATAACTGCGGTTGGGATGTGGAGACAAAGGCTTCCCCAGGGGGAAAGGGGAAGGGGGAGACCCTGAGATATAAACTCAGGCCCAGTTCCTGGGGGCTGTGCAACGACAGAGCAATCCTCTAGGAGAGGCATATCTACCAACCCTGGAGGGGACAAAGGTGCCAGAGAAGTTCCTGCCCCTGGGAAGCCCCTAAGGGTTTCCGCCGCTTTTCCAGCCACGCTTCCAGGATACAGCAGGGCTGAACCAGTGCAAGGCTCCGGAGTATTTCCTCCCCAGGAACCTCACAGATGCTCTCCCCAATCTGCTGTCTTCCTCCTCTGAGGCTCCCAAGCCCCAACTCTGCCCCTTCAATCCACATGGGTGAATTTATTTTCACACCAGACCCGCTGCACCCCCTGCCCCGGGAATCCAAAGCCTTCCCTGGCTCCCATCCCCAGCTTTCCCAGAGCAGCAGAGCTGAGCACAGAGCCAGGCAGACAAGGCCTGGGGGAAAGGAAGGGTATTTGGGGCCCAGTATAAATAATGAAGTTCTGGACTTGGCGCTCTCATTTGGGGCTACAAGGGCAACAGGATCCCTGAGGACTATTAATGTGCAGGCACTAGGCACACATGGTTTTTAGGCAACATTTAACAACCATGAGAGAAGGAAGGATTATTATCTTCATTTTATTGAGGAGGTATGGTTTAGAGCAGTCAAGCAACTGCTTCACTTTCACATAGTAGCAGAGCTGGGTTTCAAACCCATGTCTCATTTCTCTAATCTGAAGGAATCCAAAAACTATGGAATCTGCCCTCTACCACCCACAAACTCACAACCAAAATAATTCATCAGACACGGATGTGTTGGTCTGTTTTTTAGAACTGGCTGTCAGAGAAACCACAGGCCCCACCATGGAGCAGGAACTAGATGACAGAGGGATGGGTAATGGATGGAGGCATGCTTATGGCTTCCTCATTTGTGGGAGCTGAGCTGAGCCCAGCCTGGTCATCAAACCTGAGGACTGTCTGGGGATGGCTGGACTCATTCATGGAGCCAGAGTGGCAAAATCAGGGCCAGGCAGAGCAGGAGAGGTCTAATCCCCTGGGGCATGGCCCCAGCACTCATGGCCAAGGCATAGAACCTCGCCACCTCCTCGTTGGGGTTGCCCTGGGCGGGGTCGAACCACATCTGGATGCAGCGGCCACTGCCCCGGCTGTAGTTGCTGAGCTTGTAGGAGTTACTCCAGAGGCCCTCACACAGGGCTGCTGGCGTGGGGAAGTAGAACTCAAATGTGCCACAGGTGGTCCCAGTTGGGCACTTGTTAGATCCTGCAGGGGGAGAGAGGGTAGGCACGGACATTCAGCCCCTGGGCCCAAAACTCATTTCTGGCCCCCCTTAGAAATACTTGCCCAACCCCAAATCCTCAAACCCCCTTTCTCCATTCTCCACCTCCATCTCCCCACCCTCAGGCCCTCACCTGAGGTCCAGTTCCAGCCTTTGTGCCAGTCGGCCTTGCAGGTGTAGGAGGTGCGGCAGTCTTCCCACCAGCTCTGACAGTCCTCTTTGCACAGGGGCACGTTCAGGAACCGTTCTTTGCGCCAGCTCTGGTTCACCTGGGGGGAGCCGGGGGAGGGAGGGCTCCAGTCAGCCTGAGATGTTGGTAGGAACAGCCTTGACTGAGTTGGGCGACAGCCTGCTGGGGTGGGGTGAGGGAGACACCAATACCTCCTGGATCCAGGGCCCCAGGTTAGGTGAGCACTCGTAGAGGCAGTTGTCCTGAATGAAGTGGCGCTTGCAGGCAGGCTTCATCTTGCCACAGTGCTCCCAGTTAAAGTTATACAGGGAGGAGGTGTCCCTGTGCAGCTCCTGGCTGACTTTGGCAGAGCAGCAGGCATTCTTCTTCCAGGGGATGCACTGGGGGGGGGGGGGGGGAGACATGAGACTAACTGCTTCCCCGACCACAAGCTCTGCCACCTCCAGCCTCTTCCCATTTGGCTCTTGCCCTCCTGCCCCAGGTAGGTTGTCCTAGGAACGCTCGCTGTTAGGACCTCTCTGTCCTTGGCCTCCAGAAACTCTGGTCTTGGGAGAGACTCAATTACAACAGTGTGATGGGGAGGCAGGGGTGGTGAGAGCCTGGGAGAGACCCTGCCTTGGGGAGACAATAGTTTTCATTTATACAGCGCTTGATACTTTATACAAAGTATTTTATTTTTTCACTAAAAAATAATTACTGAGTACTTGTTTTATGCCAGTTGCTGTTCTAGATGCTGGGAATATAGAAGAGAACAAAACAGAAATATGTGTTCTGGTGAGGGGAGACAGTAAGAACTAAAAGAGAAAAAATATATATCAAGATCCGATCAGTTATATGGAGGAAATTACAGCAGGGAATGGAAATATGGAGTATGGGATGACTGTTGAAATTTTCTGGCTGGCTGTGAACAGCCTCACTGGAAGGTGGCATTCTGAGCAAAGGAGGAAAGGGGATACGCTATGCAGTAATATACGCTGAAGTCTCTCACCCTTTAAACCCCTGGAGTTGCCCACCTCAGTCCTACCCCTACCCCACCACAAGGGCAAGTCCTGTCCCATTCCTTTGTGTGTCTGTGTGCTTCTCTGGGCCTCAGTTTCCTAATTTGTGTCATGTGGAGGAGAACATCATCTACCCACATCACAGGACCCCTGAGAATATGAAATCACACACGGAAAACACATGACACCTGGTAGGTGCTCAGTAAACGATCATTCCGCCTTATTGCCGACACGGTGTCCTATCCTGAGCAGGCCACCCCTAGAATCACGCCAGCCACTCCCCCGCATCCTACCTTCACCTTCTCCCACAGTGATAATTCAGGATGTGTGTGTGTGGTGAAGGGGCTGACCCCGCGACCCCTCCCTCGCCACCCTGACTTCCTCTTCCTTGTCTGAACAAGTCCCCTCCCTGCCCAGAGCCACAGTCCATCCTCACCTGGTCATGTAGCTTGTCCTCAGGGCCTGGCTTTACCTTGTGGTGCTTGGCATCCATGCAGACGTTGAGCAGGTCTGTCCTGGGCTGGGCACTGCACTGGTAGGCCATCCAGGCCAGAAACAGCAGAAGGGGTGTTAATTTCCAGGGCATGCCTTTCTTTTCCTGCAGAGGCAGCTGTGGTGAGGGAGACCAAAGCCTGAGGGGAGAGAGTCCCATGCAGGGTGCCCCCTTCACCTCTTGCCTCAGTCTCCCCAGCTCCACACTGAAGGATGGGGTCAGACCCTGTTCCTTCAGTGTTGGGGTCCTGAGGCTCCTTGAGACTGAAGTAGAGAAGATCGGCAAAAGGGGTGGCTCCCTCACCTCAGGCTCGAAGGGCTCAGAAGGGGATCTGGGATTAGAGGGTGAGCCCTGGGGGAATCTTCCCAAGGTGGAGGAGATGCCTTGTGCTCTCACCTTCTCTCTGGACTTGATCTAAGAAAAGTAACTAAATAATTCAGGTCCATGCTCTGCTCCCCTGAAAGGGGCCAGGGACACACAGTGCCCTCATCCTATGTCCAGCAAGTGCCCTGCCTTTACACCCTGGATCACCTGGGTTCCCATGCCAGGTTAGAAACCCTGTTACCCTTGGGGTGGCAGCGACCCAGCTCTGCTGAGTTCTCCTGATCAGCACAAGGATCAAGTGAGGTAACACGCAGGATGGTGTTTGGTTAAATGATACAGAAATGACAAGGGTGGTTTTTTTTGTTTGTTTTTTTAAAGATTCCACATATAAGACAATGATACTTGTCTTTCTCTGTCTGGTTCATTTCACTTAGTATGATAATCTCTAGGTCCATCCATGTTGTTGCAAATGGCATCGTTTCATTCTTTTTTATGGCTGAGTAATATTCCATTGTATATATGTACCACATCTTCTTTATCCACTCAGTCTGTTGATGGACATTTAGGTTGCTACTGGGACTCTACTTTTTTTTTTTTAATTTATTTTTGGCTGCATTAGGTCTTTGTTGCTGCACGAGAGCTTTCCTTAGTTGTGTCTAGTGGGGGCTACTCTGCGTTGCAGTGTGCAGGCTTCTCATTGCAGTGGCTTCTCTTGTTGCGGAGCACGGGCTCTAGGCACGTGGGCTTCAGTAGTTGTGGCACGCAGGCTTGGTAGTTGTGGCACGTGGGCTCTAGAGCGCAGGCTCAGTAGTCGTGGCACATGGGCTTAGTTGCTCTGCAGCATGTGGGATCTTCCTGGACCAGCTCGAACCCGTGTCCCCTGCCTTGGCACGCAGATTCTTAACCACTGCACCGCAAGGGAAGCCCCTGGGGTGGTTGTTTTTAAACAGCTTTGCTTTCTCAGACTTTTTCCTTCCCTATTCTCTGAAAGCCATTTCCTCCTGTCCACCCCCCACATCGTGACTCTGGCCTCCTCAGCTCTTTCTGGACAGATGCACCAGATCCCTACCTTATCCCTCAAAACACAAATGCAGGACCCTAGGACCTGAGGGACAACATAAAAGTCCCTCACATTGGAGCTGCTAACCAGACAAGCACTTAGAGTCGTGGGAGACCCCCAGCAAAAGTGACGGCCCACTACTCTGTCCATGACTGCCTCTCACCTTTCACCCCGCCCATGACAGATCTTTTCCTTTAGGCTCTGTCACCGAGGGACCTAAGAGTTGATAATAGAGACTTTCCTCTCCCTCCCCATCCTCCATGCAGTTGATCACCAAGCCCTGGCAAGGTCTCTCCGAAAACGTTTCTGGAATTCACTTCCCTTGGCTCTGTGTTTGGGGTAAGGTCTTCCCTCCTCCAGTTTCTTCCCCTTCAAGTCACCTTCCCCGCAGGAGCCAGAGTGATCTTTCTAAAGAGAGGTATGCCCCGCCCCTATGCGCCAACCTGCCAAGTCTCCCCAGTGTCCTGTCACCATCCCCTCCTTAGGGCAACTTGCCTGAGCCTCCTTTGCTGCTGGGCGCACACACAAGTCTGGATTGGCCTGTCTTCAGGTTGGCAGCAGCTCCAAGCCGCAGCACTGCCCTCTGTGTTCTCTGTCCTCAGCGCCGGATAGACTGACTAGGAGCTCTGGGAAGCATAGATACAATTTCCTCTTTCAGCTTTCCTCCTGCTCTTCCTTCTCTTCCGATCCCACCCTCTTCAGGGTTGCTTTAGTCTGTCAAATGATCCATTCCTGTTTTCATTCATCTCTTTATTTGTTAATTTCTTCATTCCAGGGTCTACACATTCAACATGCATCAAAATCTAGATGATTGCTCATCTCCAAGGGGGATCTGAATTTTTGACCCCAAGCGGTTGTTAGGATAAAGCTGACTTGAGGGGAATGGGACCTAGTGAGAAAGAACCCAGGCTTTGGGGCCAGGTCATGGGACCCAGTGATAGCTCCATCCCTCCCACAACTGTGGGAAATATCACTGAATCTTTCTCAGCTTCAGTTTGCTCACAAGAAGATTGTTGAGAATTATATGTAGAAAAGCCTGACATATACTGAGTAGGCTTAAAAAAAATTTTAATTAACTATATTTGATTTATAATATTGTGTTAGCTTCGGGTGTACAGCTTCAGATTCTTTTCCATTATAGGTTATTACAAGATATTGAATATAGTTCCCTATGCTATACAGTAAATCCCTGTTGTTCATCTATTTTATATATAGTGGTGTGTATCTGTTAATTCCATACTCCTAATTTATCCTTCTCCCTCCCCTTTCCTGTGAGGTAACCATAAGTTTGTTTTCTATGTCTGTGACTCTGTTTCTATTTTGTAAATAAGTTGATTTGTATTATTATTATTTTTTTTTTGGCCACACCACATGGCAATGTATTATTTTTTTAGATTCCACATATAAGTGATATCATATAATATTTGTCTTTTTCTGCCTGACATTTCACTTAGTATCATAATCTGTACATCCATTCATATGCTGCAAATGGCAATATTTCATTTGTTTTTATGGCTGAGTAATATTCCATTGTGTGTATATACCACATTTTATCCATTCATCCATCCATGGACATTTGAGCTGCTTCCACCTTTTTTTTTTTGCTGTACGTGGGCCTCTCACTGTTGTGGCCTCTCCCGTTTTGGAGCACAGGCTCTGGACGCGCAGGCTCAGTGGCCATGGCTCACGGGCCCAGCCACTCCACGGCATGTGGGATCTTCCTGGACCAGGGCACGAACCCGCGTCTCCTGCATCGGCAGGCGGACTCTCAACCACTGTGCCACCAGGGAAGCCCTGCTTCCACCTTTTGACTACTGTAAAGAATACTACTATGAACACATCCTCTTTTTCCATTCATCTATTGATGGACATTTAGGTTGCTTGAGTAGGCTTAAATGGCAGCTATCAGATTAATTTATGAGCAGCCAGATGGACACAGGTAGAAGATGAGGTACAGAAGTCCAGGGTCACAGAGAAAAATTGTCTCAAATCTGATAAATGAGAATACCTCAATTAAACAATATTTTAGCCTTTTAAAAAATTGTAAAATACAGACTATATAAAATTTACTGCCTTAACCATTTTAAGTATACAATTCAGTAGTGTTAAGTATATTCATATTGTTGTGCAACAAATCTCTAGGGCATTTTCATCCTGTAAAACTGAAACTCTATTTCCATTAGTCAGCAGCTCCCCATTTCCTTCTCTCCCCAGTCCTCAGTAACCACCGTTCAACCTTCTGTCTCTAAGAATTTGACTGCTCTAGATATCTCATATAATTGGGGTCATACATTATTTGTCCTTTTGTGACTGGCTTATTACACTTAGCATAATGTCCTCAAGGTTCATCCATGTGTCAGAATTTCATTCCTTTTTATAGCTGAATAATATTCCATTGTGTGTATATACCACATTTTATCCATTCATCCATCCATGGACACTTGAGCTGCTTCCACCTTCTGACTATTGTGAAGAATGCTACTATGAACACAGGTATACAACTATCTCTTTGGGACCCTGCTTTCAATTCTTTTGGATATATAACCAGAAGTGGAATAGCTGGATCATATGGTAATTCTATTTTCAATTTTTGAGGAACTGTCATACTGTTTTCCAAAATGGTTGCACAATTTTACATTTCCACCAGCAGTGTACAAGGATTTCAGTTTCTCCACATCCTGGCTACACTTGTTATTTTCTGTTGGTTTGTTTGTTTCTTTAATTGTAGCCATCCTAGTGGATATGAGGTGGTATGTCACTGTGGTTTTGATTTGCATTTCTCTAATGATTAGTAATGTTGAGCCTATTTTTGTATGCTTGTTGGTAATTTGTATATCTTCTTTGGAGAAATGTTTATTCATGTTATTTGCCCATTTTTTAATCAGGTTATTTTGTTTTTGTTAAATTATAGGAGTTCTTTATATATTCTGGATTAACCCCTTATCAGATACATGATTTGCAAATATTTTCTCCCATTCTGTATGTTGCCTTTCATTCTATTAATTGTCTTTTGCTGGACAGAAGCTTTAAATTTTGATGTAGTCCAGTTTGTCTTTTTTTTCTTTTGTTACCTGTGCTTTTGCTATCATATCCAAGAAATCACTGCCTAATGTAATATTATGAAGCTTTTCCCCTGCGTTTTCTTACAGTTTTATAGTTTTAGCTCTTATGGTTAGGCCTTTGATCCATTTTGAGTTAGTTTTTGTGTGTGGTGTAAAATAGAGTCCAGCTTAATTTTTTTGCATGTGAATATTCAGTTGTGAACGTGCACCATATTTTGAAAAGATTATGCTTTCCCCTCTTGCATTGTCTTAGCACTGTTGTCAAAAATCTGGACTCTCAACTCCATCCTGCTACTGTACTGTCTTATAGTTTTGTAGTAAGTTTTAAAATCAGGAAGTGTGACTCCTCTAATTTTGTTCTTTTTCAAGATTGTTTTGGCTATTGTAGGTCTCTTTCATGTCCATATGGATTTTAGGATCAGGTTGTCAGTTACTCCAAAATAGCCAGCTGAGATTTTGATAAGAATTGAGTTCAATCTGTAGATCAATTTGGGAAGTATTGTCCTCATAACACTATCAAGTCTTCTCATTGATGAACATGGAATTTCTTTCCATTTATTTAGGGTTTGCATTTCTTTCAACAATGTTTTGTAATTTTCAGTGTACACGTTTTGTTGTTGTTGTTTTTTAATTTGGTCTCGCCATGTGGCATGTGGGATCTTATTTCCCTGTCTAGGGATTGAATCCGCACCCCTTGCAGTGGAAGCACGGAGTCTTTTTTTTTTTTTTTAATTCTTTATTGGAGTATAATTGCTTTACAATGGTGTGTTAGTTTCTGCTTTATAACAAAGTGAATCAGTTATACATATATCCCCATATCTCTTCCCTCTTTCGTCTCCCTCCCTCCCACCCTCCCTATCCCACCCCTCTAGGTGGTCACAAAGCACCGAGCTGATCTCCCTGTGCTATGCGGCTGGGAAGCACGGAGTCTTAACCACTGGACTGCCAGGGGAGTCCCCTGTGCAAGTCTTTTACTTCGTTTGTTAAATTTTTTCCTGTGTATTTGATTCTTTTTTAAGCTATTGTGAATGGAACTGTATTCTTCTTTTTTTTTTTTATCCTGGGCCACACATTTTATTTTATTTTTTTTATTTTATTTTATTTTTTTAAAATAAATTTATTTATTTATTTAATTTATTTTTGGCTGCGTTGGGTCTTCATTGCTGTGCACGGGCTTTCTCTAGCTGCGGCGAGCGGGGGCTACTCTTTGTTGCGGTGCGCAGGCTTCTCATTGCGGTGACTTCTCTTGTTGCAGAGCACGGGCTCTAGGCACAAGGGCTTCAGTAGTTGTGGCACGCGGGCTCAGTAGTTGTGGCTTGTGGGCTCTAGGACGCAGGCTCAGTAGTTGTGGCGCACGGCCTTAGTTGCTCCGCGGCATGTGGGATTTTCCCGGACCAGGGCTTGAACCCGTGTCCCCTGCATTGGCAGACAGATTCTCAACCACTGCGCCACCAGGGAAGCCTGGAACTGTATTCTTAAATTTATTTTTGTATTGTTCATTGCTAGTGTATAGAAATACAAATGATTTTTGCATATTGATCTGGTATCCTACAAAGTTGCTGAACTCATTTGTTAGTAATCATGTGTTTGAGGATTCCTTAGGATTTTCTATATAGAATATCGCATCATTTGTGAATAGAAATTGTTTTACTTCTAACATTCCAATTTGTATGGATCTTATTTCTTTTTCTTCACTAATAGCCCTAGCTACAACTTTTGTACAGTGTTGAGTAGACATGATGAGAGTGGATATACCTGTCTTATTGCTGATCTTAGGGGTAAAGCCTTTTGGCATAGAACAGGATGTTAGCTGTGGGTTTTTCATAGATGTCCTTTATCACATTGGGGAAAATCCCGTCTATTCCTTGTTTGTTCAGTGCTTTATTTTTTTTATTTTTATTTTTTTTGCGGTACGCGGGCCTCTCACTGTTGTGGCCTCTCCCGTTGCGGAGCACAGGCTCCGGACGCGCAGGCTCAGCGGCCATGGCTCACAGGCCCAGCCACTCCGTGGCATGTGGGATCTTCCCGGACCGGGGCACGAACCCGTGTCCCCTGCATCGGCAGGCGGACTCTCAACAACTGCGCCACCAGGGAAGCTCAGGATAATGATTTTTTTATCTGCTAATCTCTGCACTTTTATTGGGAGTATTTAATCCATTTATATAAAATGTAATTACTAATGATATGTTTTACATCTTTAATTTTATTTGTTTTATATATGTTGTTTGTCTTTTTTGTCCCTCCGTTTCTCCATTACTGCCGTCTTTGTGTTTAATTCATATTTTGTAGTGTACCATTTTAATGCCTTTGTTGTTTCTTTTACTATAATTTTTGAGTTTTTTCTTACTAGTTGCTCCGAGATTACAACTAACATCATAATTTATAACAATCTAGTTGATGTTAATACCGAGTTTCAATAGTATTCAAAACGTTGCTCCAATATAGCTTCATTCCCTCCCCCACTCCTTTGTACTATTATTGTCATACAAAGTATAATTTTACACATTATGAACATATCAACAGACTTTTAATAAGTATTATTTTACACAGCTGTCTTTTTCCATTAGATAGGATAAGTGTTACAACATAAATACATTTATACCATATTTTATATTTCTTTGTATATTAACTTTTACTTATGCTCTTGATTTCTTCATGGGGATTCACATACTGTCTGGTGGCCTTTCATTTCAGCTTGAAGAACAACCTTTAGTATTTCTTGTAAAGAAAGTCTGCTAGCAACAAATTCTCTCACTTTTGGTTTATTTGGGTATGTCTTAATTTTGCCTTCCTTTTTTTTTTAAATATTTATTTGGTTGCACTGGGTCTTAGTTGCAGCATGTGGGCTCCTTAATTGCAGCACACGGGCTCCTTAGTTGTGGCATGTGAACTCTTAGTTGTGGCACGCATGTGGGATCTAGTTCCCTGACCAGGGATTGAACCCAGGCCCCCTGCATTGGGAGCGCAGAGTCTTAACCACTGTGCCACCAGGGAAAGTCCCTCTCCTTCATTTTTGAAGGATAGTTTTTCCGGTTATAGAATTCTTTTTTTTTTCTTTTTCTTTTTTTTTTTTGGATAAACTGTGCAGCTTGTGGGATTTTAGTTCCCTGACCAGGGATTAAACCCATACCCTTGGCAGTGAAAGCAGGGAGTCCTAACCACTGGACCACCAGGGAATTCCCCTTGGTTATAGAATTCTTGATTGAGCTTTTTCACTGCAGCACTTTGAATATATTATCCCACTGCCTCCTGGCCTTCATCGTTGCTGATGAAACATTAGCAGTTACTCTTATTGAGGGTATTTTGTACATGATAAGTTGTTTTTCTATTGCTGCTTGTAGGATTCTCTCTTTGTCTTCCAGTAGTTTGACTCTGATGTGTTTAAGTGTGTATTTCTTTGAGTTTATATTATCTTGACGTCATTGAGCTTCTCAGATGTGTAGATTAATTTTTTTTATAAAATCTGAGATTAGGCCACGATTCCTCCAATACTATAATATTTATATCTCCCCCCCCCTTATAAAACTCCCATTGTGCATATTTTGGTATGCATGATGGTTACCACAAGTCCCTGAGGCTGTGTTCATTTTTCCCTTTTTTTTTTTGGTTCTTAAGAATGGACAATTTCTGTTTTCCATCTTCACATTTATAGATTCTTCAAACCTGAAGCCACTTCAAACCTGCTTTTGAGCACCTCTAATAAAAAAAACTTTTATTCAGGCTTTCGTTTTTTAGAGCAGCTTAAGGTTCACAATGAAATTGAGGGGAAGGTGCAGAATTTTCCTATATATCCCCTGCCCCCACACGTACATAGCTTCCTCCATTATAACATCCTCAACCAGAGTGGTAACATTGTTACATTGATGAACCTACATTGACACATCTTAATCAGCCAAAGTCCATAATTTATATTAGGGTTCACTCTTGGTGTTGTACATGCAATGAATTTGGACAAATGCGTAATGGTATCCATCATTATAATATACAGAGTATTTTCACTGCACTAAAAATCCTCTGTGCTCTGCCTACACCCCCCTCCCCACAATCCCAGCAACCACTGATCCTTTTGCTATCTCTATACTTTTGCCTTTTCCAGATGTCATATAGTTAGAAACATACAGTATGTAGCTTTTTCATATTGGCTTCTTCCACTTAGTAATATATATTTACGGTTCCTCCATGTCTTTTTTATAAAATATTTATTTATTTAATTTATTTATTTTCTTTATTTTTTTTGGCTGCGTCTGGTCTTAGTTGCGGCATGCGGGCTCTTCGTCATAGCGCATGGGCTTCTTTATGGTTGTGGCATGCAGGTTTTTTTTCTCTAGTTGTGGTGCACAGGCTCCAGGACACGTGCGCTCTGTAGTTTGCGGCACATGGACTCTCTTGTCAAGGCACTCGAGCTCAGTAGTTGTCGTGTGCCAGCTGAGTTGCCCCGCAGCATGTGGGATCTTAGTTCCCCGACCAGGGATGGAACCCGCATCCCCTGCATTGGAAGGTGGATCCTTAACCACTGGACCACCAGGGAAGTCCCCAGTTCCCCCATGTGTTTTCATGGCTTGATAGTTCATTTCTTTTTAGTGTTGAATAATATTCCATTATCTGGTTGTACCACAGTTTATTTACTCACTCACCTACTGAAGGACCTCTTGGTTGCTTCCAAGGTTTAGCAGTTATGAATAAAGCTGCTCTAGACCTTAATGTGCAGGTCTTAGTGTAGAAATAACTTTTCAACTCCTTTGGGTAAATACTAAGGAGCATGAGTGCTGGATCATGTGGTAAGAGTATGTTTAGTTTTTTAAGAAACCATCAAACTATCTTCCAAAGTGGCTGTATTACTGTGCATTCCCACCAGCAATGAGTGAAGGTTCCTTTTGCTCCACATCCTCGCCAGTATTTGGTGTTGTCAGTGTTCCAGATTCTGGACATTCTAATAGGTGTGTAATGGTATCATGTTGTTGTGTGTGGTTTTTTTTTTTTTTTTTTTTTGGCTGTACGCAGGCCTCTCACTGTTGTGGCCTCTCCCATTGCGGAGCACAGGTTCCGGACGCGCAGGCTCAGCGACCATGGCTCACGGGCCCAGCTGCTCCGCGGCATGTGGAATCCTCCTGGACCGGGGCACGAACCCGCGTCCCCTGCATCGGCAGGCGGACTCTCAACCACTGCGCCACCAGGGAAGCCCTTGTTGTTTTTTTAAAATAAATTTATTTATTTATTTATATATGGCTGCGTTGGGTCTTCGTTGCTGTGTGTGGGCTTCTCATTGCAGTGGCTTCTCTTGTTGTGGAGCACAGGCTCTAGGGTGCAGCCTCAGTGGTTTTGGCGCATGGGCTTAGCTGCTCCGCGGCATGTGGGATCTTCCCGGACCAGGGCTCAAACCCGTGTCCCCTGTATTGGCAGGCGGATTCTTAACCACTGTGCCACCAGGGAAGCCCCATGTTGTTGTTTTAATTTGCACTTCTAATGACATATAATGTGCAGCATGTTTTCATATGCTTATTTGCCATCTGTATATCTTCTTTGATGAAGTATTTGTTAATTAATATCTTTTGCCCATTTTTTTTTAATCAGGTTGTTTTCTTATTGTTTAGTTTTAAAAGTTCTTTGTATATTTTGGATAACAGGCATTTATCAGATATATCTTTTGCAAATATGTTCTCTCAGTCTGTGGCTTGTCCTTTCACCTTTCACTCTCTTGATAATGTCTTCTTTTTTTTTTTTTTTTTGACATGTTGCACGGCTTGCAGTATCTTAGTTCCTCAACTAGGGATCGAACTCAGGCCCCGGCAGTGAAAGCACTGAGTCCTAACCACTGGACCTCCAGGGAATTTCCAACAATGTCTTTAATCACGCAAAAAATTTTAATTTTGACTAAATCTAGCTTATCAGTTCTTTCTTTCATGGATCTTGCCTTTGGATCATCACCTAACCCAGAGCTGAGGGATTGGAGCCTTCTCAGGTATTTCCTGGACATATTCACAGTTCTGCAAATGCACATGAATTCAAGATCCCCAGGTAGAGATGTCAGAGCTTTTCAAAGCTCCCTTTTGGCATCTCATTCCCTGATGTTCCTTTTAAGTTTTTTGTCCTGCCTCTTGTTTGCCACAACTGATAGGAAGCTGGGATGTCAAATAATTTGCTGCTGATTATTTAGACAAACACCTAGGCGTTGGGTTTCTCACTGGGTGGGCTCTGAGTCAGACAAGCCTTGTGAATGGGGCTCTTAACAGAGCTTCCAGATAGATCAAATAGTGACAGTTCTCTAGGGATAGGGCTTTTTGGGGAGATCCACACCCACTCTGCCCCCTCTAGTGGCTGCTAGGCCACTGGTTTTCATAGCTACTGTAGTTGTGAGGCTGCTGATTTTGGAGACTACTGTGGAGTTGGGGAGAGGAGGATGGGAAAAAGCAAATAAAAGTACCACAAAGCTCACTGTTCCTACTGATATTCAGCCATTTTTCTTGAATAAATTCTCCGTAGGTTTTTGAAAGCTTTGATTAATTTCCAGAGTTCTGGAAAAGTTGATTTTGACAAGTTTTGCCAGTGTTATTGCTTTTATGGGGGAGTGGATTTTCAGATGTCCTTACTCTGTCATTCCAGAAGTGCTTCTTCAGATTACTTCTATTTTAAGAAGCATAAAGCTTTAAATAATATTGGTCACTTGTAAGTAAAATGGTTTTCGAGTATACAGTCTATTGTTAACACGAATAAATAAAAGTTATTTTTTGTTTCCTGTGTGTTTTGCCCTCATAGCAAAGTTTAGGTCGTTATCAACCTGAATTTGAACTTTCACTTCTCAAAAAAGCATGTTAATTTTTTGGGCTTTGTGCTGACTTGCATCATGCTCTTGGGTCATGATATAACATGAAACAATAGGATCCCTCATTTCTAGAGAAGTTAAAATTCTTGGTGACAAGGTTGTTATAAAATATAGTTTTCGTATTAATAACACAGCCAAGACTGAGGTTATTTCCTGACAACACTTTTTTTTTTTTCTGTTTCCCTTCTCCAAGATCAGGTCCTAAATTCAGAATAATAAAACTATCAAGGCATATTTTATACCAAAATCATCTTGGCACTTCCCAGACAGCTGCTAGAATACATAAAAAATTTGTTCCCTCACAGCATGGTACTCATAAGTAAAGAAGGAGGCAAGGAGGGATGCTAAAAATAGTTAGGTATGATTGGTATGCTCCATGTTTTAAAATTCAGCTTATCAGTATCATAAGAGCTGCCCTGTACATCATGTTCACATTGTGGAGAAAGATGTTAGAGCAAAGAGAAGAATTCGTCCTTTCTAGAGGATTTTTATACAAGGTAAAGGATTGTGTCTGTGAATGTTTAGTGATTACAGACTTTCCCACATGAGTAAAAGCACACGCATTTTAATAACAAGGGTCTGCATGACGACTGTCAACAAGTCTATTTCCAAGATGATTTTATCCTTTATTTTAAAATAACCTTTTATTATTGATAGTAATTTTCATACACATCTTACAAAACAGACTGTGAGGCCCTCAAGATTTCTAAATACATCCACTGTCCATATCTCCCTTGGAGCTGAGGCAATAGAGAGGACAAATGGAATTATAAAAAATAAGTTTGTTAAATTGATTGAGAAGACAATCTCTCCTTGTCCACCTCTCCCTCTCCAGGTCCTAATAATATGTTCTCCTCAAAACAGCTATCAACTGAGACCTCATGAAATATAGCAGTTGACAGTAAGTTCATGCTCTGTTGTATTACACCCCAGTGAAAATTCTTCCCTCTTTTATTCTGGTATTAGAAATTAATAGATTGACCGATCTTCCGTTTGTGCTAACAAGGAGCTTCTCTTCTCTCCTTTTGTTTTCCTGAAGATCGTACCATAATTGACTGACTGGAAAATAGACTCATGGATCTGACATCACCATAAACTAATGCTTGGATGATTCAAGCTGTCAGAGCCCTGGGACTTGAGACTTCCAGAAAAATTCCAGCCCCAAAGCAGAAGACTTCTATGGAGAAAGATGCTAAGCCACAAACAGGTAACAAGAAACAATTTTTAAAGAATTAGGGAAGTTGATGAAGGCGATATGATTGTGGTTATTATGTTGGTATTTTTGGTAATGTGCTTCATGTTCTTTTTTTGATTAGTCATATGATGCAGCCCTTTTTGTTTCCCCTGGCTGTGGTCTCTAACCCTCAATTCAGTAGACCATACTTGTGCCAACCGCAATAAGCACTCTCTCTAAAAAAAATTCTTGGCAGTGGGCCACCCTCCTAAGCATCCCTATTGGTATTGTTTACATCTACACCAAGTACTGACTCCCTCCTTGACTGCCACGTTGGTCCAACCAGTTTCTCAAAGTTCATGATGGAATAGAGTTTGGCTCAGATGGTAGATTTTTATGGAGCCAGATGCTAAATTCCTTAGAATGCATCCCCTCATGGGTGCACGCCACAGAAATTTCAGAAATCTATAAAATTCCTTATATGCTACCTTTGCAAGGGAGAGTATTCTATAGGCAATCACTCATTCATTCATTCATTTTACATATCATAAAATTCACCCATTTAACATTTACAGTGACTTTGTGGAGTGGTGCAACCTGATCATAAATGAGTTTTAGAACATTTTCATCCCCCTTGTGCCCATTTACAGTTAATCCCTATTCCAAAATCCAGCCTCAGGCAACCACTAGTGTACTTTCTGTCTCTATAAATTTGCTTTTTCTGGAACTTTCATACAAATGGACTTTCACTTAGCATAATGTTTTTAAGATTCACCCATGACATAGCATATGTCAGTAGTTCATTACTTTTTATTGCTGAATAGTATTCTGTTGTATGGATACGACACATTTTGTCTGTCTACTCACCAGTTGATGGACATTGAGCTTATTTTCAGTTTGGGGCTATTACGACTAATGCTGCTATGAACATTCACATGCACGTCTTTGTGTGGATATGTATTTTCATTTCTCTTGAGTAGATGCTTAGAAGTAGAATTGATGGGTCGTATGACAGTTTCGTGTTAACCTTTTGAGAAACTGCCACACTGTTTTCCAAAGGACAGTGCCGTTTTATATTCCCATCAGCAATATAGGAGGGTTCCAGTTTCTCTATGTCTTTATGAACATTTGTTATTGCCTGTCTTATTATTGTAGCTATTCTAGTGGGTATGAAATAGTATCTCATTTTGGTTTTAATTTGCATTTTCCTAATGACTGATGATGTTGAGCATCTTTTCGTGTACTTTCTTTGATAAGATATCTATTCATTTCTTTAGCCCATTAGTTAATTTGTTGTTTGTCTTATTAAGTTGTCGGTATTCTTTGTATATTATGGATACAAGTCCTTTATCAGATATGTGTTTTGCAGATATTTCCTCTTGGCTATTTCTTGTCTTTTATTTTCTTAATGATGTCTTTTGAAGTGCAGAAGTTTTGAATTTTGATGATGTCCAGTTTATCAGTTTTTTCAGTGATGGACTGTGTTTTCAGTCCAAAAAAGAAACAAATGATGGGTGGAAGCATTAATATAAGAAATCTTTGCCTAACACAGGGTCTGGAAGGTGTTCTCCTGTTTTCTTCTAAAGTTTTTATTGTTTTATCTGTTACATTTAAGTTTATGATCCCTTTGGAGTTATTTTTGTTTATGTTATGAGTTGAAGGTCTAAATTCATCTTTTTGTATGTGGATAATCAATTGTACCAGCACATTTATTGAATCGATTATCCTTTATCCCAATGAATTGCCTTAGCACCTTTGTCAAAAATCGATCAACTATAAATATAAGGGTTTATTTCTGGACTCTCAATTCTGTTTCATTAATCTCTATGTCTATTTTTATGCCAGTACTGCTGCTCTAGGAAATCTTAATTTGGAAAATTATTAATACATCCTCAAGCTAATGACTCCTCAGAAGTTGAGGATGACAACTACAGAAAGCGGGATTCTAACCAGTATTTTTAGAAACAGTTCAGAAACAGCCAAATAGGCCTTTGATAAGGTATATTGGATTGAGATGGTACTTATCTTAAATGTCACTAATTCTAATATATCTGTAAACAAGTCATATGTATAAATAGTGTCACTGGCTCTATAGAGAATGATACATTGAATGACTGTGTTCACAAGAGTGACTGGGGTGGTGGCCAGTGCATTGCTCCACTTTTTGTGTTGATATAGTTCTATGTATAAGTTCAAAGAGTTGGTTCTTCTTGCCAGGATCTAACTGAAAAATTAAATTTGTAACCATGACCATGCCAGAAATATAACTGACCATAACATAATAAGGTCTTTGTAGCAGCCTGTAAGCCTGTTGACAAATATCCTGATTCCCCTCTGCTTCCAGGCATGTGTTAGGACCGTATTTTTCCTGGCCTCCTGGAAGTTAGTCATGGTCATGACTAGATTTAGCTAATGAAATAAGTGATGGGTGGAAGTTTTAAGAGCCTATATGGAATTCACCAAGTTCCCTATTCCTGTCTCGTGGAAGTGTGTGATGAGATGGAGTCTCCATCAGCCTGGGCCCCTAAGTGACAAGCAGAATCCCCCTGACAACCCATGTTAAGCACCATAGCTTGAGCAAGAAATCAGTGTTAGTTGTGTGAAGGCACTGAGATATTAGGGATGTTGCTGTAACATAACCTCGCTTATTACAACTTCTACAAATTATGCTTAATGTAGGAACACTGCCTAAAAATCTGTCAGATCATTGGTTTGGGACCTGCTCTAGGCATCTAGGTGTGGGTTCCAACCCTAGCTCTGCCAGACTAGCTCAGGCTTAGCTCCTCTAGTCAGGCCTGGGGTCTGTTATCCCTTTAAGATGCATTTGGGACGGTGCCTGGCAGATAGCGCTTTGGGGTGTTATCTGTTAGGGGGTTAGAGCTCCTGTGGCTACCCTTCACTTCTTCCCAGCCAGCCATCCAGAACATGCTGGACACTCCTATTCCCCTCTCTTCTATTGGAGAGCTGAGCACAGGGCAGAACAGTTAACCCTGGGAGGCTTGGGTCCAATTCAAATGATAAAATCCTGGGCCTGGCTCTAGACCAGAGCTGTAGTGAAAAATGAAATTGAAAGGTATGACTGTGTCCCAGCTTGGAAGAATAGTTAAGTTATCTGGCAAGTTCATAGCAAGTATCAGAGATGGGAACTGACCAAGTCTAACTAGCTTCAATCAGTGGGAACTGGGAAGCACAAGTCACATTTCCATTCACACTCAAATGACTTACACGACCGACACATGTGGGGTGTCTGGTTTTATTCAAACAGTCAAGAGTTCCCACCAAGAAACAGAAACTGACGAATTGGGAGCTGTGGCTCTTAACAGGGCAGGGATGTCCAGGTATCAGAAAATAAAAGGAGCTCAGTTGAGCAGCCAGAGCAACATTAGGACCAGGCCGAAACGCAGAGGCCAGGCCTCATGGAGCCCAGCCCCACTCATGGTCTCAGCGTAGAACCTCGCCACCTCCTCGTTGGGGTTGCCCTGGGCCGGGTCGAACCACATCTGGATGCAGCGGCCGCTGCCCCGGCCATAGTTGCTGACTTTGTAGGAGTGACTCCAGATTTCATTGCACAGAGCAGCAGGCGTGGGGAAGTAGAAGTCAAAGCGGTGGCAGGCAGCTCTCACTGGGCACTGGTTATACCCTGTGGGGAGGATGGAAGACCTGTAACCACTGGGTCCAGAACCGTCTCTTGTTCCACCAGCCCCACAGCCTCAAATCTCCATATACTCGTTCCACACACCCCCTCCACCTCCAAACCCCTCCCTCCCCCCAGCCCCCGCCCCCGCCCAGTCCCTCACCTGAGGTCCAGTTCCAGCCCTTGTGCCAGTTGGTCTTGCAGGTGTAGGAGGTGCGGCAGTCTTCCCACCAGATCTGACAGTCCTCTTTGCAGAGGGGCACGTTCAGGAACCGTTCTTTGCGCCAGCTCTGGTTCACCTGGGGGGAGCGGGGGGAGGGAGGGCTCCAGTCAGCCAGGGATCTCAGCTGCTACAGCCTTGATGGGGTCCAGGGCTGGGGGAGGGGGCGGTGCCTCTACTGTTACCAAACTCCGGTTCCGCTGTTCTCTGCTCAAAAGCCCATAATCGAGAGGCGAGAGGCCAGTGTCAGTAGAAAGGAAAGAAAAGCCGGCAATCTGGGGAAAAGGTGAACTCATGTCCCGAGACCAACTCCGAAGATTCTGCTCAGCCATGACAGTTTTTAAAGGGAAAAAGGGGAAAGAATCTCAGTGAATCATCAAGGCAGGAGGTTGGATTCTGCATCATTCTCCATTGTGTGCAGACTGGCTGACTCTCTCTTCAGATATTATCTTGCCCAAGTGATCTGCCTGCAGGATTGCTAAGGGAGCTGTTGGAGGTAGAGAGCTAGTCATTTTTTAACTACTTAATTCTTCATTCTTACTTTTAATCTAGGAAAAGAACCAACAGGTTAGGCAAGGCATAGTGTCTATTCAGGAGAGCATAAGTCAGGAGTTAGGTTAAATTGCCTGGTGATCTCATTCCTATAATTAGGCTCCTTTAAGGTTAGAGGGGAACAGAAATGGGCAAACAGGAAAGGGGCAAGAGAGCTGCGTTCACTACCACCCTCAGTCCAGAGTTCCTGGACCACGCCCTCCCTGCAAATGGCTGGTGGGCCCTGCCCTCTGCTGAGGTTCATGTCTGTGGGGATGGTGCCCATACCTCCTGGATCCAGGGCCCCAGGTTAGGCGAGCACTCGTAGAGGCAGGTGTCCTGAATGAAGTGGTGTTTGCAGGCGGGCTTCATCTTGCCACAGTGGTCCCAGTTGAATCTGTACAGGTAGGAAATATCCTTATGGGCTTCTTGGCTGGTATTGACGGAGCAGCAGGCGTTCTTTTTCCAGGGACTGCACTGGGAGGGGAAGACACGGGACTAAGTCCTTGCTCACCATGGCCATCTCCTCCAGAATGTGGTTCCTCTGCCTCGGGTAGGTCACCCAGAGGAACCGTCGCTGGGGAGGCTGCCTCTAAGCCTGGCCTTGAGGAGCCCTCATTGTGGGGTAGAGGCAATAATAATACTGACTTTTAACTCTCACACCCAGCATAACCAGAATATTCACATGCATAGCCTCTCCCCTTTTAGTCCTTGATTCCCCAACACAGTGTTCAGGGAAACACTTGCTACTGGGGGGCCTTCTTTGGGGGAGAAGGATTTCCAAGACTGTGGAATCCCAGGAGGGAGCCTCACCCAGAGATGCAGTCATCACAACATTCATTAATTCAAGTCTTTATTGAGCTCCTACTTATTCTAACCCAGGCATTTTTCTAGAAACTGGGAACACAAGGAAAACTTATCACTGGATAATTGCTTTGGGAAAAAACAAAGCGGGAGAGGAATGGGAAATTGTTTTCTACAAGGGTAAGATTAAGCCTCTTTCAGAAGGTGAGAAAGACCTGGAGGTAAGGAAGCAAGTTAAATAAACTGCAACCCCAGAATAGTTCTAATTACAGAAATACTCAGTACATTCTTATTGAATGAATGAAAACCCATGGCCTAGAATTTAGTATAAAAGCACAATATTAAGATGTGCACTTTAAAAAATATATAGGCTGAAGGGGCTTCCCTGGTGGCACAGTGGTTGAGAGTCCGCCTGCCGATGCAGGGGACACGGGTTCGTGCCCCGGTCCGGGAAGATCCCACGTGCCGCGGAGCGGCTAGGCCCGTGAGCCATGGCCGCTGAGCCTGCGCGTCCGGAGCCTGTGCTCCGCAACGGGAGAGGCCACAACGGTGAGAGGCCCGCATACAGCAAAAAAAAAAATAAAAATAAAAAAAATAAAATAAAATAAAAAATATATAGGCTGAAGAGGGTAAAGTCAAGGCTGCTGGAAGTATCCAAGTAGTACCACCACTTGTCAGGCTGCACTGGCAGCTAGGGGCTCAATGATGCAAAACAAGCACAAATAGCGGACTGTGACCATTATCTGCTGATGAGATAAATATGAACATTTACATATTGAAATGCATAGTTCAAGTGACTTGCCTTTTGTTTTTTTCTTTACAGCTATGACATCACATTGACTTTTTTTTTTTTTAACTTTTAGATAGGTTCAGGAGATTGAAGGGATTGTGGCAAAGTCATTGTCATAGGAAGGAGACCTCAGGTCCAATAGGGTTGACAGCCCCAGAGGACATGTTTGTCTCGCACCCAGCCTCACTGTGAGAGACCCTCTTTTCCTGAGCTGTTTGGGGCTGGCAGAAAAGAAGCCGCCACATGCAGTGTGCTCTTTCTCCTCTCAGATCCTTGGAGGGGTTAGCCCCAGTCTAAACTCAGAAATCAAAATCAACCCCCCAGACAGGTCTCTCCAGGCTCTTCTCCAGGCCTGCTTCCTGATTATAGTAACACGGAAACCCAACAACCAAGAAGCTGAGCTCTTGGAATTGCCTGACAACACTGGGCACACAGTATGTGTTAAAGTGTCGCCCATAAACCAGTGCAAACTGAAGACCTGCTCAGGCGGCCTCCTGCCTCCACCAAGGAGGCAGGCAGACGTTCCCTGAGGCAGCTCTTCCCCAACTCAGACCACTTCTCGGCCCACCTGCTCATGTAGCTTGTCCTCGGGACCTGGCTTTTCCTTATGGTGCTTGGCATTCATGCAGACATTGAGAAGCTCAGTCCTGGGCCGGGCTGTCCATACGGCAACCACCCCTACCAAAAGGAACAGTAGCCACGTTGTCTTCCAGGCCATGCTTGTCCCTGAAGAAATAACTGTGGTCAAAGGCAGCAAGGAATGTGAGAATGCGGGAATGCAGAGGTGGGTCCTCAAGGTGTTAATAACAGTCTTAGGTGGGTGGAGCCTAGGGCGGATCAGACTGACACCCTAGTCTTGCCAGCCTCAGGGAGGGTTGGGTCCACTGGGACAGTACCTGGCTGGGATCTCCCTGGCTTCTTTACAAGATCATGAGGATCAAGCGCAACTAAGGGATGGAGTTTGGGCAAAATGCAGAAATAGCCAGGAGATTGCCATAGGTTCCCAATCCCTTGCTCGAAATCCTTGGAGGCAAATGTTTCAGAGCTTAAAACTTTTCAGATTTTGTTGACTGAAAAAAATGTACAATGTAAGAGCTCTGAGTTGAGTTTACTCAGTGTCTATAGCCCAGGAGACTGCTCTGCAAAACTGTTCTGAAGAGGTGAAGGGGGAGATCAGTACATATGTGATTTCGGCCAAGGGGTACGTGCAGTCAAGCACACATCTCGGGAGAAGGTTGCTGCTAGTCGCGAGGAACAGATATCTTAGGTAATGGTTTTAGTGCTTTTCTAGATATGAGAAGATGCAAGAATTGGTGTTCATAAAATTTTTTCCTAAAAATATCTAACCATCCGAAAGGCCTGTTCTGCCAATTTTCCCAGAGCACAGAGTGCCTTGTTCCTGATCTCCACCCTAATTTCTTTTAGTGTGTGTTAAAGGTCAGCAACTGCAGTCACTAATAACTTAATCCTTATAGAACCTGGGTGGCAGTGACATTCTTTAGTTGGCAATTTTATCAAAGGTAATACAAAATAAGATATACAATTTACAGGCAGTCAATGATCAAGCACACATTCTGTGGGGAAGAAAATAGGTATACTGGTGGAATAAGTAAAAACTATAATAACCTCACATTAATTTTCAGGTCAGATTTTTTTTTTTTAATTTTTTTTTATTTTTGGCTACTTTGGTTCTTTGTTGCTGTACGCGGCTTTCTCTAGTTGCGGAGAGCGGGGGCTGCTCCTCGCTGCAGTACGTGGGCTTCTCATTGCAGTGGCCTCCCCTGTTGCAGAGCACGGGCTCCAGGCGCGTGGGCTCAGCAGTTGTGGCTCGCGGGCTCCAGAGCACAGGCTCAGCAGCTGTGGCGCACAGGCCTAGCTGCTCTGTGGCATGTGGGATCTTCCCGGACCAGGGCTCGAACTCGTGTCCCCTGCACCGGCAGGCAGATTCTCAACCACTGCGCCACCAGGAAAGCCCTCAGGTCAGATTTTGATACCAAATGACTTTGTGTAAAAGTTTATCTTAGTTTTGGAACTCCAGATGCAGATCAATGTTTAAAAAAAAAGCCCTGCTTTCAGCCCTTTCCAGCCTCATTATTTGGCCTCTCCCAGAGACCCTGTGACCTGGAGGATGTCACAGGGCAGAGGCTTGGGGGTGGACATGGGCAGCCAAACAGCCCACCACCCCTGGGGCCTAGGGAGGCTCCTGAACCCCTGCTACAGAGCTGGCCTCTCCTTGGCCTTCATAGCATCTCAATCCCCTGACCTCTGACGCTGAGCTTTGGGAGGTGCCTGTTCCCTCATGCCGCTGGTCACCAGGTGCCTGGTTCTCCTAAAACACTCAGAATTCATTTCGTACAGCTCCTAAAGCTTATGCATCCTCCCTGCTCACAAAGTTGCCTCGCCACCACATTGCCCCCATCTTCTGCAAAACTCCAGCATCTTGCCTGGGCCTCCTGGATGGGGCCTGAACTGGGTGGACTCCAGGCTGACTCTGCCCAGCAGGGCTCGGGGAAACCTGGGAAACCTGGGATTACATTCCCACCTAGCTCTCCTCACTTCACACCCTTCCACAATCCATTATCCTGCTACACTGTTTATTCCAGTGTTCATTCATTTGCTAATTCATTCATTCCAGGACCCAATCATCTCTCCATTGATCCCGTCACTCCCTGATCTCCAAGAGCACAGGACAAATCTGTACTCTTGGAAATGCCAGGTGATTCAGGATCAGGCTCCTTTGGGGAAACAGAGTCTAGCAGTTTAGAGCACAGGATTCCAGATCCGCCTGTCCATGATCCCAGCTCTCACACTCCCCCTCCTGCTTGACCTTGGGAGAAAATAACTCACATTGTCTTGAGGCTTAGTTTCCTCACCTGAGGATTAAATGTAGGGGGGAAAACCCTAAGAAATACTAGCCAGCTGGGCACGGATTGAGGAATCAGTTGGGCGTGGGTTGAGGAACGTGTCCCAAGTCACACAGTAGGGACCACCCAAGTCCAACTCAGGACCCTCAAGTCCAGAGCTCCTTCAGCTTTTGTCCCCTGCTCTTTCCCTGTGCTGAGGCTCCCATAGGGGTAACTGACACAGAGTACTGGGGGAGTACTGGGAGGGCTGAGAAAACCCTTTCCCCAGGTCCTGCTGGATCTCACTCAGTCAGTCGGTGGTTTTTCTTGCTGTGGCTGCTTTCTAGAGCCAGAGCTCTCTTCCCCTCCATGCCACCTACATCACCCTGCAAGCCCCTCCCCCCTCCTAGTCTCAGCTTCAGTTCTGGGTCCAGCTCAGACCCCACCGCCACCACCAATCACCATCCTCTACACCGCCACCCCTCCCCCCAGGGTCCCAGACTTGAAGCTCTGAGAACTCAGTGCTGTGCTGAAAGGCGAGTCCTGGGTTCTGCTAACTTGTAGTTTAACCTTGGGCAGGCCCCGTCTCTGCTTCTGGATTCTCTGCCTTTCGGCAGTGGATCCTCCCAGTTCAAATCCTTTAATACTTGCTGGGAGTGCCCTAGGGTGTGTTGCTCTGAGAGGGGGTGCAGAGTGGCATACCTGGGAGAAGAGGTGGCCCTCGGTCTGGCTCAGGCTTCTGCTCTGCTCTGCTGTCCCCTTGCCTCAGTCTAGGGGACAGAAGGAGCTTAGTGGCCTAGGAGACGGGCAGTGGGAATGTGGCCCAGGAGAGGCGCTTAGGATAGGGCGAAGGCCACCCAGGAGTTAATTATTGCACGTGGGCTCCAGCAAGGCCTCCAAGGAAGGATGATGGCTGGGAGGGACTGGATTAATAGTGCAGGCCTAAGGCCAGTCCCCAGGCCCCACTTATTCCATTTTCTCCCCTAAACTCAGGTCTGAGAAAACCTTGCAGCCTGAGTTGCTGGGATCCTTTAAAGAAATCTGCTCCACTTCTAACACCCTCATCCTGTTATACCGATAAAGAGAACGAGACCCAGAGAATCAGGACAGAGCTCGTTGCAGGGCAAGGGCTGGAGCTCGGGCCTCCCAGCTCCCAGGCAGCTGTAGAGAGTATGGAGCTCCCATATCCCCAACTTACAGAGCCACCAACTCTTCAACCTCAGCAGCCTCAGGCATCGCCCACCTACAGCTATAAAATCACAGATGTTC
Source organism: Grampus griseus (assembly GCF_964374135.1). Lineage (NCBI taxonomy): Eukaryota > Metazoa > Chordata > Mammalia > Artiodactyla > Delphinidae > Grampus > Grampus griseus. Next base: position 60,869,348 of record NC_139002.1, read on the forward strand.
AAACTACCAGAGCCTCAGTTATTCCAAGGCTCCAGCTCCCCTCCCTTCCCCCCACTCCCCTACCCACTCACACACAAGTCTCTTTTCTCCAGCAGCTAAGAGTCTGCTCTAATGTAGACTCCTCCCACCACTCCTACCCTAGCCAGGGACAGAAGCCTTTCTTTTTTCACCCTCTGAGGCCAGGCTGGTACCACTGGTGGGGAAAGCAAAGAGGGGAGGAGCAAATTTGGGCCGGAGTGAACGTTGAGCTCTGTTTTGTCGAGGTGCCTGTGTGCAACCTGGCGGGGAGGTGGTGGTAGAGGTGAAAGCCCGGGGAAGGGTCGAGGTTGGATGTGGGAGCCATCAGCCTATGATGGCAGCAGAAGTTTAAGGAACATGGGGCCTCACTATCCTTGGAAAGGCCACAGGTCTGAGCCCATGGAGCAGGGGGCAGGGCTGGGAGCCAGAGGAGGCAGCTGGATCACTGCAGGAGAATCAGCCAGGAAGGAAAGCCCTAAAGAGCCTGCAAAGAAATTGACTCCAGTGGGGGGGAGGGTGGAGAAATCAACTCCCAGGAGACCCCCAGCTTGTGCCCTGCTTTCCCTCTCCCTCGGAGTGAGCCATACTTGACTTCTGTGATAACTCGGGAGGGTTAAGCCGTCTGAAGACCTGAGCAGGTAGAGGGCTGCTAGAACCCCCAGACCTGCCTCCTGGCTTTACAAGCCCAGCGCAGCCTTCTCCTAATTGGATCATGACCAGGTGTCTAGGAATGCCCAAAAGCATTCCTCTAGATGCTCTTCTAGATGCGACTTACCCCTGTCCCCCATCCTCCACCCCTGCGCCAGGAACTGATCATAAACTGGGCTTTATAGTTCCTCCACTGCAGGAGTGATGTTTGGCCTCCGAGACTTCAGGGGTTCAGAAGAAGCGACCAGCAAGTGGGAAGTGAGTTGGAGGTGGAGTTCTAATCCGTGAGGAGTCCCTGCCCTTCTTGAGCCTTATGCCAGGCTCTGAATCTGAATCCTCAGTGCTCAGGCCACCTGGCCAACAGGGAGGGGTACAGTCAAACATCCACTGTGGAGCCGATCCCGAGAGTATCTGCCCAGACTGGAAGCTTAATACCAGCCAGGTTAGCCATTGGCATCCTTGTGGACCCCGATCTGAAGGCTGCCCTGTGACTTGACAAAGATGAAAGGGAGGTCTTTGGCCCTGCGTGGGTGGGGCTCTGGGCTGCAGGGAGTAGGGATGAGAGAAACTGGGGCTTTTCCTGAGTGCCAGCCCATGGCATATGCAGTCGCTTATCACCCATCCTCACAGCTGCGAAAACTGCGGTTCCCAGGCAGCAAAGAGGGGCTAGAGCTGAGTCTGATTCCAAGCCTGGCTTCTTCCACAAAGAAAGGAGAGAGCACTGTGAGGGCATCAGAGTCTCGAGGGTTGCAGATCCGGTGTTTCTTCTCTGGCCTCATTTCCTGCCCTTGCCCTCTTATCTTCTGTCTTAGCCACCTAGAAATTCTGCTGTGCTTCTATCACCTCCAAGCCTTTGCACTTCCTGAGCCCTCTCCATGGAATGCCATTCCTCCACCTAGTCTGCTTGGCAAACATTATGCTTTGGAAGCTTTCCCTAACCTTTATGGGCTTCCACGGAACTACGCCACACTCTGTGCTCCCCTGGAGCACACCCTCAGCTCACTGTTCTAAGAGTTACTGGTTCTCACATCTGTCTGCCCCCACCAGACAGCGCAAGGTACTCAATTCCCTCCCTGTCGGCCGACACCGGCAGATTGGGTGTTCAGAAGGCATCTGCTGACTGACAGAATGAGTGCATGTATTCCTTCACTTTCTAAGCACCTCCTCTGTGCTAGGCACTGACCCAGGCCCAGGGGATCTGGCACAAAATGTCATAGACATGGCCCCTGCTTTCAGGTGTGTATGTTTTGTTAGGGAAAAGTCAGACAGTAAACACAGTGGATGGATATCTGTACAAGAGGACTTCTTTTGGTTGAGTGGTCAGAAGTCATTTTAGTGGGGAATTAATTATAGGTTGAAATCTAAGTGGCTACAAGGAGCCAGCCTGCAGAGTATAAAAGAGCATTCCAGGAACCCAGAGAGGGAATATTTGGAGTAAAAGAACCTCCCTCCCTCAAATATCCATCAGTAGGTGACTGAATTAAATGTGATCTATACATAGAACGGAATATTGCCCAGCAATGGAAGAGAATGAATTAGATCTTGTAGATCAATATGGAAAGATCTCAGAAACTGTGTTCTCATGGTAAGAAACATGGCAAGTGAAAACTCCACTGAGATGCCCTTTATCCCACCTATCAGTTTAGCAAAAAATCAGCTTAGCAGAAAATTCATAGTTTAACGCTATACTGTGTTGACCAGATTGTGGGGAAACAAGGCTAGTGGGGGCCACAATGATATAACCCCTGTAAAATTGTAACTATCAAAATTATAAATCCAAATACTGCTTGACGCAGCAATCCCTCTTCTGGAATTCAATGCTATAGCATTCTACTATGTGCATGATTTTTCACTGTAGAATTGTCATTTTTAAAAAATGGAGACAATGCAAGTGTTCATCACGGGGATCTGCCCACTAATATCTCCATAAGGGAAGGAAAGGGAAAGAAACTTTCAGGAGCCTGGTAACTCATCTGCCAATCTCTCCCCAGCTTCCCTCCACCAATTCCCTTGTTCCCTTGTGGCATAGGAGGGCGCATGAGGGGGAAGGCTGGTGCAGAAGTAAGAGCCCCAGGCTAAGGGATCCACTTCCACCCCCTACTTGCTGCTGAACTTCATGTTAGTCCCAGTTCTTCTTCCGGCCTCTCGAGAGGAATGATGAAGCAATGAGGCATGCCCCCACCCCCAACCCACACATCCCCAAATTATTTATAAGGCACAGGACACAATAGATATATCTATTAGAATAGGCTGGCAGAGGATCCCTGTAGGACCTTGGATCAGGAACCAATGACCAGGGTATTGTGGGTCCTTCTCATCTGAGACAGTGGAGCTGGGCTGAGCTGAGGTTGGGTGCAGGCAAGGAAGTTATCCAGGTGTCAGCAGTGGAAACAGCTTAGCCAAGGAACCAGCGTTGCAGTATCTGGGTCAGGTTGAGCAGGAGAGGTCCAATCTCCTGGGGCATGGCCCCAGAATTTGTGGTCTCAGCGTAGAACCTCGCCACCTCCTCGTTGGGGTTGCCCTGGGCCGGGTCGAACCACATCTGGATGCAGCGGCCGCTGCCCCGGCCATAGTTGCTGACTTTGTAGGAGTGACTCCAGATTTCATTGCACAGAGCAGCAGGCGTGGGGAAGTAGAAGTCAAAGCGGTGGCAGGCAGCTCTCACTGGGCACTGGTTATACCCTGTGGGGAGGATGGAAGACCTGTAGCCACTGGGTCCAGAACCGTCTCTTGTTCCACCAGCCCCACAGCCTCAAATCTCCATATACTCGTTCCACACACCCCCTCCACCTCCAAACCCCTCCCTCCCCCCAGCCCCCGCCCCCGCCCAGTCCCTCACCTGAGGTCCAGTTCCAGCCCTTGTGCCAGTTGGTCTTGCAGGTGTAGGAGGTGCGGCAGTCTTCCCACCAGATCTGACAGTCCTCTTTGCAGAGGGGCACGTTCAGGAACCGTTCTTTGCGCCAGCTCTGGTTCACCTGGGGGGAGCGGGGGGAGGGAGGGCTCCAGTCAGCCAGGGATCTCAGCTGCTACAGCCTTGATGGAGTCCAGGGCTGGGGGAGGGGGCGGTGCCTCTTCCGCCCTCAGTCCAGAGTTCCTGGGCCACGCCCTCCCTGCAAGTGGCCGGTGGGCCCTGCCCTCTGCTGAGGTTCATGTCTGTGGGGATGGTGCCCATACCTCCTGGATCCAGGGCCCCAGGTTAGGCGAGCACTCGTAGAGGCAGGTGTCCTGAATGAAGTGGCGCTTGCAGGCGGGCTTCATCTTGCCACAGTGGTCCCAGTTGAATCTGTACAGGTAGGAAATATCCTTATGGGCTTCTTGGCTGGTGTTGACGGAGCAGCAGGCGTTCTTCTTCCAGGGACTGCACTGGGAGCGGAAGACACGGGGCTAAGTCCTTGACCCACCATGGCCATCTCCTCCAGAATGTGGTTCCTCTGCCTCGCGTAGGTCACCCAGAGGAACCGTCGCTGGGGAGGCTGCCTCTAAGCCTGGCCTTGAGGAGCCCTCATTGTGGGGTAAAGGCAATAATAGTATTGACTTTTAACAGAAAGTAACACAGGGGATGTGGGAGACCTGGGGAACCATCGTCTGGGGGGGCAATTATTATTTGTACATGTCTCAGCAGTTTACAAAGTTATTTCATGTTTTCTGGGTTATTTAGATTACTCATTTTGCACTGAGACAGTATGAACTGAGTGCAGGCACTGTGCTGGGTGCTGCGAATACTGTAATAAACAAAACAGATCACATCTCTGCCCTCCTTGCGCTTATGGTTTTAGTTAGGGGTGGGGAGGGGGGAGATAGAGAACACTGGGGGCAGTGAAAATAGCAGACGCAAAGTCCCTGAGGCTTTTGCACTTTATCTTCTCAATAACCGGTTATCGAGTAAAAGATCGTTACTCCGATTTTTACAGAGCTTAAGTAAGCTGCACCCCTTGTGGATGGTAAGGTTAAGGTTTTACGTCAGGACAGAGAGGAGAGGGAGGAGCCTGGTCCAGGTTGCGGTGAGGGGTGGAGGGGAAGGGGGCCAGTCTGGCTCTCTCAGGGTCTGGAACCCCAGGCGAGGGGACTCCTGGTAGGTCTTAAAAGCAGCGGGGCACAAAGGGGCAATGACCACACATAGGCCTGAACATGGGCCTGGCTAAACATGGGACGCAATCCTAGAAAGGTGAATTCAAGGCAGGTAAGATGGTAGAAGTGGTGGAGATTTCTCTTTAGAAATTGCCGTAGGCTGGGAGTCAAGAGCTGAGCAATCATGAGCCAGTTGCTAAAAATGTCTGAGATGAACTCTAGCATCCAGGCTCAAGTGAGAAGGGAGATGTGACAGGTCTGGGCACTCAGGAGAAACTAAGGAAAATCCCTGAGGGTGGATCCAAACCAACCCCTTTCCAATAAGCCAGCCCACGCCCGGGGCCGCTGCCGCAGAACCTGCTTCCAGGCCTCCCCAGCTTCGTGCATGCAGTTCCTTAGGTGCTCAACTCTTGGTCGCCCTGCAAGACCCCATGCACCTCATCCCCGACCTGTCAGCCAGGGTCAGTGGTTTCTGCCTCCAAAAGAGTTAGTTAATATAATGAAAAGCGGGGTGGGCTTCCCTGGTGGCGCAGTGGTTGAGAGTCCGCCTGCCGATGCAGGAGACGTGGGTTCGTGTCCCGGTCCAGGAAGATGCCACATGCGGAGCGGCTAGGCCCGTGAGCCGTGGCCGCTGAGCCTGCGCGTCCGGAGCCTGTGCCCCACAACGGGAGAGGCCACAACAGTGAGAGGCCCGCGTACCACAAAAAAAAATTTTTAAAAAAAGCGGGGAATTCCCTGGCGGTCCGGTGGTTAGGACTCCACGCTTTCACTGCCAAGGACGTGGGTTCAATCCCTGGTCGGGGAACTAAGATCCTGTAAGCTGTGCTCCACGGCCAATAAATAAATTAATTGACTAAATTAAATAGAATGAAAAGCACTTCCTGGCCTATGCTAGAGACTCAGCAAAACCAGCCACTCCCATATAGCCTGCATCCCTCAGAATTAGAATCACCTGACTCCCTCCAAGGTCTGTGTCTGCATCATTTCTTGGCAAAGAGGAAGTGCTGCTTAGCGTTCTTTAAAGCAACCTTTAGAACTTAAAAAGTTCTGGGAATTCCCTGGCGGTCCAGTGCGCTTTCACTGCCGAGGGCCCAGGTTTGATCCCTGGTCAGGGAACTAAGATCCTACAAGCCGCGGGGTGCGGCAAAAAACACAATTCCTATAAAGAACTTTAAAAGTTCTAGAAATGCAGTGATGGGTGTGGACTTTCAGTTTGGGAGGATGAAAACGTTCTGGAGATGGATGGTGGTGATGTTTGCACAACAGTGTGAATCTACCTAATGCTACAGAACTGTGCACTTAGAAATGCTTAAACAGCAAGTTTTATGTTATGGATATTCTACTACACACACATGCACACACACACAGAGCAAATGAACAGCTGGAAATGACTCGGAGGTAATGGGCTGCTGGGCTTCCCTCTTTTCACTTGGAGCCCCTGGAAGCGTCCATGCCAGTCTTCCCCTGGGAACACCCTAGCCCTCCAGCAGCGTGAAGCCTTGTAGGGAGGAGAGGGGGTGACCGGAAGGAATGAGATATCGGCATCTCTCAGGAGCCTGGAGTTCAACTTCAAGCTCAGATTGTCTGAGCTGCTTCAGGAGCCTTCCCTATGACATGGGGACTCAGGCCTCACCTCCCCTTCTCTGTGTGCAGCCATATCCTTGGCTCTGGCCACACTAGACTTGCCACCGCTTTGTGCTGTCACCCTCCAACCCGTGTACGTGCTGTCCTCTGCTAGGCTGCCTTTTCCTTCTTTGTCTTCCTGGAAAACTCTGGTTCATCCTCCAAGGCCAAGGCCAATGGTCCCTTTGCTTGGAAGTCTTCCCAGCATACCTGATTTGTCACTGTCTCTTCAGGACCTAATGTGGGTGGGGACCTGGCCTGTTTGTAGTTATTTGTCACATCATGACCATGAGGGACCTGTCTGTTCTACCTTGACTTTGAGTTCCGTGGGCTGGCACATAATGAAGGTTGGGAAAGGTTCCACCAGTCCCTCTCCTGGCACCTGCTAATGACTGGCTTCTCAGTTCCCACATGTACCTGTGCCCTCTCTGGGCCTATTTCCTCATTTGTATAAGTAGAGACCACCATCCACCTACCAAGGAGGCCTTTTGGACACATTCACGACAAGGTGTGAGGAAAACACTTGGCCCATAGAGGGTGCTAGATAAATAGTCACCCCGGTATTGTAGTGGCCTCCTGAGAGAGGGTCCACCAGGATCACCTCAGCCACCCTCCCGCCTCCATCACCTGCCAAAGCTGATCTTCCCATCTCCCTAACTTCTCCCCTTTGTGGGGTCAGCCGTCTCCCCTACCCCAGACATCACTCCATCCTCACCTGGTCATGTAGCTTGTCCTCAGGGCCTGGCTTTGTCTTGTGGTGCTTGGCATCCATGCAGACGTTGAGCCGGTCTGTCCTGGCCTGTGAAATCCTGGGCTGGGCACCCCGTGCAGCAGCCACCAAAGCCAGAAGCAGCAACTGTGTCATCCACCAGGCCATGTCCACACACTTCTGCCAGAAAGCCACTGTAAGACTCTTGGTCAGATTTCCTGTCTCCCCCGCAAGTGCAGATCTTCTGGCCTCCCCACCCAGCTTACCCCACAGCACAGCTGAGCCGAGCGACGAACGGCCTGGCGAGGTCTGGGCCAGATGGTAGGAATCCACCCCCACCTGAGGACATTTTAACACTAGCTTGCTCTGTGACGTGGAGGGAGCCACCACCCCTCTCTAGACATCCCCTTCCGGATTTTGCCAGCCAGTATTTCACCCACAATCAGAGGGTCCTGCATAAGAGGAACCACAAGGCATGATCTGCTGATGGGGTTGGGGAGTGAGAGGAGGGGCGCCAGACAGGCTCTGCTGCTGCTTCCTCAGCCCATTCCCACTAGCCCAAAGCAGTCTAGGTTTAGGCGCCCAGAGATTGCCAGTGGGGCAGACAGGAAAGCTGACCCGGGGCCAGATGAAGGCCACTGAGCCATTCAGTTCTTGCTTCAGGTCCTGGACGATGTGCCAGGGGAGCCGGGAGTAGGGGCAGAGCTATGTGGGAAGCCAGTGAGACTGCAGGCCCAGAGAAATAAATAAACCCCAGGTCCTTACACCGAGGCAACCCTCTCCAACCCCCGCAGACGGGTCTTGGGAAGTTCCCCGGGGCAGAGTCAGGCCTAGACCTGGGGGAAGGCCAAGAGGTAAGGGGAATGTGGAGGAGAAGCTGAGTCCGAGTAGTGGGTGGTGGGGCACCAGAGGAAAAGTCTGAGAGAAACCAGCCTCCCAGGGCACCGGGGAGCTCCCACCTTTCCTCTCCCCTCCTGCCTTTCCTCCCTGTCCTGCCCTTACCTCTGCCTTCAGTCCACCTGGGATGGTAGAGTGTCTCCCCACCTCCGCACACTTTTTTATAAGCCCTTCCTGACTGCTTGATCAGCCGCTCTGTCAAGGAAGGCTGGAGGCTTTGTCTAGGAAACAGCTTAATGGTCTTTCAGTTAGGGGCCAGTTAAACAAATTATGGTACGTACACGCAATGAGATTTAACCTGGTGAAAAAGAATAAGGAAGCTCTTGATGTACAAATATGGAAAAATTTCCAAGTATATTGTTAAGTGAAAGAAGAAAGGTGTGTACACTTACGGTCAATTAAACTACAACAAAGGAGCCAAGAGCATACAATGGAGAAAAGACAGCCTCTTCAATAAGTGGTGCTGGGAAAACTGGACAGTTACATGTAAAAGAATGAAGTTAGAACATTCTCTAACACTATATACAAAAATAAACGCAAAATGGATTAAAGACGTAAATGTAAGACTGGAAACCATAAAATTCCTAGAAGAAAACATAGGCGTAACACTCTGACATAAATCGCAGCAGTATTTTTTTGGATCTGTCTCCTAAAGCAAAGGAAATAAAAGCAAAAGTAAACAAATGGGACCTAATTATACTTAAAAGCTTTTGCACAGCAAAGGAAACCATCAGCAAAACGACAAGACAACCTACTAAGGGAATTCCCTGGCGGTCCAGTGGTTTATGACTTTGCGCTTCCATTGCAAGGGGACTTGGGTTCCATCCCTGGTTGAGGAACTAAGATCCCGAAAGCTGTGTGGTGCCACCAGAAAAAAAAAAAAAAAGAGACAACCTACTGAATGGGAGAAGAGATTTGTAAATGATATGGCCGATAAGGAGTTAATACCCAAAATATATAAACGTCTCCTACAACTGGACACCAAAACAGCAAACAACCTGATTTAAAAATGGGCAAAGACCTCAACAGATATTTTTTCAAAGAAAACATGCAGATGGCCAACAGTCACATGAAAAGATGCTCAACATCATTAATCATCAGGAAAATGCAAATCAGAACCACAATGAGATACCACCTCCCACTTGTCAGGATGGCTATCATCAAAAAGAACACAAATAACAAACGTTGGTGAGGATGTGGTGAAAAGGGAAACCTCATACACTGTTGGTGGGAACGTAAATTGGTGTGGCCACCGTAGAAGACTGTATGGACATTTCTTAAAAAACTAAAAATAGAACTACCATATGACCCATCAATTCCACTCCTGGATGTATATCCAAAAAAACAGGAACATTAATTTAAAAAGATACATGCACCCCAATGTTCATAGCAGCATTGTTTACAATTGCCAAGATATGGAAGCAGCCTTAGTGTTCATCAACAAATGAGTGGGTAAAAAAGATGTGTATGCACACACGCACACACACACACTGGAATACAACTCAGCCATAAAAAAGAATGAAATTTTGCCATTTGTAACAACATGGATGGACTTGAAGGGTATTATGCTGAGTGAAATAAGTCAGACAGAGAAGGACAAATAACTGGATGATATCACTTATTGTGGAATCTAAAAAATACAACAGGGAATTCCCTGGCAGTCCAGTGGTTAAAACTCCATGCTTACACTGCAGGGGGCAAGAATTCGGTCCCTGGTTGGGGAACTAAGATCCAACATCCCACATACCTCAGGGCACAGCCAAAAAAAAATTTTTTTTTAAATAGAATAAAAAATACAACAAACTAATGAATATAACAAAAAAGAAACAGATATAGAAAACAAACTAGTGGTTACTAGTGAGGAGAGAGAAGGGGGGAGGGGCAACACTGGGGTAGGGGCTTAAGAGGTACAAACTTTTATGTGTGAAATAAGCTACAAGGATATATTGTATGGCATAGGAAATATCGCCAATATTTTATAATAGCTATAAATGGAGTATAACCTTTAAAAATTGTGAATCACTATATTGTACACCTGTAACATATAATATTGTATATCAGCTATACTTCAATTTAAAAAAAAAAGAAAGGTGCAGAAAGGTGACAATAGAATGCAATCTTTTGTGTAAAAAAGGAGGAGGGAGAATATATGTGTTTGCATAAGAAAACTTTGGAGGGAGTTCCCTCGTGGCCTAGTGGTTTGGATACCGGGCTTTCACTGCCATGGCCCAGGTTCATTCCCTGGTTGGGGAACTGAGATCATGCAAGATGCACAGCACAGCCAAAAAAAAAAAGTAAAGAAAGGAAGAAAGAAAGAAAGAGAATTATGGAAAGGTACAAAAAAAAATTTTTTTAAGTGGTTGCTTGGGGAGTGGGCACGGCTTAGGGATGAGACTTTCCTCTGTAAACCTTTCTATGCTGTTTTGATTTTTGAACCATGTGAATATACATATACCTTACTGAAATATACATGTATTTATGTATATTTATATAAATATACAAAAGGTTGAATGGAAAAATAAGATACAGAATGATGCATCTGATTTGATACCATTTATGTAAATTTGAATAACATGATTAACAATGTAAACAATGCTACATGTCAGTTATGGATGCTATACATATGTTTACAAAAGTATAAACATGAGGCTACCAACAGTCCTAGTTCCTTGGGTATACTGCCGGAGAAATTCTATGCCTTTATGCCACACATATCCCATTTTTATGCACAGATGATGGCATACTGTTCTATGCTTTGCATTTTTGGATACTTTTACTATACATTTATGCTTTTCACAAAAGAAACAAAAACCTCATGAAATCAAGTTATCCACACTTACACACTAGAGTATTATTGTCACATTTGATAGCATAACCTTCAAGTTACTTCTTTGTGCTTTTTACGGTCTGAAATTCATTCAAATGCTCTCTGTGACAAAAAATCGTTTCATTAACCATTATAACAAAAAGTTAAGAAGGAAAAGTTCACTTTTGCTAGCTAAAAGTACTTGATTCTCAGTCTTCATTTCTCAAACATTATTGCAGACAGTAAAACTGCTACCTCACTTAGGAAGACAAATGGTACTGCTCTTGTTTGTTTATTTATTTATTTATTTTATTTATTATTTTTGGCTGCGTTGGGTCTTCATTGCTGCACGCAGACTCTCTCTAGTTGTGACGAGCGGGGGCTACTCTTTGTTGCGGTGCGAAGGCTTCTCATTGCGGTGGCTTCTCTTGTTGTGGAGCACGGGCTCTAGGCACGTGGGCTACAGTAGTTGTGGCTCGCGGGCTCTAGAGCGCACGCAGGCTCAGTAGTTGCGGCGCACGGGCTTAGGTGCTCCACAGCATGTGGGATCTTCCCAGACCAGGGCCTGAACCCGTGTCCCCTGCATTGCCAGGCGGATTCTTAACCACTGCGCCACCAGGGAAGCCCCTTTTTTTTTTTTTTAGTCATGTATATTGATTTTTTCCCATTATGATTTGGGGAAAACCTCCAAATCCTGTCATCACTTACTCAGCTAGTAGAATGCCTCTCCAGGGGGGCAGGGTCTGTGGTTTCAGTCTGTTCTCAGTACATGGTCCTGCTGCAGGTAAGTCTGAGGTGACAAGGTCAGTGTCCGGTTATGAGGTGCTCACCTTGCCCCATCTGCCTGCCCAGGGCTCCATCAGTGTTGAGTGCTGGACCACAGTCAGCAGTCCCCTGCCCTCCTTCCATTGTACCAGCCTGTGATCTTCAGTGTGTTCCTGGTCTTCGTATCTTCAGTTTCTAAATAGGGACGTGTATATATCTATCTGTCTTCCTTCTCTTAGGAGTAGTTTGAAAGTATTATTTGTAGCCTACTAAACATTACTGTACATAATCACACTAGTAGTCATATACTGAGAACTACTTTATACCAATTAGAATAATAGATGCTTTACTTACACTGTTGTGTCTTGTAATCCTCACAACACCCTGCAAAGTTGACATTATTCCCAACATAAGGATGAGGAAGTTGAGGCTCTGGTAACTAGCTGAATTCCCAAACAGCTAGAAAGTAGAGGAGTCAGGATTCAACCCAAGTGGGTTTAGTTGCAAAGCCCATGCGTTTTCACTGTAATACCATCTCCAGATCAAACGTTTTATTTTCCTACCTTACCTACAGGAAATTTAGCTGAGAAACCACAGCCTGTGTTTACTTTTTAGAACAATCTTTAGAGCCTGTCTCTCTCTCTTTTTTTTTTTTTGGCCACACCATGAGAGGCATGTGGGATCTTTGTTTCCTGACCAGGGATCGAACCCATGGTCCTGCAGTGGAAGCGCAGAGTCTTAACCACTGGGCCGCCAGGGAAGTTCGAGCCTCTCTCTCCAGAAAGCTCTTAGACTGTACAGTTATTTTTTTAGTTCTGCTAAGTTTTGCCAAATAATGCAAATAAGGGAAATATGATATTTTAGAAATAAGAGTATCGTGTCACCCCATTCCAACCAGAGATAAGCTTAGAAGTTCTTTCTAGTCATATTATCAAGCAGGTATACAAATCATAAATGACACAAAAAGGAAAAACATAAGCTTTCCTTTGCCTTTTTGAAAAAAGCTAAGCAAATACACAAACAAATAAATATATAAAGGCAGTCCATGCCTGCATCAATGATGAGAGTATGCTGGAGAAACTCCCTGGTGGTCCAGTGGTTAGAACTTGGCACTCTCACTGCCAACGGTGCAGGTTCGATCCGTGGTTGGGGAACTAAGATCTTACAAGCCACGTGGCGCGTCCAAAAAACCAAAAAACGTATGCCAAGAACCAAGGGTTATGATTAATCTAATCTCTTTCCCATGTGTGATGGGTTAAAAAAAAGGAACAAATTCTTTGACTATTGAGAAGTGAGGTCTGTGTCCCCTTCACTTGAATGTAGACAGGCTCTGTGACTGCTCTGACTAATATTATATGGTGAAAGTAACACTCTGCCGGTTTCTAGCTCCAGGCTGTAAGGGACTGTTATGGACTGAATGTTTGTGTCGCTCCAAAATTCGTATGTTGAAACTGTCTATCTTCCATGTGATGGTACTAGGAGGTGGGACCTTTGGGAGGTGATTAGGGTTAGAGGAGGTGATTAGTATTAGATGGAATTAGTGCCCTTATAAGAATCATGAGAGAACTTGCCTCATTCTGCTCTCTAACATGTCTGGATACATTAAGAAGTCAGCAGTCTGCAACCCAGAAGATGGTCCTCACCAGAACTGGCTGTGCTGGCACCCTGATCTCAGACTCCCAGGCTTCAGAATGTTACCAAGTCCAAGCTTGTACTGCTTGCCACATGACAGGACAATAAATTGAGAGATGAGTTTTGGGGGCAAGGAGTAGCAACTTTATATGGAAAACCAGCAGGCTAAGATGGTGGACTAGTGTCCCAAAGAACCATCTTACCTGAATTTGAATTCAGGCTTCTTTTGTACTAAAAGGGGGAGGAGGTGTGGCTGGTTGTTGCACACTTCTTGGTTCAGGGATCCTTAGTTCTTGCAGCTGTCCAAATCCTGGTCACAATGTTCCTATAAACCTGCAACAAGGCAATGGTTATTTTCTTTTCTAAGTTAATTCATTTATTTATTTTTTTGCCACACCATGTGGCTTGCAGGATGTTAGTTCCCCTACCAGGGATTGAACCCACACCCTTGGCAGTGAAAACGTGAAGTACTAACTGGCAATTGCTATTTTTTGTTCTGCAACTTTTTTTTTTTAATATTTATTTGGCTGCACCGGATCTTAGTTGCGGCACGTGGGATCTTCGTCACCATGTGTGAGATCTTTGTTGTGGCACCCAGGATCTAGAGTTGCGGCATGTGGGATCTAGTTCCTTGAGCCGGGGTCTGACCCGGGATCAAACCTGGCCCCCCTGCATTGGGAGTGCCAGAGTCTTAACCGCTGGATCACCAGGGAAGTCCCTGTTCTGCAACTTTTTATCTCTATACGAAGGGAAAAGTGTTATACCTTTAAAGGTCAGAGCCTCCAGAATGGGCTATCATGTATATTTCAGGCTATAGGCAACGTTCTTTACAAAAGGTGCAGAGCCAGCTTGAGTAAGCATGGGCAATAGAGCACAAGGGTTTGAGCTAAAGGAAGAGATCCGACAGGTAGTCAGGTTTGTTCTTGTCTGTTATAAGAACTGTGAGAAATAAAATTTGGTTGTTTAAGCCCCCCAATCTATGGTATTCTGTTACAGCAACCCAAATTGACCAAGACAGGGACTGGCAGCTTCTACTTCCTGTATTTTGGAATACTAGCTCTTAGATCCCAGAGACACCATGTAAGAAGACTGACTACCCTGCAGGGGAGGCCACATTGAGAAGTCCAGGGACTACATAGAGAGGAGGGGGCCGCAGTTGAGGCCTGCCTTCCAGCAATTCTTGCCCACGTGCCAAGCACATGAATAAAATCATCTTGGATGCTCAGGACCAACTCAGACACAAGCTGAATACCACCAAGTGACCCCAGTCACTGCAGCGTGGAGCAGGATTATCCTGCTGAGTCTTGCCCAAATTCCTGACTCACAGAATCTTGAAATATTATAAAATAGCTATTATTTTAAACCACTAAGCGTATTTTATTTTTTAATCTTTATATTTTGTAGTAATTTTTGACTTACAGAAAAATAGCAGAAGTAGTACAGTTCCCGTATACTTTTCATCCAGTTTCCTCAAATGTTGAAATATAACCAGCGTACAATCATAAGAAATCAGGAAGTTGGCTTTGATTCAATTCTCTTAATTCATTTATAAACTTCATTTCATCTTTTCCAGTTTTTGCACCAATGTCCCTTCTCTGGTCCAGGATCCAATCAATCTATGAATCCAGATTGCATTTAATTGTCCTGTCTCTTTATTCTCCTCCAATCTATGACAGTTCCTCAAACTGTCTTTGTCTTTTATAACTGACACTTTTGAAGAGTACTGGTCAGTTATTTTATAGAATGTCCCTCACTTTAGGTTTGTCTGATATTTTCTCATAGTTAGGTAGAGATTATGTATTTTTGGCAAGAAAATCAGAGGAGTAATGTCCTTTTCTCACTGCATCACATCAAGGGATACATGATGTTGTACAGGATGCTAGTAATCATTTGGTTAAGGTGGTTTTTCTACCATATAGTTATTAGTTTCCCTTTGTGAGTAATCAGTATTTGGTGGGAAGAGACTTTGACACAATGTAAATATCTTCATCATACTTTAATCCACTTATTTTAACATCCAGTTTGGCCTGCAACAATAAGCCACGTAGTTATGAGATGGTTTGTTATGCAGCAATAGCTAACTGGTAACACTGTGATAGTACTGCCTTTTTTAGGGTCTCAAATAATTTGGCTTATAACCCTAATACAGTCACATAGCAGTTATTCTTTTTTTTTTTTTTTTTTTTTGGCCACACTGTGGGGCTTGTGGGGTCTTAGCTCCCTGCCCAGGGATTGAACCCATGCCCCCTGCAGTGGAATTGCAGAGTCCTAACCACTGGACCACCAGGGAATTCCCCAGTTATTCTTACTAAAATAAGATTCTGAGGAAAACCAGATTATCACACTAATATTTAAATCCAGCCAGTTACAAATCTTAGTAGTTATGAAATTCACATTTCTGTTTATCCTCTTTGAATATTCTGCACAATGCTTTTAAGACAGTGGACTGAAGAATTATTCAAGAAATCAGCACTGCCTCAATTACTTTATGATTTGTCCTTGTGGAGTAGTGAACGGAAGATTTCATAGATAATACTGGCTCCTCAGGGCTTCCTCAATCCTGACAATGTTTCTGAGCAAATATTTCTATGGAGGCTGATCACAGATCTGGGGTCTTTCCCCCCCCCACACCATAATTATTCCAGTAACCAAAGTCATATTATTCCCATCTCTGTACTTTTACAAACAGTGTTAAGACCTACCCCACCCAACCCACAGGGTCCAAAGAGAGGGTGGTGTGTCCTCAACCAGTGGGCCTGTAGAATCATACCTTCTTTGAAATTCACACCCTCCAATCCCAGCTTCTATGATCATGGCCAAGGCCAGGTCTGACTGATTTGCCAGTGGTGCTAAATACTCTACTATAGTCCCTGGTGAGTGCCAAGACCAACCTTCATCCAATTCTCCTGAATGTCTTTAATCAACGTCCTTGGTTCTCAGCAGCCCCTAGATGAAAGGTACAGTGATTTGTGACACCTAAAACTATAGCTCTTGTTTTTTTACCTTTTGCTTTGACCTGGAGCCCACATTATGCATGACTGCTCTCAAAGGCTTTCTATCGCAGATGATCAAAGATTATGACAGGAACAGAATGCCTTTTCATCACATCCAAGAACAGATGGTCAGCCCTGAGTCCAGCATCTAGGTGTACTCAGCCCCTAGGGAGACCAGGCTACTGTGGACAGTGGATGGGCCAATCTTGCAACAGGATACCATGGCGACAATCCCTAGAAGTAAGGTTACCCCCAATTCCCTTGCACTTTGCTTTGTTCATTTAACAGGATGTGCTTCAGATGGTTCCTTATCAGTGTATATAGAGCTATGTGACTCTATTAACGTAAATAACTTTATTGACTTTAAGTGGCTTCTACTACTTCAGTCAGTGCTGTAGTGAGTGTCCTTGCATATCTATCCATCCTTGTACGTAAGAATCTATGTAGAGGAGTGGGAATTCAAAATGGTGCAGCTACTGTGAAAACAGTATGGTGGTTCCTTAAAAAATTAAATATAGTACCATATGATCCAGCAATTCTATTTCTTCAAGAATTGAAGGCAGGAAGTCAAATAGATATTTGTTTACTCATTTTCATGGCAGCACTATTCCACAACAGCCAAGAGGTGGAAGCAACCCAAGGGTCCATCAACAGATGAATAGATAAACAAAATGTGGTCTATACACACAATGGAATTAAAAAATGGAATTCACCCTTAAAAAGGAAGAAAATTCTGACACATGCTGCAACATGGAAGAAACTTGAAGACATTATGCTAAGTGAGATAAGCCAGTCGTAAAAGGACACATACTGTATAGCTCCACTCATATGAGGTACCTGGAGTAGTCAAATTCATAGAGACAGGAAGTAGAATGGTAGTTGGCAGAAGGCTGGGGAGAGGGGAGTGGGCATGGAGTTCCAGTTTGAGAAGATGAAAAGGTTCTGTAGGTGGATGGTAGTGGTTGTTTCACAGAAATATGAATGTACTTAATGAAGCTGAACTGTACACATGAATATGGCTGAAATGGTAAATTTTTTGTTATGTGTATTTTACCACAATTTACAAATTTCTTTAAATTCTATAAAACAATGAAGAAAAAAAAGAACCTACTTAGAGGATAAATTCCTAGATATGGAATTGTTGGGACAAAAGGTGCATACATTATTTACTTTGAGAAATATTATCACATTGCCCTCCGGTGTGCACTCATACCAGTAAGAGTGACTATTTCCACAAAATCTCATCAATTGGAGGAATTATCAAATTATTTGATCATTGCAGAGTTTAAGCTGGGGAGTGAATTCAGTTGGCAGTTTTGAAATATCCCCTTGGCTGGTGTTTGCAGAAGGGGTTGAGTGTGGGCATGGGGGTGAGCCAGGTGGACTAGTTAGGGAGCTGCTTCAGGAGTCCAGGGCTGGGGTGATGGTGCCTCGGACCAGCAGGGTGGCAGTGGGGATTTATTCAACAAATCATTCTAGATTAATCAAGTGACTGCTATGTGCTGGGCTGTTCTAGGTGTTGGGGCTACAACAGTGAACCAGACAAAATCCCTGCTCTCATGAAGCTGACATTCTAATAGGAGGAGAGGAGGGGAGAGAAAACAGATAGTTGGTGATGGTGCTATGAAAAAAATTAAAGCAGGGAAAGGGGAGGTGATATTTGGGCAGAGACCACAGTGAAATGAGGAAAGGAGAGCCCTGTGGATATGGTGGGGTGTTTTGTGCCGGTCTCAGCCTATCAAGCAATGATGTGGTTGGATTGGCCGTCGTGATTGCAGGACACCCTTCAGCAACAACCATTGGGAAACTTTGAAAAAACAAAGGTTTTTTACTTACAGCACCTGGAAGTCACACAGCACCTGGGGCCACACAGCGAGGTCATGGGGAGAGAGAGAGAAAGCATGTGTGAGCCTGGGGTTCTGCTTTTATTGGGGTCAAGGGTGGGGACCAAGGTTTTTGCGCGCTCACTCTTTATTGGTGAATTTAAAACATAAGGACAGAAATTTAAAGCATGGAAAGAGAAAAAACAAGCGGCCCAAACAGTTATCAAATTCAACCAACATCGCTAAAACAAAGGAACCTCAATGCAGGGAGGCGGCCTGGCTTTTTATCTAGTGGCTAGCAGTGTGTTTATTCTAGATAGCCGTCTTTGAACACAGGAGCCAAAATCTTTTTATCATCTCTGTGAAGGGGATCAAGGGACAACTGAATAGACTTCCTCCTGCTGGTATGGGTGATATGGTGAGGGCCACTGTCAAGAAAGGCAAACTAGCGGACTTCCCTGGTGGTCCAGTGGTTAAGACTCTGCACTTACAGTGCAGGGGGCATGGGTTCCATCCCTGGTAGGGGAACTAAGATCCCACGTGCCTCGTGGCATGGCCAAAAAAAAAAAAGTACTTAAAGAAGAAAGGCAAACCAGAGCTCAGAAAGAAAGTACATCCAGCAGCGGTAATTTGACAACAAAAGTCTTACCAGAGAAACGATGGCATGTTTCTTTAATTTGAAGATAACACTGGGATCATAGTAAACAGTAGAGGCGAGATGAAAGGTTCAGCCATCACAGAACCAGTTGCAAAAGAGTGTGCAGACTTGTGGCCCAGGATTGCATCCAATGCTAGCAGCATTGCATGAGTCTTTGGTGTATTTGGAAAGAAAGAAAGGAAGGAAGGAAGGAAGGAAATTTAAAATTACTTGCTTCCCCTGCCCAAAAGATAGTCATCTTTGAAGTGGATACATAGGCAATCAAAACTTAAGTCAGGCACTTGCATTATAAAAAAACATAAAAATCCAACAACCTGTCAGGGTTTACAATGCAATCTTCCCTGTGATGCAGAAGCATCAGAATCAATGGTGAGGACATTAACTGGCTGGGTACCTGATTGGCTAAAAGTCGGGGTAGGGTACATTGTAACCAGAAATTGCACATCTAAATAGGGTTATAGTAGCAAATCTGATAATAATTATACAGGCAATAGTCTGAAATTCAGTCCATAGCCATTGTATCAAACTTGAAAAGTCCAGTCTTGAAAGTAGATCAGTTATCTCCGGGGGAGGGGGGGCGCTGGCAATCTGTTCAAAGATTTGGTAAGATTGTGGAATACTTTAACATCTTGGGCCATCTGGTGTAAGTAGTGTTGAACCTGTCCTGAGTTGGGAGATTGCTCTATATCTCATCGAACCAGTCTTTTAGTCCTGAGAATAGGTGAGTTAAAGGGTTATATCCCATTTTTGGAAGCAGTGATGCAGGTGGGTTCCCCAGTTAGGCCTACATGATGCAGGTATTTGGATCAGGTATTTATTTATTTATTTATTTATTTATTTAATTAATTGTTTAAACTTTTTTTGCCTTCGACGCTTGTGGGATCTTAGTTCCCTGACCAGGGGTTGAACCCAGTCCCTCTGTGGTAAAAGCTCCAAGTCCTGGGCTTCCCTGGTGGCGCAGTGGTTGGGAGTCCGCCTGCCGATGCGGGGGACGCGGGTTCGGGCCCCGGTCCGGGAGGATCCCACATGCCGCGGAGCGGCTGGGCCCGTGGGCCACGGCTACTGAGCCTGCCCATCTGGAGCCTGTGCTCCGCAACGGGGGAGGCCGTGACAGTGAGAGGCCCACGCACCGCGATGAAGAGTGGCCCCCGCTCGCCACAACTAGAGAAAGCCCTCGCACAGAAACGAAGACCCAACACAGCAAAAATAAAAAAATAAAAAAAAAAAAAAAAATGCTCCAAGTCCTAACCACTGGACTGTCAGGGAATTCCCTTGGATCAGGTATTTAATAAGAGGCATTTCTAGGGAAACAGAAGAAACAAGCAAACAAAAAAGGTTCATGACTGGAGCATATCATAATCCAAGTTTCTGAGTTCTGAAGGCAACAGTCAAGAAGATTTCTAAACGTCAGGCTTGAGGCATTTTCAGGTGGAATGAGGGCAGACAATGGCAATCTGACAGATTTTCCTGGTTTGCAGTTTGAATGTCTCTGGTGATTTTTCTTAGTGGCCCACATAGCAACAGTCATGAAGATTGTCCATACATGAGCTGTTGTGGAGATCTCTCTGAAGTTTACATCAAGTTGTCCCACTTCAGCCTGCATAGCTTTGGGGAAAGGGTGGTTTTTGTTCTTAATGATTCCAAGGCAGAGGGTGGGAGAAAAATTGGAAACATTAGTCTGGAGAGTTGTAGCCAGATATGGGAGGAAACAAGAAGAATTCAGCATCCAGTCCAGTTGACAGGTACAAAACAAAATGCCAAAGACGATTAACAGGACTAGAATCTGATGTCTCCAAGGTATACAATAGTTTTCCATTGAAACATAATTTTTTTCTCTATATACTCACTCCCATTTCTATCAGAGATAATCAAAGTAAGACTAATTTGTTTGCAAAATAAGTCTAGTCTCATTAAACGTGGCCTGATTATTTACATAGATGCAGCAAGAATAGTGATTGATCATATAGGCTCTTTTAAGTCTGCCTTGCTGGAACTTTTCATAAGAAATCTCCAGATTGAATTTTTAAATGCCTCTTGAGGCTAGGAAACCAAGCCTAGAATTTACCATCAGACTTTGCCTGCAATACCTGTAGAATTGGGTGAATTCCTCTCTCTTCTTGAGGTTCCCAAAATATCCTGAGGTTCTTGGGCCTTCCAAGAAGTGATCTCATAATGCTGCTGAAACCCTGTAAGCAAGGTATGAGGGTGATTTTTCCAAGGGGTTTGTTGACTCTATAAAGTCAACTTATTTCCTTAAAGCCATCTGGCCATACCTGAGTCTGTGTATGTCTCTCTCAAATATGATATTCCTGTCAAAAACCTTGGTGATATAATCAACATTTCCAATTTTGTCCTGTCACAAGGAGAGCAGATTCTTGTTGCCCTTATGCAAATAACTATATGGCCATGAAAATAAGAATACTCAATGGGAGTTTCCAAATTCTGGAGGGATCAGGTAGGAGGGAAAAGTAATTGTTTCATCTTTGTTCACAAAGATATACTTTACCAAATTACTGTAAGTCATAGCTTAAGAGGAAAAGTTTCCTTAATCTGGAAAACTAAAGATTAAAGAACCAACAGTGCTTCAAGCAAAAGGCATTAAAAAATTATAATTATCCTCAGCAGTTCATTCAATCCTATGTAATTAATTCTTTTTTTAATTAATTAATTTATTTATTTCGCTGCATTGGGTCTTCATGGCTGTATGCAGGCTTTCTCTAGTTGTGGCGAGTGGGGGCCACTCTTCGTTGCAGTGCACGGGCTTCTCATTGGGTTGGCTTCTCTTGTTGCGGAGCACGGACTCTAGAGCACAGTCTCAGTAGTTGTGGCGCACAGGCTTAGTTGCTCCGCAGGATCTTCCCAGAGCAGTGCTCGAACCCGTGTCCCCTGCATTGGCAGGCGGATTCTTAACCACTGTGCCACCAGGGAAGTCCCTATGTAATTAATTCTTTTTTTTTTTTTTTTTTTTTTTTTTGCGGTACGCGGGTCTCTCACTGTTGTGGCCTCTCCTGTTGCGGAGCACAGGCTCCGGACGCGCAGGCTCAGCGGCCATGGCTTATGGGCCCAGCCGCTCCGCGGCATGCGGGATCTTCCCGGACCGGGGCACGAACCCGTGTCCCCTGCATCGGCAGGTGGACTCTCAACCACTGCACCACCAGGGAAGCCCTGTAATTAATTATTGACCTTGATCTTTTGTTAGCAGTTTTATGAATCCAGTTTTCCTTAGACCTCTAGAAAATCCCAAAGTTACTCCCAGGTCAAAAAGACTTCACTTAGAATTTGATTTGGGGAAGTTAGTCCAAAATATCAAAAGGTTTTGGACACTTAACTAAATAACATCACAGATCATTATGAAAAAATACTTAATTATCTACTTAACCAAAGTGACAAAAGATTTAAAAGGCAAATACAGAAGGCCCCAGAGTTGTGAGTTCTCATAATATTCAGAAGACTCAGTTTTCTTAGTAATCAAACACCTGATTAAGATAACATGAAGCAGAGGAAATTATTTTGGTAAAACACAACATCTTTGATTCCTAGCCAGATTACTTAAAAGGTAAAGAAAAACCTTTTGTAATCTCTTACGAGGAGTAGATCAATGCTCCAAGATAACTTTGTCCTTTTAGCAGATGAAAGAAAATACGTAAGCATACTACTGATACTAAAGCCTATGTTTTTAAAAAAACCCTTATAGTAACAATTCCATTTTAG
The DNA here is from genome assembly GCF_964374135.1 of Grampus griseus. Lineage (NCBI taxonomy): Eukaryota > Metazoa > Chordata > Mammalia > Artiodactyla > Delphinidae > Grampus > Grampus griseus. The sequence continues at coordinate 60,891,699 of NC_139002.1, forward strand.
CCAACTTGACCCCACAAGGTAAATTTCTCTGTTCCTTTCTCTTTCTTCCCAACTTTCTATACCACTTCATCCTTTATTTTCCTCTTTCCCATTCTGAAATAACCAGTTTTACTTTAGGAAAAATTTACTTTCTTTTCCCTTAACAAAAGTGCATCTCCATACCTCATACCTTCTCTAAGCCAAAAGTAAAAATCCTACTTTCCTTGCATACAGAGTTGTTTACCTTATTATTTCTAGTAGCTTTAATTATGTATATTAATTAGAATTCTTAACTTTTAGGAACCTTAATTTCGAATGAACACTAAGAAGTAAGCACATGTGTGGGGAGTTCCCTGGTGGTCTAGTGGTTAGGATTTGGCACTTTGACTGCTGTGGCCCGGGTCGAGTCCTTGGTTTGGGAACTGTGATCCCTCAAGCTGTGCGGTGCGGCCAAAAAAAAAAAAAAAGTAAGCACTTGTGAACTGAACTGTTAAATCAGCATTCTTTAGATTGGCAAATTTATGAATACATTTCATAATTTCTAGAAACATACATTTCTTCATAGTATAGTTTTTCAACGTGGCACAGGACATGCTTCCTAATAGAAGAAAATACCGTTTCCTCTGTAATAGGAGGTCAAAATTAGGTAAACTTAGACTTGTTGAGCAATTCCTATTTCAGTATTTTATCATATTTGGAAATGATCTGGACATTAAATGAATTCCCATCATTTAATTTAACTTAGCAAAATTTTCAGGGTGGAAGTTACCAAAGATTTGGGAAACTATTCTTAAGTAGACATACCATAACACATAATTATTGCAGTAAAGTTCACCTAAAAACTCTTATCCCACTTACATTTATCTATCTCCCAACAATTATGTTTAGACTACCCACAAAAAGTTCATTAGACACAAGTCAGCCATCATCCAAAACTACCTTTCTTGCTGACAAATTTTGTAATGGAGATAACATGAATTTATTTGACTAGTAAGCCCAGGGAGAATAAAAGTTGTTTATCTGCATTTTATTTATTTATTTATTTATTTATTGGCCATGTGTCATGTGGGATCTTAGTTCCCCAACCAGGGATCGAACCCGCACGCCCTGCAGTGGAAGTGTGGAGTCTTAACCACTGGACCACCAGGGAGGTCCCGATCTGCATTTTATTTAATGCTGGTAACTCTAAAGACATACCTATTTTAATTTAACCAGTTTTTATTTACCAGCGATTACCCCGGATCATGTGAACTCAAAAAACATTTGAGTTAGTTACTGTATTTCTGAGTTTTAGGAATACTTAATTGATAACTATTTATTTTTAAACCAATTAAATAAGATCTCTTTTAGAAATTAATTTTAGCATTTCCATCCAGAGGTAGAGAAAGAAAAAAATCACATATATATAACGTGCATGCATAGATATACATAAATGGGCAGACAGACACAGACACTCTATAGCTTCTGTTCCAAAATGTTAGCTATGAATCACATACAACAATATAAAACTCATTAGTTTATAATAACAGTTGAATCCAAGTTGGCAGATGGAACAATTTAAGGTTACCTGCTCCAATGGCTAAAGCTTCTTACTAATATTTGTGGAGAAGACTTTTAAGATTTGTATTTGTCCTTGACAAGTAATTTCCTGGGGTGTTTATATTTCAAAGACATTTTAAGATTTACATCTTCAAGGGACAGAGAAAGAATCTAAGTTTTCTTCTTGAGTTTTAGTGCCTTTTGGATGGTTTTGGCAGTCCCAATAAAATGTAGTAGTGCTGCCCTGTAATTAGGGGAGTACCTTCTAAAAATAATCCTCTGGACTCCAGGTCAGAGTGGGCTTTTTCAGGGTTGAAAATGAAAAGGGGTGGATCACTGTGGTGATTGGCATAGTGTATTGGGTCACTGGCACAGTGATATTGGATCACTGTGGTCACAGAAATGATAAACCTATTGAACCATGCCAATTTTGCGCAGCAAGAGACGGGCTTCATCTTAATGTTTTCCATTCATTGTGAGCCTTACCAGTAGTCACTGTGATGGAAGAATGGTCATGGTGCCAGGCACTAAACATCCAAGTGAGGAGAGGAAGTCCCCTGGTACGAATATCAGTGGCTCTAAGGGCCTTTGCCTTCCCATTTCCCTCTTCATCCTCACAAGAGATTGGTAACCTTGTCACCTTTTCCCTTGGGGGCAGGGACACCCATGACTCATACTTCTAATTCTGCCCCATACAGGGGAAAGTCCAGGGGCCTCGGGATCTGTAATATCTCAGAGGAAATGAGCTCAAATGAATCTTTAAGAAAGTTATGGCTTTTAGTGTCTTTAGAGATACCAGCCAGTTGACACATTTTGGCAGCTGTAAATATCAATTCAGAGACTGTCTTGTTCCAACCAAACAAGAAAATCCAAGAAATCCACAATAGCCAATTAGTTTCCCTCTCTCTTTCCCCATGCATAAAATCTTTAAATAATATTTTAATTTCAGTTAAGGTACAGTTTTTGATCTCAGTTTCCACTTCCTGTTTTTATCCTGTTACCTTAATCTTATGTGCTGTTACCAGAAATTTTTGGATGATGTCACTCTGAGCCCTCTTTGTGGGTGGCTGCTTTCCTTTCCACGGGGTATCCCAAGAGACCTCGCCAGGATTGGGTCTGCCTCCACTAACGGGAGATATGCATATAGTCTTTGGGAAAAGCCCCCAGGCCCCTGGAGTGTAATTCCAGAGTTTTGGCATGTTGGTATGCATGGCTTTAAATAACACCCAGGAGGCACTTCCCTGGTGGTCCAGCGGTTAAAACGCCACGCTCCCAATTCAGGGGGCCTGGGTTCGATCCCTGGTCAGGGAGCTAGATCCCACATGCCTGCAACTAAAGATCCTGCATGCTGCAACTAAAAGATCCCGCATGCCACAACTAAGACCCAGCACAGCCAAATAAATAAATAAATATTCAAATAAATAAATAACACCCAGGAAGCATCTGTGGGGTTTTGCATTTGTCAAGGAGCTGGTGTACCCCATCAGGGTTCTTAGGAGACATTGGCACCAGATGTTTAGGACATTTATATTTGTCTATTAATTTTTTTAGTAACACTGATGCCAAAAGGTCAGCCTCTGTGCACCTGTGCCAAATCAAATCTCTCAGAGACAACAGTTTTAAAGGAAGTAGAAAAGAATAGCTTTATTGCTTTGCCAGGCAAAGAGTACACAGTGGGCTCCTGCCCTGAAAAACTGTATGTCCCTAACCCGGGAGGATTTGATGAGGAGTTTTATAGCAACAGTTCAAGTGTGGAGTTGCTGATAAGATTAGGGTGGGTGCAGAGCCTGCACTCCTTTAATCTCATCTCAGGTGGTCTCAATCTTTTTTTGTTTGTTTTATTTTTGGCTGAGTTGGATCTTTGTTGCTGCACATGGCTTTCTCTAGTTGCAGTGAGAGGGGGCTACTCTTTGTTGCGGTGCGCTGGCTTCTCATTGCAGTGGTTTCTCTTGTTGCGGAGCACGGGCTCTAGGTGCACGGGCTTCAGTAGTTGTGGCTTGCGGGCTCTAGAGCGCAGGCTCAGTACTTGTGGCTCGCGGGATCTAGAGTGCAGGCTCAGTAGTTGTGGCGCATGGGCTTAGTTGCTCTGCGGCGTGTGGGATCTTCCTGGACCAGGGCTCCAACCTGTGTCCCCTGCATTGGCAGGCGGATCCTTAACCACTGCGCTTAACCACTGTCTCCTAATCTTGATGAGTTTCTCTGGTCCCTTTAATCTCGCCTCAGGTGGCTTCTTGGCTGCTTCTCCCTTGATTAGCCACTGTTTGAATCTCCCTTTTGGAACTCAGGGAAGGGCATGGATGCTGGAGTCTGTTCCCTACAAATAAGAAACGGGGGACAGAAAGGCTTCCATGCCCAGGAGCCCCACAGGGTCCTGCTCAGTTGCAACATCACACCAGGGATTGGATCCATAATATTCCATCAGTTCAGGGGACCAAGTAGTGAGTGAAGTGGTGACACAGAGACTGTAAGCCTCTGTCATATTTTCCCTCTGGTGTTGCCACTGGTTTCTGGCTGCAAGGCTATTTCATTCTTCTTGGTTAGGACACATAGTCCTACATAGCACAACCTACTGACAGTGGTAGCAGTAAGAGATCTCCTATCCTCTTCCCCTAAGGGAATGTTTTTCTCATACCTTTAGCCTCTCCTTGAGTAGTGACAATAGCCTTGCAATTCAAGGCTCCTTAGCTCTCCTTGGCCTTGAGGCATGGAGGACCCTTAGGCAATAGTCAATTAAGCCCTTTATAATTAGTGGCCTACTCTTCTCATTAGACCATTTAGTCTTTATCACACCACTCTGGGGAGATCCTTGGATTATTATGGCAGCTGTGACCTTTTGGGTTGGATACCACAGGCAACACACCACTGAGAATCATGTGAAAGCACACCGTAGCGCAACAGGCCCCCAGCAAGGGGTGCTCCTTCCTCAGATGGTGTTACCCACCCGAGTTAGGTGGTTAGTAAGCAAGTTACAGGTAAAAAGGGCATTCCCCTTGTTTAATTGCAAGGGCAATCATGCAATCCTGCCCACTATGCCAATTGTTTTGTGCCTGTCTCTGCCTGTCAAAAAGCAATGTTATGGCTGGACTGGCCCTTAAAGTTCTTACTATGATTGCAAGATATCTTGCAGCAATAAGCATCAGGAAACTTTGAAAGAATAAAGGTTCATTTACAGGACCCGGAAATTACACAGCGTACCTGTGGCCGTAGAGCAAGGTTGCCATAGAGAGAGGAAGAAAGAATGTGTGGGCTTGGGGTTCTGCTTTTATTGGCGTTGAGGGTGGGGACCTAGGGTTTCAGTCTCTCTTCATTGATGAATTTAAAATATTTGATGGGCTTCCCTGGAGGCACAGTGGTTAAGAATCCGCCTGCCAACGCAGGGGACAAGGGTTCGAGCCCTGGTCCAGGAAAATCCCACATGTCACGGAGCGACTAGGCCCGTGCGCCACAACTACTGAGCCTGCGTGCCACAATTACTGAAGCCCGCGCACCTACAGCCCATGCTCCGCAACAAGAGAAGCCACCACAATGAGAAGCCGGTGCACCACGACGAAAAGTAGGCCCCGTTTGCTGCAACTAGAGAAAGCCGCGCGCAGCAACGAAGACCCAACACAGCCATAAATAAATAAATAAATGTATTAAAAAAACAAAAAAAAAACATATGAGCAGGAATTTAAAGTGTGGGAAGGGAAAAAACAAGTGGCCCAGCCATAAAAAGAAACGAAATTGAATTATTTGTAGTGAGGTGGATGGACCTAGAGTCTGTCATACAGAGTGAAGTCAGAAAGAGAAAGACAAATACTGTATGCTAACACATATATATGGAATCTAAAAAAAAAAATGTCATGAAGAACCTAGGGATAAGACGGGAGTAAAGACACAGACCTACTAGAGAATGGACTTGAGGATATGGGGAGGGGGAAGGGTAAGCTGTGACAAAGTGAGAGAGTGGCATGGACATATATACACTACCAAACATAAACTAGATAGCTACTGGGAAGCAGCCACATAGCACAGGGAAATCAGCACGGTGCTTTGTGACCACCTAGAGGGATGGTATAGGGAGGGTGGGAGGGAGGGAGAAGCAAGAGGGAAGAGATATGGGGACATATGTATATGTATAACTGATTCACTTTGTTATAAAGCAGAAACTAACACACCATTGTAAAGCAATTATACTCCAATAATGATGTTAAAAAAAAAAAACAAGTGGCCCAAATGGTCAGTTACTGAGATCAACCAATACCTCTAAAACAAAGGAGCCTCAGTTCCAGGAGGCAGCCTGACTCTTTATCTAGTGATTTGTTCATTCAAGATATCCTTTGATGTGGCTGCCTCAGTAATCAAAGCTTAAGACAGGCACTTTCATTACAAAACAAAGAACCTAACAGTCAGTTTATACTACAAGGGAGAAGTATTCCAGTCAGAGGGAACAGTAAGTCCAAAGGCCCTGAGGCAGGAATATACTCAGTGCCTTCTAAGAACAAACAGCAAGGAAGCCAGTGGGACTGGTGAGCAGGGAGCAGGGCACACGGTATAGGAGTGTGTGGTCTGGACCAGAATCTAGAAGGCCGCATTAGTCAGACTGGGTAAGGATTTGGGATTTTACTCTGAATGCAATGGAAACTTTTTTTTTTTTTTTTTCAGTTCAGCATCTGATCTAGGAACAGATTCTAGGGACAAGGGAAAGCAAGCAAAGAACATGAAGGTCTGTTTTGAACAGCACAAGCTCAAGGCAACCATGACTTGAAGCAGGGGGTAAGCGGTGGCAGAGGGGGCGGTGAAAGGGTGGGAATCTGGATGTAGTTTGAAGGGAGTGCTAATGAGATTTGCTGATGGATTGGATACTGGATGTGGGAGAAAGGGAGGAATTAGGATGACTCCAAGGGTTCTTGGGCTGAGAAATCGGAAGAGTGTGTGGCCATTTGCTGAGATGAGGAAGGTTATGAGTGGAGTAGGGCTGGAGGGGGATGGGGAAAAAAGAATTTTGGAATTGAGGGAAGTAGTGGATTCATGAGATACTTAGTGAATAAAATCTCTAGGGCCTGGGGACTTTTGGGGTGTGGGGAGAGAGGGAGAGGTCAGGGACAAAAATGAGTCTCAGGTTTCTGGGTTATGGACTGGGAGATGTTGGCACCATTTTCTGAGACAGAAGATGGGAAAGGTGCTGGCTGGTACTGCAGCAGGAAATCTGGGTAGCAGCTGCTGGAAGTGATGCTGATTCCAGCCTGGAATATTCCGCCACTTCCATATTGCTCTCTGCCTCCTTTCTTTGGAAATCTGTTTAAATGTCTGCTTATTAGCGAACCTTTTCCTGACCACCTTCTCTCGAATATGGTTGCCATCCTCACCCCTGTGTGTTCCGTTGCCTTCCCTGGCTTTATTCTTTTTCAGCACATTTATCACCATCTGATATTACTGCCTGTTTATGGGATGGTCTCCCACCACTACAAAGTGAACCATATGAGAGCAAGGAATTGTGTCAGTTTTGTTCCCAACTTAAAACAGTACCAAGTATCTAGTCAGTGCTCAGGAAATATTTGTAGTCTAAATGAATGGTGAATGCCGAGTAGGGGCTGGGATGATCGCTGGGCCCCCTCTGATTAATTTGAGACTGTCACCAGTTTGGATTCAGTGCATCTTGGTGAAACTGCCCTGGCCCTGGAGGCTGAGAGCAGAAAGGACAGTGGCAGAGGAGATCCGGGAGCTGGAGTGAGGAGGAAGGGGTAGAGCCTCAATATCTCCACCTGTAAAATAGAAATGTAAAATGAAGTGTGACTTCCATAAGGGGCTGTGAGTGAGGATTGGATGTGGGAGAAATATTTGGATTAAGGTTCCTGGAGTGCAGGGTAGGGGGTGCAGGCAGGGATAGCGTGAGATAGTAAATGTTTGCAATTTAGTAATAAAGGGTGTTTTTTTGTGAAAGGTTGGTTGTCATTGGGGTGGGAGGAGGCTGGCCTGCCTGGAAAAGCCCAGGAAATGGAAGGGAAGGGCAGAGCACAGGTTAGGGGGCAGTTAGGTCCTGGGGCTGTAACTACCCGTGACAAGATTGGGGCAATTTGTGAGCTGGGGTGGTGAAGCAGTCTGGAACTCACTCCCTGGTCTCCATCCAACATTCCTGGCTCCATGAGAGCCCTCCTCCAGGGGGAGGCTGGAGGGAGGGAGGGCAGGGCAGACTGAGGCTATTATCTTCTGGAAGAAGAGATTGATGCCCAAGTGGGAGAAGGATGGTACTAGTGCCCATGTCCTAATCCCCAGAACCTGTGAATGTTACTTTGTATGGCAAAAGGGACTTTGCAGATGTGATTAAGGTACAGATCTTGAGATAGGGAGATTATTCTGGATTATCTGAATGGGCCGATATCATCACAAGGATCCTTATAAGAGGAAGGCAGGAGATCAGAGAGTCCAGTAGAAGTTATAAGGGTGGAAGTAAGAGGTTGGAGTGATACGAGGAAGGGGCCCACAGCACAGGCATACAGGTGGTCTCTGGAGGCTGGAAAAGACATGGAAATGGATCTTTCCTGAAGCCTTCAGAAGGAATGCAGTCCTGTTGAAACCTTGATTTTAGACTTCTGACCTCCAGAACTGTAAGAGAATAAATCCACGTTGTTTTCAGCCACAAAGTTTTCGGTAGTTTGTTATAGCAGCCATAAGAAACTAATACAGATCCAAGGTCACCTGGGGACTGATGGTGGACTTGGAACTGGATTAGAACCTTGTTAGTCCAGATGTCTCAGTCGAAGCCTCCTTGCTTCCTGTATGCTTTGGCCAAAGCTTCTGGGTCACTGTGCAGCTCCCTGGGACAGTAACTGGACCCTTATCACATGTATTTCATTTGACCTTGACAAGAACCCTGTGGGGCAGACAGCCCCTACTTTACACATAGAGAAACTGAGGTTCAGAGGTGAAGTGTCTTGGCCAAAGTCAGAGCACACAATGAGGAATCAATGAGCTAGATCCCAGATCCAAGTCCTCTGCCCTTCCCTGAACAGTACAGATACCACACGTGTCCAGTATTTTGGTCTCTCATTCGTTCATTCAACAAATATTTATTGAATATCAGCTGATGCCTGGCCACTGTGCTCAGTGCTGCGGAGCCACTAGTGAACAGTCATGACGTCCAGAGACTAGGAATCCTTTGTTCTTGCATCTGTCTACATAGGTCAGTCAGGTCATGATGTTCCTGTAAACCTCCAACAAGACAAATATTATTCTCTGTTCTGCAACTTTTTATCTCTATATGAAGGGAAAAGTGTTATACCTTTAAAGGTCAGAGCCTTGAGAATGGACTATCATGTATATTTCAGACTATAGGCAGCATTCCCCCCCCCACCCCCCCCGTACACGGGCCTCTCACTGTTGTGGCCTCTCCCGTTGCGGAGCACAGGCTCCGGACGCGCAGGCTCAGGGGCCATGGCTCACGGGCCCAGCCACTCCGCGGCATGTGGGATCCTCCCGGACCGGGGCACGAACCCGTGTCCCCTGCATCGGCAGGTGGACTCTCAACCACTGCGCCACCAGGGAAGCCCTATTTTTTTTAAATTAATTTTTATTGGAATATAGTTGATGTACAATGTTGTGTTAGCTTCTGCTGTACAGCAAAGTGAATCAGTTATACATATACATATATCTGCTCTTTTTTTTATTCTTTTCCCATATAGGTCATTACAGAGTATTGAGTAGAGTTCCCTGTGCTATACAGTAGGTTCTTATTACTTATCTGTTTTATATATGGAGCTGTGTATATATCAACACTAATCTCCCAATTTATCCCTCCCCGCCCACACAATAGGCAACATTCTTAACTCAAAGCAAAAGCAATAGAATACAAAGGTTAAAGTAAAAGAAACAGATCTAATGTGGAGTCAGATTTGTTCTTCTCTATTACGCCTGCAACCACCATGCCACCTTTTTTTTTTTAAGTTATTTTAGTTTTGGCTGCGTTGGGTCTTCATTGCTGCGTGCAGACTTTCTCTAGTTGTGGTGAGCGGGGGCTACTCTTCGTTGCGATGCGCAGGCTTCTCATTGGGTGGCTTCTCTTGTTGCGGAGCACGGGCTCTAGGCACGCAGGCTTCAGTAGTTGTGGCTCACAGGCTCAGTAGTTGTGGCCCGCAGTCTCTAGAGCGCAGGCTCAGTAGTTGTGGCACACGGGCTTAGTTGCTCCGTGGCACGTGAGATCTTCCTGGACCAGGGCTCGAACCCGTGTCCCCTGCATTGGCAGGCGGATTCTTAACCACTGCGCCACCAGGAAGTCCCCAATACAGTATTATTAACTGTAGTCACTATGTAATGCTGTGAATACATTAAATCCTCATGATTTGTTTATCTTATAAGTGGAAGTCTGTACCTTTTGACCATCTTCACCCGTTTTACTCACCCCTCACCCCCTGCCTCTGACTACCACCAGTCTGTTCTTTCTATCTATGAGTTCAGGTTTTTTCTTCTTCTTTTTTTTTTTTTTTTTGGCTGCACTGCATGGCTTGTGGGATCTTAGTCTTTTTTTTTTAAATTTCTTTTTAGATTTTACATATACTCTCACCTTTTATTTATTTTTATTTTTTATTTTAATTTTATTGGCGTATACTTGATTTACAGTGTTCTGTTAGTTTCTGCTGTACAGTAAAGTGATTCAGTTATACATATACATATATTCATTCTTTTTTAGATTCTTTTCTCATATAGGTTATCACAGAATGTTGAATAGAGTTCCCTGTGCTGCGTAGTAGGTACTTGTTGGTTATCTGTCTTATACATAGTAGTGTGTGTATGTTCATCCCAAGGTCCTCCATGCCACATTTCTCCTTTGGTAACCATAAATTTGTTTTCAATATTTGTAAGTCTGTTTCTGTTTTGTAAATAAGTTCATTTGTATTATTTTAAAAATTAGATTCCACATATGAGTAATATCATATGATATTTGTCTTTCTCTGCCTGACTTACTTCACTTAGTATGGTCATCTTTAGGTCCATCCATTGTTGCTGCAGATGGCATTATTTCATTCTTTTTGATGGCTCAGTAATATTCCATTGTATATATGTACCACATCTTCTTTATCCATTCCTCTGTTGATGGACATTTAGGTTGCTTCCATGTCTTGGCTATTGTAAATAGTGCTGCTGTGAACATTGGGGTGCATGTATCTTTTCAGATTATGGTTTTCTCTGGATATATGCCCAGGAGTGGGATTGCTGGATCATATGGTAGTTCTATCTTTAGTTTTTTAAGGAACCTCCATACTGTTCTCCATAGTGGTTTACCAATTTACATTCCCACCAACAGTGTAGGAGGGTTCCCTTTTCTCCACACCCTCTCCAGTATTTATTGTTTGTAGACTTTTTGATAATGGCCATTCTGGCTGGTATGCAGTGATACCTCATTATAGTTTTGATTTGCATTTCTCTGATAATTATTGATGTTGAGCATCTTTTCATGTGATTTTTGGCCATCTGTAGTCTTTGGAGAAATGTCTGTTTAGATCTTCTGCCCATTTTTTGAGTGTGTTGTTTGTCTTTTTGACATAGAGCTGCTTGAGCTGTTTGTATATTTTAGAGATTGAGCCCTTGTCGGTCGGTCGCTTCATTTGCAGATATTTTCTCCCATTCTGTGGGTTGTCTTTTCGTTTTTTTTTTTTTTATGGCTTCTGTTGCTGTGCAGAAGCTTTTAAGTTTAATTAGATCTATTTGTTTATTTTTGTTTTTATTTCCATTACTCTAGGAGGTGGATCAAAAAAGATATTGCTGCCATTTATGTCAAAGAGTGTTCTCTCTCTGTTTTCCTCTAAGAGTTTTATAGTGTATGGCCTTACATTTAGGTCTTTGATCCATTTTGAGTTTATTTTGTGTATGGTGTTAGAGAATGTTCTAATTTCATTCTTTTACATGTAGCTGTCCAGTTTTCCCAGCACCACTTGTTGAAAAGACTGTCTTCTCCATTGTATATTTAAGGCAACATTCTTAACACAAAGCAAAAGCAATAGAATAAAAGGTTAAAGTAGGGCTTCCCTGGTGGCACAGTGGTTGAGAGTCCACCTGCCGATGCAGGGGACACGGGTTCGTGCCCCGGTCCGGGAGGATCCCACATGCCGCGGAGCGGCTGGGCCCGTGAGCCATGGCCGCTGAGCGCAGCGGGAGAGGCCACAGCAGTGAGAGGCCCGTGTACCACACAAAAAAATAAATTAAAAAAAAAAAAAGGTTAAAGTAAAAGAAACAGATCTAATATGGAGTCAGGTTTATTTTTCCCTGTTACAGCACCCCTCCTGGGGCCGGCTTTCTAGGGACTTGGAAGAGAATCCACAGCAATCACTTATAACTCATTCATCCATCCTAAACTCAGAGTCAGGCCCAGGAGAGACCTCAGTGACTGTTTGCTAACCAGAAAATAAATGACGTGTTGAGTTGAAATGTGCCATGTAATTTACAAGGCCCATAAAGTAGAAACAAAATAATACATCAAGAACAGAAGGTTTTTTTTGTTTTTCCTTTTGGTTTTTTTTCGGAGTGTCAGGGAAACTACAGATATGGATACAACTTGCTGAAGTCTCTCCAACTGAGCATCAGGCTGGGAGGTGCACTGAAGGACTACAATGATGACTGATAGTGAACTTTAAATCCACCGCATGGGGAATTTCCTGGTGGTGCAGTGGTTAGGACTCCATGCGTCCACTGCAGGGGGCCCCAGGTTCTATCCCTGACTGGGGAACTAGAATGCCACAAGCAGTGCAGTGGCAGGACCAAAAAAAAAAAAAAAAATCCACTACATGTTACATATGGACACCCCCCCACACACACACATACACACAATTTGCACATGCCACCCAGGAAGAGACAGGAAAAGCAGTCAGGCCTGCCTGAGCAGAAAACTCCTTAAACTTACATGCACTTTCCACCAATCATTTCCAAGGCCCCCCCCCCCGACTTCCTGTTTCCAAGATAAATATCCCACTCAAAAACCCATGAGCAGACACATCTGCACACTGCCTCCTGTCTCCTAGTTTGGCTGCAATAAAATCTTTTCTCTCTGCACACAACTGTTGCCTGCTATTTGGTCTTTCCGTTGGGCAGCAGGCAACGAGCCCATTTGCTCCATTACAATGACCCTGAGGTAGAGGAATCTTGTACCCCAAGCAAAAGTATACTCCCTCAGCCAGCCCACCCAGTGGGGCTCGCCAGCTCCTCACAGCATCTCCACACGCCTGCCATGCTCTCCTGCCAAGCAGTCTCCTCATTCACCACACACCCCAGTGCCTGCTCAGGGAGTCCCCTCCCACCAGGAAGGTTTCTTTTTTCCTCCTTTCTCACTCTTTAACTCTGAAGCATGGTTCAAGGTACAGCTGAAGTCTCTCCTGCTCAATGTCTCCTCGTCCTTCTCCAAGGGTATGTGTCATCCTTTGAGGACAGGGTATAACAGAGAATAACAAACCTGACTCCATATTGAATTCCTTTAGCACTGACCTTTGTGCTGTTGCCTGTACTGAGTTATGCTGGCTTTGCCCCTTTTGTAAAAGAATGTTGCCTATAACCTGAAATATACAGGATAGCCCGTTCTCAAGGCTCGGACCCTTTAAGGTGTCATTCCATTCATGTAGAGACTAAAAGGTGCAGAACAGAGGATAACATTTGTCTTGTTGAAGTTATATGGGAATACTGTGACCACACCTACATGGACAGCTGCAAGAACAAAGGATTCCTACACCAAGCCACACCTGCTCCCCTTTTAGTATAAAAGAAGCCTGAATTCTAACTCAGGTAAGATGGTTCTTTGGGACACTAGTCCACCATCTTCTCGGTCTGCTGGCTTTCCAAATAAAGTCACTATTCCTTATCCCAACAACTCATATCTCGATTTATTGGCCTGTCATGCAGTGAGCGGTACAAGCTTGGACTTGGTAACAAGGGCACCATTTTTTCATCCTGTCTCCTCTCATTGTGCCCATCACCAGGATGGCCACAAGGAGGCCCGCAAGCATGGCCATGCCCCAGGCACACCACACTCTTTCAGGCCTCTTTTGCACTTGCAGCCCCCTCTTGTCTAGACTGTCCTCTCCTGACTTCTCCTCCTTCAAAGTCTCATCTCCCTGAGGATCCCTCCCCACCTCCACACCCACATGTTACCCTTCTCTGCTCACTGCCCCCACTCTTCTCAGAATCTGTCTCTAGTGTAGCAATTGTCACACGAACACATGTCTAATGAATTCAGTTCCATTAGATTGAAGGGAAGAAAAGCCCATCTTTTACATTTCTTGAGTGGCTACTCTGTGCCAGGCACTGTGCTGTGTGCTAAGGAAATAGAGATGAATCAGAGACCTGCCCTCAAGGGCCTAATGATTTGCTTGATGCCTCCCAAACTAGACTGGGGGCTTCCAGGGGATGAGGACTCAGATCTGATTCCCCTGTGGGTCCCCCATCACCAAGCACAGACTGGCTCATAAGAAAGCTTTGTGGAGCGAATGCAAGATTGACCTTCTTAAGTTGTAGCTTCAGCTCGGACAAGCCACTTCACTTTCCAGAGCCTCACGTTCCTCATAGGCTAACTGGGAGCAGGGTTTCCAGGACTGGGGTGAGGATAAGAGGAAATGACAAGTGTGAAAGCTCTTTGGAGACCAAATATCCTTCGGTATACGTAAGAGATGGTGACTGACGTTTCCCTCTGTCCCCTACCAGGGCCAGCCATACTCCTCAAGGACCATGGAAGCAGCCCTCACTGGCATTGAATTCACATCACTCAGGTCTAAGCCTTCCTGGATCCTGGAGAATTCTCTGCACAGAGCCATGGATTTCTCTCTCCAGCCTACGGGCTTTGGATTTATTTCTGACTTGGGAAATCCCCATCCTGCCTTCTGCTTTCAGCCCAGGCCCTGGCTTGGGTAAAACACGAGGAAGCAGGTGACATCTCAGGACAGAAGGGGCCACGTCAGGGAAGTGTCTTCCAGGGATTCACACCAGAGCTGGAGACATGGTTGGGATATTATGTTAGAGAAAATGAAAGCTGGGAGAGCGGGAGGGACCTGCCTCGGGTCTCCAGAAAGTCAGTAATAGAGCCAAGGTAAGTCCCAGGATGCCTGGCTCTCATCACATCCACTCTATCTCAGGGCCACCAAAGCCCTACCCCATCAGAGTCCCCCTAACGTTCCTTCTCATCTCTCTCTCTACCCCGAGACACTTAGTTCTGCCCAAAAAGATTCTCAGTGTTCTCCAAATACATCATCTGCTTTTAACTCAGTGCCTTTGCATGCAATACGCCTTTTTGTGCATCCCCTTCTCCCACTTGTCTACTAGGTAAACCCCTACTCATCCCTCAAGGCCCGTTCAAATAAATGTTTCCTTCCTTCAAACAAAGTCTAAACTCAGTTTATCCAGAATCCATTCATCTCTCTTTCCGCTGTGTTCTTATAACACTCTCTGTATACACTGATTTTAATATTTACTACCCTCTTCTATAATTGTCTATAACTGTCTTAGTCCTCACTAGACTGTATTCTTCTCTAGGATAGGGATTATTTCTGCTTCATCTCTCTGTCCCCAGGGCCTATCAAGGTGTCTGGCACTCAATTGGCACTCAATAAATGTCGACCAAATAGTGGAACAGATGAAGGAATATGAGGCAAATTTTTAACCTTTTTAAATTTTATATTTTTAAGGAATATGAGTCTTTATTTATTTCTTTATTTGGCCATTCCACGCAGCTTGCAGGATCTTAGTTCCCCAACCAGGGATTGAACCCGTGCCCTCGGCAGTGAAAGCATGGAGTCCTACCACTGGACCACCAGGAAATTCCCTCAGAGTCTTAGTTTATTATCCTTGAAATGAAAGGAAAAAAAAACTCAAGCACTTGGTAAGGATAAATGGTGGATAATGAATGTGGCACCATCACTGACTCAGTTGCCTGAGCCAAAAATAGGGTATCACCCCAAATTTCCACTTATCCCTCTTCCTTTTCCCCTTCCCCTGTCACCATGGCTTTTTTTTTTTTAATTAATTTATTTTATTTTTGGCTGCGTTGGGTCTTTGTTGCTGTGCTCAGGCTTTTCTCTAGTTGCGGTGAGCAGGGGCTACACTTCGTTGTGGTGCGTGGGCTTCTCATTGCAGTGGCTTCTCTTGTCATGGAGCACGGGCTCTAGGTGCGCGGGCTTCAGTAGTTGTGGCATGAGGGCTCAGTAGTTGTGGCTTGCGGGCTCTAGAGCGCAGGCTCAGTAGTTGTGGCGCACGGACTTAGTTGCTCTGCAGCGTGTGGGATCTTCCCGGACCAGGGCTCGAACCCGTGTCTGCTGCATCGGCAGGCAGATTCTTAACCACTGCACTACCAGGGAAGCTCACCATGGCTTGTTGAACCTGGCTGAGGAGGTAGGTAAGAAACTCTAGGTTACTGGGGGATTTCCATCAGGCCAGAGCTGTCAGGAAGGACGGAGGCAAAGGATGCCGGACGTAGGGATCCTGTAACTAAAAGAACCAGAGGGAGTGACTGCTGGGGACACTGAAGGAGCAGATAAGGGATGGAGAAGGGAGAAGTCAAGGGTGGGTTCTGGGGACTTAGAAACCACTCAGTCTCTGCCCTCAAGGAGCTCATGGTCTGCTGAGGAAACAAATAGAAACAGTTTTATACAGAACTTCACTGTAGTGCAGCACTACCTCCTTCCTGATACCCCTTTTTTATTTGGCTTCCAGGATACCACCCAACTTACCTGGCTTTCTGCTTATCTTCTTGGCCCTCCTTCTCATTAGTTTGCTGCTTCTCCTAGTTTTCTCAAATTCTGAATTTTGAAGGAAATGATTTTCCATCTACACTCACTCCTTTGGTGGGCTCATCCACTCTCATGGCTTTAAACACCATCCATGTGCTGATGACTCTCAAACTGATATTTCCAGTCTTGATCTCTCCCTTGACCTTCAGACCTATATGCCCTCCTGCTCCCTCAACAACCCTACTCTAATGGACATCTCAAAGCCAACACACTCAAAAATGAGCTCCAGATATTTCCCCCCAAAACCAGCACCTCCCTTGTCTTTCCAACTGGTCTCCCTGCTTCTGCCACTGACCCCACTGAATTTTTCTTCATAAAACAGCCAGAGTAACTCTGTTAAAATCTAAATCAGATTGTGTGGATCCTCTGCTCATAACCCTTCACGGGATCCTCAACATGGGGTAAATGGGGTAAAACCAAAGTCCTTATTATCGTGATCTGCGAAGCTGTACTCTCTGGCTCCTATCTCTATCCTCGTCTTCTCCCATTCTCCCCACAGAACACTATGCTCCAGCCATTCCAGGCCCTTTGCACTTGTTCCTTCCTGATGTTCTTCCCTAAATATCAGAATAGTGCCCCCTTTCTTTTTTCTTCAGATCTTTTACTCAAAGGTCACCTTCCCAGTAAGGTCTTCCTTGGCCCCCTAACTGAAAGGAAACGTCTCCCCTACCAACATTTTATTTCCACTTCTCTGACTTATTTTTTCTCCTCAATATTTACTGCAGTCTTAAAACTATATATTTTATTTACCTATCTTCTTTATTTATCTCTCATTAAAATGGAAGCACCATGAGTCTCCTCATGATTTGTTTTTTTTTTGGTCTGTTTTGTTCACTGTTGTGTATCCGTTACTTAGAATAGTGGCAGGCATATGTAAGGTACTCAGTAGATATTGCTTGAATGAATGAAAGAAAAAGGTGGACATTTCCAAGGGGCAAATTTTACTCTAATGAAAAACTTTATAACACCCAGAGCTGCTTGTCAACAATGACAGTCGATATGCACAGTACACTACCTCTTAAATATGTTATCTCATGAAATCCTCACATCAGTCCAAGATGCGAAGAAGGCTGGGCAGAGATTATGATGCTGGTTGAAAAGGAAACTGAGCCCAGACATGGAAAAGGGATTTGTTAAAGGTCACACATTTGGTCAGGGCAGGAGGGGAACTATGGATGACTGCTGGCCGTGAAAGGGGCTGGTGAGTGATGGAGCTTAATGGGGGTTGGGTTTGAAGGACTTACATTGCCAGAAGGCATAAGGATCTCTGAAAGGGAAGCTGAGTCAGAGGTTAGTAAAACGGAGGCATCAGCAAAGGAGTGGGAGAGAGATGTGACAAGGCTGACAGCTAAGCTTATTTAGCCCAGTCCTGGAGAGGGCAGCTGAATTTCCCAGCAGCAGAATGCTGCGCCTGAGATTGGGTAATCAAGCCCTTACAAAATCTGGAATGCAGAACTGGAAAGGCAGTCTTAAGAGACCAGTGAGTCCACTGCAGGTCTACAGAGTCTGGCTTCCCCACTGGTCTGTGAGGTCTTTGAGGGCAGGGACCGTGTTCCTAGATTTAGCCCCAGCTTCTAGCAGGGCCTGGAATATGGAATATAGTAGGGACTCAAATATTTCTGTCGAAGGAATACATAAATGAATGTATGCACCCAAACGGGAAACTGAGGGGGAGACGAGACAAACAGGAGGGGCGAGGCGTAAAATCACCCAGCGATTCTGGGGTAGAAGCAGACTAATTTTCCTGGGACGCAGCAAGACAAACAGTCCTAGTACTAACGCTGGTTGCCACCAGGTGTTTTTCAACAGGGATTGGCAAGCAAATACCGCCTGGGGACAGAAAGGCGGGGCTAAATGGGGCCGTTGGGGCGGGTCCAGGCTGGAGAGGCCGATTGGCTGAGACTCAAGGCGGGGCCAATAGAGCAGGCGCGCCAAATTTCCACCCAACACGTGACTAACGTGTGTAACGTCACTTCCAGTCCGGTGGGCGGGAGCGGGAAACAAAAGAAGACCAAGGACGCATGCGTTTGGTGTGTCCCAGGTTCCGATGGATTCTTCCGCTCAGGGAGAATAAAGTGCTTCCGGGTCGCCGCCGCCTGCCGACTCCCGGCGCGGTAAGTACATAAGACAGGCTGCTGTTGCTGTCTCTTTGCCCCTTCTTTCCTCCCTTCCCCAGAGAAACCTCATTCCCTTGACTCGTCTCCTCAGGAGCTGCCTGTTCACACTCCCTTTAACATTAAAAGAGTTCCAGCTCATTGGCCGCTTCCTCGAAACTAAGCCCCACCCCGTCGCACAAGGTCCGTCACTCATTGGTGTCACTTCCTGTCACCCAGCAGTTCTTGCAGTTAATTGGCCTTATCCAGGCCCCGCTCCTTTCTCGGTAGCAACCCCAAATACCTGCCTGGATCCCGCCCATGCCTTCTTCCTGTTGGTCAACTCCACGGTCATTATCATAATAAGCCGAGAATGGGCGGTGGCTTTGCGGTGAGGGGTTGGGCTTTCGGAGCCGCGGTCTCTGGCCCTTCAGTGCTTATGGGACTTGAGAGAGGGTTCTGTTGTGCCTCTTAAACGCGCCGGGCAGCTGAGCTCCACGGAAGGGCAGCGGCTGGCCCCGGATTGGTCAAGTGCATTAGGGCGAGAGCAGAATTAGACGTAGATCCTTTTCTCCTGCTCACCTCTAGTGCCCGGCCTGGATCTCTTCCCCGCGAGAGTTCTATGCCCAACTCACCGTGGCACCTAGAGCCAGTCGTTGCCTGTCGCTGGGCCTCAGTTTTCCTGTGAGCTGAAAGGTTTTAATTCAGATTCTCTGGGACCTCCCGTTCAGCTCCCTCAGCTGCTGAATCTGAGCTGAATATACTTGTTCTCTTACATGTTAGTTCATCCAGTCTTTCATCTGCTCATACCTTTAGAATGTTACTGAGCCATACGTGCACGTGATAACACTTCCCCTCCCTGCCCCCCAGTTTGACTGTGGTTCATGATAGAGGTGGTCAGGGTCCAAAATTTCTGACACTGGGTGGGTATGGTGTGGGCGGCATGGAGGAGCAGAAAGTAGGTCTCAGTGTTTGGAGGAGGTGGAGAGAGTTTCAGTAGAGTCCTGCTGTCTTTAATTTTGTAAGGCCAGTCTGCATTCTGGTTTCCTCTCTCTACATTTGGCTTCCATTCTCTTCCCTCCTTGAACAGCTTACAAACAGCTTTACTTACCCATAAAGTAAATTACTTAATTATCAGAATAACTATGAGGGTGGCATAATTGTTACTGTCCCCGTTTTACAGATGAGGAAACTGAGGCTCAGAGAGGTTAAGTGACTTGGCCAAGGTCAAACAGCTAGTAAGCGGTGGAGCCAGGACTCAAACCCAGGTCTGTCTGATTCCCACAGGGAAGGGGTACTTTCCTGCTACCTTCCACACTACCCAATCCCCAAATCAAAATGTAACCAAATACAAACTAAAACCAAACACATCTGAGAGCTGGATTCACCTGACGCTTTTCCTCAGTCTAGGAGCCATGTCCACGTTGTTTCCCTCACTCTTCCCCCGTGTGACTGAGACACTGTGGTTTAATCTGGATCGACCCTGTGTGGAGGAGACAGAACTGCAGCAGCAAGAACAGCAGCATCAGGCCTGGGTGAGTGAGGACACAGCACAGCGGTGGAGCTTCAGTCAGGTGCCCCGCCCCCCTTCACTGGCGTTGACCCAGACCTACTCTGGAGACCTGCCCTGGGGGAGCTTTTTGTCCTGAGCTGGGGGCCTAGGTTCTCACTTTTGTGTTACCCTAATTTGCCAGGGGACCGTGGGAGCTCTAGGCCAGGTTGGAGCCCAGGCTCTTTTCCCTAAAGCATAGAAAATAATAATTTTGACTGTTTATTGAGGACCTAGCAGATGTCATGTTCTAGGCTGATAGTCTCACTTCATCCTCACCATAAGCTTATGAGGAAACCAAGGACCAGAGAGTTTACGTAGTTGGATCAAGTTCATAAGTAAGTGGCAGATGACAGGAGAGAAAGGGATTGAATCTTCCAGAGAGCTGGAAGGAAGCTTCTCCTTCACACTTGGGGGTCTTCCTGGGGGCAGGGCAGGTGAGTGCCATGCCCCTGACTGCCCTGCTTGGGCCCTGGCCTTGCTCTTCTCCCCCTGTGGCCACAGCTCCAGAGCATTGCAGAGAAAGACAACAACCTGGTACCTATTGGCAAGCCGGCCTCAGAGGTGAGTGGCTCCAGCAGGTGGGGCCTCTGTGGGGCCCAGGTGGACCAAGGCTCTGCTCTAATTCGGAAGGTCTGGCCTCTGACTCCAGAGCAGTCGTGGTCCTCAGCTCTGGGTGGAGGACAGAAAAGAGGACGTAGAGGGGGAGGGCACTGGGCTCAGCACTAAGGTCCTGCAGAACGTGCACCAGCCTGCTAGATTAAAGTGGGACAGGACTGGGGAATGGAGCTCATTCGTTGTCCCCAGAGAGAGGCTCCAAGTGGGCCAGTCCTTGAACTGGCCCAGGCAGACCTGTAGAGGCTACAGGCTCTTCCCTGCCTCACCAGCACTATGATGACGAGGAAGAGGAAGATGAAGACGACGACGAGGACAGTGAAGAGGACTCGGAGGATGATGAGGACATGCAGGACATGGATGAGATGAATGACTACAATGAGTCACCTGACGATGGAGAGGTCAATGAGGTAGGCAGGGGTGTGGGGCAGGGCCTCTGCTCCTGGGCCCCTACCCCTGACCTCACTGGCAGCCAGCGGGTACAGAAACCCTGGATCCAGCCAGGGGCAGGATCTGGGACTGGGGCTGGCTGGGTGGCTGAGGCCCCTCCCCACCCACACCCAGCCTCCTCTCCAGGTGGACATGGAAGGCAACGAGCAGGATCAGGACCAGTGGATGATCTAGGTAGACAAGGCAGGGTGGTCTCAGAAAGACTCCAGGCCCGCCCAACCTATCATGGAGCCCCTGCAGACCCAGCTGATCACCCAACCCCCCCTGCCCCGGTGCCTGAAAGCTCACCCTCGGGCACCTCCTTAGCTGCTGCCAGCACCTGGTATCCTTGGCCCCTCCCAGGCCATCAGTCTGCCCTTGAATCCGCAGAGCCTGAGCCCACCCCACCTTTCTGGCCAGCACCTCATCCCTTGGTTGCCAGATCTAGTCTCTTTCTAACTCTCTTTAATAAAGACACAGGACTGATTTTTTTCCCCACATCTATTCCCTATTTCTTGGTGGGGCCTAGAGGAGTGCAGCATCTTCTCTTGAGCTTTGGGGAGAGGGTTCTCAAGGGACTTCAGGCAAATCTACCTGGCCATGCGGGCTGGGGCTATGGAAGGCCAGGGTAGCCCTGGCTGTGGGCCCAGGCTCCACTGCCATTTCCTCTGGCCCAGCTTGCACCCAGCCATTCCTGCAGGGCCTCTAACTCAGTGTTTACTGTTTCCTTTGATCCCACCTGGAATGGCATGGGGTGGGGTGGGGTGGGGGGTGGGAGGCAGGCTTTCTGAGCGCCAGAACTGGGAGGCCCCTGGAGCTCTCCTAGTCAACTTCCTTGGTGTTAGAACAGATTAGATCTCAGAGCAGGGCAGGGACTCCCATGGAGTAACCCAGCAAATCAGTGACAGGGCTGTGTTGTGAGCTGAAGTCTCTTGCCTGTCAGTCCATGACTCTGGACTGGAAGGAGGGGGACCAGTGGGATCAAACAGCCTGACAGAACTTGAGGCCTCAGGTTAGTGTGGAGCCAGAGTGAGACAGAGGTGGGAGGAGAGACTCCCTAGCCCTGAGCCCAGTATGTGTCAGTCCACAAGCAGGGAGGGGAGGGGATATTCTGAGGTCCTTGCTTGGTTGGGGGGTGGGGGGAGGCAGCAGTAAGTACCCCTGGGCCTGGACCTCAGCCAGGCCCTAAGTAGGTGAGCTGGGCTATGCCGTCCTTGATGGCAGGGAAGTCAGGGAGGCCAGTGTGGTGGAGGCGGCAGCGGTAGCGGCCACAGCTCTTGGCGTACTGCAGGAAGCGAGGTGCACCAGGGAAGAGCACGTGGTCAGCTAACACTGTGGCACCAGCTGGCAGCAGGGCATGGGCCTCCAGCAGTTGCAGGTCCCTCAAATAACGTCGGGGCCTGTGTGCCAGGAGCACCAGGTCAATCCGATTCATATGGTACTGGGTTCTTAGGCGCGGGATCACCTCCTCTGATCTACCCACGATGAGCTCCACCTGTGGGGGTGGGAAGAGTTGGAGATGAGGGTGGGAGCGGTTGTTCTCCCACACCAGACCCTACCGGGATCTGGCTTATTTTGTGCCAGGCCCTGGCCTAGGTCTCCGTGTGTGTTCTCATATTTCCCCTGGCCTCAGAACCCAAGGAGTCAGGATCAGCATTGTGATTTTCATTCTGCTAGTAAAGAAGCTGAGATTCAGAGGACAGGTGCTTTGCCCAAGATCACACAGCCAACAAGAGGCAGACTAAGGTTTGGACCCAGATTTGCTGGGCTCCAGAGACTTTCCTCTTAACTGCTTCTTTGTCATCCAGCAGCAGATACATGCCAGTAACTTGGAACAGGAGAACAAGAGCTCATACACTCTCCAGGTTCACAGTTCCCTAAGTGGAGCTGTTTCCTTCTCCTAGGTGGGATTCCCCCATGGGGGAAGCTGGCTAGGGCAGAGCTGGGGGTGGCAGGAAAGAGACCAGGGTTGGGGAGGTGGGGGCTGACCGTGCGCTCGTCGAAGCCAGCCAGGCGGATGAGTTTTTCAGCCACTGCTGCTGTGCGTGGATCCCGCTCCACAGTGAGAAGGCGACCCCCAGGGGGCAGGGCACGGGCAATAAGCAGTGTGGAGTACCCGCAGTAGGTGCCCAGCTCCAGTGCACAAGCAGGGGCCTTCTCCTCCACCAGCCGCATCACGATCTGACCTATGGGGGGAGATGGTTATTGCAGCAGACATGGGAGATGGATGCAGGGGCCCTCATGGAAAGGGGTCTCAAATGCCCACTTGCCACTGCAACCTCCAACCAGCGGGAGTCTCATTTCTTTCTTGGATTACAGTCCTAGCAGCCCCAGTGGCCTCCCTGCCCCTCTCAGCTTGCCTCCTTCACACCAACCACTAGGAATCTTTCTGACAAATCTGACCCTAATGCTCCCTGGTTCCTATGAACCTAAAGGCCTTTGGGATTGAACGTGGGATCCTCAGCCTGACATTCAGAACTTTCTTGGACCTGATCCTATCCTACCTTTCCAGTTTCAGCTCTCAATTCTTCCCACCACAGCCATCCCAAACAACTGTGCCCAGAGCCAACCATGCTGGTTCATTTCTTCATGCCACATTTAGATATGTGGCTGGCTTTGTCCTCCCCCACCTCTGTCCTCAACTACCTGGCCAACTCGAAAGCAATCCCTCTAGGCCCAGTTCAAATGTTGCTTCCTCCAGGAGGGCCCAGGCAGAAACAACCACCAGAGAGAGACCAGGCTTCTGAGAGACCACTGTCCAGGCTCCCGAGAGGTCTTTGCTAGACCTTCTAGTTTCATTCTCCCTTGATTTGTTCATTGAATATCTTTCTAACCATTGAATTGGATGAATTTCTTAAATAAGACTCTAAAAACACATGTGCTGACAGCTGGGACTCAGACAAATCCAGCCAGACAGCTACCCTGAATGGGCTGGAGAAACCTCCATGGTGGGGGAGAAAGACTCAGACACAGATAATTACAAGGTTTTGGGTTGTGTGCTGAGGTGGTTATTCTCCTGTATCATGCCCCCTTTGATGCCAGCCTTTGTGGCTGATTCATCCCTGGCCTCTACCTCCTCCCCCAGCACCTAGCACATGCCTGGTACAAAAGAGGTGGTGATAAATTTTACTGGATGAATGTATAACTTTGCCCAGCCCCCTCATTTCCAGAGAAGAAAAAAGAGACCCACAGAAGATCAAGAACCTGCCTAATTCACCCAGTAAGGCAGTGGCAAATCCCAGATCTTCCTTCACCATCTTGGAGGTACTTCCTGGAGCAGAAGGCTAAGGAACACTGACCTTTGACAGGCCCCATGTGGCTCAGGTACTCGCAGTGGCTGCTCCAGTGGTCCAGGGTGGTGAGGATATGACCAGGGTCCCCAGGCAGGGCGTGGGTGAGCACATAGCTGAAGGCCCGCTCCTCAATCCGCATCCCTGACAGGCAGTCTCGGAGGCTCCGGAGTAAGACCATGCGTACCAGTAGTCGGAAGTAGTGCCGGTACCTCACCAGCAATGTCACCACCAGTGGCAGGAAGGCCAGCGCGATGGCGGGGGACATGGTCCCTACCTGGGCCTGGGGTGGAGGAAGGGAGGGAAACCCACACATGTCGTTTGCCTGTCATTTGTGCAGCCCTTACCAGTAGCAATTATCCCTATATTTTACACACCATGGCTCAGAAAGGTTAAGTCCTTTGTCCAGAGTCACACGGAAGAACTAGGATTTGAATCCAAGCTGGTCTGATTCCAAGCCCACGTACTTTCAAGGACAACATACTGTCTTATGTTCAGCACCCAACCCCAAACTACCTCTTCCTACTCCTGGTTCATCTTCACCTTGCTCCCTCCACCCATTTCCCCTTATCTCTGTAGTCACTCTTCTTCAGAACCCCTTTCACCAGTTCCTTCCTGAGTTCTCCTCCCACCTTACCCACTGCCTGCTTGGTCTCTGACCCATTACTGTGTAGCAAAAGAGCACAACTTTGTAGTCAGGAACCCCTTCACTGTCACTCTTCTGCCTCAGTAAAAGGCAATCAAAACACTCCATGGCGTGTTAGGATGAGATATCCTTAACCACCCCAGGACCCTCCCTCTGTCAGCATTTCCCTGGGGGTGGGAACAGTCCGTGATTGTATATTTATTCTCTAGTCCTATTTCCCCTCCCCTGCACTCCCCTCCTATCCTCTCTCTCAGCATTCCATTCACATTTACATTCACATATACACACAGCACACACTTTCCCCCAACTCAGCCTCTTCTCCCCACTCCCCCCACCCCCTGTCTGGGATAAGTGCCCTGTCTTCTCCCACGCACTGGACCATCTGACCCTTTTGAGGCCACTGGTGGTGGTGACTAAAAATTAAAGTAGGAGTGTATGAATGGGGTGAATAGGTAGGTGAGTGACGGTGAATCTGAATTGATGCGCTTGGGAACCCACACTCAATGGCCCCGCTTACCTGGGCTGGAGGCTCCTGCTTGGGGAAGATCAGAGCATAGGACAGGAGGGGGAGTCCTTGGGGTGGGGAAGAACCCTGAGGCAGGCTGGACTTGCTGTCAATTATTGATGCTGAGGCTGCTGCTGTCACCTGAGACCTGCAGTTCAAGTTACCAACCCCAGGTACAAACTTGAGCTGCCTCCTACCCTTCAGGAGCCCTCAAAGAACTTACAGAACTCCGGGGTCTTGATTTGAGGGGTAATAAAGCTACTGGGTTTGGTGACCTCTCCTCAAATCCCTTGGTTCAGGACATAGGGTATGGTGTGAGCCAAGGTGATAGGGAGGTTGTGAGTTACTCAATAATTCCAAATCCTAAGCAAGTGCCAAGGCTTGAGTCACAGAGAAGAGTCGGATCCTGTCCCTGTCCCCCTGGAACTCCACCTTTGTTAGAAGAGACTGACACAGGAACAGAGAATATAATGTGAGCACTAGAAGGCATGCTCCATGAACACAGGCGCTTTGGGCAGGCAGACCGGGTGGGGAGACAGTGTGCCAGGCCATGTGTGTAAAGTCCAGAAAGTCAATCAGGAAACTCCAAGTATTTCCCTGTGGTTGGTGAGGCATTCCCCCAACCCCTGCTCCACTGCCCTGGGCTTGGAGTGGGTGTCAGGCTCTGCAAGATCTTGCACGACAGACTTGGACTTGTGTTGAGTCCAAGGGAAGATGTGGGATGCTTCTAAGAAGCGCACTGATTGTGAGCTTTGTGTGTTAGATTACTATGACTGCTGTAAAAAGGCAAGATTGAAGAGAAATGCCTGAGGGCAAGGAGATCACTGAGGTGGCCTCTATCTCCTCCACCAGGATTGAGCTCCACTCTGCTTCGGTTTGTGAAGGTATAAGGTCCCTTCTTCCAGTAAGTCTCAGATCCCCAGTCCAGGTTGGGTGACACACCCCCTGTATGTCGCCAGCCTTGGCACCAGGCAACTGGGCCTATCGGTGTGTACTCTTGGAGCATAGAGCCTGGATCCTACTCGCCCCTCTAAAGGCATTTAGGAGAGTATTTCATGACGGCAGTTGGTATAAATTCGCTCACTGGCCCACAAAGGTAGCCTGGCGCCCACGGGAACACATAATACACTTAACACGAGGGCTTCTATAACCGTCAGTGGAAGTCTCCGGCTGAGACCCGGAAAAGGCTGAAGTCATATGATCCGCCCCTCCCTTTCCTTGCATCACGTGTCTCACGGCCTGTCACGCAGCGTGTGCCTTCCCATTGGTTAGCTAAGATCACGTGGTAGGGGCGGGGCCGGAAGCCGGGGTTCCGGCGGCAGCCGCGGCGGCTAAGCTCCTCTGGGAAGGGGTAGGCGCGGGGGCGGTGGTTACTTGCTGGATGCAGGCGCGGGTCATGTGACCGGAAGGGCTCCTGACGGACGCCGTCCCTCCTCGGCGCGGCCTGAGCGCCCGGCCCGACCCCCGCCATGGGGTGCTGCTACAGCAGCGAGAACGAGGACTCGGACCAGGTGCGGCCGCCGCGGGCGGGGCTCGGGAGTGAGGGCAGAGATCCTGGGGCATGGGGCCCAGAGAAAAGGCTGCAGAAGAGGGTCAGCAGGACTTCAGGGCTCACTGAGTACGGGGGCCCGGAGAGGACAGATTACAGAGGAGACGCCGGGCCGGGCTGCTACCCCTTTTAAAGCCTCATTTCTTTCTGCACAGCCCCTGTGTTGGGATGTGCAGGCAGCCGCGTGTCCCGCTCGCTCGCGCGCCTTCCATCTTTCCCTACCTTCAGACGTTTACAATTTCAAGGATCCTCAGCCTAGGTCTCGGGGAAGCACTTTCTTCCCAGCTTCCTTCTCTGTGTTTTGTATTAGCGGGCTTTGTGAATCCATTGTAAAGGTGGGTAAGCTGAGGCTCTGAGTTAGAGTGTCCCGATATGAATCAGGAATCTGTGTATACTCTGAATCCCTGGGGTTGAAGAAGGAAGGTCACTGCTGATCTGGGGTCGGAGAAGGCCTATGGAAGTTGGTGTCATTTGAGTTGATCAGTGAAGGTTTTAATAGACACAGTGAGGACATCAGGACCTGTGGGAAGTTGGAAAGCAACAAATCGGGTTTAGCTTTGGCTAGATTGGGGGGAAAAGAGAGGTGGCCTGGGGAGCTCAGTTTGGCCTGCCTCAGTGCAGTCCCTACCTGGGGCCTCAGGGTTCCTCTAGCTAGAAGGGTGTTTGTCCTGGGAATTTGGCTGTAGATCTGATCCTTTTGCAGAAAGGATTAGGCTGGGAAGGCCTGTACAGTTTTAAATTCTGTCTCTTCCCCTTGGTGTATTCTAACTTCCTGCCACACTTAAATCCTTGCCCTGCCTGCCTGACCTCCTTTGAGGAGGGGAAGACCTTTTCAAGGATGAAGTCTCAAGTTGTTGGCCACTTGCCTTTTTGGTTACCTCTAAGCCTGGATTGTATATTTCAACACATATAGAGACAAAAACTGTAGAAAGGTTTCAGCAAGTAGCTCACAGTCCAGTGGAGTAGATGGTCACAGAAACGGATTATATCACTGGTAAATGGGAAGTAGGTCTTTCCCCAGTGACTCATGTTAATCTATTTTGGGTCAAGGACTTAAGCTGGGGAAAATGTCACTTGTATGAGAGGGATGGGTGGCCCCTGGGCCTCATTAAGCCTCCAAATGCCCAGTGAACATATACATATGTCTGTGCCTTATGTTAGGCATGCCATACAGCCAGTACTTCACACTTCACTCCAGCCTGTTAGAAATAGGAGGCAATATCCCTGCCTACTGGGAAAGCTATGGTTTAATGGGAAATTGTCCCTTAAACCATAATATGGACTTTTGCAGGGAATGAGTCAAGGGTTAACTCTTTATGAGAAAGGATACCAGCTTCTAGCTGGAATTGCGGTTTTCTTGAATCTCCACCTTCCCCTTGATGGGCTTTCATTTCTGTTTTTAACCCCCAGAGATGGTGCTTGATCAGTCCTGGGTGATTTGAGGCCTCACGTGGAGAAGGTCTGCTTACTACCTGGTCTACAAGCCAAAACCATTCACTGTCCCCTATTTCGGGTCTTGGGCAGGCCCCTCTCACACTCTCATATTGGACCCTTTGTTATAATAATAAAGAGAAATGTATAACATGTTACAGTTTTCAAAGACCTTTTACAGTTATCCCACTTGATTCTTGCCAAAACATCTGTCATATAGGTACCAGTTATGTCTATTTAAATGTGAAGAAAAACTTCAGAGAGGCTAAGTGATTTAGCCAAGGTTACAGAGCTGAGAAGTGCCACAGGCAAGGTATTTTGATGACAAGTCATGTCTTTATCCATTGGGCAGACTTGTGTCTTCTAGCTGTGCCCACAGACCAGGTGGCTAGTGATAGGCCACGTACATGTCTGTGCTACAGTAGGCAGTGAAGCTCTGACTCCCAGGTTGACATTGACTCCAGGACAAACGTTGGTGTGAAAACCTCCCCCATGCTCCAGTCACCCTTTTGGGGATGGGGTGATGTTATTTGTCCACTCTAATTGTGGTAGCATGGCCTCTTCCAGGAGTCTAGGTCTCAGGAAAACAACCTTGTTCTTGGAGAACCCCTTATCCTGCAGGAGGATCTGTCTGAATTGGGGCTGGGGAAAAGATGGACATATAAGAAGAAGCAAACTCCGGCTTCATTATGGAGCTGGCTTTCCTTAGAGATAGTTTAATCTTTGGCAGACATCTTGTTTTTAGTACTTAGCTTGTGTTTTAGGGGGTCGGGGTGTCTAGGAGTTGGGAGCTGATGAGGCAGAAGCCCATAGCTTCTGTCTCATGCTCTTGGGAACTGGGGACATGGGCAACCTAGGCTTGAGACAGAAGAGTAATGTCAAAAGGCTGGCCCTGCCTAGGGCAGGGCAAGCAGGGTAGGAGGAAGTATCCTCTGTAAGGAGAGTTGTGGAGTTGTGGGCAGGGGAGCTGGGAGCCTGCAAGTGTGAAAGTCTGGTAGGAACTGAGATAGGCCTGAAACGGAACACTAAGGAGTCCAGTGGTCTGGCACTGAGGGCTGGTGAGTCTGCTTTAGCCAGGATGCACCCTTGTCTCTGGTTTTGTCCTGGGTACCCTTGTTCTTTATGCTTTGGATAGATACCCAGCATATCCACTTATCCAGTTTGCAGCTGACACAAAGCCAGCAGGGATTTGCAGCTGATGGGCTCAAGGCAGGGTTGTATTCAGAAAGATTGCAGTAGATAAGAACAAGGGGCTAAAACGAGGAGAAATAACACATAGAATTATACAGGACCAGGGAGACTTGGTTTGGTCCCAGGTCAGTTCTGGGGGTTGTAGTGATTAGCATAGGCTAGCAGAAACAGGGCTGCTGAAACTAATGAAACCACATTCACAGAGGTGTGGTGGCTTGGCAAGGGAGGGAACAACTCCAACTTTTCAGGTAAGGATACACCGGGAGCACCAAGTTTGGTTCTGGGAGTCCCACACAAAGAGAGCATCGGAAGAGAGGAGAGTGATCACCTGAGAGTAGAAGGGACCTGCTCTCAAGAAGGGACACTTGGGGACTTCCCTAGTGGTCCAGTGGGTACGACTTTGCACTTCCAATGCAGGGGGTCTGGGTTCGATCCCTGGTCAGGGAACTAGATCCCGCATGCACGCCGCAACTAAGAGTTTGCATGCCACAACTAAGGAGTCCGCATGCCGCAAGTGAGACTTGGTGCAGCCAAAATAAATAAATAAATGTTTAAAAAATTAAAAAAAATAAAATAAAAGAAGGGACACTTGGGAATTTCCCTGGTGGTCCATTGGCTAAGGCTCCATGCTCCAAATGCATGGGGCCCAAGTTCGATCCCTGGTTAGGGAACTAGATGCCCACATGCCGCAGCTAAAGATCCTGCACGCTGCAACTAAGACCCAGTGCAGCCAAATAAATAAATAATTTTTTAAAAAAAGGGCTTCCCTGGTGGCGCAGTGGTTAAGAATCCGCCTGGCAATGCAGGGGACACGGGCTTGAGCCCTGGTCTGGGAAGATCCCACATGCCGCAGAGCAACTAAGCCCGTGTGCTACAACTACTGAGCCTGCACTCTAGAGCCCACGTGCCTGGAGCCCATTCTCGGTAACAGGAGAAGCCATGGTAATGAGAAGCCCATGCACCACAACGAAGAGTAGCCCCCACTCGCCACAACTAGAGAAAGCCCATGCGCAGCAATGAAGCTCCAACGCAGCCAAAGATAAAATAAATAAATTTATTTAAAAAAAGAGAAAAGAAAAAGAAGGGACACTCGGACTGTGGGGCCCAGAGTTTGCAGCTGGAACTCCTGTCCTGAGATAATATGAGGAATGGCCATTGAGAGGTTGGACTTGCTTTTCCTTGGGGCCCAGGGCCTTGTCTGGCCTCACAGGGCCTCTCCATCCTGGGAGCAGACAGCCTTGCTGGGGAGGATCTGGTCTGGGGGATTAGGAGGGCCATTCTTGGGCTCCTGACTTGTATTAGTTTCTCCTCTACACCCCACTGTTTTGGTATTTTCCGTTTTGGTATTTTCCACCTCCTCTGTCTTCCAGTCTCCAACATCCTTTCTCTGCTGGGGGCTGGACCATTTTCTTTTTTCTTTTTTTTTAAATTTATTTATTTATTTTTGGCTGTGTTGGGTCTTCGTTGCTGTGTGCGGGCTTCTCATTGCAGTGGCTTCTCTTGTTGCAGAGCACAGGCTCTAGGCATGCGGGATTCAGTAGTTGTGGCACGGGGGCTCAGTAGTTGTGGCTCACAGGCTCTAGAGCGCAGGCTCAGTAGTTGTGGTGCACGGGCTTAGTTGCTCCGCGGCATGTGGGATCTTCCCGGACCAGGGCTCGAACCCGTGTCCTCTGCATTAGCAGGTGGATTCTTAACCACTGCACCACCAGGGAAGCCCTGGATCATTTTCTGAAGCTGCAGGGCTGTTACTAAATACCTGCTTTGTGCCTCTGCCCGTCTTTTCAGGGCCTCTAAGACTGCTTGGTTCCACTTTAATTCATCCTAGACCACCAGCTTAGCTTAGCTTAGCTTCCAAGGGCAGGCAGGATCTGAGTCTTAGAGCCGACATTCCGTACAGTTGGGCACTTGGGATATTCCTAATAAAAATATTTTTGGTGCTTAAAGGTCAGAGCTGGGCTGAGAAGAGAGCCTAATAAAGGTGGGTTGGACTAAGGGCCTCAGGGCTGATGTCTACCCCCATGGCCTCTCCTAGGACCGAGAGGAGCGGAAGCTGCTGCTGGACCCTAGCAGCCCACCCACCAAAGCCCTCAATGGAGCCGAGCCCAACTATCACAGCCTGCCTTCCGCTCGCACCGATGAGCAGGCACTGCTCTCCTCCATCCTCGCCAAGACAGCCAGGTGGGCATCACAGGACCGGGCCTGGGGCAGACCTCCTTCATCCATATTAAAGACTGGGATGGAGAGCCAGGCCCAGGACGTGGGGGATGGGATAAGATCAGTGGGAAGAGGTGCCTCTGGGCCCAGCCCTGCTCCCGTGGGCAGGCAGGGACACTGGTGTCAGATAGCCCTGGAGTTGGCACCTGGCAGTGAGTCTTGTTTGTCCATCTCAGAAGCACCTGTTATGTCCTCTCTGCCTCTTCTCCCCAAAGCAACATCATCGACGTGTCTGCTGCAGACTCCCAGGGCATGGAGCAGCACGAGTACATGGACCGGGCGAGGCAGTACAGGTGAGCCTCTGGCCGGCTGGGATCCCTCAGGCTGCTTGGGCCCCTCCCTCTGATCCAGCTTTGGAGCCTGGGCCCCAGTCCGGGCTTCTCCTTTGGGTGTGGCCTGGGGGGTGGCCCCAAGTCACTTGGGTGCCTCAGTAGATGGTCCTGTTGAGCCAGTTTGCCCCATGACACTCAAGGGTATGGAGACTAAAGGAGGTCGGCCTGGAGTGGGTTTGTGGTGAGCTGAGGCTCCTGTCACCTACTTCTCTGGTCTGAGGAAGTGAAGCTTGCCTGGGCTGGCTGGGCCAACTGTGGCCTGACTGCCTGTCCCCCCTCCTCCCCCTCGGCCAGCACCCGCCTGGCTGTGCTGAGCAGCAGCCTGACCCATTGGAAGAAGCTGCCGCCGCTGCCGTCCCTCACCAGCCAGCCTCACCAAGTGCTGGCCAGCGAGCCTGTCCCGTTCGCCGACTTGCAGCAGGTGAGCCACCCCTCGCCCCGCCCCTGCCGCTGGGTGGCAGCGAGGCACAGGGTTCGCCCCTCCACCTCAGAGGAGGTAGGGAAGTGGAGTTAGGGAGCCTGGTAGCCTGTGGGCCCTGCTCACTCCCACCTCACTCTTACTTTTCTTCTTCTCCCCACCCCCTCTCTTAAACCTTCATTCTTTTGCTACCCTTTGTTCTTCCCTTCTGTCTTTCCCATCCCTGCCTTTCTCTTTGGCTCCCTGTCCCCCATCATTCCCTCTCTGGCCACCCATCCCCTCCGCCTGCTTCCGGATCTCCCTTCTCACCTGTCTCTCTGTTCCTCTCTCCCGGTCCCTCTGTCCCAGGTCTCCAGGATAGCTGCTTATGCCTACAGTGCACTTTCTCAGATCCGTGTGGACGCAAAAGAGGAGCTGGTTGTACAGTTTGGGATTCCATGAAGAGAGGGGTCCCTGGACAGCTCTTCTTCTCCTCTCTTCACTCCGTCTCCACCCTGCCTCCCCTGGCCCCCAGCCTCACTGTGGCTTATACAGTATCCTAACCTGCTACTAATCACAGAAGAAAGTGGAGGAGGAGGAGAAGAGTGAGGCGAGAAGCCTGAGCAAGTGAGGATGGAACAGGGGAGGGTAGAACCATTTGGGACTGGCCTTCAAAGCCCTGGCCACGGGTGGGGTGGGGGTCACAGGGACAGGGCCTGGTAGGTCTTCACTGTCACTGGGAAGGTGCAGGTGCCGGTGTGAGGGTGATCACTAGGGGGCCTCTTAGGACCCCCTGCCTACCCTTTCTTGGCCTCACTTCTGTCCCCCTCTCCCTGACTTGGTGCTCACATGCACCTCACGAGGGCTTGTGACCAGGGTCTGGATGAGCTTGAATTTGAATGAATTGAGTTTGTATTTCTAGCACCCTGGGTTTTTACATGTTTGGTTTTTTTTGTTTTGGTTTGGTTTGTCACCCTCGATAAAGGAAGTGTATCCATCTGTGTGCTGGTTCCAGCCCCTCTGTCCTGCCCACCCCACTACTACTTACTTCTGGCTACTCAAGTCTGTGAGCAGCGAGGTGGAGGATGGGGAGGGGGCATCTTCTAGGGGCACTAAAAGGAATCAAGGAGATAAGGCTTCAGGGTTCCCAGGTCTTAGCTGAGACTTGGCCTGCACTAACCTCAGATATGATAAGACTCAGCTTGTCCCTCCTCCAGTGATGGGAACACTGTCAAAGCTGAACTTGAATCTGAGGCAGCTCTCACTGTTGTGGGTATTGCCTCAGGCTCAGTGGAATTACCAAGAAGCCTGGTGAGGGAGTGGATGTATGCAGGGAGACCAACAGCACCTGGTACAGAGTCAGCAGACACATAGTTTCAAGCAGAAGATTCTTTTTATCAAGTGAAATCTTAAGTAGAATCGTGATATGTAAACACGACAGTGGAACTACTCTCATCTGATTGATTGAAGTGAGGGGTTCAGAGGTCACAGCCCATCTTATTGGCCTCCTGTCATGGAAGCCTCTGAGGCATCTCCACAGAACCTTGGTGCTCTGCGAAGCAACTCTAACCTCAGGATATCTGACCTAAAGAGGGAAAAGGGGCCCAGACAGGTTAGATAAGTTTCCCAAGGCCATGCAATCAGCCCAGGTCTCCTGCGTCCCAAGCCAGCAGGCCTCTCCTTCCACTTCCTCCTTGTTCCAGTGAAGTAAGACCAGAGCTACAGGCGCTTGCCTGAGTTGGGGGGCATCTTTACATGGTATAAGAGACTTCTGCTGAACAGCTCAAATCATTTATTGTCAAACCAAGCTGAGCATCCCCAGGCCTTCAGGACTGCTGGGGTCCCTGGAACCTCACAGTGCATTGTGCTTGATCCAGACCTTCTGGGGTTTGATGTTCATGCGTTTCCACACTTCAGCTGTTGAACGGTCTGCCTTGGTGACCCCACTGAAGTCGAACGTGGTGATACGGGGCAGAGTGCACAGCACATATTGCCTGTGGGGAAGACTTGGGCTGGGGGTCAGGCCCCCTTCTAGAACCCCTTTCCCCCTCCACCAGTCGCTCCTATCTCCTCTGACTGCAAGGAATGGAGGGACTTGAGTAGAGTGTGGGGGAGACTGAATTTATCCTGACTGACATCAAGAAATGCCTAAAGCCCTCTACTCCCTTCCCTGGTCCAAGCATAGCAGAAGGATGGTGTTAGGTTTCTAACCCTAACGCTCCTCCTTTCCCTCATGGGAGCCCAGCGGAGCCCACCTCCAGGCAGGGCACTTACCTATACCCCTTCTCTTCCTCTATGGGGTTCCCATGGAGTGTCAGGCTGCGGAGCCGAGGGAGGACAGCCAGCTTGTTCACCTCTCCAAGGCGCTGGATGCTGTTGCCATGGAGATAGAGCACACTCAAGTTGAAGAAAGTTGTCAGGACCTGTTGGGGAAGGAAACCGGAAGCTAGACTGGACAGAGCCGTGTATCTGTGCTCAGGACTGACTTGTGGGCAGAGAAGGAAGAGTTTGGGGAATGATTTGTCACCCCCAGAGCCGTACTAGATTGATTCCAACCTACTTTTATTTGCCTTTGAAGGGGTACAGGGGCACCACACTGACAGAGCACTGTGATCCGAGGGGCAGAAGGTATGGGCCTGGGTCCTATCACTGCCACTGACTTGCCAGGTGCCTGGGCTCTCCTGCTTCTCCTTGAGCCTTAGCTGTCCCTTCACTGAAGACCATTCCAGCTTTGGTGTTCTAAGATTCTATCACAACAGGGGACAGGGGACAGCATCATGCTAGGTACATAAGAGCTTTTAAAATAGTAGTTAAATTGAGATCAGTGCACCTGGGGAACAGTTTACAAGTCATACTCTAACTCCTTTCCCCTCTAGCACAGATCCTGGATGAAAAGGGGCCAGTTTTGTTTCTTAAAATTTAGCCTGAGTTCATGGAAAGTAACTGCTGTACTTTTAGTACCTACCTCTGCAAAAGAACTTGGCACAAAGCACAGTGGGTGCCCAATAATAAGCTACGATTTTACTTCAGCCTCCTATGTGAAGGCTTGCTATGTGCCGGTTGCTTTTCATTTGTTCTCATTTAATCCTCACAAAATGTTTATAATGCTGGCATATTATCCCCATTTTTCAGACATCAAGGCTGAGGTTTTGAAAGGTTAGGAGCTTGCCCAAGGTCACAGTCTGAGGCAGATCTAGTATTTGAACCTATATCTATTTGAGCCCACAGCCATGTGCTTTGCAGGGCACCATGCTGCCTCACTACTTCCTTGATAATATGTGGGAGGTGGAGAGGCTGGGGACTGGACAAGGTGGCTTCAGGTCCACCCTCTGGACTCACAGGGTCAATGGAAGTCAGGTCGTTGAAGGACAGGTCAATCCAGGCCAGGTTCTCTGGATGCTCCAGAAGCTGTGAAACCACATGGTTGAAGTCTCTGAGGTCACTGAGGACGTTGTTGTTCAGCCACAGGGACTGAGATATAGACTTCCCTGACTTTGCGTGCCTTAGTGGTCGTAGCCCTGTCCGTGGCTTCTCGTTTAACAGATCTGTGGGGACAGAGTGAACTTTGGGTATGTCATCTTTGCTTTTCTGGCTCGGGGTGGGGGGTGGCAAAGGAACAGAACTGGGAGAATTTGTAGCTAGAGGAGCTGGCAGGGCCAGAATCCCATGCTTGTGTCCAGTGCGACTGTATGCACTGCTCCCCAGGCCCCAGCAGTCAGAGTGAGCTTGGATTAAGGGTCAAAGACTTCACATCCCAAACTCTTGGTTTGGGTCACGTGCTCCTCTCAGGTCTATTGTATCATTGGGTCCTCTGTATACCACCCCTGTGTGGGAGTTGGAGGGAGGCGGATTTTATAGATGAGGAAACCAAGAAGCAGAGGTGTTGGACTCGAGCCAAGATGCTGAAGCACAAAATCCAGAATTATCCACTGGTAGAGCCTATAGAATTCACTTCAGTGTCACACACTCTTGATGTCCTCTCCCTCTTCCATTAGTATTGAGTATCTGCTGTGTGCCAGATACTGGATATACAATGGTGAACAAAATGAGAGATAAGCTCTGTATGAATAATAGAGCAGGGGTGAAGCAGATGTTTATGCCTTGGAGGAGCTCAGATGGGAAAGATGAAAACAAACGGTGAATATACTATAATAAATGCTATTTAAATTGTGGAAGCACGGAAAAGGGTCTCCTAACCCAGTTTGGGAGCTTAGGGAAGTTTCCCAGGGAAGGTGAAGCCTGAGCTGGGTATCTCAGTGGGTTAGGAGACGTTAACCAGGCAAAGAAGGGTGGAAAGGGTGAGAAGAGCATGAGCAAAGTTACAGAGGTATGGAATAGCATGGGCACACACACACGTACTACACAAGGGGGCAAGGAGGGAAAAGGAGACACGGAGCCTTGAAAACCAGGCTGAGCATCTTAGACTTTATCCTGTAGAAGATGGGAAGCCACTGTAGGGTTGAAAGCAAAGGAGATGATACAGCTCTCTCAATTCAGAAAGATCACTGAAGGTTTAGTGTGGAGCATGGATTGTAGGGAGTGGGTGGGACTGGAAGACCAATTTGGCTCTTTCAGTCATTTAAGCAAGGATGAGGGACATACAAACAGCATGACTTGATGGTTGACTAGATGCAAGGGTAGAATAATATTCAAGGGTGTTGGGACTTCCCTGGCGGTCCAGTGGTTAAGACTCTGCACTTCCAACACAGGGGATGCAGGTTCAATTCCTGGTCTGGGAACTAAGATCCCACATGCTGTGTGGCGCGGTTAAAAAAAAAAAAAAAATTCAAGGGTATTGCCCAATGTTCTTGATGACTGGTGAGATGCCAGTCCTATGAACTGATACAGGATTAAGAAAAGGAGAAGAGGGACTTCCCTGGTGGTCCAGTGGTAAAGAATCTGCCTTCCAGTGCAGGGGACGTGCATTTGATCCCTGGTCGGGGAACTAAGATCCCACATGCCGCAGGGCAACTAAGCCTGCGCACCACAACTACTGAGCCTGCGTGTCTCAACTAGAGAACCCGCGTGCCGCAAACTACAGAGCCCGCACACCACAACTAAAGAGAGGAAAAACCCACACGCCACAACTAGAGAGGAGCCCACACGCTGCAGCAAAGAGCCGCGTGTGCCGCAACGAAAAGATCCCACATGCTGCAATGAAGATCCCGCGTGCCACAACTAAGACCCCACGCAGCCAGAAAAATAAATAAATCAATCAAAAAAAAAAGAAAAAAGAAAAGTTGGGAAGGTGATGAGTTCAGGCTTGGCCTTGGCATATCTGAGGTTCCTATAGTACTAGAAAGAGGAGAAGCTGAGTAAGCAGTTGGATATGAAGGAGACATAGACTTGAGAATCATTAGCATAGAGTGTATACAAGTTAGAGAAATAGATAAGATTCTTCAAGCAGAACGAGGGTGGGGGGAGGGGCATCCATTAAAGAAGTTAAGAACCAGGGCAGGGAGAACCAGGAGGCTCACAGTCTCAGTGGCAGAGTCAGAACCATACACCAGCTCTGGCTGAGGTGACTAGATGCTTCCTGTTGCCTCTATGCCTTTAGTTACTTGTCTAAAGCTGCCTCTCAGAAAGGAAGTAGTACTTTCTGAACTGGTCCACTTGTCTTCACCCTCGCCTCAGCTCTTACTAGACACACTTCTCTTCCACCCCCACCCAGCTTGAACTTTTTCTCCTCAGCTGCAGGTCAGGCAGCATCCACCAGGTGGCTCTCTGTCTTGGTCCGGGAGTGAGTGGACCCACAGTTGGGGCCTGAGGGTGGGGGGGAGGTGGCAGGAGGGTCATGAAGCGGAGTACCCCAGCTCGTGAATAAACCCTAATCCTGACCCCCAGCCTCACATCGCCTGACTGCAAACCCTGAAATGAAAAGAGAGATGAGTAAAAGTTAAGATCAAAATAAGCCCACCTACGGACTAGCCTCCAGTCTGGTGAGGCAGCAGCTTGGGGAATGCCAGCAAGCATGGGCTGATCCCCAGCTCAGGGGGAGCCACTGGGGATGGCATTGCCTAGAACTTGAGGCTGCCTGGGATTGCTGTTATCATGGGTGGAGGAGGGTGTCCACGCTGCTCTCCGCAGACTCCATCAGAGCACTGCATTGCCTGAGGATCTGTCAAAGCTGCCCTGTTCAGAGTAGGCCAAGGCGGGTCTGGAAATTGGACCACAGATATCAACACTCAGAGAACTAGGGGTTGTCTAGCCCCAGGAAGATCTGGGGAAGACATAATTCTGTCTTCATATCTATGAAGGGTTGCCATGCAGCTTTTCCCACGTGTCCACAGAGAACACGTGTTTGATGTGAAGAACTTTCTTGTGTCATTCCTCACCCTGTAATGGAAGGGCTGGTAGGTGTGTGGTATGGGACTCCCTTAACTGGGTTTGTGAGCAGTTAGAGCACTATGGGTTGGAGGTAGTAGACTGGATGCCTTCTAAAGTCACTGCCATTTCAGATTCTATGATCCATATATTGATTAATTCAGGAAATAGTGTACCAGGTACCCCAAAACTCTACCCTGTCCTCTAACCCCAATTTTAAGTAAGTGTGCCAAATGCCCTGGGGAACCTGAGGGGACTGGCCTTTTGGGGCTTAGATGTGCCTCTCCTTCTCCCTTCCCCACTCAGCAAGGAGCATACGCCTGGCATACGTGTACAGACCTAAACACACATATATAGAAGGCTTAATAATAGTGGGTGCTCAAGATTTAACTGTTAAATGAAAGACAGGGCATCTGTGCAGATTATGTTTTGTGCTGTGCAGTTATCCTTGGTCATAGTAACTTGTCTCTCCCCTCCTTCTGAGGACACCATAGAGGGCTAAGCCACACTCCCCACTCAGATCTAGGAATTCTCAGGGTAGGTAGGAGCCATACTTCTCTCCTTCCTCTGTCACCTCAGCTATCTTGTACATAGCCATTATTGCAGCTAAAACCCTGTGAAACATGGACTACATCAATCAGAAGTGACGCTGTGCATAATAAAGGAGGATCACGGCAAGTGGGTGTGTGCTATGAGAGAACAAATGGGAGTTACTGTTGTAGCTGACGGCAACCCAAGTAGTAAGTACCCTAAACCCAAACCCAAGTAGTATCCAGTACCCTTGATAACTATTCATGTGCTTCCTGAACTTAAAGGTGGCCGCTGCTTGCCTAAGAGAGTCGACCAAAGCCAGATAATGGCTCTAGGTTATGTTGATGCCAACCTGTGTTCTGTGAAGGCAGACGTACTGATGTGTTTATGAGAGCAGATAACAAAGACAGCAGAACTTCCCTGGGAAGAAGCACATTCTCTTGAGAATATGATCTTGATGAGAGCCTCCCTCTGTCCCCTCCTGAAAGGTACTAGCTGCCCATTTATACACACACTGAATGATAAAACAGGAATGAGCGTGGGCAGTGCTGGGACCTGTAATAAGTGTGGGTGATAATGGAATAAATTTGGATATGACTGAAATGAATATAAAATTTGTCAATAAATATTTAGACTGGAAACATGCCAGTTTGTTAATAACAAGACCTTACATGTTTTACCAGTGATCAGAACAGGCTTGTGTCCTCAGAGTGGGTTCTGCCTGTTGGCTGGACTCTGTAGCAGCCTGTGTTTTCCTTTCATTAGTCTCTTCTCTCCAGGTAAAAAGTGGAGAATATACTATTGGCTGATAGACTGGCTCTCCTGTTTTCTTCCACCTGACTATCTTGCTGTAGCCTGGCTTCTTTTGAAGATCATCAGTTACCCTGAAAGCCCCCTGGGTCCTTTCAGATTTGCTGGTAATTTTTTAAAAGGCCAAACTCTTCCACTCCCACCTTCCTACCCACTACTCTCCCCAAAATAGCAGCAACAAATATCCCATATGCTTATGCAAAGAATCTCTTTAGGCTTTTAAGTAGAAGACTGGCTTCTCCCTAGGGACCACACCCATCCTGCTGCCATGGTGAGTGGAATGCTGTGCTCTGGGGGCTGACCTTGGGTCACGTGGATGTTTCGGAAGGAGTAGTCCACAGGGGGCTCTTGCACCGAAGTGTTCGTATAGTCCTGTTTGTTCATAACTCAAGCCATCATTTGTCAGGTGGAAGCATGGGCCCTGGGAATCCGGGTTCAGCCTGGGAGGACAGAGAAGGACTGGTGTTTGGCCCTCAGGTTTCCTCATAGCTCTCCACCCCTGCTATATACCCTCCACTACTCCAGGTTTGCATGGCTGCATTTCTACTTTAAGATAACAATCATGATTCCTTGCATTTGTAGGGCACTTCCTACTTCTCTGAGCACCTTCACATCCCTTAGAGTTCATTGATAGTTATAATACCCATTTCTACTTTCCAAAGAAACTGAGGCCCCAGGGTGAGAGCACTTGCCCAAAGTTAAGCCAGTGAGTCAGCTGTGGACTACAATCCTAGTCTTCTGAATCCTACTCTGAGTCCTTTTCTGCTACTCCATAGTAGTTGCCATGAAGGCTGTCTTTATAGCTACCCTCTGGTGACATCAACTGGGCTATTCTATTGCTTAACAAACCCCTGAGGGCCTGCACTGGATCTGGTGTCTGACAGCCCTTTGCAGTCTGACCCATATGGGGATTTGCTCCCTTCTCTGCTCACCTTGTCTGTCGGCCCCATTATCTTTTCATCGGAAGACCCTACTTTCAGCTACGTCCTGAATGTAGTCATACATATATAAACATACATACATATAAGACCAGAGTCTGCCTCACTCTCACTCACCTGTCACTGATGCCTGAAACTCCACCATTAGGGATTCATTCCTTTGGGTTCAGGGATTGTTCCCTGTTAAAATGGAAATACCCCTTGAGAGGGGTGAACACAGTGTTATCAGTCATTTACAATGTGGTGTGAATTGTCTTATCAGATCCTTTCCAATTTATTAGCTCAAATAAAGCTGAGAATTTTTCGACTGGGCAGAGCCATGAGAACACCACTCACCTGTGAAGAGGAGAGCTGACACAAACAAAAGACAAATAGACTGACAAATACATGTCCCAGTCAACCTCCCCTTCTCACTTCATCCACTACTGTCACCTCCTTTGCATTTACTACTTTACTTGCTTTCCAAAAGGATTTGAGGTATTTTATGGTAATAACACACTCATAAAACAGGATGATTTGTAGAACAGAGCTGTCCAACAAATATAATGAACATCACAAATGCAAGCCATGTGTATATATTTTTTCCACATATGTAATCTAAAATTTTCTAGTAGAAAAGTCAAAAGAAACAGGTGAGGTTATGTTTAATAATATATTTTATTTAACCTAATATATCCAAAATATCATTCAACATATAATTGATATTAAAATTTGAGATACTTTACACTTACAGCACATCCCAACTGGGACAAGCTACCTGTCAAGTGCTTAATAGCCACTTGTGACTAGAGGCTACCATACTGGACAGTACAGATATAGAAAATGAAAACATGGAAGAGAAAGATTAGAAGCCAGAATAAAGGAAGAGAGAGAGATGAACCAGGGAATTAGGAAACTATGCCTCTATCTATCCCTGAAATTCCTGGCAACTAAAGCAAAAGTGGAAACCTTAGTATATGTGGTTCTCATCATTCAATTCAAGGAAACAATTTGTATCCAGAGACTATGAAATTCACAAATGTTCTTAAAATGGAATTCCTCTTAAAAAACCATGGACCTGAGAGCTTATAATTCAGCTTAAGCTTAACACAGTCTAGGTAAATTCCTTTTTTGGTGACTTAACATATGAAGGATAGAGTTTAACAGGTTTAGAGGAATGGAAAGTGAATGTCTTCCTCTCAAAAAGCAGCAGTCTCAACTGAGCTTTGGGTAAGTGATGGCTTGAGTCACTTCACAGATGAATTCTCTGTCAAGTGTGAGACTGGCCTGATGGGCATGGGTTGTTGATTGGGGAGACCTGAATCTTTGGATATCAAATCTACAGACACAACAAAGAACACATTATTCTTTTGTAGAAATAGAGGAAGCTGGCTTGCTTCTCACCTAGACGCGTCCCACTTGAGAACCCACAAGAAGTTTGATGCCTCTGAGCAAGACTGGATACTTTTCTCAAGTTGGGACCCCAGAGTTCAGCACTACAGGACATGGATTTTAGCTTAAAACATTTAAGGGCGGATTTTTACCATTAATCTTGACCATCAGAGAACCTCAGTGCAGTTCCAAAGGACTTCTGATTTTGTGTAGCACCAGCTCCTGAAGCATTTTTCTGGATGAGTTAGTATTAAAAATAGAGCCCTGGGGCTTCCCTGGTGGCGCAGTGGTTAAGAATCTGCCTGCTGATGCAGGGGACACGGGTTTGAGCCCTAGTCCGGGAAGATCCCCCATGCCGCGGAGCAACTAAGCCCATGTGCCACAACTACTGAGCCTGCACTCTAGAGCCCACAAGCCACAACTACTGAGCCTATGTGCCACAACTACTGAAGCCTGCGCGCCTAGAGCCTGTGCTCCGCGACAAGAGAAGCCTCCACAATGAGAAGCCCGTGCACTGCAACAAAGAGTAGCCCCTGCTTGATGCAACTAAAGAAAGCCCGAGTGCAGCAACGAAGACCCAATGCAGCCATAAATAAATACATAAATAAATTTATTTATTTATTAAAGATAAAATGGAGCCCCAAGTAGTTCGACAAATTTGCCCGTTGGAAAGGGTTATTAGTCTTCTCCATTTAAACACCAGCCCAGGCTGTGAGCTAGTGTTGTGTCTTATTCATCATCTAACACAGAACCTGGCTTACAGCAGGCACTCAGGAAATGTTTGTGGGAGGAATGAATGAGAAACTGCCAAATACAAGGATTTCTGTTTTGGGGGTGTTGATGCTAAGCTGCACTTTCTAACAATTGGCTCCGAGGTTCAGCTATTTCAGTCCA
Organism: Grampus griseus; assembly: GCF_964374135.1. Classification (NCBI taxonomy): domain Eukaryota; kingdom Metazoa; phylum Chordata; class Mammalia; order Artiodactyla; family Delphinidae; genus Grampus; species Grampus griseus. The sequence goes on from NC_139002.1 coordinate 60,935,064, forward strand.
CACCTCATTCACAGTAAGATATTTAATTCAATTCTTCAAACATTTGTTCAGCGCCTGCTGCCCTATGCTTGACCAGAAGGAATGAAGCCAAGATACAAATAATAGAACCCTGTCTGTAAAGAGCACAGGAAATCCTGCTGGGTTGCTATTGATTGTGGCAAACCAGCCTGCATCCAGTTCTAAGAAACAGCTGCCTACTTAGTGAATACTCTCATGTTTCAGTACTCAGCTCTAGCATACCCTCTTTGATGAAGACTTTCTTTCCAGATAAAATTGATCATTGTGCCCTGTATCAGATTGATTCCCTTGATGAACTCTATCATGGTCTCCCCTGTATCCATCTCTTTTGCCCTCTTTGTAGTTCCATCCACTCTGATGCTGGGTTCAGCCATGCGACTTGCTTTGGCCAACAGGATGTTGGTAAACATGAAGCAAATAGAAGCTTAAAGAGAGGACTTGCCCTGTGCTCTTTGCCAGTGCCAAGAGAACATGGTTAGCCTGCTGGAGGGATATGAGAAACGTGTAGGTGAGATACGTGAAAAAGAAAGCCAGTGATCCCAGGTGAGGCCATCCTAGACTAGCCTATAGCCAGCCTATCCGAAGGCAAGATCACGAGAGTCACCCAACCCACATGTGACTGCAAACACATGAATGAGCCCTGCCAAGACCAGAAGAAACACATGGCTGACTCGGAGGCTTGGAAGCAATAATAAGTGTTCATTGTTTTAAGCCACCATGTTTTTGGATGGTTTGTTATACAACAATAACTAATTGATATATGCCCCCACTGTACTTTGAATAAAATTTCATCACAGCCTGTTTCCTTATCTGTAAAATGGAGACAAACCCTGTCTTGAGAGCTGTTGTATGTCCTGTAGCAGGTGTTCAATAAATTGAACCAGTTGTACTCTCTGTACTCATTTCTTTATAACCTACTTCCTGTTCCCTCCCTGTAAGCTTGAGGACAGGGAAAGAAGTCAGACTTCTTTCTCTCTTCCCACCATTACCCTGCACCAAGCCTGGGTATTCACTAAAGCCTTGATGGATAAATGGAGAAATGAAAGAAATGAAGGAATAAATGAATGATATCTTCAAGGTGTCACATAGTGAACCTGACTGCTGGGGAGAACTGACGAGCCTTGAGGTTGCCTTACTCGCTCCAGTGGCTATGTTTTTGGAGTCAGTCTTTCCCAGCTGCTGTTCAGCCTCATCACCAGGAGCTAGTCAGACCCTAGCGCCTTCCTCATTTGTCTACGTTGACTGAATTGATGAATGACAGGGTTAGGGGCATACCTGCTCTGTTTTGGAGTTTTTCTTCTCCCGACTGGAAATATCATTTACTGTTTTTCTTTCTTTTTTTTTTTTTTGCAGTACGTGGGCCTCTCACTGTTGTGGCCTCTCCCGTTGCGGAGCACAGGCTCCGGACGCGCAGGCTCAGCGGCCATGGCTCACGGGCCCAGCCGCTCCACGGCATGTGGGTTCTTCCCGGACGGGGGCACGAACCCGTGTCACCTGCATCGGCAGGCGGACTCTCAACCACTGCACCGCCAGGGAAGCCCTACTGTTTTTCTTTTTTAATTTTAAAAGTTAACGTGATAGCTGAATAAAGTCAAACAACATAGAGAGATACATCAAGTGAAAACGAAAAGTGTGGCTCTCCATCTCACTCTCCAAGAACGCTCATGATTTACAGTTTGGGAATATAACCTCCTAGAAGACATATATAACAAACTTATGTATATTTTAAAATAAACACATACTTTCTGTTCCTTTGTAAAGCTACTTTTTTTTTTCAAATTGTTGTAGACTCTCTTACCCTTTTTAATAGCTGCAGAGTGTTCCATAGAATTTGTGTGTACCCTACTTTAACTTTACTTGGGCTCCCCCAGTGATGCAGTGGTTAAGAATCCGCCTGCCTGTGGCACATATATACAATGGAGTATTACTCAGCCATAAAAAGAAACGAAATTGAGTTATTTGTAGTGAGGTGGATGGACCTAGAGTCTATCATACAGAGTGAAGTAAGAAAGAGAAAAACCAATACCGTATGCTAACACATATATATGGAATCTAAAAAAAAATAAGTGGTACTGATGAACCTAGTTGCAGGGCAGGAACATAGAGAATGGACTAGAGGACTTGGAGTGGGAGGGGGAAGCTGGGGCGAAGTGAGAGTAGCATTGACATATATACACTACCGGATGTAAAATAGTTGGCTGGTGGGAAGCAGCAGCATAGCACAGGGAAATAGGTTTGGTGCTTTGTGATAACCTAGAGGGGTGGGATAGGGAGGATGGGAGGGAGGCTCAAGAGGGAGGGGATATGGGGACGTGTGTATACATATGGCTGATTCGCTTTGTTGTGCAACAGAATCTAACACAGTATTGTGAAGCAATTATACTCCAATAAAGATCTATTTAAAAAAAAATAAGGCCTGGGAGTCAGAAGAAAAAAGAAAAAAGAATCCGCCTGCCAATGCAGGAGACACAGGTTCGAGCCCTGGTCTGGGAAGGTCCCACATGCTGTGGAGCAAATATGCCTGTGCGCCACAACTACTGAGCCTGTGCTCTAGAGCCCACGAGCCACAACTACTGAGCCTGCGCTCTAGAGCCCGTGAACCACAACTACTGAAGCCCACGCACCTAGAGCCCGTGCTCCGCAACAAGAGAAGCCACCGCAATGAGAAGCCCGCCCACCCCAATGAAGAGTAGCCCCCGCTCGCCGCAACTAGAGAAAGCCTGCGCGCAGCAACGAAGACCCAACGCAGGGCTTCACTGGTGGCTCAGTGGTTGAGAGTCTGCCTGCCAATGCAGGGGACAAGGGTTCGAGCCCTGGTCCGGGAAGATCCCACATGCCGTGCAGCAAATAAGCCCATGTGCCACAACTACTGAGCCCGTGAGCCTGGAGCCCATGCTCCGCTACCAGAGAAGCCACCGCAAAGAGAAGCCCGCGCACCACAACAAAGAGTAGCCCCCACTCGCTGCAACTAGAAAAAGCCCGCGTGCAGCAATGAAGAACCAATGCAGCCAAAAATAAAATTAAATAAATAAAATTATATATAAAAAAAAACTTTACTGGGCTTCCCTGGTGGCACAGTGGTTGAGAGTCCGCCTGCCGATGCAGGGGACACGGGTTCGTGCCCCGGTCCGGGAAGATCCCACATGCCGCAGAGAGGCTGGGCCCGTGAGCCATGGCCGCTGAGCCTGCGCGCCCGGAACAGGCTCCGTAATGGGAGAGGCCACAACAGTGAGAGGCCCGCGTACCAAAAAAAAAAAAACTTTACTTAATTTAACTTCATTTAACCAATCCCAAGTTGATGATGGAAACTTGTTTTTAGTTTTTGGAAATTGCTAACAATTGGAATTTGATTTGTTGATAGCCTGTCTCTTCTCTCTCTCAGGTAAGTAGCAACATTATGGCCCAGGAAGCTGTGAGGAATATTGAGATGAAGAGATCTGATAGGAGATTCAACAGCCTGGCCTAGTGAGGGTTTCTATTTATGGGCTACAGGTGGAAGAAAAACCAAAGACCGTCATGAAAAGTCTTCCACATAATCTAATGTATTCTGGGAAGTTATATTTCTAGGTGCCAAAGGTAGGCCCCAAATTCAAACTGGTTCCTGCCCATCTCTCTACTCCCATCTCTTATCCTCACCTCCAATTCTGCAGGCCAGCCAAATGCAGCTACTCGGAGTAAGTTCCCTGCACCTGCCTCTGGGCTTCTGCACATCCAGCTTTCTCTGCTTGGAGTACAGTTTCTTCTTTTTGCCTTGCTAATTTTTAATGACTCAGCTCCGGTTTCCCTTTTTTCTGAGGAGCCTACCCTCATGCCCAAGTCTGGATGTGCGACTTCTCTTCTGGACTCCCATAACACCCTATATTTACCCTTGGTAGCACTCGTAACACTAGTATTATCTCCTTACTATCTGTGTGTACATAAACTCCACCAGGGCAGAAGCCATGTTTTTCTCATGGTTGTATCCTGACAGTGGAGGCAAGTAGTAGGTACTTAACAATATGTTAAACATTGCAACAGTGAATAACACTATAAAGGAGAGGGACACGACGTTGCTATAATTGAGGGATCTGAGCTGCTCTAGGCAGTCAGGGGAGATAGTCCTAAAGAAGTGATTGAGAGGGACCTCCCTGGCGGGCCAGTGGTTAAGACTCTGCGCTTCCAATGCAGGGGCGTGCGGGTTCATCCTTGGTGGGGGAACTAAGATCCCACATGACACGCGGCTCGGCCAAAAAAAAAAAAAAATAGTGATCGAGAGAAATATGAAGGATACGTACAAATTAACTATGGCAGAGGGAAAAGATGAACATTCCAGGAAGAAATAACAGCATGTGCGAAGGCTCTATGGTAAGTGGTTACTTGAAATTTTGAAGACCTTAAAGAAGGCCATATAACTGGAGGGAGAGTGGGAGGGAAATGTATGGTTAGACTGGAGGCTGGAGAGGTCGGTAGGAGCCAAGCTGAGATGTTGCTTGATGCTAAGAGCAATAGGAATCCCAAGGTATATTTTTAATTGGGGGTATTGTGGGGAAAGTGAACAATATCAGATTTGCATTTTGAAGGATTACTCTGGTTGCAGTATGCAAAATGGCTCGGAGGGAAGGCAGGAAGGATGTGATGGTAGCTACGACTAGAGAAAAGATACTAGGAGTAAAGCTGACAGGATTTTATGATGGATGGGAAATGAAAGAGGTATTAAAGATAATGCTTGTTTTTTTGACTTCTGTAATGGTGGACAGAGGTGAGAACACTGGAAGAAATTCAGGCTTGGAGTACATAGGGATTACGAGTTCAGCTGCAAACACGTTGAGTTTGGATGTTTTTGAGATATCCTGAAGGAGATGTTGAAGATGCAATTGGTTATATAGATCTGGAGCTTGGAGATGAGGGTTGGGTGGGGTTGGAGATACACACTCCCGTACATCTGCATATAGGTTGTAAATGAAGTTGTGGATGTGGATGAGAACATCCAAGAAGAGAGTCTTAGAGTGAGGTGGGAAGTGGGCCTAGGACCAAGCATGGGGAAGCTTTAAGACAGTAAGTGGACCAATCAGGGCCAGCTAGGAGCCAGCCAGAAGCTAACTAATCATGGCAGCATCAGACATGGGTGCTGTGTTAGCAAGACTGTTTACTTCTTGTTTAGTTAAATCTGTTTGATTCCCATTGTCTTTAGTCTCTCTAGTTCTCTTTCCCCATTTAAACTTTCAAGGAAGGATATGAAACCCATTCAGGCTGAAATGTAAATAACTCAATGTAGGCGATACAAGTTTCTTTTCCCTGGGGCAGTTTATCTTACTACTTTGAACAAGTCCTTAAGCTAGAGAGGCTGTAGGCTCAAGCTAGAGACTTGGCTGGAAGTTGGCAAACAGGGGTCTAGTCCTAGCTGTCACTGACTTGGTGTGTGGCCTCCAGCAAGTCACTGCTCCTCTCTAGGTTTCAGTTTTCCAATCTGTGAAATGGGGATAAACATCCTTGGACTCACCAAGCTCAAAAGAAAGACTGGATGTGAAGACACTGGGTAAGTTGTAACAGATCTGTCATGAAGACTGTAAAAGGAGTGAAGCTCTAACTGCAGAACTTGGAGAAGCAGACCACAGAGGAGGTGTAGGGAGAAGAGGTAATTTAAGGACAGGACCCCTAATAAGTATGTGTGGGAAGATCCTGCTGACTCTCTGAAAAGGAGGCTCTACCCTTCGGTCTTCCTGCTTGGAAGGAAAGGGGCAGTTCAAGCCCCAGAAAGTTTCCTACAAATCCAGAATTAGGGACTGTGATTTATTCTAATCTTACTCCCATGTCTTGAAGAGGGTCTCAGTCGACCAGAGGAAAACCAACCCCATGTCTGAAGGCGTTTCAGATCTCCCAAGATGTGTCAGGGATTTGAGACAGTAGTATTAGGGGGTCCCATCTTTGTGATGGGGGAGGTTCTTAAGCACCCCCAAATCTGTCTGGGTATGTGTCTCAGCCTTCCCTTCCCTCCCCGCGCCCGTCTATCCCATATGGGTTTGTGTCTTGTTCACTGCGAAAAGGGATAAGGGGTAAGGCGGGGAGGTCTCAGGCCCCCGAGAAAGGAAGATCTTAGTCTTTCTGGGTGCCCCTCCCCTCTCCATAGAGTTCTTGTCCCCTAGAGCAGGTTTCCTGTTTTCCCGCCCAACTCACCCGCAGTTGCTTCCCCTCCAGCCTCTGCGTCCCACTATCTCAGGGTTACTCAGAGCAACTCTATGGTAACTACCTATGTCACCACGTCGCAGCTGAGCGCCGTAGGCGCTGCCGCGATGCCTACCGGGAGCTGTAGTCCGTCAGGGGCTGGGTTCCAAGGCCGCGGGCAGTGCAGCTATTTGTACTTGCCTTCGCCCTGAAGCCGAGGGCCGGGGTCCGGAAGTTGTGACACCCTTTCTCCCTTTCCAGTGGCCCTCACACTTCCTTTTCCCGGGTCCTCCAGCGTGCTCTTGCGTGCGACGCCAGCCGACAGGGGCCAATTGAAGGGCGGTGCGAGGGGGCGGGGCCATAGTTTAAACTAATTGTGTGCTTACGGCGCTGGCGCGAGCCCGCGACCAACGCAATCCGGGGAAAGCCAGAGTAGGAGCGGGAGAGCGGGGCCAGGTAACCGCTGCTGGCGTGTGGTTTGGGCGCCCGCAGGGATGCCCGGGCCCAAGGGGGATGCTGGAGAGGCGGGTGTGAGCGGAAGGGCTCCTTCGTAACCGAGGCTGACTGGGGAGAGTCTATCTAGGGTAAGGTTTGTGAGGAGAGGGCCTTGTCCGAGGGGGAGGTGCCGGGCGTGCTTAGGGGGGAGGGTCTGTTTGGGGGCGTGTCCGTGGAATCGTGTCAGAGGGCGACGCGAGTGCCGGTAATGCGGGTTCCTGAAAGGCTCGTCGCCGAGGGTTCCTGTAGTGGGAAGGCTTCGCCTATTATTGTTAACAATAGTGGTAGTAGTAATAAACATTTTCTCAACCCCAACGACGTTTGAGACATTGTGCCACACCCTTTATATGGATCTTTTTAATATTCCTAACAGCATTATTATACTTTATTACAGGTGGGCCATCTGAGGTTTATGTTCAGCTTGGCCAGGTTTGCATAGATAGTGCGTGGTTGGCTATACCGGGGTTTTTGTGGAGTTGGGCTTAAGTGGGGGGGGAGGGGCTGTGTTGGCGGTGCGGGTTGTCTTGGACTAACGAGTCAGTTTATTTTGAGCCTCACTTTTCACTTATGATGTAAACAACGAATTTACCTGCCTTACCTACTTTCCTGGGGTGGTTCTGAGGGTGAAATCAGGTAAGCTGTTTCTTGGAAGCATCTTGGAGAGTAAACATTTTTGACTATAAGTGATGTGACTGTGTGAAGGTTTTTGTTGGAAGAGAGCCCAGCTGGGTTGATGCTGCCTCTTCTGGGCGCCCTCTTTTGCTTACACCTGAGATAGCGCTTTTCATCTGGTATTTGTTTGTCTCCCCTACTAGATACAGACGGTGTCTTTTGTACCTCCATCCTCATGCCTATGCAGGGTGTGAAATGTATCATGGTCATTAACGTATGCTTTGAAATGAATGAGCTTACTTGGGCTGAAAAGGGATAGGAGCCTGGCTTTTCCATCTGTATTTCGTGGCTTTTGAACCTCTTACTATGTCCTCTTGCCTGGAAGGGCACTGCCTTCGAAAAATGTGATAATACTTACTTTAACGCATGCTTACCTTTCTCTGGGGTCTGTTGCCTGGTCATGTGTTTCTAAAGTTCTGGATAATCAAGTGTGGTGAGCAGAAACCTTTGATGAGAAGGGAATTGGAGCTCCACATTGTGGAGATCTTTACTGCTGTGAATATATGGGAACCTTGAGGGAATGTTCACATCAAGTAAGGCATCTTTCAGCCAGCAGGGATGAATGTATGTGTTCCCTCCCTCTCTGTTCCTGTGTGGTATTTTCTCCTTCAGAGGAAGAGGAACATACTTCTTAGTAAAAGCTGCCAAAGTATTCTCTTCTTGGCCCAAGTTCAAGCAAGTGATGACTAATTGTAAAGCCTGAATTACAGTCTAAAGCCCCAAACTGTACTCCCCCAAACTAGAAGATCTTAACCAAAAGCTCATATAAGGAACATTTCTATTTAGAATGTTCATTTTTTAATTTATGGAATATGGGAGTGGGAAGAATGCCTTGAACTAAAACTTGAGTTCTAGAACTGTTAGGATAGGGGAAAGCCCTGCCACAGATGGATAAACAGAGCTGATCAGGGAATGTTTTGACAGCTGTGTCTAATTGATAAAACCCTATGGTCAGTAGGTATGTCAGGGGTCATTTATTTCAGCCTCTTACCCAGTTTACATTAAACATATTGAAACATATTGTCCAGACTCAAAATGAGCATTTCCAAGAATGAGACCACTTCCAAAGGTAGTCATCTTAATGTTTGAACAATTCTAATAAATAATAATTGTTTTGTGCTGTCACTGATTATTTCATTTTACCCATATACATTTACTGTTTGTTTTTTCATTATTCTTTCTTGCGTTTTATCCCTTCTTTTTGTGTCAAATAGATGAATACATCCTTCAGTTTTTTGTTTTTTGGGGTTTTTTTTGGCCATGCCAGCGGCATGCGGGATCTTAGTTCCCTGACCAGGGATCGAACCTGTGCTCCCTGCAGTGGCAGTGCGGAGTCCTAACCACTGGACCACTGGGGAATTCCCCCTTCAGATGTTTTCTTAGTGAGGGTCTGTTAGTGGTAAATACTCTGTTGGAAAATATCGTTATTTCCTTGTCAGTCTTGATTGATAGTTTAGCTGCGTACTAGGCTTCCAATTATTTTTTTCCCCAGTGCTTTGAAAATGTCATTTTACAGAAATTCTGGCTTTTTGTTGTTACTCTTGAGAACTGTGCTCACAATTGAACTATTATTTCATTGTATGTAACCTGCCTTTTTCTCTGGTTTTTTTTAAGATCCTTTTTTTTTTGTCATTTGTGTTCTGCAGTTTCATTACATGGTGTGGATTTAATTTTATCCTACTGGGGGCTTATAGTGATGCCTCAATCTGAGATTTCATACCTTTCAATTTTGTAAAAATTCCCCTCTTTATTTAAAAAAAATGTTTTTCCGGGCTTCCCTGGTGGTGCAGTGGTTAAGAATCCGCCTGCTAGTGCAGGGGACGCGGGTTCAAGCCCTGGTCCAGGAAGATCCTACGTGCCCCAGAGCAACTAAGCCCATGCACCACAGCTACTGAGCCTGCACTCTAGGGCCCGCGAGCCACAACTACTGAAGCCTGCGCGCCTAGAGCCTCGTGCTCCGCAACAAGAGAAGCCACCGCAATGAGAAGCCCCCATTTGCTGCAACTAGAGAAAGCCCGGGCGCAGCAACAAAGACCCAATGCAGCCAAAAATAAAATAAATTTTTAAAAAAACCAAAAAAGTTATTCCATCTGTCACTATACAAAAATATTACATTACTGATTATATTCCTCACACTGTACAGTTAATACCCGTGACTCACTTATTTTGTAACTGGAAGTTTGTATCTCTTAATCTCCCTCACCTATTTTTCATCCCCCCAGTCAGCTTCCCTAGCAACTACCTGTTTGTTCTCTGTGACTCTTTCTGTTTTGTTATGTTTTTTAGATTTCACATATAATTGAAATGGTACAGTATTTGTCTCTCTCTGTCTGACTTATTTCACTTACCTAGTACCCTCTAGGTCCATCTGTGTTGTCGCAAATGGTAAGATTTCATTCTTTTTTACAGCTGAGTAATATTCCATTAGATATATGTACCACATCTTCTTTATCCATTCATCTATCCATGGGCATTTAGGTTGCTTTCATATCTTGGCTATTATAAATAATGCTGCAATGAACATAGGGGTGTATATATCTTTTCACCTCGTTTTTGTTTTCTTTGGATAAACACCCAGGAGTGGAATTGCTGGATCATATAGTAGTTCTGTTTTAATTTTTTGAGGAACTTCCATATTATTTTCCATAGTGGCTGCACCAGTTTACATTCTGCCAACAGTGCCAGAGGGTTCCCTTTTCTCCACATCCTCCCCAGGACTTGTTGTTTGTTGTCTTTTTGATAATAGCCATTCTAACAGGTATGAGGTGATATCTTATAGTGGTTTTAATTTGCATTTCCCTGATGATTAGTGATGTTGAGCATCTTTTCATGTGGCCATTGGCCATCTGTTTGTCTTCTTTGAAAAAAATGTTCAGGTCCTCTGCCCAATTTTTAATTTGGTTTTTTTTTTAATGTTGAGTTATATGAGTTCTTTGTATATTTTGGATATTAACCCTTTGTCAGATATATTGTTTGTGAATATCTTCTCCCATACCATGTTTTGGTCTTCTTTTCACTTTTTTGTTGCTAGTTTCCATTGCTATACAAAAGCTCTTTAGTTTGATGTAGTCCCATTTGTTTATTTTTGCTTTTGTTTCCCTTGCCTGAAGAGACATATCCAAAAAAATATTGCTAAGACTGATGTCAAAGAGCACACTGCTTGAGTTTTCTTCTAAGAGGTTTATGGTTTCAGGTCTTACATTTAAGTCTTCATTCATTTGGAATTTATTTTTGTATATGGTATGAGAAAGGAGAAAGTAGTCCAGTTTGAATCTTTTGCATGTACAGCCGTACAGTTTTCCTAATACTATTTATTGAAGAGACTTTTACTCATTGTATAGTCTCATCTCCTTTGTTGTAGATTGATTGATCATGTAAGTGTGTGTTCATTTCTGCATTCTCTATTCTGTTCCATTGATCTGTGTGTCTTTTTTTTAAATTTATTTATTTAATTAATTTATTTTTGTCTGCATTGGGTCTTTGTTGCAGTACGTGGGCTTCTCATTGCGGAGGCTTCTCTTTGTTTCGGAGCACGGGCTCTAGGCATGCGGGCTTCAGTAGTTGTGGTGTGTGGGCTCAGTAGTTGTGGCACACGGGCTCTAGAGCACAGGCTCAGTAGTTGTGGCACACAGGCTTAGATGCTCCGCGGCATGTGGGATCTTCCTGGACCAGGGCTTGAACCCATGTTCACTGCATTAGCAGATGGATTCTTACCCACTGCGCCACCAGGGAAGCCCCTGTGTGTCTGTTTTGGTGTACTGTTTTGGTTAGTATAGTTTTGTAGTATAGTTTGAAATCAGGGAGCATGATACCTTCAGTTTTATTCTTCAGGATTGTTTTGGCTATTCAGGGTCTTTTGTGTTTCCATTACAAATTTTAGAATTATTTGTCCTAGTTCTGTGAAAAATTCCCTTGGTATTTTGATAGGGATTGCACCGAATTTGTAGAATGCCTTAGGCTAGAATGGTCATTTTAACAATACAGTAAGTCCTCTACATATGAACCTTCAAGTTGCAAACTTTCAAAGATGCGAACATGTATTCAAATGTCCAATCACATAAGGTAGTTCACGTGTCTGGCATACATTGTCACGTGCATGCATCCTCTACAAGTGGTTCTGCTTTTGTGTACTTTTCTGTACAGTACTCTGTACAGTACAGTAGTACAGTATCTTTATTTCAAGCCCAGGGTGTCCAGAAGCAAGCATAAAAACAGCAGTGATGTAGCTGGTACTACTGTACATTTCAAGGTACTCTACTGTAAAATTAAAATTTAATTTTTGTGTTTGTTTTTTATGTATTATTTGTGTGAAAAGTATTATAAACCTATTATAGTACAGTACTATATAGCCAATTATGTTAGTTGGCCATCTAGGCTAACTTTGTTGGACTTGGGAACAAATTGGACTTACACTCTTGGAAGGGAACTTGTTTGTATGTAGGGGACTTAACTGTATTAATTCTTCCAATCCATTAGCATGGTGTATCTTTCCATTTGTTAGTATCATCTTTAATTTCTTTCATCAGCGTCTTGTCTTTTTCTTAGTACAGGTCTTTTACCTCAGTTAGATTTATTACTAGATATTTTATTCCTTTTGAGCAATTGTAAATAAAATTGCTTTCTTAATTTCTCTTTTTGATAATTCTTTGTTAGTGTATAGAAACACAACAGATTTCTGTATATTAATTTTGTATTCTGCAACTTTACTGAATTCATTGATGAGTTCTAATTTTTTTTGGTGGCCCCTTTAGGATTTTCTGTAGTATCATGTCATCTGCAAACAGTGACAGTTTTACTTTTTCCTTCCCAATTTGGATTCTTTTTATTTCTTTTTCTTGCCTGATTGCTGTGGCTAGGACTTCCAATACTAGGTTGACTAAAAGTGGTGAGAGTGGGCATCCTGTCTTGTTCCTGATCTTAGAGGAAATACCTTCAGCTTTTTACTGTTGAGTATGATGTTAGCTGTGGGCTTGTTATACATGGTCTTTATTTTGTTGAGATGTTCCCTCTAGACCCACCTTTTTTTTTGTCATTTAAAAAAATTATTGATTTTTCGCTGCATTGGGTCTTTGTTGCTACGCGTGCACTTTGTAGTTGCGGTGAGCAGGGGCTACTCTTTGTTGTGTTGCACAGTCTTCTCATTTCGGTGGCTTCTCTTGTTGCGGAGCACGGGCTCTAGGCACGTGAGCTTCAGTAGTTGTGGCACGCAGGCTCAGTAGTTGTGGCTCGCGGGCTCTAGAGTGCAGGCTCAGTAGTTGTGGCACACGGGCTTAGTTGCTCCGTGGCACGTGGGATATTCCTGGACCAGGGATCGAACCTATGTCCCCTGCATTGGCAAGCAGATTCTTAACCACTGCGCCACCAGGGAAGTCCCATCTAGACCCACTTTGATGCTATTTTTTTTTAAATCATAAATGGATGTTGAATTTTGTCAGAAGTGTTTTCTGCATTCATTTAGATGATTTTTTTCTTCAGTTTGTTAATGTGGTGTATCACACTGATTGATTTGTGGATATTGAACCATCTTTGCATCCCTGGGATAAATACCACTTGATCATGGTGCATGATCCTTTTATGGTGTTGTTGAATTTGGTTTGCTAATATTTTGTTGAGGATTTTCACAACTATAAAGTGATATTGGCCTGTAATTTTCTTTCTTTGTGATATCTTTGTCTGGTTTTGGTGTTGTGGTGATGCTGGCCTTGAAAATGTTTGGAAGCATTCCTTTCTCTGTAATTATTTTGGAATAGTTTGAGAAGAATAGGTGTTAACTCTTCTTTAAATGTTTGGTAGAATTCACCTGTGAAGTCGTCTGGTCCTTCACCTTTGTTTATTGGCAGTTTTTTTGTTTTGTTTTGTTTTTGTTTTTTTTTTGAGGTACGCGGGCCTCTCACTGCTGTGGCCTCTCCTGTTGCAGAGCACAGGCTCCGGATGCGCAGGCTCAGCGGCCATGGCTCACGGGCCCAGCCGCTCCGCGGCATGTGGGATCCTCCTGGACCGGGGCACGAACCCGTGTCCCCTGCATCGGCAGGCAGACTCTCAACCACTGCGCCACCAGGGAAGCCCCTATTGGCAGTTTTTTTAAATTGCTGATTCAATTTTATTACTGGGAATTGGTCTATTTATATTTTCTATTTCTTCCTGATTCAGTCTTGGGAGATTGTACATTTCTAAGAATTTGTCCATTTCTCTTAGGTTGTCCATTTTATTGGCATATACCTCTTTAAATAGTGCCTCTCCCTGATCTCATATTTAACTTACCTTGAACCTTCTATTGTTAATTCTGACCTCCACATCTCTTATTCTTTTCTTCATGATTTCTGTCTCTCTCTTTCTGTGTTACCTCTAGATAATTTCCTTAAATCTATCTCCTAGCATACTAATTACTCTTAAGCTAGAACTAATTTATTTTTTTAACATATAAATTTAAATATTTACTTATTTATTTTTGGCTGCGTTGCTGCACGTGGGCTTTCTCTAGTTGCGGCAAGTGGGGGCTACTCTTTGTTGAGTTGCACGGGCTTCTCGTTGCGGTGGCTTCTCTTGTTTTGGAGCATGGGCTCTAGGCACATGGGCTTCGGTAGTTGTGGCGCGTGGGCTTAGTTGCTCTGTAGCATGTGGGATCTTCCCGGACCAGGGATCGAACCCGTGTCCCCTGCATTGGCAGGCAGATTCTTAACCACTGTGCCACCAGGGAAGCCCCAAATTTACTTTTTGAATTCTTATTTTCATTAGCTAAGTTTTTCATTTCCTCAAGTACTCTTTGGTTCATTTTCAAATCTGCCTCTTTGTTTTTCATGGTATCTTGTTTTTGTCCTGTGTTTTCAATTCATCTATATTAATTTTAAATAAATTTAACTTACTGTGTTTGTTCAGTTTTCTGAAGCTTTTCGAGTGTAATCCTGCCATTTGTTTCAATGACTCTTTGTCATGATGGATTGTTTCCTCAAGTATTTTATAATTTTGGATTGTGAGCTCATATTCAAAGGAGTATTATCTATGATAGCCTTATGTAGCTTGAGTTGAGGTCAGTTCTCTCAAGAACAGCTTTTTTATTTTAATCAGCTTTGCTTAATTATAATTTATGCATTTGTAATACGCTTTATTTAAAGTAAAAAAAGTTTTTACAGATTTATACATTTATAAAAAGCTGCCCCAATCAAGATACAGAGCATTCCCATCACTCCCAAAAGTTTCCTTATGCCTCTTTACAGTTCATCTTTCCCTTTCCCTTGGCCCCAGGAACCACTATAGATTAATTTGTATTTTCTAGAATTTTATCTAAGTCAGATTATACAGAGTGTACCTTTATGTGTGCTTTCTTTCAGGCAGTGTAATGCATTTCAAATTTATCTATTTAGTACATATATCAGTAATTTGTTACTATCTGTTCCTAAGTAGTATTCTGTTATATGACTATATCATACAGTTTTGTTTATCATTTACTGTTGATGGACATTGGGGTTGTTTCCAGTTTTTGGCTGTTGTGATAAAATTGTTGTGAGCATTCATGTACAAATCTTTGAGTGGACATGTATTTTCTTGACTCTTCGGAGTGAAATGGCTGGGTCATATGGCATGTTATCTTTAAATTTTTAAGAAATTACCAGTTTTCCAAAGTGGCTGTACTGTTTCATGTTCCCATTGCAGTATCTGAGGGCTCTAGTTTCTTTATATTCTTACCAACACTTGGTATTGTCAGTCTTTTTAATTTTAGCCTTTCTCATGGAGGTGTAGTGTTATTGTGGTTTTAATTTGCATTTTCCTGATGATGTTGAACATCTTTTGACCATTTGTGTATCTCCTGCAGCAACTTTGTATTTGCTCCTGCTGGGAACTAAAGGCTGTTCCCAACCTGGGAGTAAAATGTCTGGAATTTTTCTGTACTTGTAGATTTCCAGGCCACAGACTTAGTATAAATTTTTAACTCCAAATCCACCTCTTGTGTGCACCTATGGTTATTAATTCCTAGAAAGTTTTGTGTTTTTGTTGTTGTTGTTTTTTTGCGGTATGTGGGCCTCTCACTGTTGTGGCCTCTCTGGTTGCAGAGCACAGGCTCCGGACGCGCAGGCTCAGCGGCCATGGCTCATGGGCCCAGCTGCTCCGCAGCATGTGGGATCTTCCCAGACCAGGGCACGAACCCGCCTCCCCTGCATTGGCAGGTGGACTCTCAACCACTGCGCCACCAGGGAAGCCCTCCTAGAAAGTTTTTTCCTCCCACTTTACTAGATGAGCAAGGCAACCTCTCTTATTTCCCTGTGGACAGATTTTTTTTTTTTCCTAGTCTGTCTTTTTTACTGAGGATCCCAGCCTTTATACAGAGATCTCAGGGGTTTTTTTATGGGCTCAAGATCTCCTGGACTATGAGGAGGTCACGAATTCCTTACATTGCTGGGACAGCTATGCCTCACTAATCCAATTTTCAGCTTCTTTCTTTCTGTTTCCTGGGATTTCTCCTACTTTCTTGTGAGTTCAGTTTATCTAGTGTAAGTTAGGATCCTATCAGGAAAATAGAAACCACACACAGATATTTTAATAGAGTGAATTCAGTAAAGGTGTTTAGTTTAATCCCTTGTTGGAGGGCTGAAAGAGCAAAAAGGGAGTCTTAAAGTAACTTTGATATAATAACTGCATAAAGCACCTGCCTCATCCAGGACTGAAAAACAAAGGGAAGAAGGTAGGGGTTGTCAGAACCTAGAATTCTGGAGGGATCTGATGGAACTGCATGCACCCTGATTCTCTGAGGAGAGGGCGTTGCTGGTTTCTCAGGAGCTCACAGGAGGGGCCTGGAGGAGCCAGGTTTGGTTGAGCCCTGCCCTGCTGGTGCTGGTGCCTCTGAGAGGGAGTTTAGAAAGAAGCAGGGAAGAATCAACTGCTGTTGTCAAGAAACAGCAAGCCACAGGAAGAAGGAAATCCCTTGCAGCCTCTTCCTGCCTTCCATTTTCCCTTTAGCACCCCCTGTAGACAGAACCTAACTGGGAGCCCGCTGGCAAAGGTGAGATAGTATTGGTGGAGTCCGAGCCCCAGCATCACAGAGCAGAGCATAACAGGGTAGGTGTGGAGCTGAGAGAAAATAACTTAACTAGCAAGTGTAAAAGGATTTTTATTATATTTTTCTAAGCATTTCCAGGCATATTTAGTAGGAATCTTTTCGGGTTATCTGGTCCATTATATCAACAGTTAGTAATAGCAATAGAGGCCTTTCTTTTTTTTCAGCGTATACTATTCTAAGCACTTTACATGAACTGCTTCCCAAAGTTCTGTGAGGTAAGTACTATTATTTCTACTATAAATTAATCTACCCAAAGCCATACAGTTTGTAAGTGGTAGGGTTGGTGTTCTAATCCAAGCATTCTGGGTTCCATAATGCACATTCTTATTTATTGTGCTGAAAGTTCTTTCCTACATCAAACCAAAATCTATCCTCCTTTAACTTGTACTAACTAGTTCTGGTTTTGGCTTCTTTCACGGGGACACGTAAGTCTTTCTCCTTGTCTACATGACAAGCATGCATATGTTTGAAAAAAGTTTTCATGTTTTCCCTGGCATAACATCTGTAGTTCTCCCCTCACATTTGCTATGACATGACTTTCAGACCCTTCACCACAGTGGTTGTCATTCTTTCTCGCACGTGCTCTGACTTTGCTTTTCAGAGGTGGGGCACAGAGTCGTCTTCTACTAACATGACCTGAGCCACATTGATGTTTTGGGTAGGTCTGTCAGATTGATGGTTCGCAGGGGAGTGTCTGGAGTAACAGCCTGTCCTCCACTTCCCACCATAGGCAGCCTTTTTTTCCCCCCAAAGGCAACATTTTTAATATGAACTGTTGTACCAGGTCCTTACCATCCCATGTTAGTTTGGTTGATTTCTTTTATTCTAAATGCAGGGCTTTATGTGTAGTCCTGTTAAATTATTTATTGGCTATTTTTGGTATCATTGAAGCTGTTAAGATCTTTTTGCCGGATCAAATCTAAAAACATTGTATTTTCTTTTCTTCACAGTTTACAATTCCAAAGTTTAACAAGTAGACCTTACATGTTTTCATTCTGTCTTTGGTAAAAATGCTAAACATGGTAGGTTTGAGAAGAAAGCTGAATGTTACACCTCTGGAGATCTTACTTCAGTTGATGGAGGTTTGGGGGGAATAGTTTTGACTATTCTTTCTGCTAAATTGGGGGAGGAGCTGTCTGGAAAGGGCAGAATCTTGGCTGTCAATGAGGGGAGGAGAGAGTCAAGGCTAAGGATTGGCCTTTGGGCAGTCAGTCACCCTAATAAGGGGCCACTTGGCAGAAGTAAAATGATCTGGTGGCTGTAGAAGGGAGAGAGGGCATATTGCACAGCATGCTTCTGGGTTGAGGCCTCTCTTGGCAGCTGTGTCAGCTGTCCTTTCTGTCCTCTTTAAGGGCCAGTTTCTTTGAAGCCAGTGCAGGAAATGCCAGTGATTCAGCCTTGCATATTTCTTCTGCCTTATTGCAGCTCAGGACTGGTTTGTCTGGTGAGGAGTGAAGACTGTGCATGTATTTCAGGCTTATTTATTTGACCACCTGGGTGCCTTCCTGTGACTGGCTAGAGACACTTGCTTTGCAGGCTGTCAAGTTTTTGGTGCCCTGTGGCAACGTGAATACAGTGTGACCCAAGGTCTTGGTCCTGTGTGTGGGTAGCAACTGCATTCTGCCCTGTAAGGGGGCATTTGTCAAGTGCCTGACTTCTGGATGGTCTCAGTGAGGGATGAGGTAACAATAGCGTTGATTGCCTACTTTTCTGTCTTTCCTATGGCGTGACGATGTGAGTTTGAGGGAAACCTCTTGTTCCCTTAGAGTTTGCCATGGTACCCCTCATGAACGACTGCGAAGTGGACTCTGTCTGGTTGCTGACCCCCAAAGCCCAGTTTCCTTAGGCAGTGAGCAAATCATAATGAGTGCCTATTATACCTCTCACAGAGCTGAATATTTAACAAGTGTATTTATAATACAGGATTTCCCTACTCCCCAACTGTTCAAACCTACAGATACTTAACAAGAATAATGTAACAAATGCTTGTATATTCTTCACCAAGATTCACTAATTGTTAACAGTTTGCTATTTTTGGTCTCTATCCTTCATTTTCTGAACCTTTTGACTGTTAGATGTAAACATCATGTTACTTCATCCCTAAATATTTCCACAAGTATTTCCTAAAAAAATAAGAGTATCTTCCTATCATAGCCACAATAAAATTATACTCAGAAATTCAATTCATCCGGTATACAGTACTTGTTCAGATTGCTCTAATTTTTCCAATGATGTCTTTCATAGACTTTTTGTCAGTTCAGGATCCATTGAAGGATCATGCATGCGTTAGTTGTCACGACTTTGTCAAGCCTTTATTCTGCTTTAACTTTGAACAGTTTTTAAATCCCTTAATCTTGAATGCCTTTTCATCTGTCATAGCATTGACATTCTTTAGAGTTCAAGTTAGCTTTTTGCAGAATGTCTCTTAATTTGGATTTGTATGACTATTTCCTCTTGACTAGATACAGGTTAAACATTTTTGGTAAAACTAGATAGGTTAATACAGTAGTTTGATTAGTGAAGCTAGAAAACACATGCAAACAGTATTCAGTTTTGCATGACAGTACATAATTTAGCACTCAGTTATGTTGTCTAATCTGTAAGCCCCATCAGAGAAGAGGGAATTCAGTAGGACCTGGAGGTGCTAGGAGAGACTTTAGTAGGAAGATGGGGTTTGGAAGATGGATAGAATTTGAGGCAGTTGGAGTATGGTTAGACAAGCTGCTATTTGGACTTCTCATCCCACTACTAAGGTTATATATCATGAAAAGTGAATTTCCTCTCCAGAGTTTAGAGCTCTGTATCTTTCATGGTGTTTGTACTGCTGGGAAGCCTAATAGTTTAGAGCTCTTGCTTTGGTTTCAGACAGGCCTAGAGACTGTGCTCAGCATTTTGACAGCTGCCTAACCTCAGGGAAGTTTCCTTACGTGCAAGCTAGAAAGAGTATTGGTAACTCTTTAAAATGTTATTGTGATGCTCAGAGTGAAATATTGCATAAATACTTGAATTAAAACATTTGAATGCCTTTAGGTGGGGGCAACACTTCCTCGTTTTTCCATGTGCCACACTGGAACATTCATTTCTATTACCTGCCTAACCCCTGAAGGGGCTTGAATTTACCACTGCTGGATAACTGAAGGCATGGAAATGAGAAAGGGCTTGGCTCCTGCAGAGAGAAATGGGAAGACTGGCTTGATTAGCTCAGAGTGTACACTGTGGAACAGTGGGAAATAAGGTTGAATAAATGACTTGAGGCTGTATAGTGGAGGGCTTGGACAGTTAAGCCAAGGGATTTAGATATGGTGCTTTAGGAAGAAAACCACGGAAGGCTTTTGAGCAGGAGGGACACACTTAGAAATGTGAGTGGTCTGGAGCCTCCTGAGGAAGGACCTTTCCTGCTTTAGAGACTGGAGCCCTAGTACGGCAGAGCCTCCCCAGTGCTGACCACGTTGGGGTGTGGTTTGGCTGTCTTGCCACAGGAGGCCAGACTTTCTGCCCCGGTGACTCTTCCTTGCTCTGCCACTGACCCACCCCATTGAACTAGGCTGCGTGGCTTCCCTTCCGGTGGCTGTCTGATCTACAGAATGCTGGGGCTGCCCAGGATGATGTGAGGCTCAGCTGACCAACAGTCGGCGGGATGGGGGAATGAACAGCATTCCTGTCCCTTTGCCCCTTCCTTGGGTGGAGGCTAATTATAAGCCAGATTGCCAGGGATCACTTTGTCCGAACCTGAGAAAGCTGTTCACCAGGAGGTAAGTCAAGATGGTTCCTACCCTCTCTCTGCTTTTTCATAGGTCAGCTTTTTCCCGAACAGGATCTCTACTGCTTTCTTTTTCCTTGATCCAGGTTCTTCTAAGTAACCTTCTTTCAATTACTTGAAGTAAACAGGTTACTGCAGGAGGTGGGCAGAGATGTTTAATAAACATATTCTTCTAGCTGTGGGAGGAGAGTCTAGGGGGTTTCACTGACCCCTGTTGTGAGGTAGATTACCCAGAACTCTTGTGAACCAGGCACTAAACGATGGCTCATACTCATAGGAGCCGCTGCAGAGAAGTCCTGATCTTAAGCTATCATTTCTCAGAAACTGGGTTTCAAAACCATTCTTGCTGTGCTTTAGTGTCCTGAGTTATCTCCCCTTTGAAAGACAGCAGCGAGGAACAGGAAGGGGGAGGTGCATGGATTAGGGTGTTTGTGGCTTTTGCTGGGAGTCAGGGTGACTAGGTTTCTAGTCCTGATTACTGCTAACCAGCTGTGTGACCAGGGACAAACTGCCTAACCCCAGTGGACTATAGTTTTCTTATACGTAAACATGAGCAGTTTAGATTATATGATCTTGAAGATTTCTTCCAGAGCCAAAATTTATGATTATGTAATGTGTGGCTGTAAATTAGTATAACAGTTTATCTTTAACACACGTGACATATACTGCCCATACCTTGTCCCCTTCATTGTAATTTTGGGACAATTAGAGTATTTGTAAATTTGTCCCCCTCGAAGTAATCATGTTCTCAGCCTTTACGTTTACTCAGGTGATGCTGCCAGTGCTCAAAACATCTTTGGCCTCTCAGCCAATCTTTTGAATATTCTCAGAGGTAGCAAATCTTCACTCTTGCTTGGTAGATTCAGTTTTTGGAAACACCTAGAAGATGTTGTGAGCCAAAGACAAGCAAGGCAGTATCTTTTCTGGTGAAGAATGAGGTGTGACTGTAAAATAATAAGATTTAATTTTTGTGTGTGTCTCGCATGGAGTAGCCTTTAAAGGCAGTTCCCAAAGTAGTGCCTTGTAAATCTTAGGAGACTATTTTGATTACAGGTTTCACTTGATTCAACAAGATTGGAAATGTTTGTTTAAAAGGGCGTCACTTCCTTTTTACTCCCTGTGCGTATGCCTGCTTCTAGGTCAAAGTGACAAGATAGTGGGCGGGGAAAATTAGCCTTTCTTGTGGTAGTCCTCCCAAATCACAAATGTGCTGAGGGTCAAAAAGGTTGGAACATGCTGCTATGGGACATTGTAGCTGAGGAGCCACTGCAGTCCCGGCTCCAGAAGACTCAGCAGCCACAAGTTGCTCAGGCTGCAGCAGCCACTGCTCACCAGCACACCATAGTGCATCAGGGTGATTCCCAGGTGGCGTGGCTGAAGCAGATGATTTGGTAGCTCCAGTCTTTTGTAGGAGAAATGATGTATCAGCTTACTTGGTTTGTTGTCTGTTGTTGTTTGTTTATTTGTTTTCCTCAGCAGTTTGAGAAGCAGAGGGGCTCTTTTTTTTTAAATTAATTAATTAATTAATTTATGGCTGTGTCGGGTCTTCCTTTCTGTGCGTGGGCTTTCTCTAGTTGTGGCAAGCAGGGGCCACTCTTCATCGCGGTGCGCGGGCCTCTCAGTATCGCGGCCTTTTGTTGCAGAGCACAGGCTCCAGACGCACAGGCTCAGTAATTGTGGCTCACGGGCCCAGTTGCTCCGCGGCATGTGGAATCTTCCCCAGACCAGGGCTCGAACCCGTATCCCCTGCATTGGCAGACAGATTCTCAACCACTGCGCCACCAGGGAAGCCCCAGAGGGGCTGTCTTGAACGCATTTCAGTTAGGCTGTCTGTAGTATCCTGGACTTTGTTCCTGGAAATGGTGTCTTGTTGATAACTAGTCAAGAAAATAAGGCGTTAAGCATCCTAATCAAAAGGTTCTGTCACTAAGTCACTTTGTGATTCTCTTTCTCACGGCCATGTTTTCTTCATTTTTCTTCATTGAAAGAGTTAGATACTAAGAGTTCTAGATCTGAAAACAGGTAGGCCAAAGGAGGTTTGAGGTAGGGAGCTATCTGTTTGTTCTAAGCTGCTTGACTATTAGACTAGGGAGGTAGGAGTGGAATTCCTTTTTAGTCCTTAAATTGTAGTGACTATACTCTCTACTCGCAGTCACAGCTGAGTGATCAAACGTGAAGCAGCTATTTAATGAGAAGCAGGCACTGGGAGCTTTCTCCTGAAAAACAATCACAGGACATGCTGATCTTGAGAGAGGTAGTCGTTCCCTGGTAGGACCTATTGTTTGAAGGAGGTGGGGGTGAATATCATCAAAATGGACAGTGTGGATATTGTGGTTTAGAAGGGTTAAAGACTTTGTTCCCTGCTGTTGTTAATTTCAAGCCTCTCTTTAAAGGGATTTTCTTAATGATTGGAGCAGTGTGGGAATCATTTAGAGAAAAAGCCCCATGTAACCACAATAGAAATTAAATGCCTAAGAGCAGAGCCAGTTGCTGGAGAGACCTAATCAGTTGCTTTTCAATACTTAGATCCTACAGTGACAGCAAGGAGAGAATAGGCTGCTTGGTGAGCTCGCTATGTACTAGGCTGGGAGATTTGGGCTCTAAACAGAGGAGGAGGTGATCTGTAGAGTCCACACCTCTTAATCTCCCTATTTCTCTTCTTTCCCTCAGTGCCCTTTAGTTTTAATTAGGATTGTGTAAACACAGTCAGCTTGCCAGTCCCCTTAAAGTGGCAGGCCCATGACATTTTCTGCTGGTCACTCTTGCTAGGTATGTGGCTTTAAAGTAGAGGGATTGTCCTCTTTGACAGTTTGGCTTCGCTGGCTGCCTCACCGAAAGAATTCTCTAGATTAGGGCCAGTTGGCTGTCATTCAGTTGGGCAGCATTATTTAGCACCTGCGGTGTGCAAGCATTGTGCTGGAACGGAGCTGATAGGTGAATAAGATGGTTTCTGCTCTTCAGGAGCTTATTAGTCAAGTGAAATACATATGCAGCTAACGTTGACCCAAGGAGGAATGAAGTAAAGTGTGTAGAGGAGCAAGCAGTATGGAGCATATAGAGGAAACAACAATTAATTATTCCTGAATTGGGGGGAACAAGGAGAGCTTCTGAAGGGAGAAAGCATTTGAGCTAGGTTGCAAAGGGTGAATTAGAATTCCTTAAGTTCAGAAGAAAGGACATTTTGGGTTTTTTTGATTTTTGTTTTTTTTTTGACCGTGCCACGTGGCTTGTGGGATCCTAGTTCGCTCAAACCCGGGCCCTTGGCACTGAGAGCACAGAGTCCCAACCACTGGACCACCAGGGAATTCCCTTTTTTAAAAAATGTTTTTTACCTTTTTCGGTTTTTAGAAAGGGCATTATGGAGGAGGTCACAGCATGGGCAAAGGCACAGAGCCTGGAAAATGCCTGGCATGTCTGGGAAAAGTGTTCCTGAGATAGAAGATATTTTAGAGGAATGAGCTGGAGATGAGGCTGGAAAAGATGTTTGATGGTTGGATCTTAAAGAACATTTAAGTGTCATGCTAAGGGATTTGGATTTTATTCTTCATGGAGTTAGCTCTTGAGTGTTTTGGAGTGTTTTTCAAGTGTCAGGTCTTAGATTTCAGGGATGAGAAGGTGGTGGTCTTGGTTCTTAAAGTATAAAGTTTGTCAGCCATCTAATGTTTATGTACTTGATTCCTTAGTTATATTTTCTAAAGCACCTCCAACCACAAGAAGGCAGGAAATAGTCAGCAGTGTCCCTTTAGACTGCGCTTTCGCCTCTCCCCAAAGATGAAGATTTTCTTAGGCATATACATCCTACAGTCTTGTTTAGTGAGTTCCTTACTACTGCTAATCCTTTTGAATATACAGTGGAAACCAAAAACATTTTTTTGAACTGATTGAAAATAGTATATATTCACTGTAGGAAATATGAAAAATACAGAAAAATATAAAGAAAACTAAAATCATCCATAGCCCTACCATCTGGAGAAAATCAGTTATCTCCATTTTAGTGTTTCCTTTCGATATTTTGTACCTATGCACATTTCTGTGTGGCACAGTCCAGATCATATGTTACCTACAATTTTGTCTTCTGCTTTTTTTCCATTTCCCATTGTTTTCATTATATAAATTCATATATGTTTATAATGTTACTGAAGCTCTTTACAAATATTCCTTTTTTCTTTTTTCTTTTTGGTTGTGCCTCTCGGCTTGTGGCATCTTAGTTCCCTGACTAGGGATCGAACCTGGGTCCCCTGCAGTGGAAGCTCAGAGTCCTAATCACTGGACCACCAGGGAATTCGCGATATTTCTAATGGCTGCATAATAGTCTATCATATAGGATTTTTATAGTGCTTTCAGTTTTTTCTATTTTAAACAATACTCTAATACTTAGATACAAATTATAAAAGTAATATATATAATAAGTCAGTCCCTTGCACATCACCCTTTATCCTAATCCTACTCTGCAGAGGTAACAATTACTTATGAATAGTTTTTATTAATTTATAATTAGTAATTTCTGGTGTATCTTTGCATGAACATTATTATGCATAAGTTTTGATCAGTATTTTTCATTATTTTCTTATGATACATCTCTGCAAGTGAATTACTGGGTCAAATGATGTGAAATTAAATTTTTTTTCCTGATTGTACTTCATGGTACAGCTTAGAAAACATGAAAAGTAAGGTTTTTAAGGGAGGAAGTAAGAATACCCATAATTCCACAACTCACAAATAAACATTATTTGATATATTTCCTTATAAATATAACATGCATATTCACACACAGCTGTGCACGTGTGTGTATGTATCACATACACACTTGTATATGTAGTTTAAAAAATAAAGTCATACCACACTAACACTATATATAGTGCTTTTAAAATTCAACATTTCCCCATGTCATTAAAATTATTTAGAATATTTTTAATGACTGCATAAGGCTTCATCATATGGATATATCATAATTTACTTGAGTTATTGTTAGATACTTAGTTTTTCTCCAGTTTTTCATAATGATAATTATATTAATATATCTTTGTTTATATTTCAGATAATTTTCTAAACTTTTATTGCTGTGAATGGAATTATTTGATCAAAGAACACAAACTTTGTTTTTTTTAGCAGTCTCACTTTAAAATTTTTTAAATTTTAAAGTGTTAAATTCACAACTTTTTTTTTTTTTTTTTTTTTGCGATACGTGGGCCTCTCACTGCTGTGGCCTCTCCCGTTGCAGAGCACAGGCTCCGGACGCGCAGGCTTAGCGGCCATGGCTCACAGGCCCAGCCGCTCCGCGGCATGTGGGATCTTCCCGGACCAGGGTACGAACCCGCGTCTCCTGCATCGGCAGGCAGACTCTCAACCACTGCGCAACCAGGGAAGCCCTTAAATTCACAATTTAAATTCACAATTAAGTGTGCAATTCAGTGAGATTAGGTATATTTACAGTGTTGTGCAGTCATCACTGCTGTTCATTTTCAGGACATTTTGTCATCCCAAGCAGAATCTCTGTACCCATTGAACAATAGCCCCATTCCTTCCTCCCCCAGTCCCTGGTAACCTCTATTTTACTTTCGGTCTCTATGAATTTGCCCATTCTAGGTACCTCATAAATGGGATCATACAATTTTTGTCCCTTTGTGTCTAGTTTATTTCACTTAGCATAATATGGACATTTTTTAGGTTCTTGGTATGTATTGCCAAATTTCTTTCCAGAGAACCACTTAAAGAATGCCTGCTTACTTACATGAGAAAATACACTGTTCCTTCTTTAATCATTAACTTCTCAATCAAAACCCTAGATTAAGTTATCTCTCCAGGAAAGTATGATAGCTTCTTTGCCATTATTATATAAAATCAATATTTGGGAGAGGATGGAAGGAGAAAGTGGCGTGGGTGGGAGTGTCAGTGTATGAAGGTCGCATTTGCTAAAACGAAAGGTCAATTCCCCTCAATTCCCCGTGTATAAAATGGGGATGATGGCACTTTCCCCATCTGCCCTACAGGAGCTGAATGGCCTAAAGTTCCCAGTTGAAATTAATTACTTTTGTGGCCAGGATCTTCAGAAGGGTAGGATATAGAGAGGGAGAATTGGCTTTCCTTTCCCACAAAAATCAGGGTCCTAGCTCTTAGCAGTTGGCTAGACATACTGGAAATGTTAGCTCCTTCCTGGTGAATCTTCTCTCTATAAGCAAAAGGGAAGGAGAGACCCCTATGATGTGGTGATGGGGGTGTGTTTAGCAGCAGAAATAGTGGGGCTTCCTTTGCTTTCATATTATCATTGTAACGTGTGAGTGGGAGCTACATTGCTCGTCCAAGTCACTGAAGGACAGTAGGAACCGGATCTGTTTCCCATTAGTTGAAATTAAAGAGACAAGGAAGATGATGAATAGCACATAGGAAACTCTTTAGAGTAGTGTCCTAACCAAGAAGTAGAGGAGTGTCTTTTGACTTCTTTTGAGTGTTTTGGATTCTTTTCTTCAATATTATATACCAGACCTGTACTGCATATACTTTATTTTAAAATGAGCCACACTGTCTAAGATAGCCACACTCTAGTCAATTGGACAACAGTTAATCTCATTATGAAACTTTTCTTTAGGTGTTAAATGTGAGTTATTGTTTTGTTTAGGCCCAGGTATAAATCTTTTTCGTTTTGCAGGCCACGTAGTTGCAACTACTCACCTTTGCCATTGGTGAACTGAAGTAGCCATAGACAATACATAAATGAATGGGCATGGCTGTATTCCAGTAAAACTTGATTTACAGAATTGGGGCAGCTTGCCCTCAGGCCATAGTTTATTGACCTCTGGGTAGTGGAAAATACTTTAGATAGTCAGAAGGCCTAGCTTTGATGGGAAGTTGTTCAAAAATTTAGCTTTGATGTCTGCTACTTACTAGCTATGTCACCTTAGCCTCTCTGAGTTCTCTTGTTTAAATTCAAAATGGTAATACTTTTCATTAAAAATAAGAATGACTAATTACACATATGGATATTTAACTTTTCTGGAAATCAGGAAAATGTAAATTAAAACAATAGTATATTGTTTTCTATCCTTTATATTGGTAAAATAGAAAATAACATCTATTGTTGGAAGGGTGTCGAAAAGGGAAGTTTTATGTTCTGTTGGTGGAACTATAAATTGGTATACCTTTTTGGATGCTAATTTGGGTACCTGTCAACATTTAACATGCACAGACTTCATCAATTCCAATTATTGGTACATATCCTAGAGAAATATTAGCTTGTATGTAAAAAGAGGTTCACCAGCATTATCGATGGAGCATTCTTTGTCATGACAAAACACTATGAACAACCTAAATATTCAAACATAGCAAAATGAGAAAATAAAGTGGCACAACCTTACCGTGGCATTTTTCATGAGCTCTTAAAAGTATGAGGAATCCATTATATACTAATAAGAAACAGGTCAAAAATTTTTAAGTGAAAAAGTCAAGTTGCAGGGGCTTCCCTGGTGGTGCAGTGGTTGAGAGTCCGCCTGCCGATGCAGGGGACACGGGTTCGTGCCCCAGTCCGGGAAGATCCCACATGCCGCGGAGCAGCTGGGCCCGTGAGCCATGGCCGCGGAGCCTGTGTGTCCAGAGCCTGCGCTCCGCAACAGGAGAGGCCACAACAGTGAGAGCCCCGCGTACTGCAAAAAAAAAAAAAAAGTCAAGTTGCAGGACAAAGTATACAGTATGACAACAGGTAGGTAGACCAAACACACTCTTTGTCTACACACATACGTGTATACATATGTATATGTATGTATACATATCTATGTGTATCTATACAGACATGTATATATACATATATGTATGTGTGTGTGTGCATGCTTAGGAAAATTCTGAAAGGTTATACAGCAAACTTATAACAGTGGTACCTCTGAGGAGGGGAGGGCCATTGGCAAATGTGGGTTAAAGTTTGGTGAATGGGGAGTTTTGCATTTTACTCTGTGTACTTCTGTATTATATTATTTCATAGTGATCATGTATTCTCTCTCCTTCCCACTAGTTTGGATTGCTGGTGGGCTTGTCTGCACTTGTCAGGGTCAGGAGTGTGACACAGTAGGATTAATTCCCCAATCCAGCTCTGCCCACGTCAGTTGAGTTGGAAGCAGCTGCCGAGACCAGAACAAGGAGTGCATGGATGAGGGGGTGGGCGGGCACTGTGCGCAGGTGGCTGGGAGAGGCGGCCAGACAGGCCAATTCTAATTTACCAACAGTAACCATCACATGTCGCGTCTTGACATTCTCCAGATTGCTTTGTTCTCGGTTATCACACGGGGCCCTGAGAAGAATTCTGTGAGCAAGCAAGGCACGGATGATGATAGGAAAAGAAACAGTCAAAACGTGGGACAACAAGGAAAGCGTGTGTGTAGAAATAGTTTTTTTGTTTCATTTAAAAAGAAATATGTACAGGGATATTCATTACAGCACTGTTTGAAATGCTAACATTGGAAATAGCCATGTCCATCAATAGGAAAATATGTGAACACATTATGGTATATCCTTTATATGTACTGTTATTATACAGTTTTTTAAAAGTATGAGTTAGAATTTTATTTACTGATCCTTGGGGGGGATGTTCATGATCAATTATTAAGTGAGAAAAATAAGTTGCAGAGCAATGTTAATATGTAAGCCTAGCTTTTGAAAAATAGAGAACAATAAAAAGAATCCTCTTAAATATAAAAATATATTTGTGCTTATGTTTTTGGGGGGACTTGGAGGCTGAGAGAGTACTAATTTTGTTTTTTATCTAACTTTGTATTGCTTCATTGGTTTTAGAGAACAAGGAATATAAACTTGTCTAAGTAAAAATTGAAGTTTCCTAAACAGTTTTTCATCTTAATTTTTAAGAGGTGCTTTAATTATTTTTAGTGAGTTAATGAAATAAAGAATTATGAAAGTAAAAACAGAGTTATCCTGTAAATCTTCTCTTGGGTTTAGTGGAGGTATCTGGGTAGTGGAAAGAGAACCCAGGAGTAAGGGAACCAATTTTGTAGTCGTAGTTCTAAATTTTTTGATGTGTGAGCTTTAATTTAATAAGATCATTTAACAACTGTTAAACAAGGGCCTCTAAAATGAAGAGCTTGTACCAGGAGATGTTGATCTCCAAGGTCCTTCCTAGCCCTAACGTTCCACAGGTTTATGGTTCTACAGTTCTACAGTTGAACCACCTCTTGAGATTTTAGAACATTACATTTCATTTATTTTTAAATGGCTTTTATTGTTTTTCTTTTTAAAAATATTTATTTATTTATTTTTGGCCATGTTGGGTCTTCGTTGCTGCGGTGCGGACTTTCTCTAGTTGCGGTGAGTGGGGGCTACTCTTCGTTGCAGTGCACAGGCTTCTCACTGTCGTGGCTTCTCGTTGCGGAGCACAGGCTCTAGGCGTGCAGGCTTCAGTAGCTGTGGCATGCGGACTCAGTAGTTGTGGCTTGTGGGCTCTAGAGCTCAGGCTCAGTAGTTGTGGAGCACGAGCTTAGTTGCTCCGCGGCATGTGGGATCTTGCCCGGCCAGGGCTCGAACCTGTGTCCCTTGCATTGGCAGGCAGATTCTTAAGCACTGCGCCACCAGGGAAGCCCATCTTTTGTTATTGTTGTTTTTGCATTTTAACAGTCTAAAATTAGAATGCATTTTATAATTGGCATTGGCCATTTTTTCACATTTTTATTATCTCTGAAATTGAAATATCTTATCATTGATGATATAGGATAGTTCTACTTTTCAGTGCCAATTTCTTTTTCATTAACTATACTCTTGGCCCCTTCCTGGGGTTCCCTTTCTCCTAATCCCAGTGGGTGGATATGGTATTTGAGTGTGCAAGGATTTTGTGCTTATTTAACTGGTAGGTGTCCTATATGTAGCTGCTCCTTGGGAAGTTAGATAAATATGTATGTAGCCCTGAGGCATCCAACTTAAAGCTTCTGAATTTTGATTAGTCTCTATCATAATTTTGCCTGGTATTTGCTTTTTAAAGTATAACATAGACACAGAAAAGTTTATAAAGTATGTAGCTCCTGACTTTACAGAAAGTGAACACACCTGTGGATAACTAGTGCTATATCAAGAAATAGAACATTAGCAGCATCCCATGATGCCCTTCCAGTCATTATCCCCGTGCTGTTTTCTTTTTAAATGCAGTGAAAGTATACATCGGGATGGCTCATAATTATCTTGGGTGAGTCTGCTGGAAAGAGCTCCAGGTTTGGAGCCAGAGGATCAGAGTTGCATCGTGGTCCTGTTGCTTTTTAGTTGTGTGACCTTAGGTAAGGTACTTTTATGAA
Source organism: Grampus griseus (assembly GCF_964374135.1). Classification (NCBI taxonomy): domain Eukaryota; kingdom Metazoa; phylum Chordata; class Mammalia; order Artiodactyla; family Delphinidae; genus Grampus; species Grampus griseus. Next base: position 60,965,479 of record NC_139002.1, read on the forward strand.
CTTCATTTCTTTTTGATAAAATGAAAACAATAGTGTCTATCTCACAGAGCTGTTGTGATCTCACGTGAAATATTTTGTAGATGGAAAACACTGTCAGTGGTGAAAAGCTGTACAGAGCTGCTAGTCATTTTTGGTGAGGGACGTAGAGTCCCAAGCAGGAGATGATGTGAACCTCAAGTAAGAAGAGAAAATGAAGAAGTTTGTCTGATCCTCAAATCCATTCTCTTAACCACCTGTGTTATCTCCTTTTTTTGTTGACATTGTTGTAGTCACTAGTTTCTGTTAAATTCTCCAAAATGGAAATAACATATAAGACCTAAAAGGAATCCCTAAGGATTTGGAATTTCTCCCAAAGTCTCTCATTTCCTGTCTTAATGCTGGTGCCTCCTGGAGCTGTGTAAGGCAGAGGCTTTGGCCTAAGATTAACCAATTTCAATAGCAAATGAATACACCATCCCTTTACAGGCCTAAGAGGCAAGTGTGATCCCACCATAGACCCACTTCTGATTATAGTCACACTGTTACAAATGTGACCCAAATCTCTATCTCTAGCCTTCTGTATAAAGATTGCATCTGAAGAGGTTCACTTTAATGACATAATTTGAAACCTTTCATTCATTCAATAAATGCTTATCAGGTGCCTTCTGTGTGCCAGGAGTTTTTTCAGTTCTAAGAATTCAGTGGTGAGCACACAGTATGTGAGTTCATGGAACTTATGGTAATAGGAAAAAGAGAAATTAATGAAATATAAAAAGATGTAATTAGAGACTATGAGTGCTATGAAGGAAAGGGTATGGTGCTGTGCATAGTAGGAACCTGACCTAATCTAGATGGTTAGGGAGAGTTTACATGGGGAAGTAACATTTGAGCTAAGATAGGAAGGATAAGTTAGAATTAATCAGGTGAATAGGTAGGAAGAGAAAGCTTCAGGTAGGAAGAAGAGCCTGGACAACACTAGACCACACGAGGAAGTAACTTTTTACTAATGAATTTCAGCCTCTAATAGTAGTTACATTTATCTCTGTACCAGGTACTGTGCTAAGCACTTTCTTTACACATACTATCTTGTGAATTCCTTATATCAACCCTCTGAGAAAGTATTATTCTTTTTTTTTTAATAATTGTAATACTTTATTACTGAAGGTTATTTACATAGTGTTTAAGGCACAATAAAAAATAAATTACAATACAAAAGTTCTCTTCAAGTAAAAGACACTGAACAGCAGGGCTATATTAACCCTTGAATATTTAGCCAAGACACAAAAGCTACAAGTTTTGCTGGGAACACCTTCCATGAGTTTTTAACTACCTCTTTACACTTATGGAACATCACCCAGGCCATCTGTTTGAAGAAATACCCAGTTACTATATTTTCAAAGGTTGAATTATAGAGAAAAATAGAAAAAATGAAAGATAATATAGACTTTAAATGTAATTTTGAGTTTCAAAACTGGGTACTGAAACTGTACTTTTTTAGACAGTATAAAAGGCAAAATGACAGGTATGGAATGCATTTCAGAATCAAGGTCCATATGTAAATTATACCAGGTTTTCTTTTAGTATTGGAAAAAATATCAAAGTTCATCATCTTTAAATACAGATAAACTATTTGGAAATTCCAGTTCGTTAAAAGAAATAACATCTTCAGCCTAGTTGGTGAAAACTGAAAATATCAAGCTGTAAACATGGGGGGGTAGGGGGTAGGGGGAGAGGTTCCTAAACGTTTAGATGTTTTCTATTCTTCAAATAAGTGCTGCAGTAGCTTAAGTTTGGAAAGACACTGGGAGACTAGACACTTCTTTAAAAGCACTCTTCTTTCCATGACCCACTTATAAAGTTTGTTTTATCTACTAGTATAAGAGAAAAAAAATAATAAAGTTGGTTGTTGGTTTCATTCTGTTAGTTTTGGTATTTCTTTGCCCCCACACCAAATCCTCCCCCCAAATAAGCAACTGAATTAAAAAATAAATAAAAGAAAAAAAATTAAATAATCTCTTCCAGTTCTCAGAGCTTTGTATAACACTATACAAAATTATTATCATTTAGGGTTGATGTTTTTCACTAGCCCTAAATTTTTAAATTGTAATATACTCCTTCAGAAACCTTCATTTAACTGCTTAATGATTCCAGTCTACAAATGAGCATAGATTTTGCTCTATTGTTATAAATAATTGAATTGGGGGAAAAACTATAGTAAGCTAAACTTCACTGCTCGTGAAAGATCTGAACTGTTGATTGCTTGTCACAGCACAGAAAAAAGGTGACAAGCAATTCATCCTGAGGTGGCATTTGTCAATCTATTAGCATTTATGTAACCTTCCCTAGTTACTCTGTGGTTTAGACTTGTACTACTGTAAACCTTGGATCAATTGACCAAAAACAAAAACCTACCATCTAGGGTATTGAAAGAAATTCAATAAAATAATACGTGTCCCATACTTCAGGAGAGCCATGAAAATCAAACTGTTCTTTAACAGTTTGAATTTAGGATTTTCTGTTAATCACTCAAAAACAATTGGGAGAATTAGCTCACCTTTTGAGAGTGTGAGAAGGAAAGAGTAAACATGTTAACTTTAGTAGCAAGAATGCTGCTCTAAGGAAACTAATATATTAAAGGAAATGTTATGACAGACAAAGTTGACTTTTATCCCATTTGATGCCAATATATGTGTATACAAGTCATAATCCACAAAGAGCGTTTAAGGGCAAAAATGTAGCTTCCTAGTATATAAAAGCTAATGGGCATTTGAAAAAAATACAGTATTTGTACTCTGAAATTAAATAAAACCTTAGTAACAGGGCTGTGTGTGTGTGAGTCTGGTGGTATCTGCTCAAGAAGGGCCCTTTGCTGGCTCCAGAGGAACGTTGCTTGTCTAGGTGGTTATATACTGCAGAGCTGGTTGGAAGACAGGTCACAACTGGAAAAGCCAAAGAAAAGCTTCCATTAACTCCAACTTGTCTCAGGGTTTTTGTTCTTGGAAATCTTCAGCTTCCATCTAATAATGTTAGTCTGTGTCTTCTAAGTAAGCAGAAGCCTTTTTTTCTTGGTTGAGCTTTTCTTCTTCTTTTCAGTGTGCACGACTCTGAGCTGGATCTCCCCTATCAGCCCATCAACATCAGGTGGGTTCTTCACCTGGCAGGTGTATGTCCGATTGTCATCAAACTGTAGCTTCCAGAAGAGGATGGAGACATCATACCGCTCAGGGTTCCCATCCCAGACCACCCAGTCCTTGAAATGCCCACTCATGGGTCTGAAGGGATCCACGTGGTAGTAGAAAACAAACTGCTTAGACCCCCATCTTGAGGACAGAAATTCCAGGTCACTGTTAGAGCATCACCCACAGGGGCAAAGCTGGAGAAAGTGCATTTTAACTGAACATCTGTCCCATTGAGAGCCTCCAGCACATGGGGGGTGTAAATTTCCACAGCTGCTATTGGCCAAAGAGAAACTGGAGAACACTTACACCACAGAAGTCCACCCACTGGAGCGAAGGCTCCGAGCCCCACGCCAGGCCTCCTAACCTGGGGGTCCGGCAACAGGAGGAGGAATTCCGAGAGAATCAGACCTCGGAGGCTAGCGGGATTTGACTGCAGGACTTCCAACAGGACCTGCTAGTATTGGAGGGTCCCCTGCAGAGGCGGGGAATGGCCGTGTGTCACCGTGAGGACAAGGACACTGGCAGCAGAAGTTCTGGGAAGCACTCCCCAGCATGAGCCCTCCCAGAGTCTGCCACCAGCTCCACCAAAAAGCCGGGTAGGCTCCAGTGCTGGGTCGCCTCAGGCCAAAAAACTGAAAGTATTATTCTTATTCCCATTTTACAGATGGGGAACCTGGGAGCACAGGGAAGCTAAATAACTAGTCCAAGCTTGCACAGCTAGTAAGGTCTAGAGCCAGGATTTTAAGGAGGCTGTCCAACTCCAGACCCCATGCTCTTAGCCGTTATGCTGTATTGCCTTCCTCCTATTTCTCACCATTCTAGCCTGTACTTCATACCGACTGGAACATAGATCTGATCTATGTTACTCCCCTTTACTTCTTCCCTTTAGAAACCTTGGTTGTTTCCCATCGCCTGCAGGATAAAATCTGAATTCCTTAGTGTGATGTAAGTACCTCACAATTTAGTACTAGTTAGCCTCATCATCTGCTACACCTTACTAAAACTGCATGCCATTGCTCAAATGTAACAAGCTCTGTCTTTGCACATGCTGTTCTCCCTGCTAGAATGCTTTTTTTTTTTTTTAACTTCTCTTTTGGGAAGCCCTACTCATCCTACTCATACTTTAAGTACTCCGCTTAAATGTTACTTCCTTGGTAAAGCTTTCCTCATCATCTCTCCTGAGTGAATCAGTCCCTCACAGCTCCTGTAAAACACTAACTCCTGTGTTCCTCTTCTGAAGTCTTTCACCAAAGCAAGAATCCTAGAGGTTTTTTCTGCTCCCCACCTGTCCCACACTCCCGTATCCTAAGAGCTTGGAGTCTACCTCCGCAATGCCTTTTAAATATACCTTTCTTTTTAGTTCCTACTGCCCTTGCCTGACAGCAGCAGTTTTGTCTCTGCCACTACGATTGCCGCCTAACTCGGTGTTCTGCCTCTGGACTCAATGTCATGCCAGATTCATCTTTTCCCAAAGCACATACAAGTATGCCATTCTCCTGCTCAGAACCCTTCAGCACCTCTCAGTGCTCTTTAGTAAGTCACTCCTGGTCTCCACTAGACTTTCCAGTGTTCTCTCACCTTCCTTTCAACACTACCCGAGGCCATGTTCTTTGGGCTCATGTTTAGGTGAGTTATAGGTATGTTTGTTTCTACACAGGATCTTGAGCCTGTCTAATTCATCTTTGAGTCCCCAGCACAGTATTTATAGGTGTTTCTTTCATGTTTATAGTTGAATGTCCCTGATTAAATTTCATTAACTACAAGTAAAGAGTAACATATCTTATGCATTTTCGAGACTTTGTATTACAAATAGTTTTTTTTAAAAAAAGGTTTGGTCCTAAAGGGAGGAAGTTTTTAGGAAAATTGCTTGTGAGGAATTTTGTACTTTTCAGTGATGCCAGAGACATGGGATGTTATTTTATCGACTGCAGTTCAAGTTACTTAGTATCTTTAAGGATGGAGAAAATGATTCCTGCCTTGCCCATTTCAGGAGCTGTAGGAAAAACAATTTGAACAAGGATTTCCTAAGTGCTTTGTATGAATAAAAGGCTATGCTCTTTCGGGGACTGTGAAGCAGGGAAGGTCCCGGCTGGGAGAAGGACGTTGGATCTGATCGTCCTCCCAGCCTTTCGACCCTCCCCCAAAGCCCCTTAATAGAATGACTTGATCAAAAAAAAAAAAAAAAAAAGGCTATGCTGATGAGAAAGGTATAGGATATAGCTGAGTTGGGCTGGAGAGAGCCATGGATTTAGACTTGAGTTCTGGTTCTGCAACCTTGGTGGTTGACCTGGAGGCAGGTATTGTCTTCTTTTTGAGGCTTAGGTTCCTAGTTATAAAATTGTAATAAACATGCTTGCCTTTTAGGGTTCTAAATTTAGGGGGGATTAATTGAGATGTGAGACATAGCCTTCTTTAAATCCTTGAAGTCTGTTAAATAGTTAGGGTTTTTTTTTAATTTTTTATCATGACCATGTTAGACATTAGTCCCATTTATTTTACTTATTGGTAACATATTGCCAAGTTTGGTTCTTGAGTCAATCTGGCATCCTTTTCAGAAATCCAGCCCCTATTAATATTTGTATTTGTTCATTTCTATCAGTGGTTAAAGTCATCCTGGTGTGGTAGAAGGAGAAATGGATTTGAACCAGAAAAACAGAGGTTTCAGTGCTATGTAGGAGGTGGAGATATGGAAGATAGAGCGAGGAAGAGGAAGACAGAGAAAGAGAGAGTGGGAGAGAGGGAGAGAAGGGAAAAGAGAGAGATGTCCTCTGAGTTTTGTGGCTACTTAAAGCCTGTTTGAAACAAACCAGATCCTGGTCAGGGTCCCTGTTCTCCAAGCTTATGTTCTGAAATCACAAGTTGTCTCAAATTGGCAGGCCTTGCTCAGGCATACAGATAAGTTGTAAAATTTCTGTCTTGGGCTTCCGTGGTGGCGCAGTGGTTAAGAATCCTCCTGCCAGTGCAGGGGACACACAGGTTCGAGCCCTGGTCCAGGAAGATAACACATGCTGTGGAGCAACTAAGCCTGTGCGCCACAACTACTGAGCCTGCACTCTAGAGCCCACGAGCCAGAAAACTACTGAGCCCGCATGCCACAACTACTGAAGCCCGCGTGCCTAGAGCCCGTGCTCCACAACAAGAGAAGCCACTGCAATGAGAAGCCCACGCACATCAATGAAGACCCAACGCAGCCAAAAAAATAAATTAATTAAAAAAAATATTTCTGTCTCAGTCAGAAGATAGGAAATCTTCAGCAAAGTTGTCACGTGTATTCCCTCATGGATGTAAGGGGGGACTAGAAGACCATTAAGGTCTCTTTCATCCTTGAGATTCTGTGATTTGTTGACCAGGTATAGAAAGCTGCTTTTCTTTAGGCTGTTTAGATAAATGTAATTATAAATTGCACTTTCTCTGTGGCTTTTATTTTATTTTTTAAAATTATTTTTTATTTTATTTTTAAATTTATTTTTGGCTGCGTTGGGTCTTCGTTTCTGCGCGTAGGCTTTCTCTAGTTGCCGCGAGCGGGGGCTACTCTTTATTGTGGTGCGCGCGCGGGCTTCTCATTGCGGTGGCTTCTCTTGTTGCGGAGCACGGGCTCTAGGCGTACGGGCTTCAGTAGTTGTGGCTCGTGGGCTCTAGAGCACAGGCTCAGTAGTTGTGGCTCACGGGCTTAGTTGCTCCATGGCATGTGGGATCTTCCTGGACCAGGGCTCGAACCCGTGTCCCCTGCATTGGCAGGCGGATTCTTAACCACTGCGCCACCAGGGAAGCCCTATTGCAAGATTTTTGTTGTTGAGAATGGTGTCCTGGAGAAAGAAATCATGGGAAATTTTTGGAGATACTTTAGATATGATCTGACCCTCACCTGTTACTGAGACCCAAGGTAGGGCAAGTGCCTTGCTTAAAGCCACAAATACAGTCTGTGGCTGATACAGAATTTACCTCTGGGGCTTCCAACAGCAAACCTAGTGTGTTTTCCATCATTAGCAAGGCTGTCTCCAGGAGTTGCAAATCTTTACATTAAAACTGTTCCTAGGGAGCGGCTGGGCCCGTGAGCCATGGCCGCTGAGCCTGCGCGTCCGGGAGCCTGTGCTCCGCAGCAGGAGAGGCCACGGCAGTGGGAGGCCCGCGTACCGCACAAAACAAAACAAAACAAAACAAAACAAAAACCTGTTCTTTTAGTTTCTTTTACCTTATCATCAGTTCTGTGTTTGTGAGCAAACACTGTGCTAGATATGTTGCCTTTAGGGACAGAGCCATTTGCTCCTCTGTGAGGATGAAAAAGGGTGACAGGTTCTTAGGCGTTTTGTAGAAAGACGTTCTTGAGGGAGAACTGAGTAGAGCCTCTTGGATGTCATAATGAATCGTCTCTGGGTTTTGATTTACCCTCTGCTTTTCTCCCCAGAAAGATCAGGCTTACCAACACTGCCTCATTACTTTGCCATTACCCTCTGGAGAGGGAGAATGAGGCCTGGTAAATAAGCTCCAGGTCAGGGTTCTGAAATATTAGTCCTTCCCTCCAGCCAATGGCATTTCCTGCAGCCTTCTTTCTCCATGGCTTCTCACCTTTGAGGTATGTCAACATCTCTTCTAGTAGAAGACTCTCCTTCTGTGCTTGCTGCCTCAGAGGAGTTTTTGTCCTTGAATGTTTGTAAAGCTATTGCATCTTCAGAAAAAAATTCTTCAGTGGTTACTTTTGAAATTGGAACTGTTGAATGTTTTTGATTAAACAGTTGATTTTTATTAGGAGGTAGAGGTACAAGGCTTCTTTGAGCCACTGAGAATGTGCTACCTTTTTTTCACTCATTCAATGATTGCTTATTCAAGAGCAGTAGACAATAGTGCAGAGACCGGGTAGATAACTCACTACTTATGTGACTAAGTCACTTAATTCCTGAGCCTCAGATTTCCTCATCTTTAGAAATAAAACCCACCTTATAGATTGTCCTGAGAGTTAGATGAAATGACCATGTAAGTGTAAGAGGATGGGACCTGGGCTCAAGGTGGGCTCAAATTTTGCCTCTAACACTTACTCTTTGTGACCTTAGGCAAGTTATGTAATCTAATTCTCAGTTTCCTTTTCGGTAAAATAGTGATAATCATAGTATTTTGGGTTATTGTGTCACTGGGTTATTATGAGGATTAAACGAAATAAAGCTCGGAAGTGTTTAGCATAGTGTCTGGCACATACCAAGTGCTCATTAAATATTAGCTATTAATTACAACAGTAACAGCAACAATAATGTTAGTCTTTATGTATTTATTATGCTAGGACCTCAGGTGGCAGAGGGAGGAGGGACTAGAAGGCATTGCATAGGGTAATGGAACCCTAAGAATTTTTTTCCTGCCAGCTTTCCTCGTGGGAGGGCCTGTAGGGACTGAGAGAGAGGCTCTCATTGGCCCTTAGCCTACAGCTTCCTACGGTGAAAGCTTCCCTTCCAGGCTGGTGGGCTGAGGTAGGAGGTTCAGAGGGACTTCAGAAGATAGTGAGAAGACCAGTCAGGCAGGGTGGAGGGTTTGGGTAAGGGCAGTAGATGACTCTGGAAGGTAAGACCGGGGTCAGGTCATAGATGGCCTTGAAGGCTAGACAAATTATTTGTATTAAGAACCACCCATTCCAGAACTGTCTCAGGGGAATCTCTCACTTCCCATCTTCTGTTTAAACTTAAAAAAATTGTAATACACTTAAAATTATAACATTTACATTTTAAACAAGAATAATAAAACACCCATACACCATATACCACCCAGCTCAGAAGATGTAATATTACCAGGCCCTTTGAAACACCCTGTGCATTCTGCACCCATCACCAACCCCCTCCAACCTCTATCTGAAGCCTATTCCAAATTTTATGTTATGTGTCATTTTCTTTCCCTTCTTCCTTTTTCTTTCACTCTCTCTTTCTTTTAAAAATGGTTTTACCACTCTTATCCCTTTTAGTCTTTTGGACAGTGAGCTAGGGCTGTGGAATCCAGCAGGAGCCATGTGGCCTGCCTACTGCCTGGCTAGGCTGGGAGGAGGGGTGGGGAAGTTCTGCTGGCTGGCTGCCATGGGAGGGGAGGGGAGGGGTGGCTCTGTGGTGGGGGAGGGAGAGGCTGGGGAAACTGCCCCCCCCCCCCCCCGCTCAGAAGCTTGGCAACTCTGGTGGACAGGTTCCAGAGGAGAGTTCAGAGCCTCTGAGGCTGCACAGCTGGAAGCTGTTGCCTTGAGTTTAGAGCCAAGGGAGGGTGGGGGGAGAACCTCTTGTATTCTTTTGAGACACAGTATCAATTCTTTCATGTGCTAGGGAGCAGCAGGGCTGACACAGTGCCAGATGTGGCCAGGGTGATTTGAGCAGGCCTGCCTCCTCTTTTCACCCCATACCTTTTTTGGAGTGTTGATCGTGCCTGTCATTAAATTATGTTTGCCACCTTGCTTTTCTATAAAAGCTTTGGTTTTTGCTTTGCCTTTACTTTCCTGGTGCATCTTTGAATACCAATAGCGATTGCTAACCACAGACTGCAAGTGATACTATAGGAATAGGATACAGGGCCTGCCTGGGAGAAGAAGCCGGGGCATGGGAGGTCTCTGCAGCAATGGACCTTGGTCTGACCCCCTCCACAGTATCTCCACCACTCACCACGGTCGTTCTCTGGTGGCCAGAAGGTTGAATTTGGAAGCCTTCCATCCAGATGCAGTTCAATGGAACAGATTCAAGGAGCCCTAGTGTGCTAGGTACTATGGGGGATCATAGAGAGATGGAACTGGTTATGCCCTTGAGGAATTTACATTCTAGATGTGAAAACAAGACTTCCCTGCATATACAGTTAAGTCAGTACCAGTGACAAATGCAGAATATAGACACATTTTTCTGATCACCAATGTAATACATGGTTATTAAAATTAAATTCAAACATAAAAAGAAACATATATTGTAGAAAGTCCCCTACAATCTAACTCCTCCCCAAGAACCACCGTTATCCGTTAATATTTGAGGTGCTGACATTTAAGCTGACCTTAAAGTAAAATCCATAGAGGCAGACTGATGGAAGGAAAGCAAGCATCCTGAGGATCTAATCTCTTTCAGGAAGGAGCACCCCACTAGCTTCCCTGACAAATGGTGAGCCAACTTATGCTTGGACACCTTGGTGACAAGGGGCCAAAATGTCTAAGTAGGAATTAACCTTTGGTAAGTACCACCCTGTGCCTTATGTGCTAGCCAAAGTGTTGGGCATCTTATAGATGTGATTTAATCCTCATCACAATCTTATAAAATATCTTTATCCTTGTTTTACAAATAGGAATACTGAGACTCAGAGGTTACTTGCCAGGGTGACAGAGCAGCAAGTGGTATCAGTCCTGCCATTCATGAGCTGTGTGATCTTGGGCAAATTATTTTATCTCGGTGGCTCAGTTTCTTCACTGTAAAGATGAGTGATAATAGTATCTACTTTACAAAGGGAGTTTTTCAGATTTATGAGTTAACACACATTAGGCCAGCAGAACAGTGCTTGGTGCACAGTATGTACTCAGTCAGCATTAGCTGCTATCTATTGCACCTTGTTTTCTCTCTTGTTCTAACATGATCCCTAGCATTTTTACACTTATTTTAATTCTATATATGGCCTCTCTGTCCTCCCTGCCATCCCTCACACTTTCTTTGTTATAATTCCTTCCTCTGCTTCCAGTCATTCCCTTCTCTTCATCCTGTCTCCACCGTGTCTCTCATTCCCCTTCTTTGCACTTTCTCTTACCTTACCCCCCAAGTCCTCATCACCTGTCTCCTGCCTGTTGTGGCAGCCTTCTGACCCACCTCCCTGCTGCTAGTCTCATTCATTTATATACCAGAATAATTTCTCATAGCACACTTCTCATCACACCACATCTCTATGCTAAAAACAAACAACAAAATGAACGTCCAGATTTCAATTCGATTTCTTGAAGTTTAAGATTCTCCAGCTCTTACCCCAGTTCCCTCTTCAAGTCTGTTCCTCCACTACTTCCACACCTTCTCTCTGCTTTCCCTTCTTCCTTACTTCTCTCTCCATTTCCATCTGGGCAAGTTCTACCTATGTGTTTTTTTGTTTGTTTTTTGTTTGTTTGTTTTTTTGCGGTACGCGGGCCTCTCACTGTTGTGGCCTCTCCCGTTGCGGAGCACAGGCTCCGGACGCGCAGGCTTAGCGACCATGGCCCACGGGCCCAGCCGCTTCGCGGCATGTGGGATCTTCCCGGACCGGGGCACGAACCCGTGTCCCCTGCACCGGCAGGCGGACTCTCAACCACTGCGCCACCAGGGAAGCCCTACCTATGTGTTTTAAGATCCAGATTAAAATATCACTTAGTTTTTAGTCCTTCCCTATTCTCAACTGGTTAGAATTTTTGTATCTTTTTGTGAGAGCACATGCTGTCTTGAAATACAATTTCAAGTCACATTTCTTAGAATTATAATCGACCTTAGCATCTAAAATGTCTTCCAGCAGTACCTTTTGCCCAGTAGGTGCTTAATAAATGTTTGTGGTGTAAGTGGAAGATGAGGGGCTTCCTGATGACTGGTGGGTTTCTCTCGCGGTCTTGGTGAGGGTCACTGTTTAATGGGTGTAAACGCGGTGGTTTTGTTTTCTAAGAGTCAGACATCTTTTCTTTTCGGCCATGCCGGCTCTGGGTCCCAGTGCCTGTGTGTGTTAAGGGGCTCCAGCCAGTGCCTGCCGTACTAGGTCCCGTGCCTTGGCCCCTCAGCCCCTCCCCACAAATGCTCAGCGGAACAGGGGATTAGGTTCTGGCAGCACAGCTGGGATTTTGGCGGCCATTCCGCAGTCGACAATAGCACGCAGTCACGACAGCGCAGGCCTGCGCTCCAGGGCCGCAGTCTGCCGGGGCTCCTTGTTTGGGTGGCCGAGGGGGAGGAGCGGGCGCAGCGCAGCAGTCTGGCCAAGCCACGCAGAAGGTACGGGCTGGAGAGATTCCCTCGGGGAACGGGCTCGGGGGCGGCCATGTCCCAGGGCAGGCGGCGCCCGCGTAAGGAGGCCGGCGCTTTGTGTGCGAGCGGCCTGTGTGCTTGGAGACGCAGCGCTCCCTGGAGCCGGCAGGAAGCTGCCCGCGTTTAAATGGGCTTGGCGTCTTGCTCGCTCTCCAAAGCCTCTGTTCCCGGGTCTTCCTCCCTGCCCTGCTCGCCGCCAGGCAGGGCTGATCTAATCATCAGGGCAGTCCGTGGCCTACCCTTCCGCTGCTGGCCAGAGATGGACAGGCTGTCACTGCTGTCTTAAGAGCGCAAAGGGGGAGTGTCCGGGGGATATCAGGTTTGTCAGGCAGGCCGCTGTGAGGTGTGTTTTGTGTTTACGCCACAATTTGCTTTGGCTCTCGCCACCGTTTCAGTTCAGTACTTTTGTCTGCCGGCTCCTCCCCCACCCGCACCCCACCCCCCGTGCGCCCTAGTCTCTTGTTTGCGGGCGAAGCCTTAGCCGCCCCACCTCTCCAGTGCTCCAGGGCCCCCTCCTCCTTGCCCCCGACTGCCACCCCTCCCCCCCTTGCTGAGCGTTCCCTGCTTCGCCTGCGCTCCCAGATCGCGGAAGCTTGCTGCGCCTTTAAAGAAAGCAGACTCCTGATTGTGACGCACTTCTGGCTGTCAGCCAGGAAGATCGCTCCTGCCAGGCTGAGAAGAAAACCAACAACTTTTCTTTTGTGTGTGGGGTTACTTTCCACTAGACCCCCCCTTCCTCCTCTCCTTTCAAGATTTAAGTGCTAATGGCGGATTAGAACCTGTAGATACGTGTGGCTTTGGGAGTCTGGTAAGGCCACCCCCCCACCCCCACCCCCGCGCTGAGACTTTCTCTCCCTCACTGTTTCTCTGGGTTTTTGTTCAAACATGGAGGAGGGGGTGCGGTGGACTCCCCTCTTCACCTCCCTTTCCTGCACCATCCTTGAAGGGGAGGGAGAGGAGAGGGAAAGCAAGTAAACACTCTGAAACTGGCGCTGGGAGCAGAGCTTGCCAACATCCGGGAGTTGGCGCCTTTCAGAGCAAAGGGTTGCTTTCTTCCCCCCTCGCGTAGATGTCAGCGTGTTTTTGTTCAGAGGGGGAAAGCGTGTGCGCCTGCACGTTGAGCTGTAGACAGCTCGGGGGAGCGTCTCCATTCCCGAGTGAGGCCTGGGTGTGTACGCGGTGGTAGGGAGTGGAAAAGGTTCATTTCGTCAGCTGGTAGGGACCAGGGGGTGTGAATATAGCAGTGGGGCAGGTGCTGATGAACTGCTGGAGTGAACTCGGGTGTGCGTGTGTAGTCTGTGGCTCTAGGCCCCAGATCTGGTTCATGATTGCAGCCCTTGTGCCCACGGCCTTCTGATCTGGACCCTCCAGAGCATGGGGGGAAGGGCGATAGCAGTAAGCCACTTGGAAGAAACGAGGGAAACCTTGGTTTCCCTTGCAGTTCGTCTCGTGTTCCTCACCAGGACTCTGGGCCGAATTCTAGGCTACACAGAGGGGATGGTCTGTGTGAAGAGGGGGAGGCCTGAGTCCACAGTGAGCCCCTCAGAGGGCTCAGGAAATACATCCAGCAAGCTGGTTTGCCCTGACCTCAGGGGTGCAGAAAACCTCTTTGGACTTGCACAAGGCATCCTGCTCAGAACTCCCCAGGGGTTGAAAAGGATTGTGTTTTTCCTTCCTTGGCTTTTCTTGAAGCTGCTGGTCCTTGGGCCTTTTACCTCCTGGGAGCCAGGGGATGCACCAGCAAGGTATTTCCTGTCCTGTTCTTTATGACAAGTTAGCCCTTGATCCCATAGCTTGACCTTCATTGGGCTGCTCTGGGGTAACCCACCAGATGAGGTCTGAGTGCTTGCTGGAGTGTGCCTCCACACCTGTCAGAGGAGAACACCCTCAGGGTTAGGATGTTCACTCTTTGGATGGGGCGGTCTCTCAGATGGTGGTGGTATCCCTTTTAGAAAGGCGTACAGAGCTTGGAATGCTTATGGCTACAGGCAGGCAGGCTGGCTGTTTGGGTAAGTAGTGGTAAATCTTGCTATTCAACGTGGGCACAGAGTTGGGAAAGCCATTTCCCTTATGAGTTGTCAGCCTGTGGGCCTTTGGAACCCACGGTAGAGAGGGGGTGGGTCTTAGGGCAGGAACCTTGGAGGTGAGCGTTTGTGTGGGCTTTGGGTCCTGAAATTCTGGGAATGGGAGCTAGCACCTGAAAGAATGAGGGTCCAGCGGAGGTAAGGGCCCATGGGCTGAGTGATCAGTATAGTTCTACAGCTCTCTGAGACCAAAGATTACTTTGGTGTTATCTTGGGGTAGGGCTGGTGTTTAGGAGGTCAGTTAAGTGGCTAAGAGGTGCTGGCACCCAAGTTGGGGGGGGGGCGGTAAGGAGAGCAGTGCTGCCACAACTCAGACCTCTGGCCTTTGGCCTATCACTTGGTGAACCCTTAAAACTGAAGCTTTTCCAGAACAGACCCCAGAGCTCAGCAACCTGACCCTCCAGTCCTGGTCCTTGCATCTGAGCAGGTGGTTTGCATTAGCTTCAGCCCTGGTACGAAACCAGGACTAGGTTTTAACTCTTTAAGACCCAGAGAGGGTACAGGCCAGGTGCCAGCGTATCTCTTGAGTGTCAAGTTCCTTGTCCTGATATATCTTCTCTGGAAACATAGAGGGGTTACTGTAAATGTGGGAATTGATCCTGATGTGAGGGAGTTATATTATGTCAGTTTTGAAAATGTAAGGAGGTTGCAAGGGCTTTAGTTTATAAGGCAGCTGCTTCTGTGTCTTGGTTCCTTCTTGAGCCCAGAGAAAAGAGAGGGTGCCTTCTCTTCTGGGGCACTTCTTTTCAAAGAAAGAGGTAGGTAGGAACTCTGAAGGTGTCCACAGAGGGCCTGCATTTTGAGATTTTGTTTGTTGATCGGGGGTGGTGGGGGTGAGGAGTTGCCTGTTTGAGTTGGGGGTGAATCTTAGCAGACCCTTCTGTGAAATGGTTCCAGGCTACAATTGCGGGGATCTGTTTTTCAGTCACCATCACCCAGTCTTCTGGGTGGGGCCTGCCTCAGATTTCAGGGGGAGGGTGTGGAGGATGGTGCTCTGGCTGGGATCCCTAGGTTCCAAGCCAAGGCCTGCTTAAAGTTGTAGTCCCCGTGCCGAGGACTAGCTGTGCCACTGGCTTCAGTCATTCATTACCTGGAGAAGAGTGAAGGGCTGGGCTGCCCTAAAAGCCCTGAAAGTGTCCTGTCTCTGAGAAGGTGCCCCTCTATGGGATTTGAGCTGATAAGGTCTTGCCTCATGTTGAGTATTGGATTCTGCCTGTTCCTGTGCCTGGGGAGCACAGAAGAAGGCATTTGGCCTTGACACCAGTTTTAGACAGGCTCCCCTGGGAGGATGTAAGGGTTGTATGTTTTGCCTCTGAGATAAAGGGGAGAGGTTCGTCGGGTCATTTTTAGCAACACAGCTGTGGAATCTCTCAGAGGGGGCAAGATCTACCTTCGGTTGCAAATAAAATTTGACTGCAGTTTTGGGCCTCACCAAAAGGATAGCAAGTCTAGAGGCAGCAGTGGGGATGACAGGGAGGTAATCTGGGCCTCATTTCCCTTGTTCCTGAGTTGCTCAGACCTTACCGCCCCCCCGCCCCCGCCCCGCAGAGAAGCCCCAGTAGAGCATTTGGACATTTCTGCCTTCACTCCAAGGGCCAAGCATGGTCCTTCTAACTTTAGGTTGGCCAACCACCAGAAAAGCCTTTTTGCAGTGCAGTAGTTGAGACTTACCTGCCTTAATCCTACCTAGGGAGCAAGGCAGTCAGTGCCCACAGATAGGCCATGCTGGATGAAAACCATCCAAAACTGAGGAAAACATAGGCCCCTTAGCTTCTCTGCCGTCCTGAGAACTCCCTTAATCACTTCACTTGCTTTTGCCAAAGCCTAGGTGAATTGGCTCATTTCCAAGATTGTGATGTTTGTATGACAGGTGGAATCACGTTGGGTTTTGCAGGGTCAGGAAGCAATTAATTATAATTAGCATTTAGTTATATTTAGCATTTACTTATTCTATTATTTCATGCTTCTCATATGTTTTCTAAAATTAATTTATTTTTGGCTGCGTTGGGTCTTCGTTGCTGCCTGCGGGCTTTCTGTAGCTGCGGTGAGCAGGGGCTACTCTTCGTTGCGGTGCGTGGGCTTCTCATTGCAGTGGCTTCCCTTGTTGCAGAGCACGGGCTCGAGGCGCATGTGTGGGCTTCAGTGGTTGTGGCTCGTGGGCTGTAGAGCGCAGGCTCAGTAGTTGTGCACAGGCTTAGTTGCTCAGTGGCATGTGGGATCTTCCTAGACCAGGGCTCGAACCTGTGTCTCCTGCATTGGCAGGCAGATTCTTAACCACTGCGCCACCAGGGAAGTCCACTTCTTTTTTTTTTAATAAATGTATTTTATTTTATTTTGGCTGTGTTGGGTCTTTGTTGCTGCACACAGGCTTTTCTGTGGTTGTGGCGAGCGGGGGCTACTCTTCGTTGTGGCGTGCAGGCTTCTCATTGTGGTGGCTTCTCTTGTTGGGAGCATGGGCTCTAGGCACGCAGGCTTCAGTAGTTGTGGCACATGGGCTCAGTAGTTGTGGCTCATGGGCTCTAGAGCACAGGCTCAGTAGTTGTGGTGCATGGTCTTAGTTGTTCTGTGGCATGTGGGATCTTCCCAGACCAGGGCTTGAATCCGTGCTTCCTGCATTGGCAGGCGGATTCTTAAGCACTGCGCCACCAGGGAAGCCCCGGGAAGTCCGCTTCTCGTATGTTTACCTTTACTCCTCACCATGCTGTAAGCCCCTCAAAGCAGGGACCATGTCATTGTCTCCCATTTCCCACGAAGCTTCCAGCACAGGATGAACATATGTAAGGACTAAGAAAACCTTTTTGGTTGGTTGATAAAGCAGAGTACACTTGCATAGGAAGGCCTCAAGAGATGATGGGTAGTGGCTTATCAGATCTACGTTTCTCTTTCCCCTATTATTTCCTCACTGTTAGACAGTGAGCACCTTATGGACAAGAATGGTGTCTTTCTTATCCCCAGCACTTTGTATTCAGAAAGTACTTAGCAAATGTTGGTTCCACAGAACCCACACCTTGGAGATGCTGATATGTGGGGAGAGTTATAGGTGATGTGGCTCTTACCACTCTTGTTCCTCCTTCTACTGGAGTAGTGACAAACTTAGCACACCTGTTGCAGTAGTAGGCAGGTGGTGGGGCTGATTACTCCCAGGAAGATTTGTGGGAATTATGGGGGCCTGCTAAGAGGTGTTGGGGAATATTTAGTCACCATGTCCGTGGTCTCTTGAGCAGGTTAGCAGGCAGATGGCTGATTCCCACTGGGAAGGGAAATTGGGGTAAGAATACCAGGACCCAGTACCTAATCTTTCATTAAATGTCCCATGGGATCTCCCCCAGAATTGGATTTGGCTTCATCCAGTCTCCCATTTGAAATACGTCTTTGACATTTTTGTGGGGGGTATAAAAATCCAGAATTTGAAGTGGTTTCCTCCAAGGACTTGGTTATTGTTTATTAGGTAGACTTTGGGTACCTGCAGAAAGAGCCAGAAATCAACCTTTTAGCTTAAGAACAGTGATCATTTATTGAATACGTATTGTGTGCCAGACACTGTGCTGTTTGCTTTATCTGCTTTATCTTGAAGCATCACATAACCCAGAGAGGTTTTTGCAGGTCCCATTTTGCAGATGAGGAAACTGAGACTAAAAGAAGTTATGCTACTTGTCCAAGGTCACAAGACCATGGTCACATGGAATCAACATTCACACCTAGGTGTGTGTGAAAAACCATGTTTGTTCCATGTTTTAAGGGCACCACCATCCCAAAGAGTAGGGTTGAAGTCCAGCTTTGAATGTTGTATTTTCTAAGGGACAGAGAGATTGTGTGTAGAGCTTGTGGACATTGAATTAAATGCAGGGTTCTTTATTGTCAGCTGTGACACAGTAAGTTTTATAGTAATTTTGATGTGTACTCTGAGCTTTCTAAAAACTCCCATGGTCCCTTGGTAGATTAAGTGCCAAGTGAAGAGTGACTTATTTAAGTGTTCAGAGCTGGTAAGTGAAACCATTTCCCCCCTCTTCCTTCATCGTGGATATCTGATATAATTAACTGTACTGCCTCTTCTCTTGGGTTCCAGGTGCATCAGGGTGACTGTCTGGTTTCAGCAAGATGACGCTGCATGCCACCCGGGCAGCTGCACTCCTCTCTTGGGTGAGTGGTCTTCCTCTCCTTTGTATGCCACACTTTTCCAGGAGGCTTGGGAGAGGTGAGAGAGGAGTTTTCTAGGAGTCAGGGCTGTGTAGAGTCTTCTCCTCTCCAGACAAAGGAAATAAGTTTTCTTTTGCCTTTCCCCTTAGTTTTTAACTTCTATTTTTTTCAGTGATGTTGCTGCTGACATGTGATCCACAACTTGTGTAGCTTAGAAAAGGCTTCTCTGAGGTATATTATTCCTTTTTGGTCATGGGAAGGGTGGCTGTAGAGCAGCATGGAAACCCATTTTTTGTGCATTTCCTTGTGCCTGTTTCTGAAAAAGCGTTGACACTGAATTTCAGTGGCATGTAGGGACTTTGGTCTTGAAAGGCCTTTAATCTCAGGGCAAGGTTCTCCTGGCTCTCCTTACCACCTTTCTGTGAGCTTCCATTGTCCTCTTGGTGCCTTCTTGATTACTTCACCAAAATTCTTCTGCTAGGTCTTTTCATATACTTCTGCCCAAGACAATGGCAAATGAAAAAATAATGCTGAGCATTGGGAACTACAGAGAAACAGAAGAGGCCACGGAGTGTAACGATGACACGCATGGGCCTTAGAGTCAGACAGCCCAGCTTAGAATCATTGCTCTAGCCTGTGTGACCCAAGACAAGTTACTTAGTCTCTCAGCACCTCATTTTTAAAATGGAAAGAAAAAAATTTTTTTAATATATTCTAAAACTAAAATAATAATCATTATTGTGAGGATAATAAGATAATGTCTGTAAAAAGCACTTAAATATTAAAATATTGCCTGGGCGACTTCCCTGGCAGTGCAGTGGTTAAGACTCTGCACTTGCACTGCCGGCAACACGGGTTTGATCCCTGGTTGGGGAACTAAGATTCCACATGCTGCACAGAGCAGCCAAAAAATAAATAAATAAATAAATAAAATATTGCCTGGGCATGCTATTTGGTAAAGGGTATTTTAGTAGTCACCCTGACTATTGACCAATCAGGGCCAATTAAAGAGCCAGCTTCAAGAAAGAATTATAGAATCCTTAAAGGAAATGAATTTTTAATTTCCAAGGAGGGTAGGGGTTTAATAAAACAGGGTCTTTAATCACTGTCAAATCTGTAGTCAGGAAGTATGTATTTAGCATACAAAATGTGCATCCTTAGTCTTCAGTTTCTGAAGTAGATGCAAACTTTAGTTGTACAGTTTAAAATGGTTGTTTTATATTTATGTTTTATATTTACATTTCAGTGTTTTATGTCTGTATTAGAAACATTATCTCTTCTTCCCCAGGAGAAGGCTGGTTGGGTTGTGTCTCTGTGTCTAGTTCAGTAGATTAACTGAATATTAGGGGATCGTTTAGCCACGTTGTTTTAAGTTTATCAGTTTATTTATTTTGGTCCTAGGCTTGTTTTTATAGTGACTACTACCTTTACAGAGAAAAACAGAAACAAGACTAGTTTTATTTAACAGCAGATACTTGTATACTTTTCTTAAAAATCACAATGAACATGCATTAATATATTAAAATATAGTTAGATATAATCTTTAAGTTTAAACAAAAGTTAGGCAGCTAAAGTGGGTTTTATGACACTGTAGCAACATGGAATAATGCTTGGTAGCCAGAAGAGTGGCATAGAACACACGCGTGTGACGATCACAACTGTGATTTTTTTTAAAAATGACTTAGGAAAAAAGACTAGAAAGAAATATATCAAAATGCTGAAAGTGGGCTTCCCTGGTGGCACAGTGGTTGGGAGTCCACCTGCCGATGCAGGGGACACAGGTTCGTGCCCCGGTCCGGGAAGATCCCACATGGCACGGAGCAGCTGGGCCCGTGAGCCATGGCCGCTGAGCCTGTGTGTCCAGAGCCTATGCTCTGCAGCAGGAGAGGCCACAATAGTGAGAGGCCCGCGTACCGCAAAAAAAAAATGCTGAAAGTGCATGTATTAAAATACTAGTGAGTGGAGTTTTTCTGTTTTCCAAATTTCAGTAATTTACTTTCTAATGTAAAAATTATATTTTATTTAACTTAAAGTATGGCTTGAAATTATTCTGTACCCAGCAATTTGATGAGTATATTGTTTTTTTTTTGTTTTTTCTTTTGGTACGGGGGCCTCTCACTGTTGTGGCCTCTCCCGTTGCGGAGCACAGGCTCTGGACGCGCAGGCTCAGCGGCCATGGCTCACGGGCCCAGCCGCTCCGCGGCATGTGGGATCCTCCCTGACCGGGGCATGAGCCCGTGACCCCTGCATCAGCAGGCGGGCTCTCAACCACTGCGCCACCAGGGAAGCCCCTTGATGAGTATATTGTTATAGGGAATATAGGGAACTTTAAGATTCAACAACCTTTGGGACTTCTCTGGTGGCGAAGTTGTTAAGAATCCGCCTGCCAATGCAGGGGACACGGGTTTGAGCCCTGGTCCGGGAAGATCCCACGTGCTGCGGAGCAACTAAGCCCGTGCGCCACAACTCCTGAGCCTGCGCTCTAGAGCCCACGAGCTGCAGCTATTGAGCGTTCCTGCCCTAGAGCCCATGCCCCACAACAAGAGAAGCCACTGCAATGAATGGTCCACGCACCGCAATGAAGAGTATCCCCCACTCGCCGCAGCTAGAGAAAGCCCACATGCAGCAACGAAGACCCAACACAGCCAAAAACAAATAAATAAATTTATTTAAAAAAAAGAAATTCAGGCGCCTTAAATGACCCGGAAAGCCTTACAGGCACTTATTCAGTGAGCTTGGTCCTCTCTCACGTTTTATACCCTGACTAGAGATAAAGGAGCTTCTTCACTTCTTCAACTTTTAAATGATTTATCATTTGAGAGCAAAATAATGCACAGGAAGAAAATACATTTTTATATCCATGAAAGAAACTATTGCTGGATTATTACTTAATTGGTATGAGATGAATCCAGATTCCTTAAGTGACTTTAAATCAGCTAACTGGTACGATTTTTTTCAATCTTGTTAGCGAACGAGCATTCACAGCCCTTGAATGTTTTACCTAGATTGCAGATATTAAAAGAAGATGGTTTTTGGATGCTTAAGTCATGCAGTCTCTTCATTTTCAGCAGGTGGAAAGGGACCTTGGCCTGGAATATTCAGTCTTCTTAGAAAATTTACACTGGCCTTTTCTAATTAGATTAAGCACCCCCCCAAAGGTGGTATAAATTATTATCTTTAAGAGTCCAGTGAGAAGGTCGTATTTTATATTCTGCACTTAAATTTTTTTTTTTACTTTCAACCTATTTTTTAAAAAAATTTTTTAGTAAATTTATTTATTTTTGGCTGCATTGGGTCTTCGTTGCTGCGTGCAGGCTTTCTCTAGTTGCAGTGAGCAGGGGCTACTCTTCTTTGCGGTGCACGGGCTCCTCATTGCGGTGGCTTCTCTTATTGTGGTGCATGGGCTTCAGTAGTTGTGACACGCGGGCTTAGTAGTTGTGGCTTGCAAGGTCTAGAGTGCAGGCTCAGTAGTTCTGGCTCCCAGGCTTAGTTGCTCCGCGGCATGTGGGATCTTCCTGGACCAGGGATCGAACCCATGTCCCCTGCTTTGGCAGGCAGATTCTTAACCACCGCGCCACCAGGCAAGTCCCTCAACCTATTTTAATTTAGATTTATCTAGAAGTTTTTCTAATATAAAATTATTTAATGGAAATAAGTACTATCATTTCTGTAGCTGAATCACTGATTTTTTTTTTTTAATCCTCTTGATCCTCCAGTGCAGTCAGCTAATTTAACTGTTAAGAAGTAGAAGTGTTGCTGGATCTACTTCATAACCATAATAGTGCTTTGCATTTAGTACTTTTATTTCGTAATGTGTTCTTGCATTCACAATCCCATTTGAACACACACTGGTCTTTTAAGGTAGATAAGTTTGACAAGTGAGAAAACAGTCACAGAAAGAAACAAAGTTGATAAACAAAGGTTCCTGGCAAGTTAGTGGAGGAGCTGGACTCAAAAATCCTTGTCTGGGGGCCCCCAGCCCAGTGCCTGTTGAAGAGCACATTTAAGTGGGAGGGACACATTAGGGGTAAGGGATTAACAGATACAGAACTACTACACATAAATAGATAAGCAACAAGGGTATACGGTATAGCACAGGGAATTATACCCATTATCTTGTAATAACCTATAATGGAGGGTAATCTGCAAAAATACTGAATCACTATGAAACTAACAGGTTATTGTAAATCAGCTATACTTCAATTAAAAAAATAAAGAGCACATTTATAAATAGAATCTACTCGTTTGTGCATAACCACTATGCTGAAGTTTTAAAAAATAACTTGTAAAGCAGGATAAGTCTCCCTTCTCCCTCAGTCTTGCATATGTGATTGATTGACTTAGCGGACCCTTCCTTCTTAATAAGGTACTACAAAGGTGAACTTCAGCCCGGGCTTCTGAACTTGGTACCTGTGGAATTTATGAGGTTTTCCTATAGAAGTCCGCCATATATGCTTGTTGAATAACCTGTGTACCTGCTTCATTTGCATGTGACTGCTGGTGAACTTTCTAGTGGGAAAGACTGATTTAGATGAATGTCTGCCTGAAGGCAAGGAAAGGGAGAGGCCATTGGATATTGACAAGTTTTTCTTTGGGGTTCCTAGCTTTTCTTTCCCTTCCTTCTTCTTCTTATCTTGTTGCCTCATCATTTCTCCCTGCCTCAGCTGAAGTTTCATGTCTAGAAAGAATTTTAAAATGCATCAATCACAAGATTTTATATCTGTGGGAGTATATAAAATATATGTAGTATATAATGTAAATTTTGAGTAGACGCAAAATTCAAATTTGAAGAGCTGTAACATTCTGTAAATTTTAGCTGTAAAAATTTGAGCTACGAAGGTTTATAATGTAACCATTCAAGACATACAAAGCGCTAGAGTATAAAAAGCCTTTTTCCTACCTCAACTCCCAACCATCAAGTTCCTCTCTTCAGAGGCAGTGGTGGTTTGATTTTCTTCTAGAAACTATCAGTATTCTTGTAGAACCATTTTATGCCTAATTATATTTAAAGTACACCCCAAGTGCTGGAACATTCTGGGAGAATTTAAGCTCTTATTTAGTTGAAGCCAAAGGAAGGACTGTGATGGCGGCCTTCAGGTGGCTGTTAGTGGATGAGCTGGAAGTTAAAAGTCCTAGAATCACCTGTTCTCTCATTCCTTTCGTTACAACTATAGGCAGTTGGAACAAACAGAATTGTCAACACCTGGGGAAGGGAGTGGAACTCCACCCCCCTCCCTCCCGGGGCTTCTGGCACTTATGACGGTTTCACCAGGCTCTTCCCTTTGCCTCGCAGGTGAACAGTCTGCACGTGGCTGACCCCGTGGAGGCCGTGGTGCAGCTCCAGGACTGCAGCGTCTTCCTCAGGATCATTGACAGCATGTGAGTTTGTGCCACATCCCTCTCCAGCCTCTCAAGTGAAGCTGCATGCTGGGGTGGGGACTGCATTTGTTTCCTTGTTGACAGCTGTGACCAGAAAGCACCGCAGGACTGGGATGTCTAGGCCAGTGTGGGCCCCAGAGGCAAAACACATGACCTCGTTCTCCAGTCATTGTGTGTCTTTATGAGAGAGGTTTCACTCTTTCGCAGAAGAGCCTCCAAGTCTCCGTGTTCTCACAGTGTTCCGGGAGCCTGCTCCGGGGCTCCGTCCTCTGTCTCAATGGGAGTCTTCTACAGCCCTCTTTTCGTGACTCATCCTTATCTCACAAGCCCTCTTTGCAACCTGTAGGCCCAGGAAGAAGAAACGGGAAGCTTTTAAACTCGAGGGAAGTAAGCAGCGCCTAAAAATCTCTAATTCGTTAGCACAGCACAGACATGCCCCTCTCTAACCCATTATAGCATTCCCGGGGTTTTCACCTGCCTCATTAACTTGCTTTGTGAGGTCGCTGAGCGTTAGATAAGCTGCTTGTCATGCAGCCAGGGTTTTAGTTTAGGCCTTTAAACTTTATCTGTGTCTTTAGCACATTTCCTTTGAACTTCACCATTATCTGGGAAATGAGTGGAGTGGGGCCTCCTCCTCATACCTTACCTTTCTGGAACCCAGCAAAGATGGGTCAAGCTGTAACCTACATTTATCTTTTTAAAGCTCATGTGGTTCACCCCTTTTCCTGTATCCTCAACTTTTAGCAATTATGAAGGGCAAAACTGACAAACTTCTTACTTCTTTGTGCTATGGGCAAAAGTAGGGGCCAGCCATGATATAAGGAATTGGGGGGACAGTGGAGAGGACCGACCCTCCCTGTTTAAAGGGAAGCACAATAGACGGGAGGTCCCTCAGACCAAGATCTGAAGTGTCGAGGTGTTTGTGTTTCACACACAGCAGGTAGGAACTGGTGTTGGGGATTCAGCATCTCTGTGAAGCAGGTTCATAGGCAGCAGCTCACTGACAGGGAAAGAAGGTAGAACTGAGCTTGTCAAAGGCAGGATCTGGGTCTAATTCATCTTCGGGTCCTCCATACCTAGCTTAGCACAGTGCAGTGATTAGGTTTTAATTAATGTTTGTTGGTGAAAATGAGTGAATGAAAATGTAGTTGATATTCTCTTATCAGCAAAGTCTAGTGGGGCTGAGTGCCCCCATGACAGATGGGTTTTCTAGAGTGTTTTTTTTTTAATCTTTTGAGATTTACATTGATAATGGGGTGTCCAATATGATTTCTTAAAAGTCCGTGTGGCTCTAACCATCCCACCTACCTTAGTGAAAGAAGTCACTGTATTCTTATTTTGATACAGACACTACCATTTTCTTTCTTTTTTTTTTTCCTGCCGCACAGCGTAGCTTGCGGGTTCTTAGTTCCCTGACCAAGGATAGAATCCGGGCCCTGGCAGTGAAAATGCCGAGTGCTAAGCACTGGACCGCCAGGGAATGCCTGGACACTCCCGGTTTCTTTCCCGGTTACCCAGACAGGCCATTTCAACATCATCTTGAATTCCTCCTTCACCTGGGCACGGATTTCTAATTGGTCACCATCCTCTCTGTGTCCTTTAGAAGATTTCTCACGTCCCTTCCTCTGCCTCATTCTGGATGCCAGGGCCTGGAGACTTCGTTCTTCTCTAAACTGTCCTTATTCCAGGGTGTTCCTGTGCCTGTGATCTCAGGGCTCTCATTGTGATGCTCCACAGCTGATGGACCTCAGCGGCGCTTCCTTGCCAGGAGGTTGAAATATAAAATCTGCAGCTTGGTATTCAGAGCTTTCATCAGGGGCCCTCCCAGTCTTGTTTCCTACTCATTTCTACCTCCATACCCCACTCCTTTTTTTTTTTGATCCTGTAGAATCTCCTAAATTCTGACTTTTGTTAATTGTGTCTTTATGGTACTACTTAACTTGTTCTTCCCCTTGTTGCCTATAAACTGGTAATTAGATCTTAAACTTAATTGGCTTAAGATTTTTTTCAAGGATACTATATAGATGGAGTTGTGCACTACCTATAAATCATCATTTTGCCACTCCTAATGAAAATTATCATTTTGCAAACCCTAATGAAAGTAGTAGGTCTAGGCAACAACTAACATCAATGGCCAGTAAAACTCTTAGGCTGGCAATACCTAACCTACAATTTAACATCACTAAAGGAGAGGCAGCCAGGTATGATATGCCTTGTTGTAACACACAGTAGGGTGCAGCATGCTTTTTTTGGACTTAAGAATGGATCAAGGAGCTTTTGCTTTTGAGGAGATAAATTTCCTTGGCCTGATGACAAGAGCAGTAGATGTGTCCAGGGGTGAGGATGTATGTCCTTGGTGTAGCCATTGTAGGTTTATGACCCTGTGGGAAATTTTCATAAGGAGGGTCAAAAATTCAAGATGCCCATTTTCCAAGTTGTTTTCTAAGGTGCTGCCTGAGCTTTAGACTAGAAGAGACTTGTGGGGGGACGGGGGGGGAGAGAGAGAGAATGTGTGTGTGTGTTGGATGGAGGGGCTGTTGAAATCCCAGGTTAACCCTGATTTCCATCTCAAATCCAGGATGATTCAGACCAACTTCCTTTGGGAAAACAGACGTTCTTGGTGAACGTGTTCTGGCTGATTCATTTGTGATGCTCCTACTGTTGCTAACTGAAATCAGACACCTAGTTCTCAGGGGAAGGCAGTGGAGGATGGCAGGGTTGGTGGCAGATAGAAGCTGTGGGAATCGAACAAAAGCTTGTTCCTTGGCCACTTGGCCTTCTCTCTGGGAGAATTCTTTGGGCTCCACCCCTCTGATAAGTTTCCCTTTCTGTTTTCCTGTGCATGGTGAATAGCCTAAAGCAAAAAGGCTGTCTCATTTCTTTGATATCTATGAGGCTTGCATAGCAAAGTTTAGTGGAGGCATTTTTCCAGAAAACTTAAAGCTCTGACATTTGTCTTACTGACATTGACCTCTGCTCTTCCCAGTAAAAAGTATTCCTCATCTGTCAGTCAGCCCATATGTACTCAGCCCCTGCTGTATTCCTAGCTTTCAGCTCACAAAGAGCGGTCAGTTATAAATGATGCACCTGTATCCATGAGTACTGTAGGAATTCCTGAGAAGGAGAGGGGAGATGTGACTTGCAGTGGTTCTTCTTGGCTTCCTGCCAGAGATGAGACTTGAGTGCCATCTTAAAGGATGGGCTGGATTTCCCCAGGACTAGTGTTTTCCAAAGCATGTTCCGTGCACCTGTACTTATCCCAGGGGCTCAGTGGGGGAAAGAGGAGGTTTGTGGTCAGATAGGTTTAGGAAATAATGCGTATTTATACCTTCTTTAGAAAATGTTCAGTTTGGTTTAACCCAGTATTTCTCAAACATTTAGCCCAAGAACCCTGTTTATTTTTATCCAATGGAATACACTTAGGTAAATTACTACTCTGTGCTGAGGGCAAAGAGTCTCAACAGTCCAGATTGTGGGTGGGTAGGGAAGATGGCTCTTTCAGGAGTCTGTGAGGAGATTAGCATCTATAAAAGACTTTGTAGGTGTCCCTAGTCACAGACCAGCTACCCAAAGTGCTTCCTGTGGGGGGTTCACTTGGAAGAAGCCTTTGTAATCCCGTGGGAGCTGGAGGGAGCTACTCTCATGGTCTTGCCTAGGATGCTTCTTGTACTTTGCAGGATGTCTGGCACTGGAGGATTCTAGAGTCTGCCCTGCCCTCCAGAAAGTTGATTGAAACTTAGAGATTCGGGTTCTGAAGAACAGGAGGCTTTTCAATCAGTGTCTTCAGCCGTAGCCTAGATAGAAAAGTCAGCTTTCTAACTTGAAGTAAGGGTAGTCCCTTCCAAAAATGAAACTGCACTTAGCCTGAGGGGCCAGGGTCAAGGGGCCAGGGCAGCGTGAGAGCGCCCCCTGCTGCCTCCCTGCCCTCATTGCTCTCCACACTTGGCTTGCCTTTCCACTTAAACAAACACAAGCACCGCAAAGGCCACAGATGGAAAGTGATTGTCCCTTGGCCTGGCCTCTTGGAGGCCACCTCAGCCTTCAGTGTGTGGTGAACTTTGCCCTGTCACTTCAGAGCCTCGTTCCCTCCTGTTCTTTCAGTTTTTAGATCTGTTTTTCCCTTTCCATAGTCCTCTCTGACTCGTACTCTAGCCACATTCACAGGCATCCTGACGTTTTACACTTGAGCCGTTGAAGGCTATCAGTCCTGGCTTGCCAGTCATCTGTGCTGCCTCCATCGCCTCTCGACCCCCTTCCCACAGAGCTTTTTGATATTCACAAATGCCATCTTTTCCAGGAGGACCTCATGCCTCAAGTCCCCACTTCTCAACCACAACACAGTTCCTTCTGGCTAAATGGTGTCTTGGTATCTTCTCCCCTGCCTCCAGTGTCTGGTCTGGTTCTCCCCCAGATCCAGCACAGATCCAACCTGAAGGGATGGGAAGATGGTATGTAATGCAGTAGCAAGGAGGGAAGGATTGCTAAGTACTCTGGTTCTAATACTTGCTCTTTTTCTAGCCATGGCACTGACGAAGGGCAGCAGATTCTGCAGCAGCCGGTGCCAGAGAGACTGGAATTTGTGTGCAGTTTTCTGCAGAGTAAGCACTTTTCTTATCTAGCTGGGAAGGAGCTGCTTCCTCAGCTCCTGGGACTTGGGTATCTGGACCTGGAAGAACCAGGTCCCAGGTATCTGGGGGAGCAAAGGCTTGAGGCTGCCCACTCTGTACCACCAAGATGAGTACAACTGGGGCGGCTTCCCTGGGCCTGGTGATGCCTGCACCAGTTGGGGAGGAGTGTCCCTGCAGTCCCAGAGCCCATTTCGGGATCCAGGTAGAGCCAGAGGGTCGGTTTTGGGGACTCATCACCTTGGGCTCCCGTTCCTCCCACTGCAAGGAGACAGAAGGATCCATGTTACCCTCTTCCCCTTGCAAGAAAAACATTTTCCCCTGATAACACTGAATTAATTGCTTAGGTGATAGGTATAGGGGCACAGGCAGGTTAAGGTTGAAATCTTGGCCCTTCTACTCTACTGTTTGTGTGACCTTTCTGGACATGGGTTCCCTGTCTTTAAAATGAAGATCATAGTAATTGCTCTTAAGGTTGATGGATAGAGTAAATAACACATGCGGGACTTCCCCGGTGGTCCAGTGGTTAGGACTCCGCGCTCCCAATGCAGGAGACCTGGATTCAATCCCTGGTCAGGGAACTAGATCCCGCATGCCGCAACGAAGATCCCGCATGCCGCAGCTAAGACCCGGTGCAGCCAAATAAATAAATTAATGAGTGAATGAATATTAAAAAAAATAACACATGCAAAGCTTCTAGCACAGCACTTGTCAATTCTCCTCCCTCATATAGCTGTGGACAGAGTCCTCATCTTTGACACGGGAGCTATCTATCATCCCCACCTCAAGAGAATTATAAGAAAGGTGATGATGGATTTAGATAAAGCAGGGTGTTAGTAATTGAGCCCTGCCCCTCTGGCAGCATAAGAACCAGGTGTCCCAGCCCTGGTCTGACTCAGCTGCAGGTGGGCTTCCTCTGCAGCCGCAGTTGGAATGAGACTCTTGAGTGACCTGGAATCTTTGGGCTCCTCCTCTGTGGTGCTGAGTGGGAGTTGGTGCGTGGGTAGGTGAGTGCAATGTCAGGCCCCAGAGCTGCTGTGAATTCCAGGCTCCTTTCTTCTTTAACTATCCCTGTAGTCCTTGGACCAATCCAGGATAGAACTAACTTCAGGTGGAAACGTGTATGTTGGGCGAGAGGGGACCTAGGAATAAGGAGCTCTGCATCTCCTGGTCCCACCAGCCATTCTGCTCCTCTGACTGTGAGGTGTTCTGATGATCTCAGAGATGGTCCCCAGGAAATTCACCGTGTTTTCTACATTGTTGTCATTACAGAAAACCGAAAACATCCCTCTTCTCCAGAACGCCTGGTGTCAGTGCAGAAGGTGATGGAGGGATCAGAGCTGGAACTTGCCAAGGTACCCGTGGAATACCAGACTGGTCTGGGGGGAGGGTGGCACCAGAGGGGCCTGCAGAGGGGCCTTTTCTTAACCCAGAAGAAGTGGTGGGGCTTTATTTCTGGGCCTCGTGGAGGTAGGCGGTAGGTCCAGGCAGCTACCTAGTGAGGCAGAGGCTGATTCAGCCAAGGATTTTAGGAGCCCACCTTTATGACAGGGAGGTTGACTAGATCATTACTGTGGCCTCAATGGAGACCTGGCAGGAATCAGGCCTCACACAGCTGTCGTCACACTTTTCTTTTTAGCTCAGTCCACTTCATTCCCTCTTCTGTTTCTGGGTGCTGGCCTATAGATGATGCCTTAAGCTTCATACCCAGGGTTCCATGAGTCCAGGAATTTAGTTATGCAGGAATTCTGGCACCTGGCTTTTTGCAGAGTGAGCACTGAGTCCTCAATCAAGTGATTCCTGATGCAGTTAAGGGCAGCGGCCTGGGGCTGCTGAATTCTAGGAGCTTTGGAAGGGTCTCAGAATAGCTCAGAGTCCCCAGAGTGGGGCAGGGGTGGGGACCGAGAAGAGAACCCTGCTCAGTGATTGCCTCCTGTTTGGCTTCTAGATGACCATGCTGCTCTTATACCACTCCTCCATGAGCTCCAGAAGTCCCAGGGACTGGGAACAATTTGAATACAAGATTCAGGTAAGGCCTTGTGCCTCCACCCCACCCAGCAGGTCTTGCCTGTGTTTTATCTCATTCCAGTTGTTTTTCTTTAAACAGCATATGTTGTTGTTTTTAAAAATTATGTTATAGTAGTTATAGCCATTCATTATAGAAAGTCTGGAAGATATTGAAAAGCACAAAGAAGGAAGTACCAGTTGCCAGTAATCTCATTCTCAGCAATAACTGCTAACTTTTAAAGGATATACTTCCAAGTCCTTTTCATGTACGTAAATTTAACTGTACCCTTACCTGAACTGTTTGGATAATACATAGAAATTATTCTTTCTCCGTGTATGTGTTCCCGTATGTACGTGTGTGTGTTTTACACAAACTGTCACTCCATTTCTTCCTCCTTTCCTCTGGTAGGAAGGATTAGTGAGAATGTCTTTGTCCGCCATGACAGTCTAGCTTAGAGCGGTTACGTCCTCTCCCCTGCTCTGCATGGTCCCTAAGTGAAGAGTTGGTGCGTCTGTTTCATTAGAGAGGGAATTGACCTGGTTTCCAGGAACTACCTGCCATATGGGTCCTGATGTTTTCCTTGCTTCCTATATGAGCAGCTGTCCTTTATTTTCCAGAGCAGAAGCAGCTGGGATGCCACAGTGGGTAATGTAGGTGACTGGTGGGGCAGTGTCCAGAGAGCTGTGGCCTTTCACGTGGTGGTAGAAATGTTGAGTCATCTCATCTCGTACTCACTTAGCTCATGGCTCGTCTCTGGGGTTGGGGGTTGTAGTGGCGTGGGAGGCATGGGTGGCTCCTTCCTTTCTTTAACCTTTTCTTTGCTCCAAGCTGATCATAGACCTGGTAGAAACAAATTCTAAAGGAATAAGGAACTACAGAGATGGCCAGGAAAATCAGATAAACTCTGTAGCTTTGGAATTCAAACAGAGAAGGCAAGATTA
Organism: Grampus griseus; assembly: GCF_964374135.1. Taxonomy (NCBI): domain Eukaryota; kingdom Metazoa; phylum Chordata; class Mammalia; order Artiodactyla; family Delphinidae; genus Grampus; species Grampus griseus. The sequence goes on from NC_139002.1 coordinate 60,996,768, forward strand.
TACCTGCTGGTGGCTAAGCTTTGGATGAGCCCTGGAGGAGTTCTCACTCAGACAAAGAACAACAGTGAGGTCAGCTGGAAGAGGCCAACAGGGTTATGTATGAAAGCTTTCTGACTGCATTACTTTGCTTGCCCATTCTCATCTCATGGTCAGGAGCAAAGTCAGTTTGGACCTCTGTCTCACCCTGGGTACGTCTTTAGGGGAGAAGAGGGGCTGGGGACAAGTAGGGTGATCATGTCTCTGGTGGAGTGTTCTTGGCTGGACCATGGGTCTTCAGGTCTGAGAGGAAGAATGGGCTCCAGCAGGCTCCTAGGGCTGGCACGGCCAGGATGGTGCCCTCCATCCCTTCGGGCCTCCCGAACACCTAAATGATGCTCTTTCTCTGTCTGTGGTCCAGGCTGAGTTAGCTGTCATTCTCAAATTTGTGCTGGACCATGAGGATGGGCTAAACCTGAATGAGGACTCAGAGAACTTCTTACAGAAAGGTAAGTTGGGATCACTCCCAAGGATCCTCTCTTTTCTGAGCTGGGGAGTGCTAGGATGCTGAGTTGTCAGGAAGTGCAGTGGGGATTTGCCCCAACACAAGTCACAGAGTTGGTGCTTAGGAAACGTGTGTAAGGGGGTAAGTTGATTTCTGGGCCATCTTGCCATCATCCCAGTTCCCACAGAGCTCCTTCTTGCGCCTGGCAGCAGCTAAGCAGAACATTTATAAGTGATCATGTCTGCTGTGGGTTCTCCTTGATTACCCGCCCCTGCTCCCCTCACACACACACACTTCTTTTTTTGTTTTTTGTAGTTTAAACAGTCATTACTCTAGGTTTATAAGCTGGGAGTACACAGTCTTAGAAAATTGTTTTTCCTACATAATGCCCGTGTTCTAGGTGGGAAGGCAGATACATAAACCAGAATGTATGATAAGGAATAAGTGCTAGAACAGGGAGATATCGAATCTACCAAGTGTCTTGCTGGAAGTACATCAGAGAGAGTGAGAGTGCTGCCTGTTTGGAAGAGCCGTCTGACAGCAACAGGGTGTAAGGTGTGGGTCTAGGCACGTTCATCCAGCCACTGAATTGGATGTTCCTTGTGTTCAGGTTCCTCGTCAGCCCTTCAGGTGGAGATGTTGCAGATGTGAGTCTAGAATGCAGGAGAGGGCTCTGGGCCAGGCTGTGGGCTTGCAAGTCTGTGTATGGATGGCCATTGAAGCCTTGGGCACCGTGGGCAGAGCACACGGGCCCCATCAGAGCTCTGGGGCTTGGAGGGCAGGTGGGAGAGGGAGGCGGGAGGAGCAGGTGAGGGAGACCGAGACCCGGTGTTAGAAGTAGGAGGGCCATGCGAAGGTCACCGTGGGAACCAGGGGAAGAGGAGGTTTTGAGAAAGAAGTCATGCTGGCAGTGCACGATTTCAGAATGGAGGGCTTCAGCAAGGAGGCTGGTGGTTCTGACTCGAGAGGTCATTGGGGCTGAGAGGAGATCTGCTCAGGGTTGGCTTGAGGGAAAAGCGTGAGCACTTGGTCCAGTCTCTGAGCACGGGGGACACAGTCACTTCACTGCGCTCTTTGAGTGCTGGGGATCTGTGGAAACAGAAGCCCCTTGCTTGATTTGGCTTAGGGCACTGACCTCTGGGTAACCCAGACACCAGGCTTCACGTTCTGCCCAAGCGCCTCCCTCTGCAGCTTACCTATAAGTGTCTGGATTCATTCCCACTAAGGCGAGTTCTCAAATTGCATAAAGATGCAAATCTGTCCACCCTCTTACTAACCTCTCTTTGGCTTGTTTACTCCTTCCCCTCTAGCTCCTGTCCCTTCCCCCTGTTCCAGCACCATCTCTGAAGAGCTCTCCCCACCCAGCCACCAGGCCAAGAGGGAGGTTCGCTTCCTAGAGCTACAGAAAGTCGCCTCTTCCAGTGGGAACAAGTATGTGCTGGGCCTCTTCTCCTGGGATGGGGCCTCAACATCCAGTCCTCAGATCCCTGCATCCTAGAGGCTAAGCTGTTGACCAGCCCCTTATGTCATCAAGAGTGCTTGGAGTATCTTGTAGATCTGGGATGCCCTCCCCTGCCCCAGTACTAATGGGGGAATTGGTTGGGATCTGTCCTCGGCAGAAGGCCTTTCAAAGGCTGTTCTTTGTTTATGGAATTTCTTGCTTCCCTGGAGACTGTGCTAAAGTCCGTTCTCCTAGTACAGCTCTGTAGAGGCAAAGGGAATGCACTCCTTTTGCAGCGATGGGGGCGGGGGAGGGCATAGAGAAATTAAGGCTTGGAGGAAGAAGAAAAGCTTTCTCAGGGTCATGTCATAAGGCACGAGGTAGCACTGCAGACAGACCCCAGGTGTTTGGGCCCCGCAGCCGGTGCTCACAACCATAGGGCCGGGCTCCCCCAGCCCCGCCTGTGGTCGGTAGCTTCAGCCCTCACGTCGGTTTCTGACCATGGCATCTGGACCATCTCCTTCCTCAGCTTCCTCCCAGGTTCTCCAGCCTCCCCCATGGGTGACATTCTGCAGACCCCACAATTCCAGATGAGGCGGCTGAAGAAGCAGCTTGCAGATGAGAGAAATAATCGAGATGAGCTGGAGCTGGAGTTGGCCGAGAACCGCAAGCTCCTCACAGAGAAGGGTAGGTGGCCTGCCGCTGGCAGATGTGTGTTAACGGGCAGCATTTGGGATTTTCATCCGGGGAAGTGCTGGGCTTGTCTGAGGCGTGGCCCCTCTGTCTTCTGTGTTGTCGCCTCTGCTGGCCCGGATGCTTAGAGCTCAGCCCTGGGCCTGTCAGGCTGACCTCCTGGAAGCTGGTTCTGTCCTTGCCACCCTCCTTCCTTTCCCCGGGATTGGACGCCTCTTCCTTCCTCCCCCTCCTCCCCTTAGTCCTGTGCTAACTCTCCTCTGTCCTCCCCTCCTCTGGGGCAGATGCGCAGATAGCCGTGATGCAGCAGCGCATCGACCGCCTGGCTCTGCTGCACGAGAAGCAGGCAGCCAGTCCGCTGGAGCCCAGGGAGCTTGAGGAGCTCCGTGGCAAGAATGAGAGGTACAGTGCTCCCTACCGTCCTTCCCACTCCCGGGGCAGGGGAGATATGCTCTTTCCTCACTGCTCCCCTCCCTTGCAGCCTCACCATACGGCTCCACGAAACTCTGAGGCAGTGCCAGGACCTGAAGACAGAGAAGAGCCAGATGGATCGCAAAATTAACCAACTTTCTGAAGAGAATGGGGACCTTTCCTTTAAGGTGAGTGTTGAGGTTTCTTGCCCCCACCTGGAAGCCCCTTTGCTTGAATTGGTCTGGAAAATTCCCCCAAAGAGTGTTGAGGAGAATGTCCTCATTCCGTAATTGGCTGCTGCCAGGGACCGGCTGGTGGCCCTAAGTTTTGATTTGTAGTCCTGAGTCAGAGACGTGAATAGTTGCGATTGGTTTGAGGAAGGTTGGAAGGCTAATGGGAGCTGTCCAGGCCCTGGAGCTCAGGGGGCAGATAGCAGTGGTGTTGGCAGTTTTGACCCTGGGTGATGGGCGTTCCCTCTTGTCTGTCTCAGCTGCGGGAGTTTGCCAGTCACCTGCAGCAACTACAGGGGGCCCTCAATGAACTGACAGAAGAGCACAGCAAGGCCACTCGGGAGTGGGTGGAGAAGCAGACCCATCTGGAGAAGGAGCTCGGCACAGCCCTGCAGGACAAGGTAACCCTCTGCTTGGGGAAGTCAGGGCCACAGTCTTGACCACACACTCAAAGCTGAATTCCGTTTACCGCTCTATTCTTTGGGGCCTTTGGGAATTATGCTGCCTACTTTTCAAGGCTTAATAGTGTGCTGTAATGGGCTTCAGGCCAGTACACCTATGAATCCTGTCTCTGCTGTTTACAAGGTGTGGCTCTTGGACAAGTTACTTGACTTTCTTTCTAGGCATCCTTTTCCTAAAATGGGAAAAAGAATGGGTAGCTGCCTCATTATCCGTTGTAAGATAATGCATATGGAGCACTGAACACACATTGTCTGGTGCAAAGTGAGCTCTCGGTGAATTAGTTACTGTTATTTATTATTGCTAATGAGAATCCAGCTCTGCCACTTATTAATAACCATGTAGCCCGGGGGCAAAGCACTTTACTTCTGAGCTTCAGATTCTTACCCTGTAGAAAAAAAAAAAGGGATGGTAGTAGCTACCTCCCAGATCTGTTGGGTAGGTTAGAAATTCAGAGAGGTACCCAGCACAGTGCCTGGCCTATTGTAGGTACTTAGTGAACAGTGGTGTAAAGTGGGGCAGGGGACCAGGGGATGCTGCTGCTGTTGATGCTCAGACTGTTGGGATATTTTTAAGCTGATGGGTTTTTGGATTATCTGAGAGTCAAGACATGAGTGAGGAAGGGCATACAGTGAGGAAATCTGGAGTAAACTCAGCAGCCTTGGAGAAGAAATGAGCAGGTCACTTGACTTAACTGAGCCCTGGTACCAGGGCTAGAGAGTCAGGTCTCTCATGGTCCCAGGTCCTTGATTTCTGCAAGTTTTCCCCTAGGTCAGGGCAAAAGGAGATCTTGGTAATAAGGTAATAGGGTCTTATGTTTTGTTGATGTTCAAAAGGGTTTGTGTGGTAATCCGGTGCCTGTTCCACTTCTGTTAACATGGGGCTCTTGTATACTCCCAGAAATGCCTTGAAGAGAAGAATGAAATCCTTCAGGGAAAACTTTCACAGCTGGAAGAACATTTGGCCCAGCTGCGGGAGAACCCACCCCGGGAGAAGGGCGAGGTGCTGGGTGATGTCTTGCAGGTAGGATCTCAGGGGCAGGGGTGAGACCTGTGTGCTGGGATTGCTGCAGACCCACGTTCGCCGTGTTCAGGTTCCTGGCGGTCCTCAATCCCCAGAGGGGCCGGGGGACCGAGGAGTCGTGCTGAGCCCCATTTGTCTCTTTATTTCACCAGCTGGAGACTCTCAAACAAGAGGCAGCCACTCTCGCTGCAGACAACACCCAGCTCCAAGCCAGAGTGGAGGTGCTGGAGACTGAGCTGGGCCAGCGGGAAGCCAAGTTGCTTGCCGAGCGGAGCCACTTTGAAGAAGAAAAGCAGCAGTTGGCCAGCCTGATTGCCGAGCTGCAGGGCTCCCTGTCCAACCTTGGCCAGGCCAAGGAAGAGCTGGAGCAGGCCTCTCAGGCTCAAGGGGCCCGGCTGTCTGCCCAGGTGGCCACGATGACCTCCGAGCTCGCCACCCTCAATGCCACCGTCCAGCAGCGGGATCAAGAACTGGCTGGCCTGAAGCAGCAGGCCCAAACAGAGCAGGCGCAGCTCGCGCAGACCCTCCAGCGGCAGGAACAGGCCTCCCAGAGCCTCCGCCAGCAGGTGGAGCAGCTGAGCAGCAGCCTGGAGCAGAAGGAACAGCAGTTGGAAGAGGCCACCAAGGAGCAGAAGGCCACCCGGCGAGACCACGCCCAGCAGCTGGCCGCTGCGGCTGAGGAGCGGGAGGCCTCTTTACGGGAGAGGGATGCGGCCCTCCAGCAGCTGGAGGCACTGGGGAAGGAGAAGGCCGCCGAGCTGGAAGTCCTGCAACAGCAGCTTCAGGCTGCTAGTGAAGCCCGGGACAGTGCCCAGACCTCGGTGACACAGGCCCGGCGGGAGAAGGCAGAGCTGAGCCAGAAGGTGGAGGAGCTCCATGCCCGTGCTGAGGCAGCCCACCAGGAGCGGTGTGAGGCGCAGGCCCAGGTGACAGAGCTGAAGGCCCAGCTGAGGTCTGAGCAGCAAAAAGCAACCGAGAGAGAAACGGTGGCCCAGGAGAAGGCCCAGCTCCAGGAGCAGGTCCGGGCTCTTGAGGAGTCCTTGAAGGTCACCAAGGGCAGCCTGGAAGAGGAGAAGCACAGGGCTGCAGACATCCTGGAAGAGCAGCAGCGATGCATCTCCAGGCTGGAGGCGGAGGCCCGGAGCCTGGTGGAGCAGCACGAGCAGGAACAGCAGGAGCTGGAAGAAGAGAAGGCTGGGCGCAGGGGGCTGGAGGCCCGACTGCAGCAGCTCGGGGAGGCCCATCAGGCCAAGACAGAAGCCCTGCGGCAGGAGCTGGCTGAGGCCATCGCCTCCCAGCGCGAGGCTGAGAGTGAGTGTGAGCAGCTTGCCAAGGAGGTGGCCACCTGGCGTGAGCGGTACGAGGACAGCCAGCAGGAGGAGGCACAGTACGGAGCCATATTCCAGGAACAGCTGATGACCCTGAAGGAGGAATGCGAGAAGGCCCGCCAGGAGCTGCAGGAGGCAAAGGAGAAGGTGGCAGGGATAGAGGCCCACAGCGAGCTCCAGATCGGCCGGCAGCAGAGTGAGCTTGCTCAGCTCCACGCCAGCCTGGCCAGGGCCCTGCAGCAGGTCCAGGAGAAGGAGGTCAGGGCCCAGAAGCTCGCAGACGACCTGTCCGCTCTGCAGGAGAAGATGGCTGCCACCAGCAAGGAGGTGGTCCGCCTGGAGGCCTTGGTGCGCAAGGCGGGTGAGCAGCATGAAACGGCCTCCCAGGAGCTACTCAAGGAGCCGCCCAGGGCAGGAGACAGAGAGTCGGAGTGGCTGAAAGAGCATCAGGGACGCCCGTTCTGCAGCACGCAGGCTGCACTGCAGGCCATGGAGCGTGAGGCAGAGCAAATGGGCAGTGAGCTGGAGAGGCTGCGCGCTGCGCTGATGGAGAGCCAGGGGCAGCAGCAGGAGGAGCGTGGACAGCAGGAGAGGGAGGTGGCGCGGCTGACCCAGGAGCGGGGCCGGGCCCAAGCCGACCTTGCCCTGGAGAAGGCCGCCAAGGCCGAGCTTGAGATGCGGCTGCAGAATGCCCTCAACGAGCAGCGTGTGGAGTTTGCTGCCTTGCAGGAGGCACTGGCCCGCGCCCTGATGGAAAAGGAGGGGAAGGATCAGGAGCTGGCCAAGCTTCGTGGGCAGGAGGCAGCCCAGGGGGCAGAGCTGAAGGAGCTTCAGCAGACTGTGGAGCGGCTGAAGGAACAGCTGGCCGGGAAAGAGGAGGAGTGCCCACAGTCTCTAGGGACGGCCAGCCGAGAAGACGCTTCCGGGTCGGGAGCCCAGTCTGAGGCTACCGGAAAGACGGAGCAAACAGGCCCGGAGCTGGAGGCTCTGCGGGCAGAGGTGAGCAGGCTGGAGCAACAGGTCTGCGAGTATCAGGAGAAGTCCTCCAGCCTGGAGCGCAGCCTCGAGGCTGAGCGCGCCTCCCACGCGGAGCAGGCCAGTGCTCTGGAGACTTTGCGGGTCCAGTTAGAGCAGAAGGCCCAGGAACTGGGGAGCGGTCAGGACACCTTAGCCTCAGCCCAGAGGGAGCTGGCCACCCTCCGCGCCAAGGCCCAAGAGCACGGCAAGGCTGAGGATGGGTGGAAGGCACAGGTGGCCCGGAGTCAGCAGGAGGCTGAGAGGAAAAACAGCCTCATCAGCAGCTTGGAGGAGGAGGTGTCCATCCTGAACCGCCAGGTGCTGGAGAAGGAAGGCGAGAGCAAGGAGTTGAAGCGGCTGGTTATTGCCGAGTCAGAGAAGAGTCAGAAGCTGGAAGAGAGGCTGCGTCTGCTCCAGGCAGAGACGGCCAGCAGCAGCGCCAGGGCCGCGGAACGCAGTTCCGCTCTGCGGGAGGAGGTCCAGACCCTCCGGGAGGAGGCAGAGAAGCAGCGGGTGGCTTCCGAGAGCCTGAGGCAGGAGCTGGCCTCGCAGGCAGAGCGAGCAGAAGAGCTGGGCCAAGAGTTGAAGGCTTGGCAGGAGAAGTTCTTCCAGAAGGAGCAGGCCCTCTCTGCCCTGCAGCTTGAGCACACCAGCACGCAGGCCCTGGTGAGCGAGCTGCTGCCCGCTAAGCACCTGTGCCAGCAGCTGCAGGCTGAGCAGGCAGCCACTGAGAAACGCCATCGAGAGGAGCTGGAGCAGAGCAAGCAGGCAGCCGGTGGGCTGCGCGCAGAGCTGCTGCGGGCCCAGCGCGAGCTCGGGGAGCTGGTGCCCCTGCGGCAGAAGGTGGCAGAGCAGGAGCGAGCAGCCCAGCAGCTGCGGGCAGAGAAGGCCAGCTACGCAGAGCAGCTGAGCATGCTGAAGAAGGCTCATGGCCTGCTGGCGGAGGAGAACCGGGGGCTGGGCGAGCGGGCCAACCTCGGCCGGCAGTTCCTGGAAGTGGAGCTGGACCAGGCCCGGGAGAAGTACGGCCAAGAGCTGGCAGCTGTGCGTGCTGAGGCTGAGACCCGTCTGGCCGAGATGCAGCGGGAGGCACAGAGTTCTGCCCGGGAGCTGGAGGTGATGACTGCCAAGTACGAGGGTGCCAAGGCCAAGGTCCTGGAGGAGAGGCAGCGTTTCCAGGAGGAGAGGCAGAAACTCACAGCCCAGGTGAGGCATCCAGCTCAAGCACGCCCCCAGAGAGCAGCCCTGTGGGAGGGGGGGACGTTGTCTCTCTGCATTCCTGGGCCTCCGGCTCCCACATGATTAGAGTGTCTTGTCTTCCCACACTCACTGGGTGGCAGAGGAAGAGAGGTGACTGGTAGAGTTCAAGTCTGTTGCCCCCACCCCGTTGGCCTACAGAAAATACCAATAGCCTCCTCTTCTCTGAAGCCTCTGTCCCTGGAGAGTCAGGCTGCAAAGGCCATCAGCCCGTGGAGGCACAGTGTCGTGAGGAGGCGCACTTGCAGTGGAGGCCCCGAGAGCCACCGGCGACTAGAATGACCCGAGCTAGCATTTACAAAAATTTTTAGACGTCTAGTTCCATGGGAAGATTAGAGCCTCGGTGAGGTCAGCCTGGCACCAGGGCCAGTGCCTCTTTGGCCCCCATCTCATGCTGTCTCCGTTGCTCCTCCCCACGCACAGGTGGAGCAGCTAGAGTTATTTCAGAGAGAGCAAACTAAGCAGGTAATGCCTGAGGTCCTCGCTAAATGCTGGCTGCTTAAGCGGTGACTGGTCTCGGTGCATGACCCCGGCTGCAGCTTGCCTCCGCTGGCTCCTGTTGTGAACTGTTTGTGAAGGGGGCAGGGTCAAGCCGTGGAACCCAGGCCCAGGCCGCCCCGGAGTGCAGTGTGCTAGGCCCTCTCTCAGGCCTCATCCCACCCATCCCAGGTCGGCCTCTCCACTTTTCTGTGCTTTCATCGCTTGTCAGGGATGAGGGGTAGGGTAGGCTTCATCTTTCCCATACCAGATCCAGCGACAGACTGCTCTTGGGATTCCTGAACCTCCAAGACCTACTCCAAGTTTGGGTACTCAACTGTGGGGACTCGCAGGATGCCCATGGGCCTTGTTTAACACAGGCCCCTTCTTCCCCACAGAAACCAGAAAGATGATGTGCAGGAGGTCCCCATAGATTAGGGGGGTTGTGAGCTCAGGACGCCTGCCCATCACTCTCTGGGGTTTTAACCCCGAGCATGGAGTAGTGATGTCTGGGAGCAAGAAGGCCAAGGTTGAGAGGAGCAGGAGGGGCTCCCACAAGTCAGAGGAGGGGAGGTCTGGCTGCCGTGCCCTCACAAGGATCTCTGCTGCCCTAGACGTCAAAGCTATCGAACTGGTATTTAGTGGGAGCACGCTTTCCACCACTCCTCCTACCCTGTCACCTTGGGCCTGCTGAGGAGTCGGCCCTTCTCTCCTCCCATCATCTCCTCCGAGGAGCCTGAGATGATGGGGAAGCTCAAACTGAATAGCAAACAGTTAGCAATGGAGCCCTTGCCTCTCACCTTTGCTGATCATGCTTGAGCTCCTGGAATGCCTGGGGGAGCCAGGAGTGTTTGTGGCTGTTATGCTCCCTCTCGTCCCCTCCCTCCCTTCGCTCTTCCTCTCTGTGGGAGTGCGGTGGGCTTGGAGTACATGTGCTGCCCCTGCCCTCCTCTTCCAGCAGCCTGACCCCCAGTGCTAATCACAGCAGCCACACCGCTAGCACCAACCCTAACGGCTTGTGGATATTGGGAAGAGGTCCGAGCATCTGGCTTTTTCTCTGGCCGTATCTGGGAGGAGGGGGGATGGGCACTCACTGAGTACGTCTGCTGGAGTGGTAGACTGGGTCCCCTGGTCCTGTCTGGCCTGGGAAGGTTGGGGCTGGAGCGGCAGCAGCGGCAGTAGGACGTGGTGGGGTGTCGGCTCCTGAGTCAGCTGTGCTGTCTCTGTCTCTGCAGGTGGGGGTTGGAGGCGAGCACAGGCAGGTGGCTCTGGCAGCACTTGAGTTGGGTCACATCACTCAATGTCCTGCTGACCAGCCTGGGCAGCAGGCCGTTCCCTAATTAGAGGCCAGAGAAAGGACCTGAGTTTCTTCTTCCAGGAACACTGGGGACTGGTCTGGGGAAAACCGCGTAATTTGTCTGGACATCCAGGGGAAGGCCTCCCTGAGTCTTGTCTTCTCCTTTTCCCTTCCTGCCCCAGGTGGAAGAACTGAGTAAGAAGCTAGCTGACCATGACCAAGCCAGCAAGGTGCAGCAGCAGAAGCTGAAGGTGGGACAGCTGGGGGATGGGCCTGCCCTCTGCTAGCCTCAGGTCAAGCGGGGAGGGAAGGTGCTAAGCCCCTGGGTTGGGGCACCCTGGGGCCTGGCAGCCTCAGGAGCCCCGCCTGTGCCTCTGGGAGCTCTCGAGGGAAGACTGGAGTGGCCCCCAACCCCCATACCTTCACTGTCTGCTACAGTAGCCACTAGCCATGTGTGGTTATTTAAATTGAAATGAAATTTAAAATTCAGTTTCTCAGTTGCGCTAGCCACAGTTCCACTGCTCAGTAGCCACGTGTGGCTAGTGGCTGCTGTACTGGACAGGGCAAATCAGAACATTTCCATCACTGCAGAAAGTTCAGTTGGGTTGCGCTGCTAAGTCTCAGGGAGGAGCGTCAGTAACGTTTAATATTACAATGCAATTTAATATTCTTAATGCTTTCAGCGATGTCATCTTCTTTGGTTTAATATTTGCTTTTTTGCAGCTCTAGGCGTCACAGCTTTTAGTTAGGGGCAAAGGAATTTGGCACCAGTGGCCCTCGGAGGGTCACAGAGTTGGTGGGAGCTCAGCTTTGTTTCCCCAGCTCACTGCCATGTACTCCACACCATGTCACAATTACGTGATAAACAGATGCTTATTACACTCTTCTTAGGGGCCTTCCTGGTGCTGGGAGATGTGGAGAGGTAAGGCTGGATCTGGATGGCCCTGTCCAGTGCCTGCTACAGACGTAGTATTTGCTGGTGTTGTAGGTGGACAGAGAATCCGCCACAGGCCCTGCTCCCCAGGAGTCTATGGTCTGGATAGGAGGCAGTGCCGGCATCATAAATGAGCCCACACAGGCTTTGGAGTCAGGTGGACCAAGGTTCAAGTCTTACTCTGCTGTTTAGTTACTGTGACCCTGGTCAATTTGCTTTCAAGGTCTGAGCTCAGTTTCTTCATCTCTGAAGTGGAGATAGTTAGTTCCTAGAGTGGTTTTGAGCAGAAATGAATTCACGTGTCCTCAGAGAGCACACATGCTGTGTGCCTAGCTCCATGCTCTGCACCCTGGTGTTCCCTGGGGATCAGTGCCCTTCCTCCTCGGGGAGACTGTACTCATGGAGAGAGAGTGAGATGGTTTGTGCCTGGTCTCAAAGAAGCAAAGGCAGGCTGCCAGAACTCTTCCAGAAATGGCATTAGCTGGACAGGAAAAGCTCCTATAGAAGGTGCACTTCGAGGGGTGTGTGGTGTTTTGGTAGGCTGGAGTTGGGAGCGGGTAAAAGGTCTTTTTGTGTGTCCTGAGAGGTTAGGCAGGAGTCTGAAAACATCCGTGGAGCCCAGGAGGCTATGGATTCGGGTGGAGCAAACAGACCAGCAGCCCTGATCAGCCCTTCTTGTGCTTTCCAGGCCCAGGGAGGTGAGAGCCAGCAAGAGGCGCAGCGCCTCCAGGCCCAGCTGAATGAGCTGCAGGCCCAGCTGAGCCAGAAGGAGCAGGCGGCTGAGCACTACAAGCTGCAGGTGAGGAGCCTGGTCCTGCCCACCTGCCCTCCTGCCCCACCCTACCCCAGCCCCACCAACACACCTGCCCTCTGCCCACCCAGATGGAGAAGGCCAAGACTCATTATGATGCCAAGAAGCAGCAGAACCAAGAGCTGCAGGAGCAGCTGCGGGGCCTGGAGCAGCTGCAGACAGAGAACAAGGAGCTGCGGGCTGAAGCGGATCGGCTGGGCCGGGAACTGCAGCAGGCCGGGCTGAAGACCAGGGAGGCCGAGCAGACCTGCCGTCACCTCACCGCCCAGGTGCGCAGCCTGGAGGCACAGGTAGGGCCCTGGCTGCACTGACGCCCTCCTCTCCTCAGCCATCCCTGCTTAGGCCTCCCTTCACTCTCCCTCGGCTCTCCTTCCCAGGTTGCCCACGCTGACCAGCAGCTTCGGGACCTGGGCAAGTTCCAGGTGGCGACTGACGCCTTAAAGAGCCGGGAGCCGCAGGCTAAGCCTCAGCTGGACTTGAGCATTGACAGCCTGGATCTGAGCTGCGAGGAGGGGACCCCACTCACTATCACCAGGTCAGGAGGCACCCTTCCTCCCTCCGTCTGTTGTCCTTTGAGCGCCCCCTGTTTATCAGGCTGTATCCTGGGCACTGGGGCTGTGAGATAAATAAGACGTGAACCCTTTGCCCTCTGGAAGCTTATTCTTAGAGAAGAATAAAGAAAGTATTAGAGGTATTAGGCCAGATGTTTGTATATAGCACAGTGGGAGTAAATAAAAATGAGTGGTCAGAAAAGGCATCATGGAGGCTGTCACTCCTGCTCTGAGTCTTGCTGTAGGGGTGTGTCTGATGGACGGAGGAGAGTGGTTGAGAGCAGAGGCCGAGAAAGAGCCTGGATGGGCTGGAACATGAAGTTGCAAGGGCTTGGGCCCAAGTCCCTGAGGACCGGCTGGACTCCCCACTGAGTGGGGGGTGAGCACATGTGTTGAGGAGCACATGGTCCGGTTTGCATCTTAGAAAGCCTGTCCTGATAGGGGAAAACTGAGACTTTAATAAAAACAATAAATGTGTTTTTAGAAATGTTCAAGACTTATGTGTGTCAGACACTGTTATAAACACCTGAAAAGTATTCATTCATTTATCCCTTAACAACTCTGAGGAAGCGTCTATGATTATCTCCTTTCACAGATGAAATTGGGGCAGAGGGGCGGTCACTTGCCCAAGGTGCCACAGTGGCAGGGCTAGGCTTGAACCTGGGCAGCCTGGCTCGAGTCCTTGTTTGTCTCCACTCTGTGTCTCTCAGAGGCTGTTGTAAGTCTAGGTGAGAGGGGGCAAGGCAGGCAGGGAGGGGCGTGAGAGTGGAGTATGGTGTGGTTAGGAGAGCTCTCAGGAGACTCACTCGCCGATTGGGTTTGGCAGGAGAGGGAAGAGGTAGGACTGTGCCTGTGTTCGTGGCTGGGGGCTTGGGTGGAGGCCGCCCCTCCCAGCTCCTACTTGCTTGCTGAAATAGGAGATACAGGAGGAGGAACAGACAATGGACTTGGTTTGGGACATGTTCGTTAGTTGTGGAATCCATGGGGGAGGTCTGGGGCTGTGGATATATGGGTCTGGGAGCAGGGTTTGGGAATTGCCAGTATTGAGTTCAGAGAGCCATGGAGTGGATAGGCTCACCAGGGATGGAGAACGGATGGAAGGCCAAGGTCAAGAACTCTCCTTGATACCTCTGAGAAATCAGAGAGGGTGGGGTGCTTGACTTAGTCTTCTTGTAATAATAAATGTAGGACTTGGTCGCTTTGGAGCAAAGGGATGGACAAAATGCCTTGTAGCCCCAGGAATGGCACCTCAGCAGATGTTTTCCCCACAGCAAGTTGCCTCGTACCCAGCCAGATGGCACCAGCATCCCTGGAGAGCCAGCCTCGCCCATCTCCCAGCGTCTGCCCCCCAAGGTAGAATCCCTGGAGAGTCTCTACTTCACCCCCATCCCCGCTCGGGGTCAGCCCCCCCTGGAGAGCAGCCTGGACTCCCTGGGGGATGTCTTCCTGGACTCAGGCCGGAAGACCCGCTCCTCTCGTCGGCGCACCACGCAAATCATCAACATCACCATGACCAAGGTCAGGCTGCTGCAAGTGGGGCTGCAGGGTAGCAATGCTTGCTTCCTCTCAAGGGCATCTTTCCATCGGGTCCTCAAAACAGCCTCAAGAAGCAGGCAGGGCTGACCAGTCCATACCCACAGATGGGAAAGCTTAAGGGTGGTGACTTGCTTAGGCCTCTGGTAGAAAGGGGCAGGGCTGGACGTGGCTGCCTGTCCACTGACTCTAAGGCTGCTGTCCTCTCCGTGTACAGCAGTGACCCTGTGCAGGCTTAAGGGAGACAATGTGGAGAAGTTGCAGTCCGGCCCGTGCCTCCCCACACACCCCTGGGTACACCCTTGGGTAGCTGAGATGCGTTGTGGTTGCCCAGTGGGCTGCCTGCCTGGCTGGGGGCTCTGGTCCTTGTTTCCATAGCACTAGGAGGTTGGGGAGGAGAGGAGGGGGGCATCTCTGGTGGGGAGAAGCTGGAGAAGTTCTAAAAGATGGTCAGGGGCCTGGCACACTTGGGTGGAAGGACACTGTGGGATGAACCCAACAAGCTCAGGAGACGTGAGTTCTAGCCCCAGCTCTGCCGCTTCCTTGCTTTGTGCCCTTTGGGCCAGTCACTTCATTCCTTTGCACCTCACTTCTAAAATGGTCTGATGCACTCTGCCTTCCCTCCCTTAAAGCATTGTTAATAGACTCAATGGAAAAATGGACAGAAAAGAGTCTTGACAGCCTCAGTACCTTGTGTGGGATTCTGGCAACAAGGCCCATTTCTTGCAGAAGTGCAGCTAAGGATCCCATGCAAGGCAGTGTGGATACGTGCAGCCATGGGGTCTGAGGCGCTTCGGGAAGGGGAATGGGAGGCTTCTTGATGGGGTGTCAGGGCCCCTATCCCTACTACAACAGGTGCATCCTCTCTTCCAGAAGCTAGATGTGGAGGAGCCAGACAGCGCCAACTCCTCCTTCTATAGCACGCAGTCTGCCCCTGCTTCCCAGGCTGGCCCGAGAGCTGCCTCCTCCACCCAGTCTCTAGCCCGCCTGGGCTCTCCCGACGACGGCAACTCGGCTCTGCTAAGCCTGCCTGGCTACCGGCCCACCACTCGCAGCTCCGCTCGCCGCTCCCAGGCTGGGGTGTCCAGCGGGGCCCCTCCAGGTGAGGGGATTGTGGGGACTTAACACACCCAAAGATTAGACTGGAAGCAGATCCTGGCATAGGGAAGGGACAAGCTTTTAAAAACCCAAGGCTGGCTTCCTGGCCGCCACCCAGCACCTCACCGGCCTCTCCTCCCTGCAGTCTGAGGGCCTTGCCTGTTGTCACATCAAGGGGCTGTGCTGGGCAATAACACTGATGTCATTCTCAGCCAGGCTATAAACCAGAAAACACATGACGGGCCTGGGATTCCCAGCACAAGAGTGCTGCCCGGCTGCTGTCAGTCGTCCTCCAGGCCCCTTCTCAGGTGGGAAGGGGCTGCCAGAGAGGCCAGACTGGCCTGGGAGCTATGCTCAGATTCTTTTCTGAGGCTCTTGCCTTCAGGGACCACTCTGGGTATCGATTCCTGGCCCTCCATTAGTTTCTCTCGGTGTCACAGCCTCTGCATATGACCCCAGGGAGGAAGCAATGAGCCAGTCCCCAGGGTAGGGATGGTCTGTGAGCCCCGAGCCTGTATCTGCAGCACTGAGCAGAGCAGGGCTCTGGGGTGCTAGGCTTGAAGTTCAAGGGCTAGGTGCATGGGAGTGGTGGCAGCAAAGGCTGGTGGGATGCTACCTCCCCCCTCTCCTCCTGGCCTTCCAGCCCCACTTGCTCCAATTTCCTCGCCCTCCACAGGCAGGAACAGCTTCTACATGGGCACTTGCCAGGATGAGCCTGAGCAGCTGGATGACTGGAACCGCATTGCAGAGTTGCAGCAGCGCAATCGAGTGTGCCCCCCGCACTTAAAGACCTGCTACCCTCTGGAGTCCAGGGTGAGCTCTGGGGCCCCCTGCCATGGACCTGCCCCTGTTGGCTCACCTCTTCCTCGTCATCCCCCCCCAGTGCCCTGGCCTGCCAAGGAGGGTGACCTGTTTCCAGTCCAATAGCTGGCAGGGAGGGAGCTCAGGGGTGAAGGTCCTGTGGGTGGGCAGGAGCTTGGAGAGGTCTCTTGGGACTGCTCTTTGCAGCCATAGTGGAGGGCGTAGGTGGGGAGCTTTTTGCGATAGGAAGGCTCTAGCTGCTTCACAAGATAGGCCAGTGAAGAGAGTTCTGGGGCGGTCCTGCTCCACCTCCAAACAGCTTGGCTCCACCGACCACTTTTTCTACCCCACGCAGCCTTCCCTGAGCCTGCCTACCATCACAGATGAGGAGATAAAAACCGGTGACCCCCGGGAGACCCTGCGCCGAGCGAGCATGCAGCCAGCCCAGATAGCTGAGGGCACTGGCATCACCACCCGGCAGCAGCGCAAACGGGTCTCCGCAGAGCCCCACCAGGGCCCTGGCACCCCCGAGGTGGGTGACGTCGGCTCCCATAAGTTGATTAGCGGGGAGGCTCCCGGCTCAGAAGGGGGACGGGTGCTGGTTGGACACGGTCCACTTGTCCTCTGGCTTAACTGTCCTCTTCCCCATAGTCTAAGAAGGCCACCACCTGTTTCCCACGCCCCATGACTCCCCGGGACCGACATGAAGGGCGCAGACAGAGCACTACCGAGGCCCAGAAGAAAGCAGCTCCAGCTGTTGTTAAACAGGTTAGTCAGGGGCTGAAGGGAGACCCTGGAGGGGCCTTGCTGGCCGAGCCCTGGAGCAGCAGGTTAGCCTGGGAGGCCAGTGGCACCCCCAGTTTGACAGCCTCTCCCTACAGGCTGACCGCCGCCAGTCAATGGCCTTCAGCATCCTCAACACACCCAAGAAGCTCGGGAATAGCCTTCTGCGGAGGGCAGCCTCTAAGAAAGCCCCATCCAAGGCCTCCCCCAACCCCCGCAGTGGGACCCGCCGCTCTCCTCGCATCGCCACCACCACAGCCAGTGCCGCCACTGCCGCCGCCATCGCCGCTGCCACTGCCACCCCTCGGGCCAAGGGCAAGGTGGAGGCACTGTCAGGGAAGGGAGAGGGTTCGGCTCTTAGGAATCTGGTAGGAGCATGGGCAGCCCCCCCCCCCCCCCCCGCCAGCCACCCCAGGGGCTGCTTCCAGGCAGGGCTGAGCTAGGCTGCTGGAGGGCGGGGAGGGCGGGGGCTGAGAGCAGGTGCTCCCGGCCTGGTTAGCTGCTCCTTACGGAGGAGAGGACACGCCTCCATTTCTCCCGAGAGCACCCAGAGCTGCTTAGGCACAGCCAGCCACTGGTAACCTGAAGGTAGATTGGGTCCAGGGCCACACCAAGGAAGGGACCCTAGTCTGGGTGTGGGGGGGCACTGGTGCAGCCTGGCACCGAGTCTCTTCCACTTGAGTGACTGTCTCTCTCTCTTCCAGGCAAAGCAATAAAGAGCCGGTACCAGTGAGTGGCCCCACCTGTGTCCTTGATGCTGCCCTCGCCTGGTCCTTTTTGTTCTGTCCCTTTCAGTGCCTTCTCTCAGCTCCCAGGCCAGCAGTGGCCAAACCCCTATAGACAGTGACGCCTGCCCACACCCCGGCCTGGTACCCGGACCTTCGCCAGGTGAACAGGTGTGTCCTCAAGAGTTGGCCCGGAGCCTGGATAGTCTGGGTCCTCTCCCTGCCTCGCCTCCTGATGTTTTCTTAGAGCAGTCACTTCTCCAGCGCCATCACAAGAAGATTTGGGGCTGGCTTTGAGTGGCTGGGTCCTTGGGCCCAGTCAGTCCTCCTCTCAGCCTCTGGA
Organism: Grampus griseus; assembly: GCF_964374135.1. NCBI lineage: Eukaryota > Metazoa > Chordata > Mammalia > Artiodactyla > Delphinidae > Grampus > Grampus griseus. Next base: position 61,014,461 of record NC_139002.1, read on the forward strand.
TCTAGAAGGGACCGACCATTGGAGGAGCAGGCCCTGGTCCCTGCTGCTCCCGGTGGCTGGGCCGAGCAAGGGCCCTTGCTTTTGAAGTCCAGGACTGGGCATTGACCTAGTGGGAGCGCCCCACCCCCAGGTGCTCCCATCCACCCAAGGGCACAGTTGCCCGAAGGATGCTCTTTTCCAGGAGAAACGGGCCCTGTGCCTCAGTGGGGGATGGGGGCGGGGGGGGGCAGCCTTCAGTGGCAGCTCATCCCCTTCCTTCCCCAGATTTCACTGGGGTGGGATTTGGAGTGATGGGAAGGTTTTTAAGGGCCAGGGATGGATCTTTTCTAAATGTTATTACTTGTAAATAAAGTCTATTTTTCTCCCTTGAATGCCGAGACACCTTGATCTGTGTGGGAAAAGTAGGGAAACCTGGGCTTTGTAGAGCAGCGTACCTTTGTCCCTGTGGAGACTCCAGACCCACATACCTTCTCTCAGATCCCTTCTCCTGGCCTTTCTCAGGCCACAGGATCTTCCCACACTCCATTTCTGGCCTCTGCTCCTGAGGAGCATTATGGGCCGGCCTCTTCTCTTCTGAGGGCCTGTGTCCCCTGAATCTGGTTTTGTCTGTAGCTTCTGAGTGGCATTCTCTCTCCTCTTCCCACACTCCCTCCTCAGACAGGCCACGTTCTGTGAGTAGAATGATGGCCAAAAGGATAAATGAATGGGCAGACATCAGTACGCCACCACTGAAGATCATTTATGAGCACCCGTCGTAGGTCTTGCTGGGGTGACAGAGATACAGCTATGGGTCAGAAGCAGCCTCTCCCCGCATACCTTCCCTGGGACAGTCGAAACAAATACAACATTAAGTCGATGCAGAATGTGGCCTGGGCTGAGAGCGTGTAGAGCTCAATGAAGAGGTGGCATTTCAACCAGGCTTTGGAGCTTGGGGTTCATTATCAGGATGGTGAGGCTGAGGGGACTTGCTGGAGGACAGGGCTTCTTGTGTCGGGGGTACGCTCGTCTTCAGCCCAGCCTGGGGGAGTGAAGCAAACAAGGATCAGGGCCAAGGTGGGAGGGACATCCCTTGTCACTTTTCTCCAGGCCATGCCTCCCCTGCCTGAATCCTGTTCCTTTTAGTTTCCGCCTCAGGCTCGGGGAATTGGTGGGCATTAGCTGGAGGCTACTGTGGAAAGAGCCCACCCTTTCCTCCCCACGCCAAAGCAGAGCTCCTCCTGTCCCTGGAAGTCCATCCCTTGGGTTCCTCACCCAGAGCTGGGCCAGGACGAGGTGACGCTGGGCAGTCTGCCCAGGATCCGAGAAAACACAGGAGAAGTTGGTGTCTCGCAGGGCGGGGCTCAGCTCCTCCAGCACCAAGGCCCTCCACAGCTGGGTCCTCGTGCCCCTGTGCTCCCGCCTGGAGCAGAAGAGAAGGAAAGGCCATGAGAGGACCGTAGGAGGAGGCCTCCCTCCCACCGGCCTCATCGCCGCGCCCCTCACCTGGTGCTGCCCTCCCGCAGCCGGCCCGGGAGGTGCTCGATGAAGGAGCTGTTGCCCAGCCAGTAAAGGATGCTGAAGTGGGGGAAGCGGCTGCAGGCAGTACAGGACAAGGTCAGCGTTCCATCTAGGGACACGTGTGGCTGTTAACCCGAATGTACAGCAGACCCTCCCCTCTGCCACGCTGTGGCCTGCCCACCCTGCCCAGCTTCCCAGCTGCCATGATCCAGGAACCTGGAGTGGAGAGTCTGTTAAGAGAAGTGCGGTCATCTACCAGGGGACCCTGGCTGAGTAGGAGGAATTTGGGGACGGGTCCTTGGTCTAGGTGCTTGACTCCTGAGCTTTCTTCTTCAGAATGACCCTTTCTAGCACCCAGCTCCAGTGACTCTAGGAGCCCTGGCTGAGGAGGCAGCACCAGTAGGCCCCCGCTCCTCTGAGGAGGCCAGAGGGCAAGTGGGCTCTGGGAGGAGGGGCTGGGCTTGCAGCCACTGCAGTCAAGGCTCTGGGAGTCCGCTGACTGTTCCTTCTGTCTGAATCCTCTCCGTCCCCTTTGACAGGGAGCATCTTGGGAGCTGCGAGCTGGCCCTGTGCCACACTGGCGATGCTGGCGGGGAGAGGAAGTCAGTGCTCAGCCAAGCTGACCTGGTTGGTGGTGGGCTACATGACAGAAGGTTGGGGGACAGGTGCTCAGAAACCAACCCCACCCTTGGTGCCTCCGTGCCCTCAGCCCGCCCTCTGACCACCGTGCTCTCCTGGGCTCCCATCAGAATGGCTCCTTACTCAGTGAGACTTCCACTTCCGGCCAGGTCACCTCCAATGCTGGGCACTGCTTAGCTGTCGGGAGCGCTGGGGGCCGAGAGGGGCAGGTGTCCTTTGCGATCCCAGCTGAGGCAGTGGCAGCTGTAGTGGCCTGAGGCACAGATGTGGCTCTGGCCAGGTGGGAGACGATGTGGGCACAGAGGAGCAGGGCCCAAAGAGGGCTGGGGTCTGAAAAAAGGACAGTCACAGAGGTCAGCAGCTGTCTGACCTCCGGGGATTGCCCGGCATCCTAGCTCGGATGTTGGCTAGAGAGGGAGTTGCTGCCAGGATGTAAGTCTGGCAGAGATTCTTGGGCTCTGCCCAGGGAACGGGAGAGGCAGAAGAACCCCTCAAGCCCCACCTCTTGGCCCTTTTTGAATGGAGCACAGGGAGACCTTGGAATGGAGCCAGAGCCACAGCATCCGGGCAGAGGCCGAAAGCAACAGCACAGCAGCTGAGGGGAGCCCACCTGGGGGTGAGGCTCAGGGCCAGCCACATGGCTCCACTCTGGTCTCAGGATGCCCCCCACCCCTCCACCCGCATGTGCACAGCCCCAGGTCCCACCTGGAATCCAGTTCTGTCTCATGGTCGTGATGCGTGTGTCAGGAGCTGGCACGCCTGGATCTATATATCTGTGACAACTTCCTCCTCTCTGGGGGAGGCGGGGGAGGAGATGGTGAAAAACTGCTTCTCCCACGTCTTCTGAGTGGCTTGCATGTGGCCTTCTTCCTGTGGACTCCACAGCCCCTCCCTACCTCTAGTTTTTCAGTGGGCTGTCAGGCACTGCTATTTACTCTGTCCTGTCCACCTGTGACAACTCCTGGAGGACTGGCATCGGGCATAGGCTAGAGCTCTTCCAGCCCCTAAAAACAAAGCCAGGGGATCCCCACCCTAGCTCTTATTACCATCAACATTATACTGGTTACTAGTCCAATCTAACCCCTTCATTACAGGCATGGAAACTGAGGCCCAAAGAGGACCAGGGACTTACCTAGTCACAAAGGGAGGTAAAGTTCTCTCCACTGCCAGAGCTGGTTCTGGGAAGGGCAGGATATATAGTGAAATCCTTCTGCGAAAGCACTGAACTCTCCCTTCTATTTCACTTTCACTTTTATTTAACCAGGGAATCTAGAGCGGACTCTGGCTACCAAGAGAAGGCACACATACATGACAGCAGTCTGAGCCCAGTCCTTAAGGTTCCTGCACACTGCCCCTCTTCCTGAGCCGGAGTTCACAGTGGCCAGGAACTGGCCAGGAACCTTCTTGCTAACTCCCAGGCCCCCCGCTTTCCAGATGGTATCAGCCTGGGGTCTTTAACCTTCCTCAGGCCCACCCTCCCAGGGGCACACAGGGCATGAACCAATGAAAGAGTCTCTCACACATGAATTCTTCCATCCCAGCCAACGGTCAGGACTTCGGTGTCCACCTTTGCTCTTCTACGTGAACAGGCCTCCTGCTTCTTCCTTCACAGCCACACCATATTCAAAGGGACAACTCTCCTAGTCACTGGAGACCCCAAGCTGGATCACTCTGACCATTTCAGACTCCATGTCACACCAGCCCATCCACATTCTGGCCTTTCTCAGGCTCCCCACCTCCCTCCAACCAGCAACCCAACGACCACCCATCACTCCCATGAATCCTTCTCACTTCTGTCCTCCCAGCCCCTTGGCCAGAGCTACAGATCTAAGTTCACCAGGAAGTCTAGATTCCCCCTACCTGGTTCACAGGAAGCCCTGAAAAACCCTCCTTTCCGGAACCCCCCGTTTTTGGAGCTCCACAGCTCAGCTCAGCTGCGTCTGGCCCCACGTGAGCCACACCATGGGAGCTACACTGAGAGCACCTCCAGGCCTTGTGGGCAGGAACCTCTCAGACAAGCCGAGCACTTGGAACACAAGCTGGAGCACTGGACCTAAGAGGAGGAGAGGGTGCTTCCCAGAGTAAGAGGGCGCGTACCCAGCACTGGCTCGAGCAACTGTGAAGGACCAGACCCAAGTGTCTGGGATCAGGAGGATGGGATGCTGGGGACAGAGCCAGGGAGGCCAGGAGATGGAATTAGGTTTGGAAGACGTGTCCGAACACTGCTGCAATCCCAAGGGTTTTGTGTGCGTGTCATATGCATGTGCGTGTGTATGTATAAAAACCCAACTCATTCCCAATTAGACGTGGAGACTAAAAGTCAACTCCTCTTCTCCAGGGCTCTAGCTGACATTTTCATCTTCTCAGTTCCTCCCCCACCGCCTGCCCCAGGAGCTTCTGTGCTGTTAGATGCAGAGTAACTCCTCCCTAGGAACACCAGTGTCTCCAGCAGTTAGGTCAGGAGGCAAAGCTGCCCAGGACTTCAGAGACACAGTCCTTTGGGGAAGGGGGTGGGGATGCGAGGGAGAGGAGGCAGGACTCTACCTGTGAGTGTAACCAAGGCCAGAGTCGGGCTGCTGGGAGGTCATGGGACTCAGGACTGTTGAAGTATGAAGAGACAGCCTTGGACAGCCTGGCCTTGGTTCTCACATGAGCCTGATGCAGGGGTACGGGGACAAAAGTGATGCTCCCTGCCGCCATTCCACTCTCTGAGGATGAGCCCACTGGCATGCAGACCTCGGAAGCCACGGCTGGGTAAGAGAAGCCAAAGCTGAGAGTGATCCGCGAGAGGGGTGGTGGTGGCGGCAGGGCACTGACCTCAGGTGGTGAGGACAGTCACCCAGCGATGGCGCAGGGCACCTTCTGCTACAGGACGAAAGCCCGGCATTCCACCTTGCTCAGGGATGTTGGGCAGGGCCAACCACCCCCAGGCCCCGGCTCTCAAATGGGAAGAGCAAGAGGCAGCAAGGGCCAGGCACCCACGGGGACTGCAGGGAAAGAGGTGGGAAGAAGAAAAGCAAGATGGATGTTCAGCTTTCCAACCCAGCTCACGGAGCTTTATTCAGAATGGATGACAAGATCCTGCTTGGTTCTTACTGCACTTGAAGGGCCATATTCCCTAGGAACCCAGCACGGAAGGACCATGTTTGCCCTCCCATTTCCTTCAAAATTCCTAGGACCAGAGCTGGGGCCTACCTGGAACCCCTTTTCAGAACCCATACTTACCTGGGCCTGACCCTCTTCCCACCCACCTCACCACTTGTGTTGCCAGGCCCAGGCAGGACTCATGGATGACAAGGCTGACATGAGGATATTCCTTGGGCTGGGAATCCCCTGGCAGCTTCAAGGGAACAATGTCTGACCACAGGAAGAAGCCTCACATCTGTCATAGTTCTTCTACCACGCACGCACACACACACACACACACACACACACGCTCTCCGGCTTTCGGGGAAGGAAGTGATGTGGCAGTGGCCTTCAGCACGTGTCACCACTTCTGGGCAGAGGATCAGCTTGCACAAGCAGCCCTCAATCACCGCTGCCAGCAGTAACCCCTGTGGCCCAACTATATATAGATGGTCTTTGTTCTTGGCTGAGTACAGCCCCACTTAGTGGGAGGTTCCCCAAGCTGCTACAGCTCTGGTCACCCCCACACAAATCCCCGGTGAATTCCGAGGTCCTAGAGCTTCCCTTGCTGCAAAAGTCACGACAAGGTCCCACTTGTCTCCACCAGCCTACGGCCCCCAACAGGGAAGACGGAGCCAGACAACGCCCAACTGTGGCCTTAGCCAGGGAGGACGGAGGACACCTCACCCCTCAGTGCTCATCAGTGGCACTGGCCAGAGCTCCCTGGCTCTTCCACACTGAGTGTACCAGGCTCAAGCCCCACATACAGAAGGAAGGGGAGGTGGGCTGGGGCTCTCAGCCAGAGAAGAGATGGCTCCTTTACACCAAAAATGTTGTGGCTCTGCTCCTGCCCTGCTCAAGCAGGGAGGCTGAGGCCTGGAGGAATTGGGGCAATTCCTATGCTCCACAATAAAAAAGGTTTTTAAATATATTCATCAAAATAGTTTTCTTTTAAAAAGCCCCCCACTGCTGACAGCCCCACCTGCTGGCTCTCCATCATATCCCTCCCCAGCCCGGACACAGCCGGAGGGGTCCTGAGTGGCCCGAGTGCCCCTTTGAGTCTTTCCCACCCAGGAGGTCTTGGAGGGCAGGGAGGAGAGTGCCCTGAGGTCCATGGTGGGTGGATGCTCTTCTTCCTGACTATTCCAGGCCCAGGATATAGTTGATGCCTTGCACCAGGCCAATGATGACAGGTTGCCAGGCTACCAAGTATCGAAGCCAGTCCAGCAGTTGCCCGTACATGACATGAGGCCTCTCCCAGCTGTCACTGCGTCAAAGAAAAGAGGTTACGTGTTCGAGTTGCTAAGGCTGGTCTAGGGGATGGGTGAGAGGGTCTACCTACACTTTCCAGATGCTCCACAGAAATGGGCCTACAGAGAAAGGAAGCTGCTTTCTAGAAAGCCCCACCCAGCCCCTATATGTTGGAATGCAGGGCTAAACCCAGAGAATGGGGGCAGGAGGGCAGAGAGGAAGAAGTGCAGAAGATCGGACAGATGCGGGAGAGGGTGGAGGGGTGAAACTAAGCTCTCCATGACCAACATACAGACAGGGCTCCACATAACCTTCTAAGATTGGACCGCCAGTGTGCCCGAGACTGCTGTAGATTATGGGTGATGATGGCATCAGGGAGGCGGGGAGTGGGATAAGGTAACCCAAAGGTTCTTGCAATGTCCAAAATGAGAGGTTTTCTAGGTCAAGGAAGGGATTGAGTCTCGGGACAGAGGCATGAGGGGGCAGAGCAAGAGGCTGGTCATAGGGGATAACCCCAGGCAAAGGCTCTAAGGAATACCCACCCAAGGGCACTGAGCACCAGGCCCTACTGAGGCCAAGCGGCCCCTGGAGATAAGTCCCTTCCTTTCACTTTACAGCTAACTGCCGGGCAAGACGTGGAGAGGGAGCCTGGGAAACCAGCTCCGGGGAAAGCACAGGTTGAACCTCATGAGACTATGGGGAATCCCTCTGAAGGCATCAGAAAGCACAGCCGGGCCCATTCCTGAGAACTAAGGGAAGCCCCAACCTTCAGCTTGACCATGGAGTTACTAAACTGTTCCTGAACTAGACCCTGGAAGAACCAAGCAAGGAACCTTAAAGGGGAACACAGTGGCCCCGCACAGCCCAGCTAGTGTCCAGGGGACAGGGAACCCTGGCAGAGAGAGGAAGGGCAGCTGGGAGAAGTCCCTGGATCCCAGGGGAAAGGCGGGGTGGGGGGGGTGGCCAAAGAAGTGGCTGGGTACTTTCCGACAGACAGGCTGCAGGGAGGAAGCGGAGGCTGAAGGCAAAGTAGGGAGGGCTGGTCAGGTAGGGAGGGGCAGCTCAGAGGAGCACAGGTCCTGTGTTCAGGTGGATGGGGACAGGGGTCCCCGCCTTCCCTGTACCTTGCAGGTCCTGCACAGGCACAGAGCTGGTCTCCAGCCCTGCCTGTCACAGGTAAGGCACAACCCATTAGTTATATCACCTTGAACAAATTATTCAATCTTTAAACTGTTTCACTGGTAAAACGAGGATAATATTACCCAGGTCATAAAGCTCTAGAGAATCAAGTGAGCTAATACGAGTAAAGCACTTAGCACAGTGCCAGGCACATAGTAAGCAAGCAGTAAATGGTAGCTGCTATCACCACCGATTTACCCTTGAGGAATCCTGAACCAAGAGGAGAAGCTGAGCTGCTGGTCCTGCCCCACATCCCACCCACTTCCCAAGACCACAAGCTGCATGGACTGGTGGGCAGCAGCCAGGCTGGGGGCAGGAGGGAGGGCCCCAACACCCACCCGGATGCAGGCCAGTACTTTCTTACCACTGCCCACTCCCAAAAAGAACCCAAACAAAGGATACGGATTGCTGAACATCCTCTTGAGGTCTACCTTCTCTTTGCAGTAGGGACACGTCTGCTTCTTTCCCACAATGCACCAGCCGCGGATACAGAACTCGTGGAATCTGAGCACCACTGGTCAAGGGAAATGGTGGGCGGCCAGGATGGCACTCCAACCCCATGCCGGTCTTCAAGGTGCCCAGGCCCTAGCTCTGGAGGAAGGTTCAAATCCTGGCTTCACCTCTTATCAGTTGTATAATCTTGGGCAAGTCCCTTCTCTCTGACCCTGCTTCGTCATATGTGAAGTGAGGATAATGAACTCTGCCTTACAGGGCTGTTATGGGGCAAAACGGAGATAACACATGGTACAGAATGGGAGCTGAGTAAGGACGTGGTAAATGTCACAAGTGCTATTCAGGTGGATTTGATTCTGAAACTGAGGGTGCCAGTTAGAGGGTGTTCCTCCCCTGTGACTGACCCAGTCTCGGGGCAGCTAGTGCAGCTGCCGGCTCCTTTCTGATCCAGCCAGGCTACATGTAAGAGTGGCTCCCGTCTGTGAGAAGGAGCAAAGGAGGCAGCCGTTTCTACTCCTGGGGGTTGGTTTCCCTAGCAGAGGACATCACCCAAATGTCTGCTTCTTGTGACTCCCCTACCCTCAAAGGTCTGGACAGCACACCCAGAGCCTCAAAGGTCTGGACAGCACGCCCAGGGTCATGACCACACCCTTCCCTCCCTGACTGGAGTGTGCACGTGGCAAAAGAGACGTGGCCCAGGAGCTCTAGGCAGGATACACATGATTGCAAGACAGCCTATACGTGTTCTCGATGATGCCCTCTTCACTGACATCCACAAAGATCTGCTGCCCACACACGGCACACACACTGTCCGAGAGGTGTTTGGTGGGCATGCCCGACTCACTGTAGAACTGGGAGAGAAGAGCAGGAGGAAAAGACAGAAAAGACGTGAGAATCAGCCAAAGTGGGAAGGTACCACAGAGGCCTTAGGTCTTCTGTAGAGGAGGCGACATGATAGGGGGAGTCCCCAGAGCTAGAGAATATCTCATACACCAGATCGCCCTCATCTCTGCTGGGCAGATGGGTGAAAGGAAGTCAGATCTGATAGGACCTGAAGACTGGGAGGGTCGGCATCAGGGACAAGGAGAATGGGAAAAAGAAGGGCTCAGGGCTGGTGATTGGGAACTACGTCAGTGAAGCCACTGTGCAGCCAGATTATGGTTCCATCAGAGATGGACAACATCTCTTCTCCAAGATTCAAAACAGTGAAACATCTGGTGCAATGCTGGTTTGGTGACAAGGGCATTCTCAGACACTTGTGGCAGAAGCAAAAGAGGTTCAACCCTTTTGGACAGCATTTGGCATGATGTCTCAAACTGTCACACCATTTAACCTATTAATTTCACCTTAAGGAGTTTAAAGGAGTAAAAATATCAAAAGAGCTTCAAGCATACAGATACTCATTTAAGTGTTATTTATAATTAAAGAAGCAAAGAGTTTGGCAATCCCTCATAAAGTTAAATGTGGAATTACCATATGACACAGCAATTCCATTCTTAGGTACACACTCCTAAAGAATAAAAACAGAGACTAACCACACACTTGTATACCAATGCTCATAGCAGCATTATTCACAAATAGCCAAAAGGTGTAAACAACCCAAGTGTCCGGAAACAGAAGCATGGATAAACAAAATGGGGTCTATCCCTCCAATGAAATGTTATTCAGTCATAAGAATAATGAAGTTCTGATACATGTTACAACATGCAGGCACCTTGAAAATATTACACTAAGTAAAATAAGTCAGACACAAAAGGATAAACATTGTATATTATTCCATTTATATAAAATATCTACAATAGGCAAATTCATAGACAGAAAACAGATTAGAGGTAACCAGCGGTGGGAGGAGGAAATGGGGAGTTACTGCTTAATGGGCACAGTCGCTGTTTGGAGTGATGAAAAATTCTGGAAGTAGACAGTACACTTAAGGATGGCTAAAATGGTGAATTTTACATTACATATATTTTATTTAAAAAATAGTAAAAAAAAAAAAAAAAACGAGAAGAATTGGAAATAACCATAAATGACCAACAATAGAAGAATGCCTCAATAAGTTATACTCAAGGGCCTAGAGAGGTGGTGGGTTAACTGAAGCTTGAGATATAACACTGAGTGTCAAAAGCAGGGTACAAAATTGGAGGCACAGTATTATTGGTACATATATATGTAAAGACAATCCAAATCTATCAAAAGATCAGAAGGAAATGTATGAGAATATTCACACCAGTGATGTCTTGGTAGTAGGATTATAGGTGATTTTTTTTCTTTTGCCTATTTTTCTGTACTCAAATTTTCCTTAATGAACATATATTACAAGCAAACCTCAGAGATATTGAGGGCTCGGTTCCAGAACACCACAATAAAGCAAGTCACGTAGATTTTTTGGTTTCCCGGTGTATTTAAACATTATGTTTATACTTACTGTAGCCTATTAAGTGTGCAACAGCATTATGTCTAAAAAACCAATTACAATAATAACATCAAAGATCACAGGTCACCATAACAAATCTAATAATAATGAAAAAGTTCGAAATATTGTAATCACCAAAATGTGACACAAAGACACAAAGTGAGCAACTGCTGTTGGAAAATGGTGCTGATAGACTTGCTTGATGCAGGGCTGTCACAAACCCTCAATTTGTAAACAAAACAAAACAAACACAATTATCTGCAAAGCGCAATAAAGGAAAGCACAATAAAACGAGGTATGCTCATACTTTAAAAGATTATGTATTACCATGGTTAATCACAATGGATAACCAATTCCATGCTCCAAAAAGAAATTCCAAATTTTGCATACTTTCCTTGTGGTTTATTGTCAAATAGCTACAGAGCATTTCCCCTTCACCCCAAGGAGAAAAGACTTGAATTTTATTTGTTGATATAGTCTAAGACCTACTGGTTTTTTTTCTTTGCACTGTCCTAAAAATTATGGTAAAACACACGTAACACAGAATTTACCATCTTAACTATTTTAAAATATACAGTTCGCTAATGTTAATAAGTATATTCACATTGCTGTGCAGCTAATCTCCAGAACTTCACATCTTGCAAAACTGTAAAATGAATTTTTAGACAGGATTCTGCATTTATTATTACAATTTTATCTTTACCTATAAGGGAAATAGATTATACTTAGCCTTTTTGTATTTTCTTGAGTTTGCTCTGTTTTTTATTTCCAAGCAACTATCTTCTGAAAAAGCCACAGCCCTGAAGCTGGGTGAGGGATAGCAGTGAAGGAGGGGTGGGCATACAGGTGCTGGGATAGGGAGTAAGGAGGATGGTGACAGCCAGATCAGACACAGCTACACCTGCCAGAACCTCTGCTCAACATGGAGGCATCTCTGACTCCAAGCTGCCCTTATAAGAAATGGGCTCTCTTGACTCCCAAGAGTCCTCAAGCGTAGAAGGTAGAGCCACACCACCCCAAGAATCCATGAATAGAGAGCTTCCTGCCTTCACCCCTACCTCACCGTCTTATAAAACTGTCTGAAGTGGCTCAAGGTGAACTCGTTACTATCACAGAACACCAGAGCAGCCCCGTCCCTGGGGAAACCAAAGCCCAGAAAGGAAAGAAACTAGCTGTGATGAGAACGCAGACCCTCTGACTCCTAACCCAAGTTCTACCCAAGACGTCCATTAACATCTGCTGAATGCTGCAGAAAGATCAGCTACTTAGCTCACTGAGGGCCAGTAATTCAAAAGGTTCTGATATGTTTATCGAGAGTGCAAAAGGATAAGCAAGAGTTAGGGCAGGGCCAAACCTGTGGAAGCCCACTAACTGCAACTCTCCAAAGCTGGAATCTGAATGTTAGTGTTGAGGGGAAAACACTTCTCCAGCGCTCAAGAGGCTTATGGCTCTGAAATATGTCTGGCTTAGAATTTCTAGGCACATCAACTGAACACAGAGAAAATAGGCCAAGAAGTCTGGGTCCAGCTCTGGCACTGAGTCCCTGCACAATCATGCAGCACAGGAACATGGCCACTCACTCTGGCCCACAGCGTTGGCAGTGAAATAAGTGGGAACGCCTCAACTCAGGAGATGGGTGAGAGCTCTGAGGAAGAGCTTTACCTCAAATCATCCCTGAGTTCTGCCCCAAGACACTGAGGCAAGGGATACAGGATGCAAGAGAACCTGGATGAGATAATGAGAGTAGGAGGGATGCCCAGGAAAATGTCTATTAGGCCCCTAGCTTCTGGAGTTCTCCCCGCAAGCTAATGTGGCAACAGGCCGGCAGGGTCAAATCCCACAAATTTTCAACAAAGTTATCAGGTAAGCCTGTCAAGTCAGGAAGGGCCCAGCAACCCTGCGGTTTGCAGAACCCACAGAGACTGTATCAGGAGGCACTGAGGCCGAGTAGGGTAAAGTACAGGGAGGCAGATTTCAGTTTAACCTCAAGAGCCTGATGCCTCAGTGTGGAAAGGGCTCAAGGGGCCACATAATTTGTCAGGATTAGACACACCACATTTCCATCCTCTGTCACTTACTATCTTGATGACCTTGAGCAAGCCACCCAAATTCTTCTTTCCTTCCATCAGAATATATTGGGCACCTACTAAGTACCAGCCACTGGACTGGGTCCTTGGGCTAGAATGCTGGAAAAACACAGACCTGGCCTCTGTCCTCATGAAACCTACAGCTAGGGGAGACTGACATTAAATAAATAAGTATTGGGCTTCCCTGGTGGCGCAGTGGTTGAGAGTCCGCCTGCCGATGCATGGGACGCGGGTTCATGCCCCGATCCGGGAGGATCCCACATGCCGCGGAGCGGCTGGGCCCGTGAGCCATGGCCACTCAGCGCACCCGGGGCCTGTGCTCCGCAACGGGAGAGGCCACAGCAGTGAGAGGCCCGCGTACTGCAAAAAAAAAAAAACTAAAAAAAAAAAAAACTAAAAATAGAGTTGCCACATGATCCAGCAATCCCACTCCTGGGCATATATCCAGACAAAACTATAATTCGAAAAGATACATGCACCCTTTATGTCCACAGCAGCACTATTTACAACAGCCAAGACATGGAAACAACCTAAATGTCCATCAACCAATGAATGGACAAAGAAGATGTGGTACATATATATACAGTTGAATATTACTCGGCCATCGAAAAGAATGAAATAATGCCACTTGCAGCAACATGGATGGATCCAGAGATTATCATACTAAGCGAAGTAAGTCAGAAAGAGAAAGACAAACACCATGTGGTATCACTTATATGTGGAATCTAAAATACAATACAAATCAATGTATCTATGAAACAAAAACAGACTCACAGGTATAGAGAGCAAACTTGTGGTTGCCAAGGGGTAGGGGGGATAGGGGAAGGAAGGAATGGGAGTTTGGGATTAGCAGAGGCAAAATATTATATAAAGGATGGATAAACAACAAGGATAAACAACAAGGTCCTACGTATAGCACGGGGAACTATATTCAATTTCCTGTGACAAACCATAGTGGAAAAGAATATGAAAAAACTGAGTCATTTTGCTGTACAGAAGAAATTAACACAACATTGTAAGTCAACTATACGTCAAAAAAAATTTTTTTAATTTATATAAAATGAGGACTAATTACTTAAAAGGCTAAAATAAGAATTATTTAAAAGGCATTAAAAGGGCTATCAAAGAACACTGCAATGAAGGGGTTTAACTAAACCTAGGTCATCAAGGGAGTGGCATTTTAGGCTGAGGTAAAGGATAGGTGGGAGTTAGTAAGATGAAGAGAGGCAGAAGTGACAAGAGGAGGCCCTGGAGCAGGAAGGACCTGGTGCGCTTGAGAAACTGAAAGGAACCTAACGCCCGTATGGCTGCATGGAGGATCTTGGACTTGCAATGAGAAATCATCTAAAGGCTTTATTTAAGTACGGAGTAATATGATCAGACTCATATTTTAAAAGAGCACTCTGGGGCTTCCCTGGTGGCACAGTGGTTGGGGGTCCGCCTGCTGATGCAGGGGACATGGGTTCGTGCCCCGGTCTGGGAAGATCCCACATGCCGCAGAGCGGCTGGGCCCGTGAGCCATGGCCGCTGAGCCTGTGCGTCCGGAGCCTGTGCTCCGCAATGGGAGAGGCCACAACAGTGAGAAGCCCGCGTACCAGAAAAAAAAAAAAAAAAAAAAAAAAAAGAGCACTCTGTCTTCTGTGTGAAAAATGGATTGGAGATGAGGCCAAAATGGATTCAGAGAGACCAGCTAAGAGACAGTTACAATTCTTTAAATGCTGTATGGGGGCCTGTGCTAAGGTGATGTCTTGGGCTAATTTGATGGCAGTAAAAATTGAGAGAAGTGGACTGTTGATACCAGAGGCAGCTGAATAGTAAAGGCCTGGAGTTCAGAAGAGAGTTTTGGATTAGAGATCTGGAAGCCGTGGAAGAAGAAAAGGGAAATACCTAGGCGAAGAGCAAAGAAGATGGTTTAGCCTTGAGCTCGGAGGAACAATAACATTTAAGGGGATGGAAAGTTAGCAGAGGAGACAGAAAATACCAGAGAGACAGAAAGAAAACCAGGACAGTGTAATGTCACAAAATCCAAGGGGGGGAAAACCTTTTTAAGAAGGAAGCAGTGCTGAGTCAACTGTGCTGATGACTGCTGAGATCAGAATCAATCCACCAGAATGAGTGACACAGAGTCACCGGTGACCTGAGTAAGAGTCACTTCAGAAGAAGGGCATGAGCAGAGGCCAGTTAGAATGGGCCAAGGATAAGTGAAAGGTGATAAAAAAGGAAACAGGAAGTTCCTGCAAGTTTAACTGTGAGTGACAGGAAATGGCTCAGTAGCTAGAAGTGACAGTGGGTCAAAAAGAGGACATTTTTGAAAAAGAACACTTAGAACGTTAATGGAAAGAGCCCAGTAGAGGGAAAAGGTGAAGTCATGGGAGAGAAAGGAAGTCAACAGCATATCGGGTCCCTGAGCAGGCAGGAGGTGTGGAATCCAGAGCACAGGTAGGGCTGGCCTCTGATGGGAGAAAGGACACTTATTCCACTGTTACAGGAGGGAAGGAGAAGATGGATGCAAACAGGAGCAGATCTGTAGATACGGTGTCAGGAATTGTGGGGATTCCTGTTTGGTTTCTAGTTGCTCAGGTAAACAGGAGGCGAGGTCATCTGCAGAGAATGAAGGGACAGAAGGAAGGGATGTGAGAGGTTTGAGAGTAGAGAAGGTTTGAAACAGGTTACTCAAAGTGGGAGAGTAAGCTCTTCAGATGAAGAGTCAGATTTCTCCTTTGTAGGACAGGAACACTACCCCCGGCCTCACACGGTACTAGGAAGACACACTGAGAAAACACACAAGACCCCAGCACAGGAGCTCGCATGTAGTAGGTGCTCAGGATGTATAAGTTATAATCCACACCATTGACCATCACAGGAAATGTGTGCCATGAAAGCCTAGTGGGCTCTTCTGGGCCACCCCCTCGACTAGTAAGGAGACTACTGCCCAAGGAGGAAAGCCTCACTCGAGGCCAGAGAGGGCTGGTGGCAGGGCTGACCTGGCTCCCAGTCAGTTCAAGTAGATGATTTCAGAAATACCTGTTGAAAAACTGAATAAAATACCCATTTCCAGAATTATAGTGGAGGAGATTCCATATCACAGAGTGTCTAAGATGGCTTCAGACAATAGATGGCGTTAAGAGAGAACTGGCAATTACTCATGGTTGATGATCTGTCTTATGTCTTGCTTTGTGTGTTGAGTATGATGAAGATACAAAGACAAATTCTATAAGGACCCTGTGCTCCAGGTGATTACAGACATAAAATACATGGTCGTACAGCACAGCAGGACTGTATAGTAGGTACTTAATAAATGGCAGCTATCATCATCGCTGTCATCATCATCATCATCATCATCATGTGAGTGTTTGCCATGGGCCAGGCTACTCTGCAAAGTGCTTGACATTAACCCATTTGTTCCTTACCACAATTCTATAAGGCTGACAATATTATTACAGCTAAGAAAACAAGATCAGAGAGGTAAAGCAACTTGCTCAAGCGTATACAGATAATTAAAAGTGGAGGAGAATTTGAAATCAGATCTGTCTGATTCTAACCTCCTGGCTCTTTCTACTACTTCAAGTCAGATGAATGAGCAGATAGTCCTGTCCTCACATTATCTGGGGCTGCTGAGGATCCAGGAAGCAGTAAATCTGGGGCACAGCAATTTGCTCAGGAGATAGAAAATGTGAGGCAGGACACCTGGCCCAATGCAGCACAAACAATGTGTTACTACCCTGCCTGCCCAATCACTCTCGCAGAGGAGGAAGCCCCAGAAATAAGCTTATTTCACAATCCCCCACTCCCCCACTCCCCCACCTCCACCCCACCCCAACATGATTTTTGGGTGTGAATGGAAACTAGACTGTCTGGCTGTCACAAGCTTATGACCTCACAGTAACCAGCTGGAGAACACAGACACCATCCATGATTCCCTTGAATCGACCTGACTCAAAACAGTTACAAATTTCTCCAAGTGAGGCAAAACAAAGAGCTATTCTACTCTAAAAAGAGTAGTGCAGAATGGTGTAAAAGGAATTGAGAATGCTTGTTAATACAATTATAAAACATCATGGTCTTATTTTTAGGAATTGTGAAATTAATTAATTACAGATCTTTTTAGGTCAAACTACTCCCAGAGGTAGACCAAGAGATGAATCAGACCTAGTTCCTGACCTGGTAACAGCTCCAAAATCAACTTTGACTCTCTGGGATAGAAGCTGTGATCACAGAACATACAAAAGACTACGAAAAATAACCAGGACTGAAAATGTGGTATATACACACAATGGAATATTACTTAGCCTTAAAAAGGAAGGAAATTCTGACACATGACACATAGGTAAACCCTGAAGACATTATGCTAAGCGAAATAAGCCAGTCACAAAAGACAAATACTGTATATGAGTCCACTTATATGAGGCACCTAGGGTGGTCAAATTCATAAAGACAAAGTAGAATGATTGTTGCCAGGCTAGGGAGAGTGGGGATTGGGGAATTATTGTTTAATGGGTATGAAGCTTCAGTTTTGCAAAATGAAGAGTTCTATGGATGGATCATGGTGACAGTTGAAGAACAATGTAAATGTATTAATGCTACTGAACTGTACACTTTAAAATGGTTAAGATGGTATGTTATGTGTATTTTACCACAATTAAAAAAAAAAACAACTAGGGCTGCTACTGAAAGTGGGCAGTGGTGCTAGTAAGGGCTACACTCAGTCACACTCTGTACATTGTAGATGGTTGATAAATAACTGTTGCTTGAATAAATAATGAGTTGGCCAATGAATGCGTGGAAAGCTGGAGTCTCCTGGCTTCCTCAAACTGCCCTCCCCAAAGCACTGATCAGATTTTGGCTTCAAGGCCAGCAATATTCTTTAAATTCAGGTTGTTGTGGCTCAGGGGCCCAGGTGTTCCTGAGCAGACCAAGGCCCACTTGACCAAAGACATGGGCAGAAATAACAGAGTCTTGGATTTCTCAGGGTTGGAAAGCACTCCAAGGTGGTGCAATCTATCCCTTTATCCCATGTTGGAGTCTCTTCTCCCATATTCCTGCCTGGTCTAATCTCTTGGCATCCTGAGCCCTAGCAGAAGGCCTGTCACTAAGTCTCAGCAATATTTGCTAAGAGTATTGGAAAACAACAAATGCGTTAACTCCTGGTGACTCACCCAGTACTATCACAAGCTATCCTAGTCTTCCTATGAACCCCCAAGAAAGGAACCTGGGGAAACAGCAAACTGCTTGTCTATAGTCAGGATCAGCAAGGTCACATTCTGTTGGATAGTTTTCAGAATGACTCCTCTGAAAGAGACATTTGGATAGAGTGGCTCCTCTGAAAAGGAAAGCCATTCTCAATGTCAATTACCTAGGGAAGAGGTAGATCCTCATGTAAGATACCCTGTGGTATAGGGGAAGGGCAGCATCATTTTTGTCAGGAACACAGGCTTTAGGTCTAGGCATCTGGAGGACTGTATTGTCCAGATGTGGATTCTAAGTGGTGGGTGTTAAGATGACACCCAGTATACAGAGGTAGGCTGAGAGTTAGATGAGGCTGGGTCTGAAAACCCTGGAAAGCAGGCAGCCTGATAACTCAGATCAACCTCATTCAAATACTCACAGTTTATTTTCCTGTTATTCATCCTCAACCTTTAATAAAGTCCGACGTGACTGTTTGATTCTGTGCTAAGAGGTACAGGGAGGTATGTGGGTTTATCCTTGGGACAGACTGTTATTGTGGAGTGGTGGGGGTATCTAGTGAGATCCCATAAAAGGAAGGAGAGTATGAGGGGTCAGGAGCTAGTGTTTGAGGCACTCTCCACCCTAACGAGAAATTCTCCCACCAGGTCTCTTGGTGAAGCTGGAATTTATCATTATTAGGGAATTATCTTATGAGGGATTATCACTTATAATCACTGCAGCACCCAATAATTCTTCCCAAGAGCACAGAAAGTGGCCCAGCTCAAACTGCATCTTAGGGAGGCCAATTTAATAATTCCATCTCCCAGAGCAGAAGCTAACTTGTGGATCAATTCTGAGCTCAGAAAAGGGATTCTGTAGATTGGTTATTAGGGACCCCCACCTGAGGGAATAAAGGCTATGCTTAAACTGGCAGCTGATAATAATCTTGAGATAAAGTTGGTAACAACCTGGGAAAATCAGAGAATTGGTCCTGTAAAAACAGAATGAGAAGAAAAAGAAATCACTAGAGGGATTCTCTGAAAAGCTGGCTGTGCCACAGAAGCAGTCTCAGTGAACAGCTGTTGTTGAAAGTGAAGTTAGTAATTAGACAATCTCTGCTGTTGAAAGCAAAGTTACTAATTAGACAATCTAGGGTCTGGAAATCTCTTCGGGGAGTGAACTGGTTAAAGGAAGAGCTGAAGTCTACACAAATAGATGAGACAGTGAAATGTTGCTAAAACATAAGACAGCTGTTCAGAAAAGAATCTAACAGGCTGTCTATAAAGTGACCCAATACACTGTTTTCAATTTGATCCATTACAGGAAAAATAAAAATAGTCCCAGGATACTGAGAAACAAAGTCCTAGACCTAAAACTGTACTTGATTAATGTTACCCAAGAATAATAGCTGAGTCTCCTGCTTAACGTGAATTGCCCTAAGCCTACCAGCCCGTGGCATGAATGAGATCACAGTAGCAGTGACATACAAATTTGCACAGCCAATAGGCCCCCACCTGCAAAATTGCCTCAGACTCAGCAAGAGTTCCTGAGGTGCCTCATATGAAGTCAGTGCCAAGCTTTCATGTACTTCTCAACTGGTCTCCACTGATATCTGCTGCCTAAAAGCTAGGACTGGTATCTGGATGCTCCAAGAGAACCTGCTTCCCTGACATTCTCCTAGGGTTTCTCTCCAACCTGCCAAACCTCTTGCTACCTCAGAAGTAGCAAGAACTTCTGAATGCCTTTCAGTCCCCACTCATCAGACAGAACCACACTTATTTCAGCACAGAACTGGAGAAATGTCTATTAAACTTGGAAATATTCCTTCTTATGGCTGGGTCTAATAGGATGATACTCAGATGGGAAGCACTTCTGTGTTGTTCACACAATTACAAAAAAGAATGTATTACTTTTACAAACAGCAAAACAACAGACATTTTGAAAAAAAAGATATAAGGATATTGAGTTGGGTTTCTTACACTGGCTGTTACTTTACCTATATTTTAAGCTTGAAGAATCTCTGCATGGTCTCCACTTGGTCCTCTTGCAGCATTTCCTATCTCAGTGAAGGATCCAAGGAGTTGCTTGAGTTAGAAATGTCAGCTTTGATACCTACCTTTCTTTCCTTCATGTTTTTTCCTTCAGTCTCCAGAACCAATCTATATCCAAGTCCTGTCAACCTTACCTCCAGAATATCTCTCCAATAGTCCGTTTCTCTCACTTTTCACCATCTCTACCCTAATCCAAGCTACCTTCATCTTGCCCAGACTACTGCAATTGTCTCTTAAAGACTAAGTGGGTCACTCTGGTCTGTGGACCCCTCTCCAATCTGTTCTCTACCCAAGCAGCCAGAATGATCCTTTCAAAGTGCAAATCTGATGATGTCATTTTCTATCTTAGCCCCCTAGTATTTTTAGTATAAAAATCACAATCTTTCATTTGGCCTCTACGGCTTTTTCTAGCCTAGCCTTTGATTATTCCTCCATACACTTCCATTATAATTCAGCCCTACAACCACATGAGCCTAGTTCCTTAAAATGCTCACCCTTTCTCCCACTACAGGCCTCTTACACATGCTATTTCCTCTACCTGGTATACATTTCACTTTTCACTTCATCTGGTTAACTCTACTCATTGTTCAGGTCAGCTCAATAGTTACATCTTCAGGGAAGCCATCTTTGAGCCCCAAGACTAGGTCAAATGACATGACTATATTTGTTCATAGTATCATGAACCTCCCCTTCATAATATTTATTAAAGTTATAATTTTAATAATATATCATAAAGTATCATATATAATTTGTGTTTTTATTACTTTAATACCCATCTCTGTCACTAGACAGAGGCACTAAATAAGTATCTGTTGAGTGACTGTTAACTTCCTGTGGGGTAAAGTGATTCTTATAATAGCTTAGAGTTAAAAATTCCAGGGTACATCTGAGATCGGTTTTCCAAATTTTAAGGAAGGAACCTCCATACATACCACTCACATCCTGAAGGATTTTGTATGGCTTATCTCTTCCATCAAACAAGTGACGCTATCCTGAACTCTTTGGAGGTGGCAGGAGGCAGTATTAAAGAGTCCAAGTGAACTCACCCCTATGGTAGATGCCATGTAGTCTGCACACATTTCTGCAAAGTCCCGCTCAAGAACACCATAGTAGAGGCCATAGAAGAGGAGAGAAATGCCAAAGTCCATGGCATCTTCTGGTTTGATCCTGTAAGGGAAGCAGCATGGCCTGTAAGGCCTGCCCTGAGATGCAACTGCTTTGGATTACTACTCTGGGACACAAATGGCAGCGTCTAAAGCTGGAAGCTTTAATAGCTGGAGCAAGTGTTGGCAAACTAAAACCAAATCCAGCCTGTTGCCTGTCTGTATATGACCTGTGGGCACCACCTGAACAGCCTAGGACTGGGAGCTGTGAAGACCAAGCCAGGGTATCCCTTTCTGCTCACTTCCCCATTCTGTTTCCAGTGCCTGCCTCCTCTGACTGATGACCATGCTTGCAGCTCCCTAGTTGGCACCTATATGTTGGGGACTCCACTACTGGCAACTGCTACACACTAAGCAGTGGAATTTTCAGTCCGGAAGTTAGCAACTCACTATTGAATTGCCTCACCTCCAGCCAGTTGCCCAAGTTGAAATAGCTGAGCCCTCCAAAAGGAGGGAAGGGCACAGCAGGATCTGGGTGTCACTGGAGCAGAGAGTGAAAATGATCCCAGGGGTCACCCACCTCCATCAGGCCCCTCCTTCTAAGAATGTTTCATATGATAGCAAGTGGGCACAAAGTATGTCCACCATCTGAGACAGGCCACCCAGGCAAACAGGGTGGAGCAAGGGAGGAGTTTTCTCTCGTTATATAAGTACCTATATACCATCCTAGAGTTTGCCTTTTGTCCCACAAAGCCTAAAATATTTATTATTTGGCCCTTTATAAAGAAGTTTGCCAACCACATCTTTAGAAAACAAAGATAAAGTTAGTAAATATACACATACCAGTTACCATAAAATTTTAACTTGCATCTATACATATTCTGTATCATGTCATCAAAGTTAAATTTTGGTCCAAGTCTCCTTACTAAGGACAATAGGCCTATAATATTAGGAAGTTTGTTTTAGTAATTCCAGGGACCAACAGTTTGCAAACTTGAGTCTTTAAATGTTTATTATAGAAAACTACCTTTGTTAAAACATTTGTACCAAGAACTGTACGTGTTCACTTAAAGTTGTAAATTACATTTAGCTTAGAAAGTTGAATTTGCCCACCAATCTTACAACATTTAACGTACTAACTAGACGTCATGATCTTACACCAATTAACCTGATTAGTAGCATAAAAATGGTCAAGATTCTCAATTATGTTTTCCTCCTTATACAGTTTATCAAAGTAAAAAAGAAACTGTAATTCTAGAATAAATACCTTTAAAACATAATAGAGAATCTTGGTTTTTACTTTTTTTAACCATCCAGGTTAGGAAGATATCTGGAAGTACCTTGGTTTTCTCTGATGAGATGTGTTGACTCTACACTGATAAATTCCTGTAAATATTTGTGGAGCCTGTTTATTCTTTCAGCCTGTACTACCCCTGGAAGAAAGAATTCCATGGGTGTCCTCTCATTATATAAAGTAGGACTTATTCCTTTCAGTTTCAGAGATTCCTGCCTACAGTATACCTGGTTTGGGGAAGAGGCCAGTGGTCATGAATTGAAATTTGAATCCTAAATCTCTAGCTTCAATGCATTGTCCCAATCCACAGCCTACAGCTGTAGAAACCACATTCCTACCCTTTTCTGCCCTGCTTACTCACTGTACCCTCCAGTCCCAGAGTCCAGGATTACTTGGCTTCTGCCTTAACTGGGGGTAGAGGAAACCTGTATGCTGATACAGACCTTTTGGAAAGCTTATGACAATATGAAGCAACAGCCAGAATTCCACTCCTGGTCATGTACCCTTAGGAAGCAACTCTGCAATGTTACCTGTGACAGCGCTGCACTGAAAAAACAACCTACGTGACCAACAATGGAGCAGGACTTAAAAGTCCACAGGTTAACTCTGTTTCCTGAGAAATCTCTTAAAGGTGGAATGTCAGCTGTGTCACAAAGTAGCAATGCTTATATATTAAACCTGACCTGCGATTAGAACACTGCATCTGGACCGGGAGAGTTTTAAACCTGATGTGTTCCTTGGAGAAGTAGGTCTTCTGGGCCTGGCTGGCTGCCACACTCATCTGTGTGGTCTCACTCTCTCATATCTCAGCCCTGGGACTATTGTGAGGACTCCTGCAGACGCTGCCCTGCTATTTACTGTCTTGTATCTTTCTAGGTGGATCTGTTGCCAGGTGTGGCCAGCTGTGTCCCATGAGTTCAACTGTCTAGTCCAGGGTCGGCAAACTTTTTCTGTAAAGGTCCAGATTGTAAGTATTTTAGGTTTTGTGGCCCATATAGTCTCTGCCACAATTATCCAACTCTGCTGTTTTACTGCAAAAACAGCCATAGACAATGTGTAAACAAATGAATATGAGTGTTCCAGTAAAATATTTTTATTTTATAAAAACAGAAGGTAGGCCAACTTGGCCCACAGGATGTAGTTTGCCAACTCCTACTCTCCTTGAACGTAAGACCACTCAGGTAGAGTGGATGTTACAGTAAACAATACACACATGGAAAAGGAAAATGGTTCTGTTGGGGTGATGGAGTTATGAGTAACTGGCTATAATCATTATTATGCTTACTTTTGTTATTATACTTTCCCACTAAAATATAAATTCTTGGGAAGTACAACCAATGATTTGAGACTCTAACTCTGTATTATTCAGACATTCCTTTCTCTTTGCCAGCACAAATCATGGAAGGCCCACCCATCCTCCCATCCTCTAAAGCCAAGTCTCCTATCCTAGGTGCCATGTTCCCCTTGTTCATACTCAGGACCTGTCCCAGGAACAAAGGTACATCTCACCAGTCCCTCCTCCCCAGACACTAGCAAAAACAAAAGCAAAGGGTACTCACTTGAATAACAAGTTAAGACCAAAGAGGGTAAACATGACAGCCATGTAGCCAATGATGCCAGTGGCATAGCTGATTTTATAGATCAGCAGGAACCACTTATAAACCAACCTGGAGAAAGGAGAAAAAATTAGTAAAGCTGACACAGAAAGACTGGCCTAAGAGCCTCTGGACCACCAGAATCCCTTACTCTCACATCAATGGGGACATCAGGCTCTTTGCTTAGGACTTTTATTGAGCAAGGCTGGTCACTCCCTCAATTGCAGAAACACCTCCACATACCAGGGAGCTAGTGCTTTGTATTTTCCTGGTCTCAGACCAAGGGAAGAAAAGAGAAGTTTAACCTCAAACAAAGAAAGTACACAGCTGACCTCAGATAAGTATGTCATCTCAAATTCAGGTTAGTTGGATGAGGAAGTGAAAATTAGTAAATACAGCTGTGCTCAGAAGGAAACAGGCATTCTTATCAGGAAAGAGGATTCAAGGGAAGATGAATAAAAGGTAGAATTAGCTACAGGCTTTTGTAACTGGGCATGGTTAATGTAAATACTGCTTCACTCCTACCCACAGGCTAATAACAAAATGAAATATATCTAATGAGTTTGCTTCTGAATTTATTTTTTTTCCTGAAGGAGAGGGGATAAGGAAGGAGGCACTCAACGAATACCCTTGAATTGGATGTGTGTGCGTGATGGGGGCGGGGTGCAGTAGAATGGGACTGTGCGATTCTCCTGAAGGAGGAGCCATGCTCCCTAGGATCCAATGAAAAGCAGTGTGGAATCTGGTTGATTGACTGCAACTAGGATCAGAGAGGAAAGATGGTTCCCAGAATGTACCAGAGCCTTTTAAATGTTATGGAGGTAGGTCCCTGATAACAGGAGCCACTGTTCTACCTGTGAGGAGAGCTAAGGAGTAATTTAGCAATCTGCCTGGCTCCTGAGAGCTGAGTAGGTTACTGCCAACCCTGCTGGGCCTCAGGGAGAATGCTCAAGGTCCCTGCCTGGGCCTCCCTGCTGTGGCTAAACAAGGGGCGATGGCTTCTCAGGCTGGCGGAGGGACCCGAACACCTTGCAGTGTCTGCCCTCAAAGACCACAGAGAGCTCCATTATCCAGGGTTTGTACTGATCAGATGGGACTGAGACACAGTGGAAAGGATGTGGCATTTTAGGTGGAACCTGGATTAAGTGAGGTTTAGTAGCTGGGTAACCCCAGATAAGTCATATCAACCTGAGACAAGTTTACTTATTTCTAAAACAGGAACCCCTGCCACCTTTCTCACTGGATTGTACATAGTGTATATAATTTCCTGGTGTAAATAATACATACCCAATAAATGCTGCATGAATAAATGTGGGTGTTTATGAAAGTACTTTGAAATTGTAAAGCACTATCGAATGCTAGTTGTTACTGTTATCAAAAACCTCCCATGTTATAGACACATTTTCAGTCATTTTAGCTAGATGTTGAAAATGTTACTCGATGACTCTTAACATGCTTTATTATACTTTTTCTTCATATTACCCTATATGAGGTAGCAATTATTATCAGAGGTAGCAATTATTATCACATTTTTAGGGATAAAGAATTCAAGGCTGAGAAACGTGCAGTCATAGGGGTCATATAATTAACAACTGGCAGGGCTAGGGTTTCCAATCCATATCCATCTGGCTCCAGAGTCTGTAATATTCTATACTGGCTTTTAATGTAAACTACCACAGCCAGAGAGGGGCTTCTAGATCACTGACCTCACCTTGCAGATAAATTTTACTTTGTAGAATGAAACTCAGAAAGCCAAAGAAAGGCTTGTAGTAAAGTGGAACATAAGAGGCATGGGAAAAAGAGCAAGTTGCAACTTGGAAAACTTTGGATCAGATAGTCACAACTCTTGAGGCTAGCTGGTTCTTCTCTTAGGCTCTCCTGAACCTGTACACATGTGTCTCACAGTACTTACCAACTGCACTAAAACAGCTGCTTTCTTGTCCATTTCCTCCATTAAACCAAGTACTCCTTGAGGACAGGGACCATGTCTTTTCCAGCTCTGTATCCCCAGTGCTCAGCACAGGGCCTGACACATAGCAGGTGCTTGTTGAATGAATGAATGAATAAATGAGAAAATCTCTTTTTTTTTCTGTCAAGTATAGATATTAAATGACCTCACAAGCTGGTTGGGAGGATCAAATGAGAAATGCATTTGGAAATACAAAGAATTATACAGGGGACTTCCCTGGTGGCGCAGTGGTTAAGCATCTGCCTGCCAATGCAGGGGACATGCGTTTCAGCCCTGGTCCGGGAAGATCCCACATGCCGCTGAGCAACTAAGCCCGCCCGCCACAACTACTGAGTGTGCGCTCTAGAGCCCATGCACCACAACTACTGAAGCCTGCGTGCCTAGAGCCCATGCTCCGCAACAAGAGAAGCCACCGCAATGAGAAGCCCGTGCACCGCAACAAAGAGTAGCCCCCACTCGCCGCAACTAGAGAAAGCCCGCGCGTGGCAGCTAAGACACAATGTAGCCAAAAATAAATAAATTAATAAATAAATAAATTAATTAAAAAAAAAAAAGATGTATACAGGCAGGGGCTGCTTTGTGACCAAAGAAGGAAGTATTGTTTGCTGGAAAATTGTAAATTTGCTGAGATTCATTCATTCAACAAAAATTCAGACAATAGGCTACTATGTGCCAGACCCCGTGGTAGGGCCTGGATATACAGTGACAAACAAAATGGATGTGGTTCCTGATCTCATAGTTAGTTTAGTGGGGGAGACAGACACTCAAAATAATATTTAGTTATAAACTACAATAAGTTTTATGAAGGAAAACTACAGGGCACTAGGAGAGAATGTGACAGAAAATCTAATTTAGAGATCAGAGAAGAGGTTACAGAAGAAAATGACAGTTATAATGAAACCACAATGACCAGGATTTGCTTACTTATTTTGTTAGCTTTTAATATAAACAGACCTTGATGTAAACTGTAAGGTAAGCTATAGGGAAAGACTTGGAGGTTTTTATTCTGTGAATGGGGCAAGAGGTCTCCCAATCAGCTCGTTTTGGTGGGGCTTTGTGCCAAGTAATCTTGGCAGACAAAAACTGCAATTTTTTCAGTCTAACCCACTTGTCTCCCGTGCATCCCAACCCGTTAGTTCAGGAAGCCTAGCTCCTTCCCACTACCCACTCCTAAATTCTCACCTTGGGGTTGTCTGTACTAGTGGTTTTCGGGTGGCTCGGAAGGTGACAAAGGCTGTGACGGCAGAGAACAAGATCCAGATCACTAGGAACCTCCACCAGTGCAGCTTCACTGTGAAATAGAGGGGAACAACCCACATCTGAAAGAGGGTCACCATCTGAAACACAAACACAAGCACTTCAGCTCTAGCCAGCTCCCTCTGCAGCTCTATCTGCAAATCCAGAGCGCATCTTGTGTTCCATTTTAGCCTGATCCTCTCCTACATTTCCAATTTTGGATAAAGGCACATCCTAGTGACCCAAGTTAGAAATCTGGGACCGTGCTTGACAGCAACCTTTTACCCCCCCACCCAACTGTTTACTGTACATATTCTTTCCTTTACATGTGAGCCCTTGCTACCCCTTACCTGGCTGACTATGACCTCTTTGTTAAGTCTCCTTGCATTCAGTGTCTCCCCCTCCAATCTATCCTTCCCAGGAGCACACAGTCTTGAAGTATGTCATCCCCCTGCTTAGAACCCTCTAAGGGTCCCCAGTCTACAGGATAAGATTCAACATCCTTAGACTCAACATCCTTAGACAGGCAGTCAAATCCCCCACAATGGAGCCCCAAACTACTATTTCAAGGACCACCTCCTACCATTCCCCATGCCTGTAGTCAGGTTGTTCCCCTCAGGGCAAAATATCCTTCCCATCTGTCTTTTGGCCTGAGGGTATCACATCCAAGACAAACAAAGGCTTCAGTCTCCCTTCTAGGCAGAATAAATCATGACTTCCTATTGCTCCAAACGCATTTTCTTTTCTACCATCATTACAGTGCTTACCTAGAGTATGAGACTGGATTCAAATTCGTTCTCTAGCTTACTGTAACCTCCTTGAGAGCAGTGACAAGGCCACACTCATCTGATTCCTCTGTGCTAGGAAACTGTCTGGCCCATGACAGATCCTCAGTGAATTTAGATAAATGAGGGGAAAGCAAGACTAGAACCCTAAGAGGGAAGCACATTTGTTTTAAAGAGCATCTATTTTACTTTCCCTCCTTCATATCTTTACCTCAGACTTGTTAGCTACAGAGTTCCAAATGTATAAAACAATTCTAAGTCAGAAGTTTGGACCAATCACGAGTCTTCTGCTCTCCAATGTCTCCTAACTCCCTCCTGCAACCACCCAATTTTTACTAGATGTCACTCTTCTCAGGTGAATAGCAGGTGTAAAAACAGATAATTAGCACTTAATAGAGGCTTTCTTCTTGGTAGCATTAAATGAAATGAAAGAATTTTTTTTTAAAAAAAGGGGGGGGTGGCTATAGAGAGGAAAATATTAGCTAGTTTCCTAAAGTTCCACAGAAGAGAAAACTTTTTTTTTTTTTTTTTTTGGTACGTGGGCCTCTCACTGTTGTGGCCTCTCCCGTCGCGGAGCACAGGCTCCGGACGCGCAGGCTCAGCGGCCATGGCTCATGGGGCCCAGCCGCTCCACGGCATGTGGGATCTTCCCGGACCGGGGCACGAACCCATGTCCCCTGCATCGGCAGGCGGACTCTCAACCACTGCGCCACCAGGGAAGCCCCCAGAAGAGAAAACTTTTGAGAAACTATTTACTCTTGGGGATTTCTAGACTAGTCTGCCCAGTCCAAATATAATGTGAGTCTCATATGTAAGTTTAAGTTTTCTAGGGGGGAAAGCAGGGAGGAGGCGGGGAGTCGTGGTGGGATGAATTGGGAGACTGACATATATACACTAATATGTATAAAATAGATAACTAGTAAGAACCTGCTGTATAAAAATAAATAAATAAAGTTAAAAAAGAAATAAATTGATGGAGAGGGTGTGGAGAAAAGGGAACCCTACTACACTGTTGGTGGGAATATAAACTGGTAAAGCCACTATAAAAAATTAAATAAGTTTTCTAGTAGCTATGTTAAAAAAAAAGTAAAAAGAAACAGATGATCTTAATTTTAATAATATATTTTATTTAACCCAATATATCTAAAATATTACTGTTTCAAGATGTAGTCAATATAAAACTATCTATGAAATATTTTACTTTTTTTTTTGTACTATGGCTTTAAAATCCGATGTTTATTTTATATTTACAGTATATCTCAAAAGAGACCAGTCACATTTCCAGTGTTCAGCTGTCACATGGGACTGGTGGTTACAACACTGGATAGTGCAGCTTAAAGCATCTTTTTAGTGTTAAGCTGTCTGTAGCTACTACTCTCTCATAGACTGCTCTGTGGCAAGAAAAAGCGTTAGTTTTTTAGTGTTATTTTACATATTAAAAAAAAAGAGAGACACAGTGGAAGAAAATGGTGAGCAGCCACTTTGCTTTAGAGCTTCCAGTGCTGTGTGCCCACTGGTCAGCGAACAATGTAGTCTCAGTACCAATTCCACTGTACAGCAACCTGCAGTTGACTCTGAATGAAGTGTTCTAAAATATTCTGGCCTTACCAAAAAAAGTGTGAAAAGTACCAGGATGTACTAACGGCTACCCAAATAATGTTCCAGGTGACATTCTAGGAGATACTTGGAGACCAGGAAAAGACATCACAGATTATTTAAACTAGGGGATAAGGCAACCAGAATCGTGACACTAAAAGGGGGGTAGATGAAGGTGGGTATGGAAAGAAGGGCTACAGGCAGGGTCTTTAGCCTTCACATTGTTTGCTTTAACAGGCTCATGGGGGTGTTTACAAAACAGTAGGCCCAGAAACTAGAGAAGAATTAAATCACATGGCCTGGTCACATGTGTCCGCTCTGAGAAAGAACAGGAATTCCTATCTCCTTTGAGGTTTTCCAAAAAGTTGGCTGTTACATAAAAACCACCAGCCTGCCCTAATAGCCTCTTTCCCACTCCCCATCAATCACCAATAGCATGTTCTGGGGGGGGAATCCAGTCAAGATAATTTTCCCTATGTGAGCTGCAGCTCTGCATATTTTGGGTGTGGTGAGAGGCAGAGGACCTGGATTCTATTCTGGGTTGAACAAAGACATAATTAGGAGTAAGTCTGGGCATCAGTGTAAAATGAATGGAAAATCTTGCCTCATTTTGTAACGTTCAGGCTTGAAACTTTAAGGGTGTAAAGCTACTCAACTTACACATCATGAAAGATAAGAGAGGAGGGGGGTGGGTAGGAAAGGGAAGAAAGGAAGGAGATTTAGGGACAGGATTAGGCTCTTTGAAACCAGATGGCCCAGTAGAAGCCCAGCAAACCTGGATTCTAGTTCTGTTCTGCCTCCAACTCAGTAGGTAACCCTAAGGAGGGCCTTCCTCCTTAAAGGAAGGGTTTGACTTGATTTTCAAACTCCTTCAAGCTCTAGCACGCTGAGGTTCTGTTAAGCAGCCCTGTATCTCAGACTTCCTGGGAGAGTGAAGGCAGCCTTCACTCATTCATCCAAGTACTTACTTTGCACTTCATGAGAAGAGGAATGCAGAAATAAATAAACATGACCTCTAGTTCGTCCCTGTCTTCAAGGAGCTAACAGTCTAGCAGCAGGAGAATAACATAGATCAAACCCATATTTTAATGATTCTATGAATCCTTACACCCTTTCTAAAGAAGAAGTACAAACAGACATCATTAAAGAGCAAATGAACAAAGCAGAATGCGATAATATAGTGAAAAGAACAGTAATTTTAGAATTAAAGAGTTCTAGATATGAATCCCAATACGGCTATTTACTGTGTTAACTTAGGCAAGTCACTTAACTCTGACAGCCTGTTTTCTGAACTGTAAATGAGGTAAACAGTACCTACTCTCATCAGGCTATATAGGTCATGGGAGTTAATGCATGGAAAACTTTTAGAACAGTACCCAACAAGGCAAGCATTCAATATAAGTAATATAATAAATATAATTTAAGGATTCAATATAATAGCTCTTATATTTCAATAGCAGCAATGTATATAAAACAACAAGCATAGTTGCATAGTAAGCATTAAGTAAATGAGAGCTCTTATTATGGCTTCACATGATCAAAAATGAATAAAGCCACATATATAAGGGAGCAAAGATTGCAGTGAGATAACCAAAATAATCAACATATTAAAGGTGGTGGGGTTATAGCAATTTCTTTATAATGTTTAATTTGTCCTTTCCAGGAAAAATAAATGATCCAAAAACCCAAACCAAGGATTTGAAGCCATTTTCAGGTATCGAGACGCTCTGTGCCAGGGTGGCTTGAAAGTCAGATTCTCTTCAAGGCCTGGAAAGCAGCTGCTGGGGTGAGAGCTCAGTGCCTGACAAGCAGCAGGCAGAGGGGCTGTGTGAACACAATAGTCTACTATGGGGGAAAATGGTAAGTTACAATTTTGCCTGGTTAATTTACTTGTGTCTACTGTAGTATTTATTGGCATTCTACTTAATAAATAAATTGAAGCTTCCTCATTAAGGAAGGCATTTTTAATGGCTAGCTTGGCAATAAATGGCTGAAAGTTACTCAAGATTCTCAGAGCAACAGCAGGAACTCTGGTGCCACCTGGTGGCGACACATTTGGTTCGACAGTTTGCTCAACCAAGTGCCTGTACTTGATGCTGTGAAAGGCACAAAATAATGGGAAGCCGTGGCCCTAACTTCTCTTCCAGAATTTGGGGTGATGAGACATAAATGCATGAATTGGGCAGCCATGCAAAGCATCAAGCAGTGCTATGGGAGTTCAGAGGAGAGATGTAGCAGTGTGGTCAGGAGCTGTCAAGGGGAGACTGACTGGAAATGGCAGAGCTCTGGTTCTGAAGGAGGCTTCATTATGGCGTGTGTGCGTGCATGTGCATGTGCGCGTGCGTGCGTGCGTGTGTGTGTGTGTGTGTGTGTGTGTGTTTGTGTGTGTGTAAGCCACTCATCCTTCTCTCCCTGAATCTGAAAATATGAAGCTGAAGTGAAGACTAGCCTGAAACTCACTCACTGATTCATTCAGCAAACATTTGCTGAGGAACAATCCCAGCTTCTCTGATCTGGAAGATAAGAATAACAACATCCCACTTCTCTCTCCACAAGGCTACACAGTTGAGATGATGATGTTAGATGCTAACAGTAAGAGCTAGCCCAATTTAAATGGACTGTCTTTGTTTTAGATTTCTTTCATCTCAGAAACCGTAATTCACGAAAAGTCAAAAAAGAGCTCTCAGATCACATCCTTCTCTGGGCACCAGCTCCCCTGTTAGTGTGCTGATGTTTGGCACTTCCGACTTCTGGCATTCTCATCACTTCTATATCTTCCTACGTTATGGGGGCAGGGCCACCCACCGTGCTTGGCTGAAGAGGAATACTGAGGGTGAAACGAAAACGACAAGCCCAGGTAGCTGAACAAAGTCAGAGACTCACAGCTTGAATCAGCGTGAAAAAAATGCTGATAAATGGACAGAAATCAATTGGAAGAAGGTGTCTAGGATATGCTCTACAGCTCTGGTCAATATTTTCATGAATGATTTGGATGAAAATACAAAGGATCTGCTTACCACACTGTGAATAGTACAAAGCTTGGGAAGGAGAGAGGAGCAAGGCAGTGAACATGGGAAACAGAAACAAGATCCAAAATGAATAAAGCTCATTCCTAGAGTTCTTCTAGCTCTAACATGCTGTGACCTGAGAAGCTGAAATGAAGAACCAAAACCTTACAATGAAACCTCACCAACTACCCAAGTATAGGTTGGGGAAGGAGTGGCTTAACAGCAGCTCATGTGAAACAGATCTAGGGGTTTCACCTGACTACAACTTGCCAGGGAATATACGCCAACAGGGCCATTACCAAAAAAGCCAAGGCAACACTACGCTGTTTAACTAAGAATAAACCCAGAATGAAGGAGGCAGCAGCTCTACCATTCTCTGCTCTGTCAAAGCAAACTTGGGCCCTGAGATCAGGTATTAGGACCACAATGTAGAAAGAACAGTGATGAATAAGCATGACCACAACGGAGCAGCCAGGATTACAAAGGGTTTGGAAACCAAATCACATAAGGAAGAGCTGAAGGCACTGGCATATTAGGCCTGGACAAAACTACAGGAAGGCATGGCTATTATCTGAAGATCATCCAGAGGCCCAGCAAGCAGATATAATAGCACAGTTTCTGTGACCTGGTAAGACCCCACATATTGCTGGAATATTCTACAGGGCAGAAACTTGGTTGGCAATTACCTCCTACCACACCCCTGGCAAATGGTCAACCTTACCACATGAAGCAGGCATTCCAATGATAACAAATGCACTAGATAGTTCTTTCCTGGTGCTGACCTGAAAAAAAATCTGCCTTTGCCTCCTCCTTCTGCCTCTGGGTCAAACTCTTGTCCTTCAGAGAAGCACAGAGTAAATTTACTCCCTATTTCTTATGCTTACTCTCCTAATTTTATGTCTTTTTTTTCCCAGGTCTTCTCCTCTCCAGGCAGAAGAGTCACTCAAGCAGTCATTTAATAAACATTTACTGGACACCAGGCTAAGGACTGGGGAATTCAAAGATAAAATACAAAACCGCCTCAAGAAGAAGTCTACTGAGGAGAAACAAATAACTATAATCCAAAATGATAAGTGCTATAATGGAGTAGGCCCTGGTAGCCAAGGAAGTAGAGTAGAGGTGCTTCACTCAACGTGGAGGAATCAAGCAAGGCTTCCTGAAGAAAGGAACCTACCATCTCCGTCCTGATGGTCCAATAGGTGCAGGTGGAGAAAGGTATCATGATGCAGGGACATGGTATACCTGAGAGAGTACAACTAGTACCCGAGGGAGGTGTGAGAAATGAGCCTAAAGAGGCAGGCAAGGCTCAGAGGAGGCTGATCACACTTAGGAGTTTTTATTATATTCTGAGGAGAAAAGTTTTCCTTTCTCTTAAGAAGTGGATTACAGCCCTTTACCATCTTAGCATTCTCTAGCCACATTCTAGTAACCCTCTTAACGTCTTGGTCTGAGAAAAATCTATAGAACTTTAAAGATTTCCAGGTAGGAGATTTTGCCACTCATCCATTCCAGGAGGAAACAGCAGTTTAGGGGATAGGAGTCTGAAAAGATACTATATTTGGTAACAGACAGACATGATGAAAGCTTCTCCTTGGAGATCTTTAAAAATAGGATACTTTTCCAGGCATAAACTTACTCCTTCCCCTAACATCCCTGAGGGAGCTAAGGAGCAAGTAAGATTAGATTCTCTGAATAGATGATGAAAACTGAGCTACAGAGAAGCCAAACAGCAAGTGTGGCCTGGGCTAGGCTGCCAATCCAGATCTTCTGTCTCCCAAGTTCTGCCTCCCAGCATCAGTCACTAAGCTGGGGGGGAAACCCTGAGGAAGCAAGACAATGTAGAGCCAAGGGAGGTAGTTGTGAAACTACCTGAAATCCAAGAAAAGGACTTGGGCAAAAATTATTAAAGGAAAAATCAGGGGAGTTAAAAACAGAAATGACCATGGCAGAACTGACAACAATTTCCTGAAGCTTTTGGAAACCTCAAAAAATGGTTGAGTACTCTATGGAAAAGAGCACTTAACCAAGAACCAGATTTTACATCTGGCTCTCCAGACATAAATTTAAAGGTCACGTGCTCCTGATAAATCACTTCAGGATTCTGCACTTTGGTTTACTAATCTGAAAAATGGAGACAAATCCCTATCCTATCTTATAAAGCTATTTGTTGTGAGGTTCCAAAGAGAGAACAGATGAGAAAAGTATTTTTTTTAAATCAACAAATTCAAAACTCTAAGCAGTTTAAGGTATTATTACTATTGTTGCTGAAAAGAACAGTACCTGAAATTTAAATACAGAAAACCGTAAGATCACTTGTTCCCAACAGCAGTTAATTTAGACTAAGTTTCTCTTCTTTTAAAGTGAAGTTTCTTTTCTTTGAACTCCTAAATTACAGAGAGAAGTTTGATACTTTTCACAGTGAAACCAGTAGGTTGGCATACTTGCTCATAATCAATCTCATGGCTGGCAACATCCATGCTGCTCTAGGTCCTAGAGTCTAGGACAGTGTTTCTCACTGGGAGTGAATTTTCTCCCCAGGGGACATCTGGCAATGTCTGGGGACATTTTTGGTTGTCACAATTGGGGGAGGGGTGTTACCAGCCATCTATCTGGTGGGTAGAGGCCAGGGCTGCTGCTACTGCTAAACATCCTACAATGTACAGGATAGCCCCTCGAAAAAATAATCATTTGGCCAATATGTTAATAGTCTCCCTACTGAGAAACCTGGTCTAGGAGAATAGAGCTAGTGTTTTTCTACTTAGCGGTCATGGGTGACCAATGGAAGGCTGGGCCACCAACCAGCACTAGTGAAGAACAGAAAATTTCATTCAGTTTGAGAGAAACAGAGCCTTATCAATTAATTCCATCATTTCTTGGCATGCCATAAGAAGCATTTTTTGGAAAGCTCTGACAGCTAATCTCAAACAGCTCATATTTCTCTCCTTTACACAACATTCTTGTGGGAGTTGTTTTGTTTTGGTTCTTTTTTATTCCCATTCCTCACTCCACAGACATTCTAATGTGTTTAATACGTATATTTTTGATTAATTAATTGGCACTGTGTTGTGTATCTTTCAGTTTGTTACTTTTTCCACTCCGTACTATGCTTTTAAGGTCCACAAGTTGTTATGGGTACACAGTGTCATGATATGCATCCACCACATTTTGCCTATTAACTCAGAGACAGGTATCTAGATTGCCCACAACTCTTCAATTAACTGCCAGACTTAACATTTAAATGAACACCCTCTCATATATCCTGTTAGGATATGTCACAAGACATGTATATATTCCATCTGATTGAACAGTGCCATGCTGCTCTCCACAATGCCTGCAACAGGCTTCACAGCCACGAAGAATGCATGGGAGTTCCTACAGCCTCTGATCCATGCCAATACTTGTAAATATCTGGCTTTCTAGTTTCTAGCCAATCGAATAAATTGATAATTCATTGCTGTTTTAATGTTCATTTCTCTAACTACTAATGACTTTGAGCATCTCTTCTTGATGGACTTTTGGATTTCCTCTCCTGTAAACTGCCCGTTCATATTCTTTGCCTATTTTTCTACTGGAGCTGCTGTCTTTCCTTTGTTGATTTGTAGGAGTTACTTCATATAGTCTAGATACTAATCTACTGTCAGTTTTAATCATTATTAATCTCTCATTCTGTTATCAGCTAACTTTGCCTATAGTATCCTTTATCCAACAAAAATCCTTAATCTTAATATAATCAAATTTATCAAATCTTTATCTTATTAGCCTATACATTTTTCATTAACTTCATAATTTTGCCTTTCATAATTAGATCTTTAATCTATCTTTAGTTCCTTTTTGTATGCAGTGTTATATAGGAATTTAGTTTTAATTTTTCTCTATATGGCGAGCCAGTTTTCTCAACACAATCTACTTAACAATGATTATTTTCTTCACTGATTGATGATTACATCTTTAGTGTATATTAAGTTCCCATTATACAAGGATTTATCTCTGAGATCTTCACTCTCTTCCATTGGTCTATTTGTCTATTCCTTATAGTATGTCTTAATATCTGGTAAGGTCCCTGTCTTGGGAACTGCTTTCTTTCTTGCCTTTATTTTTGAACTTCTAGTAGAGAAAAAAAATTAATCAGAATCTCTGGTTAATGAATATTCTCATCGTTAGTCTATGCATAGACCACGTTTGTTTTAATTTTTAAAAATTATTTTTGGGAGTTCCCTGGTGGTCCAGTGGTTAGGACTCAGCGCTTTCACTGCTGTGGGCTGGGTTCAATTCCCTGGTTGGGGAACTAAGATCCCACAAGCTGTGCAACATGGCCAAAAAAAATTTAATTGTGGTTAAAAAAAAACCCACATAAAATTTACCATCTTAACCATTTTCAAAAGTGTAGAGTTAAGTAGCGGTAAGTACATTCACACTGCTGCGCAACAGATCTCCAGAACTTTTTCATCTTGCCAAACCTGAAACTCTGTACCCATTAAACAACAACTTCCCAATCCCACCCACCCCCAGCCCATGGCAACCACCATTCTACGTTCTCTCTGTATGAATCTGACTACTCTAGGTACCTCATATAAGTGGAAGTATTTGTCTTTTTATGACCAGCTTATTTCACTTAGCATAATGTCCCAAAGGTTCATTTATGTGAAGCAGTGACAGGATTTATTTCCTTTTCAAGTTAATTATTATTTAATTATATAACAAATACTGAACCCACCATCCAACATAAGAACTGAAACACCTAAACGTACTTATATTTAGCTACGTCCTCTTCTTCTCTATCCTATCCTCCAGTTCTCCATCCAACGTCAGCCTTATCCTGAATCTTGATTTTATCATTCCCTTGCTTTTTAAAATATGATCTTATCACTCACATATATATTTCTAAAACATTGTTTAGTTTTCATTGTTTTTAGCTTTCTATAAAAGGTATAAAGTTATAAGTACTCTTCTGGGACTTTTTTCACTCAATATTATATTGCTAAGATTCATCCTTACCATGATTTGTAACTATAGTTAATTATTTTTGTGTTATTCTATATATTTATATATGCATTATTTTATAAGTTATATCCATTGTGAAAATATATCACAACTAACCTATCCACTCACCTATATATGGGTATTGGGGTCATTTTCAAGTTTTTGCTATTACAAATAGTGCTGATAGGAAAATTCTGGTACATCCTCCCTCCTGGGATGCATGTGCAAACTTTTCTCTTGGCATATATCTAGGAATTAAACTCCTGGGTCATAGGGAATGTGAATATCCAACTTTATAAACTCTTTTTCAAAGTGATTTCTCGACGAAACAATATTAACTGACTACTAACAATATTAACAATATTAACTGACTACTGACTAGCACGGGGCTAAAAAGGATCAAAGAATATTTGCTAATTGAACAAACAAACAAACAGACATCAGGGAAGAGTGAAGGAGAGCACAGGAGTCAGAGGGACTGGACGTGAATCCTGACTCTGCTAATCATTGGTTGAGTGGGGCTCAGTAATCTCTTTGAGCTTTAGTTTCTTGATCCATACAATGACAAAGATTAAATTACCCACCACAGAGCAAAATACTTGGCACATTATGAAGTACTCAATAAACGGTAGCTGGTATTATTAATTATGTTTATGCAATAGTGAAGTTCATACTTTAGTGATGGCCCAACTATATTTCTGCTCTGCTTCTCCTCCCTGAAGCCCATCTTCAGCCTAGAGCAGATTTGAATTTCAAGGTGAGGGGGTCCCTTAAGAACTAAAAACTTGCAGTTACAGCAAGTACCTAAAATTTGTTTAGGCAGGGAGAACTTCAGATGCACCAGGATGGAAAACAAGGAATACCAAATGGGCCATCCAAACAGAACAGCAAATAACAGAATCCTCAGCCCTCAGGGTGGTTCATAAATCTAGTCTACAAAAATTTCTGTACCAATTCTACAAATAAAATCAGATAGCAATCTGAGGAAAGATACCTGCAACACGTATGACAAAAGGTTTATTCATAATATACAAAGAGCTGTTATAAATCAATAAGAAACATTCCAAAAGAATCCTAAGCAAGGAAAGAAAATATGACCAAATACACCAAGTGGTTCAACTGTGAATAACATTTATATGTCACAATAATGTAAATAGGGAATATTTATTTAACTAAAAACTGGGAGGAAAAGTGTGTATGTGATGGGTATAATGTAGCAGTATAAGATAATTACCACCTTCCATGGTAGAAAGACAAAAGGAAAATTATATATATGTGTGTGTGTGTGTATATATATATATGTGTGTGTGTGTGTGTGTGTGAGTGTATGTGTAATCATGTTACTTAAAAATATAGAGGTCAGGATCAGAAAACAACTAAAAAAAGTTTAAAGTGGTTGCCACTGAAATAATAATCAGGGATGGATAGAGATAGGCAGAGGGCTGATGTGTTTTGCTTTTTAAACCTTACAGAACTTCTTGACTTTTTTGTTTTGTTTTGTTTGTTTGTTTTGGCCACGCTGCAGCTTGTGGGACCTTAGTTCCCCAACCAGAGATCAAACCCGTGCCCCCTGCAGTGGAAGCGTGGGTCCTAACCACTGGACTGCCAGGGAAGTGCCAGAACTACTTGACTTTTATTTTTTTAGTATATTTTTTATAATTTATTTATTTAATTTATTTATTATTTTTGGTTTGGCTGCGTTGAGTCTTTGCCACTGAGCGCGGGCTTTCTCTAGTTGCAGCGAGGGGGGCTACTCTTTGTTGCGGTGCCCGGGCCTCTCACTGCGATGGCTTCTCCCGATGTGGAGCACGGGCTCCAGGCACACAGGCCTCAGCAGTTGCGGCTCATGGGCTCTAGAGCGTAGGATCAGCAGTTATGAAGCACAGGCCCAGCTGCTCTGCTGCATGTGGGATCCTCCTGGACCAGGGCTCGAATCCGTGTCCCCTGCATTGGTAGGCAGACTCCCAACTACTGCGCCACCAGGGAAGCCCTACTTGACTTTTAAATTAGGTATTTTCACCCTATTAGATTGACAAAGATTAAAAATACTGAGGATTCTCTATACTCTCTTTAACACTGGGTAATAGCACTGTTTAACACCTCTTGGTGGGATTATAAACTGCTACAACTTTTTTGAAGGGCAGTTTGACAAGATCCATTAATGATTAAATGGCAATTCCACTTGACCAGGCAATTCCATTTCTAGGAATTCATTCTCCAGAAACGCTGGCCCAGCTGTGCAAATTATATATGTAAAAAGTTTACTGAACCATTGTTGCAACTGAGATAAACTGTTAATTAACACATCTATTAATAGACACAAGTTAAATTTAAAAAAACCAATTTAAAAGAATACTATGCTTTAGTAGTTTAAAAGGATGGCACACATACTAATACGGATAGTCATACAAACTAATATGGCTTGTATATCTGAGAGCCAGTACAGGCATACCTTGTTTTATTATATTTTGCTTTACTGCGCTTTGCAGATACTGCAGTTTTTTACAAACTGAAGGCTTGTGGCAACCCTGAGTTGAACACGTCTATCAGCGCCATTTTTCCAACAGTTCATGTCTCTGTGTCACATCTTGGTAATTCTCACAATATTTCAAACTTTTTCATTATTTTTATATTTGTTATGGTGATCGGTGATCAGTGATCTTTGATGTCACTATTGTAATTGTTTTGGGGCACCACAAACTAGGCCATATAAGACAACAAACTTAACAAACGCTGTGTATGTTCTGACTGCTCCACTGACCAGCTATTCCCAATCTCTCTCCCTTTCCCTGGGCTTCCCTATTCCCTGTGACACACAATATTGAAATTAGACCAATTAATAACCCTACAATGACCTCTAAGTGTTCAAGTGAAAGGAAGAGTCACACATCTCTCATTTTAAATCAAAAGCTAGAAATGATTAAGCTCAGTGAGTAGGCATGCTGAAAGCTGAGACAGGCCGAAAGTTAGGCCTCTTGTGTCAGTTAACCCATGTTGTGAATGCAAAGGAAAAGTTCTTGAAGGAAATTAAAAGTGCTACTCCAGTGAACACATGAATGATAAGAAAGCAAAACAGCCTGACTGCTGATATGAAGAAAGTTTCAGTGGTTAGATAAAAGATCAAACCAGCCACAACTTTCCCTTAAGCCAAAACCTAATCCAGAGCAATTCTCTGAAGGCTGAGAGAGGTGAGGAAGCTGCAGAAGAAAAGTTTAAAGCTAGCAGAAGTTGGTTCATAAGGTTTAAGGAAAGAAACCATCTTCACAACATAAAATTGCAAGGTGAAGCAACAAATGCGGATGAAGAAGCTGCAGCAAGTTACCCAGAAGATCTAGCTAAGATGATGAATCAAAGTAGCCACACTAAACAACAGATTTTCAAGCAGATGACATCTATGACTTTCACAGACAGGACAAGTCAGTGCCTGGCTTCAAAGCTTCAAAGGACAAAATGACTCTCTCTTTAGGGGATAATGCACCTGGTGACTTTAAGTTGAAGCCAATGCTCATTTACCATTCCCAAAATCCTAGGGCCCTTAAAAATTATGTTAAATCTACTCTGCCTGTGCTCTATAAGTGGAACAACAAAGCCTGGATGACAGCCCATCAGTTTACAACATGGTTTACTGAATATTTTAAGCCCACTATTGAGTCCTACTGCTCAGAAAAAAAAAAAAAGAGTCCTTTCAAAATATTACTGCTCACTGACAATGCACCTGATCAACCAAGAGCTGTGATGGAAATGTACAATGAGATTAATGTTGTTTTCATGCCAGCTAACACAACATCCATTCTGCAGCCCATGCATCAAGGAGTAACTTCAACTTTCAAGTCCTGTTATTTAAGAGATACATTTTGTAAAACTACAGCTGCCATAGATATTGATTCCTTGTTTGGATCTGGGCAAAGAAAACTGAAAACGTTCTGGAAAGGATTCACCATACTAGATGCTATTAAGAACATTTACAATTCACTGGAAAGAAGTCAGAATAGCAACATGAACAGGAATTTGGAAGAAATGTAGTCCAACCCTTGTGGATGAATTTGAGGGGTTAAAGACTTTAGTGGAGGAAGTAACTGCAGAAGTGGTAGAAATAGCAAGAGAACTAGAATTAGAAGTAGAGTCTGAATATGTGACTGAATTGCTGCAATCTCATGATAAAACTTTAACAGCTTAAGAGCTGCTTCTTACACATGAGCAAAGAAAGTAGTTTCCTGAGATGGAATCCACTCCTGGTAAAGATGCTGTGAAGACTGTTGAAATGACAACAAAGGATTTAGAATAATACATAAACTTAAGTTGCTAAGGCAGGGTTTGAGAGGATTGACTCCAATTTTGAAAGAAGTTCTACTGTAGGCAAAATGCTATCAAACAGCACTGGGTGCTGCAGAGAAATCATTTGTAAAACGACAATTGATACAGCAAACTTCATTGTTGTCTTATTTTAAGAAATTGCCACAGCTATTCCAAACTTCAGCAACCACCAGCCTGATCAGTCAGCAGCCAACAGCATCTAGGCAAGACCCTCCACCAACAAAAAGACTGACTCAATGAAGGCTCAGATGATAGCATTTTTCAGCAATAAAGTATTTTAAAATTAAGGTATGTACATTGTTTTTTTAGACATAACACTATTGCATACTTAACAGACTACATACAGTGTAAATATAACTTTTATATGCCCTGAGAAACCAAAAATTTTGTGTGACTTACTTTATTGCATATTCACTTTATTGCAATGGTCTGGAACCAAACCCATGATATCTCTGAGGTATGCCTATATTAGGTGGAAAATGTTGCAGAGCCCAATGGATGTCATAAATATCTAAAAATTTATAAATATTAACATATGCATACAAAAAAACCTGCAAGTGTAACAAATGTTTAACAGTGATTCTCTCTGGGCACTTCTGAATTTTTTATAACATGTATAACATTTGTAATGAGAACAAAAACAAAACAAAAACAGAACGATGGGTCTCCCTGGTGGCGCAGTGGTTGAGAGTCCGCCTGCCGATGCAGGGGACACGGGTTTGTGCCCCGGTCCGGAAGGATCCCGCATGCCGCGGAGCGGCTGGGCCCGTGAGCTATGGCCGCTGAACTTGCGCATCCGGTGCCTGTGCTCCGCAACGGGAGAGGCCACAACAGTGAAAGGTCCACGTACCGCCAAAAAAAAACCAGAACGAAACCTCATCCTGTCTCTCGACAGGTCAGCTTTGTCCTCTTAAGAATGAGACAGGCCTTCGCCTCTCTTGGTAATTCGATGATACCGATTTTAGAGCTTAGAGGGAGTACTTAGAAGTCCAGCCAACCATTCCGTAAAACTCACAAAAATCTGCTCCACAACATCCCTGACGGGGTTGTCTAGCCCCTAATAAAACATAGTTGTAATGGGAAGAGCATTCCCTTCTAAGACAGTTCATTCCACTGTGGAACAGCCCTCACTGTTGAAAATTTCTTTATAATACTTAGCCAAAATCTGCATTCTTAAAACTCTCATTCCTTAGCTTTAATTTGGGCCTTTGGAGTTAAACAAAATAACAGTAATGAAAAACTATTTTAAAGTTTGAAGAGACATTAGCAATCATCTAGTCTTCAACCCTCACTTTAAAGATGAAACATGAGAATGAGGCGAGGCTAAGAGGGAATAAGTAATTTGCCCAAGGTCCATTGCTAATTAGCAGTGATGCTAGAAATAGATCTTAGATCAAGTGACTCCCACTTCAAGGCTTTTTATACTACACCAAAATTCCATTCCTCAAAAAACAGAAAAGAAGGTAACACTTCCTAACTTATCTATGAGGCCCCATTTTCCTGATACCAAAGCAAGACAAAAATATGACAAGAAAAGTACAAACCAATCTCTGTTATGAATGCAGAGGCAAAAATCCTCAACAAAATACTAGCAAACCAAATCTAGCAGCATATTAAAAGGATTACACACCATGACCACGTAAGATTTATCCCAGGGATGCACCACATGATCACCTCAATTGATGTAGAAAAAGCATTTGAGGAATTCAACACCCATTCAATGATAAACACACAAACTAGGAATAGAAGGGAATTTCCTCAACATGATAAAGGGCATTTATGAAATATCCACAGCTAACATACTTAAAGATTAAAGACTGAAAGCTTCTCCCCTAAGATCAGGAAAAAGACAAGGATGCCCATCTCACTACTATTATTTAACATTGTACTGGAAGTTTTAGCCAGAGCAATTATGCAAGAAAAGGAAATAAAAGGCATCTAATCGGAAAAAAAGAAGCAAAACAGAGGACATGATTTATATAAAGAAAACCCTAAAGAATCTACACTAAAAAAACTATTGGTTAATAAACAAATTCAGCAAAGTTGCAAAACACAAAATCTACACACAAAAATCAGTTTTATTTCTATATATTAACAATGAACAATCCAAAAAGGAAATTAAGAAAATAATTCCATTCACAATAACATCAAAAAGAACAAAATACTGAGGAATAAATTTGACCAAGGAGATATGGGACTTGTACATTGGAAATTACAAAACATTAATGAAAGAAATTAAAGAAGACTGAAATAAATGAAAAGACAATTAATGCTCATGAAAGTTCATGGAATGGGAAGATTGATATTGCTAACATGGTAATACTCCCTCAAATGATCTACAGATTCAGAGCAATCCTTATCAAAATCACAACTGCCTTTTTTTGCAGAAATGGAAAAACTGATCTTAAAATTAGCATGGAATTGCAAGGGATCTAGAATAGTCAAAGCAATCTTGAAAAGGAACCAGTATGGAGGACTCATGATTCCTAATTTCAGAACTTACTACATTGCTATGGTAATCAAAAGTGTGATACTGGCATTAGTATAGATCTATAGTTCAATGGAATATAACTGAAAGTACAAAAATCAGTGCATACATCTATGGTCAATTGATTTTTGACAATAGTGCTAATAAGACCATTAAATGGAGGAAGAAGTCTCTTCAATAAATGGTGCTAGGACAACTGGATATCCACACACAAAAAAATAAAGTTAGATCCTTATCTCACACCACTTACAAAAAATTAACTCAAAATGGATCAAAGACCTAAATCCTAAGAGCTAAAAGTATAAAACTCTTCAAAGAAAACACAGGGGAAAATCTTAATAATCTTGGATTTGTCAATGGATTCTTAGACATGACATTAAAAGCATAAGCAACAAAAGAAAAAAATAGGTTTAACAGTACAAACTTGCA
Organism: Grampus griseus; assembly: GCF_964374135.1. Lineage (NCBI taxonomy): Eukaryota > Metazoa > Chordata > Mammalia > Artiodactyla > Delphinidae > Grampus > Grampus griseus. The sequence goes on from NC_139002.1 coordinate 61,059,120, forward strand.
ACTAGTAGTAAATAAGCCATAGTAGTAAATAAGCCATAGAGATCTAATGCACAGAATAATGAATATGGACAATGATGTTGAACTTTAATGATCAAACTTGCTAACAGACTAGAACTTAGTTATTCCAACCACACTAAAAAGAAAGAATAATTATGTAATGTGATAGAGGTGCTAAATATCACTACAATGGCAATCATGCTATAATATATAAATGTAGCAAATTAACGTTACACACCTTAAATTTACACAATGTTATATGTTAAATATATTCAAAAAAAATTGGATTCACCAAACTTAAAAATGTTTATGCATAAAAGGATACTACTATCAAGAAAGTGAAAAGGCAACCCACAGAACGGGAGAAAATATTCGTAAATCATTATCTAACGATGGTGTAGTATCCAGACTATATAAAGAACTTCTACAATTCAACAACAAAAAGTCAAAAATCTGGGAGTTCCCTGACGATCCAGTGGTTAGGATTTGGCACTTTCACTGTCGTGGCCCAGGTTCAACCCCTAGTCAGGGAACTAAGATCCCAAAAGCTGCACAGAACATCCAAAAAGAAAAAAAAAAAGACAGAAATCCAATTAAAAAATGGGTAAAGAACGTGAATAGACATTTCTCCAAAAAAGATATACAAATAGCCAATAAAAACATCAAAAGAGGACTTCCTGACGGTCCAGTGGTAAGACTCCGTGCTTCCATTGCAAGGGGTATGGGTTCAATCCCTGGTCAGGGAGCTAAGATCCCACATGCTGCAGTGTGGCCAAAAACAACAACAACAAACCACCACCAACAAAAAAACCCCCAAAACATCAAAAGATGCTCAACACCATTAGGGAAATACAAATCAAACCACAATGAAATCCCACTTTATGCCCACTAGGATGGCTATAATACAAAAAAAGAAAAAAGGAAGCAAGGAAGCAAGGAAGGAAAAGAAAAAGAAAAATAACAAGTGTTGGCGAGAACGTGGAGAAATTGGAACCCAATATATTGTGAGTTAGAATGTAAAATCCTGCAGCTGCTATAGAAAACCATTTGGCAGTTCCTCAAAAAGTTAAACATAGAGTTACATATGACTCAGCAAATCCACTCCAGGATATACCCAAGAACTGAAAATAGGTGTTCAAATGAAAACTTACAATGAATGTTCCTAGCAACACTATTCAAAATAGCCCAAGGCTTCCCTGGTGGCACAGTGTTTAAGAATCCACCTGCCAATGCAGGGGACATGGGTACTATTCCTGGTCCGGGAAGATCCCACATGCGGCGGAGCAACTAAGCCCGTGCGCCACAACTACTGAGCCTGCGCTCTAGGGCCCGCGAGCCACAACTACTGAGCCCATGTGTCACAACTACTGAAGCCCACGTGCCCTGGAGCCCGTGCTCTGCAACGAGAGAAGCCACTGCAATGAGAAGGCTGTACACCGCAACGAAGAGTAGCCCCTGCTCACCGCAACCAGAGAAAGCCGCATGCAGCAACGAAGACCCAATGCAGCCAAAAATAAATAAAATTAATTAATAAATAAAAAACAAAACGAAACAAAATAGCCCAAAGGTGGAAACAACTCAAGTGTCCATCAACTAAAGAATGGATAAACAAAATGTAGCATATCCACACAATGGAATATTACACAACCATAAAAGGAATGAAATACTGGTAGATACTACAATATGAAAGAACTTTGGAAACATTATGCTAAGTGAAAGAAGCCAAGCACAAAAGGCCACATATTATATGATTCTATTTATATGAATATACAGAATAGGCAAATACATAGAAAGCACATTAGTGGTTGCCAGGGTGTGCTGGGAGGGGGAAATGGGAAGTGATTGCTTAATGGGTATGGGGTTTCCTTTGGCGTAACAAAAACATTCTAGAACTAAATAGTGGCCATGGTTGCACAACAACGTGGATGTGCTAAAAGCCAGTGAATTATACACTTTAAAACAGTTAAAACTGTGAATTTTGTTATGTGAAATTGTCCTCAATAAAAATAAAATCTATTCCACTTCCACATAAAATAGTACCTGAAGATATTTTTATGTCTTGAGACTTTTCTCTTAGGAGTAGGAGGAACAAAGTCACTAACATGAGCTTTAGAGTTTACAAAACACTTTGCCATGCAATTTTATATAATCTTCACAACCCAGGAGATAGATATTATCACCCCAATTTAGAGATAAGAACTGAGGCTCAGAGAGGTATAAAGTCATATAGCCAGGAAGCATGGAGCTGGCTAATCAAGCCAGATGGTCTAACTCCACTGTATTTACTGCTACAAGGCAAACAGCTCCAACTTCTGGTAAGCTTGAAAAAGGACAGGAGATGCCATTATGTACAGGCATCTTGGGCAATTTTTCTTCCTCCAAAGTTAGTACTTTAATCAAAGCAGTAAAAACATTCATTGTACCCAAGTTAATAAAAGTTTTAACAAAAGCAATATAGATCATTATTGTATAAGAGCAGCATAAAGCAGGACACTACAGATTTCTTCTTCCAATTTTCTAAAGATGAGTTTAAGTTTCTCAGTGTAAGATATGCTATAACGTTAGCATGTCCTCTCACCAATGTAGTTCAGCATGTTTACAGGATGTGGCAATAAAGTAATGAGACAACTGTGCGTGTTCCTTACAACAACTGGCCTCATTAAGTCACAATCACATTCCTATTAAAGATTAATGAATGGGGCTTCCCTAGTGGCGCAGTGGTTGAGAGTCTGCCTGCCGATGCAGGGGACACGGGTTCGTGCCCCGGTCCGGGAAGATCTCACATGCCGCGGAGCGGCTGGGCCCGTGAGCCATGGCCGCTGAGCCTGCGCGTCCAGAGCCTGTGCTCCGCGACGGGAGAGGCCACAACAGTGAGAGGCCCGCGTACCGCAAAAGAAAGAAAAAAAAGATTAATGAATGAATGACACATCAGTGGTTTTCTAACACTCTGATGTGTCCTATAGATGTTCCTGAGAAAGAGGAGGGGTCAGGGTTACCAGCCCAAGAAGAGCATCCTCTTATTTTCTACACTGGGTTTTTCCTTAAGATACTGTTTGAAGAAAGGACTCCACAGCCTTTTAAAAAACTACATACTGAAAACCACTGCAGTACATTATGCATCCTCACTTCTTCAGAGGTTTTCAGAAATCTCTGCAGATTAGCCAACAATATATAATTATTTCTAAATTCAAGCACAGAAATTCCAAGGGGTCTCTCTACATTTGGTTTATGATTTTTTGCATTTTCCAGGCTCAATTAAACCATCCTGATAAATCCCCATTTTATAGAGCAGGTACTATAAGCACACACTGAAAAACAAGTGACTTATCTCAGATGGCAGGGTGAAGCACGAGCAGGGTCCAGATATGAAGCCCCACCCCAGATGGCTCAGCCTGCTGGATGGTGCCTAGTTCAAAAAGCCTTGGTGCCATGAGGTCATTCCATGCACTATGACCTGAAGGTACAGATGTCTCTACTTGCGGTGCATGACAACACATGAGGTGGCTATAGGCCAGTAATGTCTGGAACAAGTGCCAGCTCAAGGGCAAAGATTAGTCTCTCTTCTGCCTACGCTCCATATTTTCCCTTGGTTCCCTTGATGGAAAATCCTTTCCAGAAGCACCATATGGTATAGTAGAAATTATGAAATATGAAACAGAAGACTTGGGTTTAAATCCTGGCTCTATTAGTATCCCCCCTTCATGCCTGAACTCTCTGGGCCTCAGTTTGTTCATAGTACTTACATCATGGGCTATTAGGAGGGTTAAATGAGATAGTGTAGCAGTTCCCATCCTGTGGGCTACAGACCTCTGGGCATCTTTGGCCCTATTACAAGAGGTCTGAAAAAGCATACTAGAGAAAAACAAGCATTTAGGGATTAAGAGTAAAAGCCCTGGAGTAAAATTGTCTTGGTTCAAATAATGGTTTTACCAGTGGAGCAAGTTACTTAGCCTTTCTGCCTCAGTTCCTCATCTGTAATTGGAGAAAACAGTATTTATTGGGTTACTGTGAGGATTAAATGAGTTATATATGTAAAGTGCTTAGAACAGTGACTGGCATAGTAAAAATTCAATAAATGTTAGCTATTGTTACTACTATATGTGTTTATGTATTCTTTCAAAGTACAACTATTATCACATGGATGTTTGCCAAGTTTTTTATGTTAAAAAAGGGTTATACTTGAAAAGGTTAAATACTTCTAAGATAATAGTTGTAAAAGAATCCAGTATACCACCTGCCGTGTCCTAATCCAGAGTAGTTGCATCTATGATTTTAATGTTTTTTAATTTACTGAAGCTTATTTTGTGGTCCAACATATAGTCTATCCTGGAGAATGGCCCATGTGTACTTGAGAAGAACATGTATTCTGCTGTTGTTGGGTGGAGTATGCTGTATATGTCTGTTAGGTCTAATTGGTTTATAATGTTGTTCAAGTCCTCTTTTACCTGTTGATCTACCTGGCTATTCTATCCATTACTGAAAGTGGGGTACTGAACTCTCCAACTATTATTGTAGAACCATCTGTTTCTTCCTTCAATTTTGTCAATTTTTGCTTCACATATTTGGGGGTTCCTTTGTTAGGTACATATATGTTTATAACTGTTACATCTTCTGGCTGTAATGAACCTTTTATCAATATGTAATGTCCTTCTTTATTTCATGTAACCTTTTTTGATTTAAAGGCTATTTTGTCTGACATTTAAGAGCCACCAGCTCTTTCTTGGTTATCATTTGCATGAAATATCTTTTTCCATCCTTTTACTTTTTTAAAATATTTATTTATGTATTTATCTTTGGCTGCATTGGGTCTTTGTTGCTGTTTGCGGGCTTTCTCTATTTGCAGCGAGTGGGGGCTACTCTTCGTTGTGGTGGCTTCTCTTGTTGCGGAGCATGGGCTCTAGGTGTGCGGGCTTCAGTAGTTCTGGCTCGCGGGCTCAGTAGTTGGCTCGGAGGCTCTAGAGCACAGGCTCAGTAGTTGGGGCGCATGGGCTTAGTGGGATCTTCCCAGACCAGGGATCAAACCCATGTCCCCTGCATTGGCAGGCAGATTCTTAACCACTGCACCACCAGCGAAGCCCCATCCTTTTACTTTTATCTCTTGTTTCTTTATATCTAAAGTGAGTATCTTATAGACAGTATAAACATGGATAATGTGGTTTTTTAAATCAATGTAACAATCTCTGCTTTTTAATAGGAGAATTTAATCCATTTACATTTAAAGTAATTACTAATAAGGAAGGATTTACTTCTGCCATTTAGCTGTATGTTTTCTGTACATTTTATGTTTTTGTTCCTTATTTCCTCTAGAACTGCCTTTTTAGGTCTCTCTAACTCTGACCCTGCCTTCTTACCACTTGTTACATTGCCTCCTCTTTATTACTGCATTTTCAAAATATTAATCTAAAGATTCATTGGAGGCTTGGTCTTCCCAATCAAGTGATCATCTCTCCCTCTATTTGAATAGTTCCTAATGAACAGCTCCTTCATGAATCTATCCCAAAATGTTAAAAGGAAGGATCTACCTTTTCTGGCTATGAAAGTACATTCAGGTTCTTTCCCAGTTTTCACAATCTGAATCGCCTGTCCCTTAAACACACACCCAACATACACTATTCACCATTCACACATACAGTTTAGTATTATTATCTATTCCTTGCCTACATGTGGCCTGGGTTAGGCTGGACCCTAGAATACTTAAGAAGGGTCTCTTGATGACTGGCAAACAAAAAAATGAACAAAGTGGCTTACATTGTAGGAGCGGGGGTGCCTCTGTTTCCACTGTACCAGGAGCAGCTGGGCCACCACCAAGGTAGCGATGAGGATGAGGACCATTTCAGCGTGCATGGCTTCGTGGCCGCGGTGCTTGGCATGCATGCGTGCGTGCTCGACCCTGAAAGCCAAACAGATGGGGTGAGCTAGGTCAGGGATGGTGTGGCGGTAAAGGAGCAGTGTTTTCCAGGGATATCTCACTGGTCCATAGTGTAGAACACACTCTTGTACTGTACGAAATATGGGCTAGAAACACACATGCCCTAGAGGACAGGCATTTTGGAATAGAACAGGGGTTCTATGGGCCCTAGTCACCAAGGTTAGGTATTGGGGTTAAAGGTGGGTGGTCTGCTGCCCAGCCCCAATGTTAAAAACAGCTGATACCTTTCCATTTCAGTTCTATTTCAACCTGTCACTGGAAGAAGAAAGTAACCCAGAGAGGTCACAGCCATAAAGGCTCATACTCTTACTCAATGATATTTATGATACCAGTAAAGGAGTAATATTGCAAATATGTGCAAATTCCAGGGTTAAAGTCTTGCTTTATTTGTCCTACCCTCTCTGCCAGGACCAGAGATCCTAAAGATTAAAGCCTGAAAAATCTGAACTTCAGTAGTGCTTCGATTTTACACTATTCCAACAGTGACTTCATTATCAGTATCCACAGGTAAATAGACTCTTCAAGGGCTCAAGGAGAGTACAACTGGAAACTCTTATTTAATCTAAGAGTTTAAAGGCCGGCATTCTCTGGTCCCGAGGATTGGCAACAAGTGATTCCCTTGGCCAGTATAGGCAAAAAGCTTCCTCTGAGAACAGGAAAGAAAAGTCACTCCTACAGCCAAGGGAGAGGAATAAAGAAGGAATTAGGAAACTAAGTACAAATGTAACCCGTAGTCAGGAGCTTTTGTGCAAGTTCTCCATACCCAGGGGTATTAGGGAGAAAGGGAAAGGACAACATAAATGGTATCTTCATGGAATTCCCAAGGGCAATGAGAGACTAAGCAAGAAGAACCCAGTGGGATGCATTATGGATAGACAAATCATAAAATATAGCAAAAAGTTAGTTGTACAATCTAGGTGGTGGGTACAAGGGTGTTCACTGTACAATTCTTTCAACTTTTCTGTATATTTGAGATTTTTCATAATAAAATGTTAGGAGGGGGGAAACTTGGTGGGCAGCCAAATGTCAGTCAGCCTGGCAGTCACAGCACCTAAGGGTTCACCTTACATAAAACTTTATCCTAGGTGACAGAATCTGACAAAATATAATAGGGGTAGGAGTCAGAAACTTAGGTTCAGACACAACCTATGTGGCCTTAGCGAAGAAAATTTACATCTCTACATCACGATTTCTTCATCCATCAAAAGGAGTCCTTATCTTTTCTGCCTCCCTCATAGGGTTGTTGTGAGGATAAGCTAAACTAAAAGGGCAAAGGATATTTTAAAATCCCAAGGATTATGGGGAGTTATAAAGATAATAAGAGATAAGTTTCTTGTTCTCAGACAGTATATAACTGAATGGATGTGTACAACAAGAAATCAAAAAAAGGACTGAGAAAACACCAGAAGGCACCTAGCTCAAGTTACCACTCAATGCAAAAATTATTTTTGCAATCATTTGTTTGAATACCTCCACTGGCTGAGAATACATGCCTCTTAAAATAATCTATTCTAGAACCAGCAGTGTCTGACACATTGTAGGAACTCATACGTGCTTATGAAGGAATAAAATTCCAAAGCTTTAAGAAGCAGGAAGCTCTGTGCCTCACAATATACCACGATTATTAACAATGTTTCTGATAATGAGACTAAATTATCTTACTACAGCTTCAGTCCTTTGGACCTAATCCTACACTCTGGAACATATCCACTCTCTCTTTCCCAATGCTGCCCCTTCAAATATTTATCATACTATTATTTAAAAAAAAAAAACCAATCCTGTTTCTACCATCATTTTCCTGGGCCCTTTTAGGTTAACAGTTCTGGATCTTTATACACGATGCATATAACATAATGTGAAGACCATTAATCCTGATTGCCTTCTTCTAGACATATCTAGCTAAAGATCTTCATATGCAGTGTTTACAACAAAATCAATGTGGACTCAGCAAAGCAGAACACAGTAGCACTGTCACTTCCCTTAAGGCAGATAGTATATTTTCAATGAACATCTTCACAAACTGTACAGTATTTTGGTAGCTTAAGTACACAACTGGTGCATATTAAGCTTAAAGTCACCTAAAATCTTGCTGGGCCTGTCATATGAGTTGATATCTTTGCCATTCTACATTTTTTATAATCAATAGTTTTAATCTAAACGAGGTGTTTTTTGCTCACTATTAAACTTTTACTTGGTTGATTTCAGCTCACTGGTCAGTTACCTTATAAAGTTTGTGGGGCAAGCACTTTTGAAACTCCTCTACCAATGAGAAATAATGACAATAAAATATTTGTTGACTCACTCTGGTTACAAAGCAAGTTAGTAGCAGAGTTGAGATCAGAAGACACATCTCGCATTTTCTCAAACAGCGCTCTCTGCCCTGTTTCATGGATCATGATGATGTTAATGATGATAATCATCCTTAAAGCAGGTAACACTTACTGGAAGTTTACCACATGCCAGGCACTGTTCTAAGAATTTCATACATGTTGATCTTCACAACAACTGTTATGATCCTCATTTTACAAATTGGGAAAACTAAGGTAGTGTGAAGTTAAGTAACTTGCCCAAGATCACATTGCTAGGAAATGGCAGAACTAGTATTCAAAACCCAGATGGGTGGTTTGGTGCAATTATCTATTTACTCCCAAGGACCGAGGGAGCTACCCAAGAGTGACCCAAATACTGGGAAAGATCTCAAATGACCTGTCCTACTGGTCATAGGTCACTGCCTGCCACAGAAAAGGAAGCAAAAAGGGTAGATATACAACTCTTTTAGTAGGATTAATCTATAGTTCCCACCAAGAGGGGCCCACACTGTCACACTTACCTCCATTGCTCCTCTGGAGAGAGGTCTGACATATCAACCTGTAGAAAGACACCACCATAAAAATCCATTACTGTCTTAGAACTGTCCCTGCCCAACATACAATGATCACACACTGCTAGAGCTAAAAGTTTGAATTATGATTTGTGGGACATGAAGCTAGATAAAATATTCTGTCATATAATACCATTTGACTCTAAATGGCCCCATTAGACTAGGGTGAACTAAGCTTAAGTTTGTGCCCAGCACCTTGTTTGCTTCACCCTAGTCCAAGTCCTTGCTCTGCTATTAAGTAGCAGTGTAATATATACGGAATCTAAAAACAAACAAACAAACAAAAATGGTTCTGAAGAACCTAGGGGCAGGACAGGAATAAAGACGCAGACGTAGAGAATGGACTTGGGAACACGGGGAGGGGGAAGGGTAAGCTGGGAAGAAGTGAGAGAGTGGCATGGACATATATACACTACCAAATGTAAAACAGATAGCTAGTGGGAAGCAGCCACCTAGCACAGGGAGAACAGCTCAGTGCTTTGTGACCACCTAGAGGGGTGGGATAGGGAGGATGGGAGGGAGACGCGAGAGGGCGGAGATATGGAGATATATGTATATGTATAGCTGATTCACTTTGTTATACAGCAGAAACTAACACACCATTGTAAAGCAATTATACTCCAATAAAGATGTTAAAAAAAAAGTAGCAGTGTGGCCTTCCAACCTCAAAGTTCCAGTTCTATTTGTTAGTCTTATCCTTTTAGAGCAGGACTTCTTAAACCTTGGCACTAGTGATATTCTGGGCTGGCTGATTCTCTGGGTTGTTTTTTTGTGGGGGTGGGGGTGGGGGTGGGGGGTGGGGATCTGTACACTGTAGGATGTTTAGCAGCATCCCTAGCCTCTACCCACTAGATGCCAGCAGCATCTCCACAGATAAAACCAAAAAAGTCTACAGGCATTATCAAATGTCCCTTGGGGGACAAAAATTGTCCCAGCTGAAAAACCACTGCTCTAGAATACTACTAAGTTCTTTGAGATCACAGCTCAAGTCTTCTACTTCCTTGTAGCCATACAGAAGCATACCCAAAGCCTCAGTACATAAGTCACTCGATACATTCTTATACTGAACTGAGCTGAAAATGCTCCTTGATATACAGAAGAAAGGCCCTCATAATCACCAAAGGAATCAATCAACAAATATTCCTTTAGTTCTTACGAAGTTCAAGGCCCAGTTTCCCACTGTTCCTCTGATAACTTCAGAAAAGTACCTTAAGTGGGATGTTTGAAGTAAAATGGGCAGAACTCCATACTACTACTGAGTAAAATCAGTACATATTTACCATGCATCCTTTATGTGTGGGTACTGGGAATGTCCACCATTGCTTAGAGAGGGCTTTCTGGTTTCTACGTGTCCCAGCTGAGGAAGGAAGGAAAGGAAAGGAAGGGAAGGGGAGGGAAGGAAGGAAGGAAGGGAGGGAGAGAGGGAGGGAGGGAGGGAGGGAGAGAGGGAAGGAGGGAGGGAGGGAAAGAAAGAGAGAGAAGGAGGGAGGGAGGGAGGGAAAAGAGGAGGGTAGAGGAGGAAAAGAGGGGAGGGGTGAAGAGGGAAAAGAGAGGAGAGGGAAGGAGAGGGGAAGACAGAGGGCAGGGGAGGGGAGGGAAGAAACAATATCCTAAGGCTTCCCCCAGCCAATCAGGGTAATGAAGTCAACCACCCTCCTCGTCCTACTTCACACTGCCTCATAGAATTTATTCATGTGACCTGACTCAGTCCTTCATCCCCCCAGAAGGACAGAGGTCCCCTCCAAGAGGAGACAAGTAGATGCAGGAAATGGAAAGGCCCAGCTGGGTGGTACCTGAGCAGACAATTAAAGACCACAATCTTTTTTTTTTTTTTTTTTTTTTCAGTATGCAGGCCTCTCACTGTCGCGGCCTCTCCCGTTGCGGAGCAACAGGCTCCAGACACGCAGGCTCAGCGGCCATGGCCCACGGGCCCAGCTGCTCCGCGGCATGGGGGATTCTCCCAGACCGGAGCACGAACCCATGTCCCCTGCATCGGCAGGCAGACTCCCAACCACTGCGCCACCAGGGAAGCCCAAGGACTACGATCTTATGTTATCTTAGACATGCTTTCCAAGTGACCTAACTGCTTCTTAAATCCAGGGCCAGGGCCAGGACCAGGGTGGTGCAAGCAAGGGACCTAGAGCTCAAAATTTAAGAAGGCACACATTTTCAGGTACTGACACTGCACTTGCATGACCTTGAGAGTGAGTGCCTCCTTCAAGTTTGCGCCCAGCGCCTTGTTTGCTTCACCCTAGTCCAAGTCCTGCTTATGTCTATCTTGCTCCCATCCTAGAAGATCCCACAGAGCCGAGGAGAATACACTGCTTTTTCGTCTTTCAAGTAGAATAGCAGAGCTGAGTGTATATTAAGCACTCACTGAGTACTTGTGAAATTGAACAGAATTCCCTCCAACAGGGTAATAAGTAAGTATGCTGACACACCAGCACCCCACCTGGAGATGCTTAAATGGGAGTGTAAACAACACTTGAAAAATACCTAATAAGCATCTGAGAAAGAAGTATTCATTTTCTGGAGGCACCCAGAAAATCATGTTTAAAAAACTACACGTCAAAACAAAACAAAACAACACAACTACATGTTCAAAGAAGCAAGGTAAGTCCATTGAAGAGAAAACAAGGAAGATTCAGAGAACCGGACCAGGCATGGGGACACCTCTCCATGAGATAGTGGTCAAGCATGCTACTGTCTGTGCCTTTGTTTCTCCCGCTGGAAAATAGAGAATAAGTCTTCTGACTTCACTGTGGGGCTGTGAGGGTAATTATATTCCAAGTGACCAAGTGATTTCATTGCCTTTCTTCCTAGGAGAGTGAGTGTACTTTAAAAAGTACTCAGAGAGGCCAGGGAACTGAATGTTGGTGAAGCACAGGACAGTAATGCTTTCAGAGCTCAGGGAACAGCTGAGAAGGGCAAGCACTAAGGCTGAGACTAGACTTGGTGCTTAGAGGACCATTTAGCACTTCGTGGAGTAGTACGAGCACCAGAGTGGAGTAATGCTGAGTAAAGACATGATTTGGCTTTAATATTTGCATGCTGAATGAAAAGATTTTAAAAATTACATCCAAATCAGTCTTCTAGCTCAGGTGGAAAAACAAGGAAAGCTATAAGCTATACCTATAATTAACCTGTACCATCTGGAAATACATCTTTATTTGCTCCCTCATTAATGAGTTTATTCACCTGGGGCCAAGAAGTAAGTCAGTCTAAACTTGACCTGTCCAGAGCTCAGGTAGCTAATTAGGTAGGTTCTCAGGGCAAGATTACTGATTGATGGGCCCATTTCCCACTCCTAAGACCCATACACAGAATGTCTTTTTGCCAACCAATCACTCCCCTCCTAGGATGTCGCAAGGTCTCTAGTCATGTCAATCTACCTAGGTCCAGATTTGAAAGAAGTTAGACCAAAAATGTCAGGCAGAGGGCAAGAGAAAACTTTACAAAAATGGAAAATGATCTGCGGTTGACTGATATTTTCTCAGGTGCGAAAGACTCAAGGTCCACCAGTGTAATACCACAAACAGACCTCCTATCCCCCACAAATACTGATACTCGGTGGTCTCTGAGTCTTTACACGGGCTGGTTACTTTGTCCCTTCAGCCCCTCTCTTCCACCAAACCACATTCTGCCTTCATGCAAAATGCTAGACAAATCCTCCTGGATCCTGAAAGGCTCTTTAGACTGACCCCATTCACTGGGAAAAAAAAAAAAAAAAAATCCTTTACTGCCTTGATGAGCATGATCCACAGCCCAGAAGCATTAGCACCCTGAGAGCTTAAGAAATAGATGCTTCAGAATCCATCCCAGGGCTTCCCTGGTGGCGCAGTGGTTGAGAGTCCGCCTGCCGATGCAGGGGACACGGGTTCGTGCCCCGGTCCGGGAGGATCCCGCATGCCGCGGAGCGGCTGGGCCCGTGGGCCATGGCCGCTGAGCCTGCGCGTCCGGAGCCTGTGCTCTGCGGAAGAGAATCCATCCCAGACCTCCTGAATCAGAATCTGTATTTAATAAGATACCTAGGTAATTCATATGCATATAAAAGCATTGCTATTACAATCACTTTGCTGTACACCTGAAATACAACACTGGTAATCAACTATACTCCAATATAAAATTAAAAGTTAAAAAAATAAAAGGATTATCATAAAAAAAATTGCTATTGCATCCCAGCACTCACATCCACACTTTGTCCTACAGTCATATACCTCTATACACCTGAGTTGTTTTTAACAACAGCATTACTGAGATCTAATTCACATACCGTAAAATTCATCCATTTAAAATGTACTATTCAGTGCTTTTAGTATATTGAGTTGTGCCACCATCACCACTATTTAAATTTAGAACATTTTTACCACCCCAAAAAGAAACCACATACCAGTCAGCCATCACTCTCCAATCTCCCCCCAGCCCAAGGAACCACCAATTTACTTTTGATCTCTATCTATAGATTTGCCTATTCTTGACATTTCATATAAACGAGATCATACAATATGTGGTTTTTTGTGAATGGCTTCTTTCACTTAGCATGTTTTCAGTGTTGCAGCAGGTACTGTAATTCATTCCTTTCTATTACCAAATAATATTGTATTGTATGGATATACGACATTTTCTTTGTCCATCCATCAGTTGATGGACATTTGGGTTGTTTATAGTTTTGAGCTATTACAAATAATGCTGTTACGAACATTCATTTACAAGTTTTCATGTAGACATGCTTTCATTTTTCTTGAGCATGTATCTAGTAGTGGAACTGTCTGGTCACATGTAACTCTATGCTTAACCTTTTGAGGAACTGCCAAACTGTTTTCCACAGCAGCTGCACCATTTTACATTCCCACCAGCAGTGTATGAGAGTTCCAATTTCTCCACATCTTCAACAACACTTATTGTCTTTTTGGTAAAAAGCATCCCAATGGGTGTGAAATGGCAGATCAATATGATTTTGAATTTCCCTGATGTATAATGATGTTGAACACCTTTTCATATGCTTATTAGCCATGCACATATCTTCTTTGGAGAAAAGTTTATTCAGATCCTTTGTCCCTTGTCCACTTTTAAAAAATAACTTTTTTTTTTTTTACAGCAGTTTTAGATTCACAACAAAATTGAGTGGAAAGCACAGAGATTTCCCATACGCACCCTGCTCCCAAATATGCATAGCCTCCCTCATTACCTACATCCCCATCAGAGCGGTACCTTTGTTCTAACTGAAGAACCTACATTGACATACCATCACCCAAAGTCCATAGTTTACCTGAGAGTTCACTACTGATGTACATTCTGTGGATATGGACAAACATATAATGTCCTCATGGACACATATCCATCATTAGAGTATCATACAGCGTAGTTTCACTGACTTAAGAATTCTCTGTGCCCTGCTTATTCATCTCTCCATCCCCCCAATCTCTAGCAACCACTGATCTTTTTACTGTCTCCACAGTATTGCCTCTTCCAGAATGTCATATAGTTGAAATCATATAGTACGTAGCCTTTTCACATTGGCTTCTTTCACTTAGTAATATGCATTTAACATTCCTCCATCTCTTTTTATGGCTTGATAGCTCACTTCTTTTTAGTACTGAATAATATTCCATTCTCTGGATGTACCACAGTTTATGTATCCATTCACCTACTGAAAGGCATCTTGGTGGCTTCCAAATTTTGACAATTATGAATAAAGCTGCTATAAACATCTGTATGCAGGTTTCTGTGTGGACATAAGAGCTCCTCTGGGGAAATATTAAGGAGCACAATTGCTGGATTCGGTAACAGTATGTTTAGTTTTGCAAGAAACCACCAAACTATCTTCCAAAGTGGCTGTATTATTTTGCATTCCCACCAGCAATGAATGAGAGTTCTTGTTGCTCCACATCCTTGCTAGCATTAGGTATTGTCAGTGTCTCAGATTTCAATCATTCTAATAGGTGTGTAGTGGTATCTCATTTTAATTTGAATTTCCCTGAAGATGCCTGTGGGGCATCTTTCCATATACTTATATGCCATCTATATATCTTCTTTGGTGGGCTATATGTTAAGGTCTCTAGCCCACTTTTTTCCCCCATTTATTTATTTATTTATTTATGGCTGGGTTGGGTCTTCGTTGCTGCGTGCGGGCTTTCTCTAGTTGCGGTGAGCAGGGGCTACTCTTCATTGCAGTGTGTGGGCTTCTCACTGCAGTGGCTTCTCTTGTTGTGGACCACGGGCTCTAGGTGTGCAGGCTTCAGTAGTTGTGGCTCTTGGGCTCTAGAGGACAGGCTCAGTAGCTGTGGTGCACCGGCTTAGTTCCTCCACGGCATGTGAGATCTTCCCAGACCAGGGATCGAACCCATGTCCCCTGCACTGGCACATGGATTCTTAACCATTGCGCCACCAGGCAAGTCCCTCTAGCCCACTTTTAATCAGGTTTTCTTTCTTTTTTTTTTTTTAGTACCTTGGCCTCTCACTGTTGTGGCCTCTCCCACTGCGGAGCACAGGCTCTAGACGCGCAGGCCCAGCGGCCATGGCTCACGGGCCAAGCCGCTCCGCGGCATGCGGGATCCTTCCGGACCGGGGCACAACCCGCGTCCCCGGCATCGACAGGCAGACTCTAAACCACTGCGCCAACAGGGAAGCCCCAGGTTGTTTTCTTATTACTGAGTTTAAAGAGTTCTTTGTATATTTTGGATAACAGTCCTTTATCTGATAGGTCTTTTGCAAATACATTCTTCCGGTTTGTGGCTTGTGCTTTCATTCTCCTGACAGTTTCTTTTGCAGAGCATAAATTTTTAATCTTAATTAAGTCTAGCTTATCAATTCTTTCTTTCAGGGATCATGCCTTTGATGTTGTATCTAAAAAGTCATTGCCAAACCCAAGGTCACCTAGATTTTCTCCTATGTTATCTTCTAAGAGTTTTACAGTTTTGCTTTGTGATCTCATTGAGGTTTGTGGTCCATTTTAAGTTACCTTTTGTGAGGGGTATAAAGCCTGTGTCTAGAACCTTTTTTTTTTTTTTACTTGTGGATGTCTGATTGCTCTAGCACCATTTGTTGACAGACTCTCTTTGCTCCATTGTATTGCCTTTACCCCTTTGTCAAAGATCAATTGATAAATTTACATAGGTCTATCTCTGAGCTCTCCATTCTGTTCCAGTGATCTATTTGTCTGTTCTTTGACCAGTACCACAGTGTCTTGATTACTGTAACTTTATAGTAAGTTTTGAAGTTGGGTAAGTAGTCCTCCAATTTTGTTCTTCTTCAATACTGTATTGGCTATTCTAGGTATTTTGCTTCTCCATATAAACTTCAGAATCAGTCTATTGATATCTATAAAATACCTTGCTGGGATTTTGACTGGGATTGCAATGAATCTATAGATCAAGTTGGGAAGAACTGACATCTTGACAACATTGAGTCTTCCTTTACACGGACATGGAATATCTCTCCATTTAGTTCTTCTTTGATATCTTTCATCGGTTTTACAGTTTTCCTCATAGATCTTGTACATATTTTTCTATATTTATATCTACATGTTATTTTTATTGGTGCTGAAGTACATGGTATTGTGGGGTTTCTTAAAAGATTTTTTTTTGATATGGACCATTTTTAAAGTCTTTACTGAATTTGTTGCAATACTGCTTGTTTTATGTTTTGGTTTTTTTGGCTGAGTCACGTAGGATCTCAGCTCCCCGACCAGGGATCGAACCCACACCCGCTGCATTAGAAGGTGAACTCTAATGACTGGACCACCAGGGAAGTCCCTGGTATTGTGCTTTTAATTGTAAATTCCATTTGTTCATTCTTGGTATACAGGAAAGCAGTTAACTTTTGTATATTAACTGCGTATCCTGCAACCCTACTATAATAGTTTATTAGTACTAGGAGGTTTTTGGTTGATCCTTTCTATAGATGACCATTTCATCTGTGAACAAAGATGGTTTTATTTCTTCCTTTCAAATCTATATTCATTTTATTTCCTTTTCTTGCCTTATTGTGTTAGCTAGGACTTCCAGTATGATGTTGAAAAGCAGTGGTCAGAGGGAACAACCTTCCCTTGTTCCTGATCTTAGTGGAAAACTTCATGCTTCTCACCAGGTAAGTATGTTAGCTGTAAGTTTTGGGTAGATATTCTTTATCAAGTTGAGGAAGTTCCCCTATATTCCTAGTTTAATGAGAAATTTTTATCTTGAATGGGTGCTGGATTTTGTCAAATAATTTTTCTGCATATATAGATATGTTCATGTAATTTTTCTTCTTTAACCTGTTGATGTGATAGATTACATTAATTTTTCAAATATTGAACCAGGTTTGCATACCTAGGATAAATTCCACCTGGTCATGGTGTATGATCCTTTTTATACACTGCTGGTTTCAATCTGTTAATGTTTTATTAATGATTTTTACACCTATGTTCATGAGAGACATTGGTCTATAGTTGTCTTATAATATCTTTGTCTGGTTTTGGTATTAGGGTAATGCTGACTTCATAGAATGAGTTAGGAAGTATTCACTCTGCTTCTATCTTCTGAAAGAGATTGTAGAGAATTGGTATAATTTCTTCCTTAAATGTTTGGTAGAATTCACCAGTGAACCCATCTGGGCCTGGTACTTTCTGCTTTGGAAGGTTATTAATTATTCAATGAATTTCTTTAATAGATATAGGCCAATTCTGATTGTCTGTCTTCTTGTGTGAGTTTTGACCGATTGCGTCTTTGAAGGAATTGGTCCATTTCATCTAGGTTATCAAATTTGTGGTCACAGAGTTGCTCATAGTATTCCTTTATTATCCCTTTAGTGTCCATTGGCTCTGTAGTGATATCCCCTCTTTCATTTCTGATGTTAGGAATTTGTATCCTCTCTCTTTTTTTTCTTAGTTAGCCTGGCTACAGGTTTAACAACTTTATTAATCTTTTCAAAGAACCAACTTTTGATTTTGTTGATTTTTTCTAGATTTCCTGTTTTCAATTTCATTGATTTCTGCTCTAATTTTTATTATTTCTTTTCTTCTGCTTATCTTGGATTTAATTTGCTCTTTTTCTAGTTTCCAAAGGTGGAAGTTTGGATGACTGATTTTATATCTTTCCTTTTTTTCTAATATGTGCATTCAGTGCTACACATTTCCCTCTAAGCTCTACTTTTGCTGTATCCACAAATTTTGATATGTTTTGTTTTCATATTCATTTAGTTCAAACATATTTAAATTTCTCGAGATTTCTTTTTTGATCCATGTGTTATTTAAGCAGTATGGTGTTTAATCTCCCAAGTATTTGTGGATTTTCCAGCTATCTTCCTGTTACTGATTTCTGATTTAATTCCATTGTGCACTGAGAGCAGAAAATATATGATTTTTATTCTTTTAAATTTGTTAAGGTATATATATATATTTTTTTGGCGGGGGGTACACCGGCCTCTCACCATCGTGGCCTCTCCCATTGCGGAGCACAGGCTCCAACGCACAGGCTCAGCGGCCATAGCTCACGGGCCCAGCCGCTCAGCGGAATCTGGGATCTTCCCAGACCGGGGCACGAACCCATGTCCCCTGCATCAGCAGGTGGACTCTAAACCACTGCGTCACCAGGGAAGCCCTAAGGTATATTTTATGGTCCACAATGTGGTCTATCCTGGTGAATGCTCCATGAGAACTTGAGACGATTGTCTATTCTGCTGTTGCTGGATGAAGTAGTCTATAAATATCCATTATATTCAGTTAATTAATGGTGTCATTGAGTTCAGCCCTGCCTTCATGAATTTTCTGCTTGCTAGATCTGCCCCTTTCTGACACAGGAGTGTTGAATTCTCCAACTGTAACAGTGGATTCATCTATTTCTCCTTGCAATACTATCATTTTTTGCCTTATGTATTTTCACACCCTATTGTTAGGTACACACACATTAAGACATCGTTATGTCTTCTTGGAGAACTGACTTCTTTATCATTATGTAATGCCCCTCTTTTTTGAAATTAATTAATTAATTAACTTATTTATTTTTGGCTGCATTGGGTCTTCGTTGCTGCATGCAGGCTTTCTCTAGTTGTGGCGAGTGGGGGCTACTCTTCAGTGCTATGCACAGGCTTCTCATTGCAGTGGCTTCTCTTGTTGTGGAGCACAGGCTCTAGGCATGCGGACTTCAGTAGTTGTGGCACATGGGCTTGGTTACTCTGAACCCGTGTCCCCTGCACTGGCAGGGGGATTCTTAACCACTGCGCCACCAGGGAAGCCCTGTAATGCTCCTCTTGATCCCTGATAACTTTCTGTGTTCTGAAGTCTGCTCTACCTGAAATTAATATAGCTACTCCTGCTTTCTTTTGATTGTCAGCCTGATATATCTTTCCCCATTCCTTTACTTTTAATCTATATGTGTCCTTTTATTTAAAATGGGGTTCTTTTAGATATAGAGTTGGGTCTTGTATTTTTTATCCACTCTGACAATCTCTGTTTTTTAACTGATGTATTTAGACCATTAACGTTCAAAGTGATTATTAATATAGTTGGATTAGCATCTACTATATTTGTTACTGTTTTCTATTTGTTGCCCTTATTCTTTGTTTCTATTTTTGTCTTCCAATCTTTTTCTGCCTTTTATAGTTTTAACTGAGAATATTATATGATTACATCCTCTTTCCTTTCTTAGCTTATCAGTTATACTTTTTTTAAAAATTTATTATTATTAATATTTTTTGGCCTCACTGTGCAGCTTGTGGGATCTTAGTTCCCCGACCAGGGATCAAACCCAGGCCCTCGGCAGTGAAAGCGCACTGGACTACCAGGGAATTCCCTAAACTTTTATTTTTACTTCTTTTAGTGGTTGCTCTAGAGTAAAACCCACTTTCAAATAATACTATACCACCTTACAGATAGTTTGAGTACCTTATAACAACAAAATAATCCTAATTCTTCCCTCTCAACGCTTGTTGTATCATTGCTGTCATTCATTTCACTTATCCATAAATACACACACACATACATAGTCAAATGTAGTGTTGGTATTATTACTTTGAAAAAACTATTCCGTTAGATCAATCAACAATATATAAAACAGGGAATTCCCTGGTGGTCCAGTGGTTAAAACTCCATGCTCTCACTGCCAAGGGCCCAGGTTCGATCCCTGGTCGAGAAATTAAAATCCTATAAGCTGTGTGGTGCAGCAAAAAAAAAAAAAAAAAACAATATATAAAATAAAAGAGCATCTACAAATATCCTATAGCTTACATTATATTTAATGGTGAAAGATTGAATGCTTTCCCCCTAAGATCCGAAATGTCAGGATGTTCACCCTCACCACTACTATTCAACATAATACTGAAGTTTCTAGCCAGCAAAATAAGGCAATAAAAGGTACAGATTGGAAAGAAATAAAACTGCCCCTTATTTGCAGATGACATCATGGCCTACATAGAATATCCCAAAGAATCTACCAAAAAAAAAAAAAGGGCTAGAATTTATAAGAGAGTTCAACGAGGTGGCAGAATACAATATAAACATACACACAAAAATTGTATTTCTATATAGTAGCTATGAACATATGGAAAATGACATTTAAGATACAATAAAACTTAAAATCGCTCATTAAAAAAAGAAATAGTAAAATAAATGTTTTTATTCTACCTTCACTTATTCCCTCTCCAATGCTCTTCCTTTCTTTATGTAGATCTGAGGCTCTGACTTCCATTATTTTCCTCTCTCTAAAGAACTTCTTTTAACATTTCTTGCAAGGCAGGCCTACTGGCAATAAATTTGCTCTATTTTTGTCTGTCTTTATTTCTCCTCTTTTGAAGGCTAATTTCATGGGATACTGAATTCTAGGCTGGTGGGGTTTTTGTTTTTTTCAACACTGTAAACATTTCATTCTACTCTCTTCCTGCTTGCATGGTTTCTGAGGATAAACTGGGGGTTAATTCTTATCTTTGCTCCTCTGTAGGTTAAGGTGTTGTCTCCTCTGGCTTCTTTCAGGATTTTTTGTCTTTGATTTTCTATCATTTTAAAAATGATATGCCTAGATTTATTGGGGGGTTCTGGCATTTATCCTTAGTGTTCTCTGAACTTCCTGGATCAGTGGTTTGGTGTCTGACATTAATTTGGGAAAATTCTCAGTCATTATTGTTTCAAATATTCTGTTTCTCTCCTTCTTCTCCTTCTGGTATTCTCATGATGCATCTGTCTTAGTCTGTTCAGGCTGCTATAATAAAATACCATTGACCAGGTGGCTTATAAACAACAAACATTTACTTCTCACATTTCTGGAGTGTGGCAAGTCCAGGATCACAGCACAAGCAGATTCTGTGTCTGGTGAGGGCTTCCTGGTTCACAGACAGCTGACTTTTTGTTATGTCCTCACATGGTGCAAGGGGCTAGGAAACTCTGTGGGGCCTCTTTTATAAGTGCACAAATCCCAATTATGAGGGCTCTGCCCTCATGACCTAATCACCTCCCAAAGGCCCCACCTCCTAATACCATCACCTTGAGGATTAGGAGTTTAACATATGAATTTGGGGGGAACACAAACATTCAGATCACAGCAGCATACATTACTTTTGTAGTTGTCCCACAGTTCTTGGTTATTTTGCTTTTTCTAGTCTTTTTTCTTTTTACTTTTATAGGTTTCTACTCAAATATCCTCAAGCTCAGAGATTCTTTCCTCAGCCATGTCTAGTCTACTGATAAGCCCATTAAAGGCATTCTTCATTTCTGTTACAGTGTTTTTGATCTCTAAACATTTCTTTTTGGTTCTTTCTTAGAATTTCCATCTCTCTGCTTACAATGCCCAGTTGTTCTTGCATGTCATCTACTTTATCCATTCGAGCCTTAGCACGGTAAATCATACTTATTTTAAATTCCCTGTCTAATAATTCCAAGATCCCTGCCATAGATGGGTCTAATTCTGATACCTGGTATGTCTCTTCAAAGTGTGTATTTTGCTTTTTAGTATATCTTGTAATTTTTTCTTGATAGCTGGGCATGATATACCAGGTAAAAGGAACTGCTATAAATAGACCTTTAGTAATGTGGTGGCATGTTGAGGGAGGGGAAGCATTCTATAGTCCTATGATTGGGTTTCAGTCTTTTAGTGAGTCTGTGCCTCTGGAATGTGAACTTCACAAGTGCTTCTCAGTGCCTCACCCACCCCTCTTAGGTGGGACATGATGGTGTGAGTAGACTGGAATTGGGTATTTCCCTTCTCCAAGATGAAAGGCTAGGGCTGACTAGAGATGGGTATTTCCTTTTCCCTAGGTCAGTTAGGCTCTGATAAAACCCCAACAGGGGCTTCCCTGGTGGCACAGTGGTTGAGAGTCCCCCTGTCGATGCAGGGGACACGGGTTCGTGCCCCGGTCCGGAAAGATCCCACATGCCGCAGAGCAGCTGGGCCCATGAGCCATGGCCACTGAGCCTGCGCGTCCGGAGCCTGTGCTCCGCAACGGGAGAGGCCATAACAGTGAGAGGCCCGCGTACCGCAAAAAACAACAACAACAACAACAAAAAAACCCCAACAGGTTAGGCTTTGGTTAAAGTTTCCCCTGATGGCAGACCTTAAGAAGAACAGAATGCTCTGTAGTATTTTTAAATGGCTCCTTTCCCCCACCCCTCCCCAAAGCACAAAAGGGTTTTTCTCAATACTCAGTGTAAGAACCTGATAGATATCCAAGAAGTCATTGTGGGGGGCCCTCAATGACTGAGTCCCCCTGGAGTTTTTTAACTCTGAGTTGTCCATACTGAGCCTCCAGCAATTCATCAATTACAATCCAGGTTTCCCTTCTCCAGCACTGGTTCCCAAAGAGGTTTCTGCTTCTGTAAGTTGTGATTCTCTGTATTCACCTGTTCGTCTCTCCAATTTGGGGGGCAGCAATTTGCCTTTGCCCTATGACCTTACTTCTCTTAAAAATCTAAGAATTGTTGATTTTTCAGTTTGTTCAGCTTTTTACTTGTTCTTAGGACAGAATGGTGATTTCCAAGCTTCTTACATGCCTATTGGAACTCTTTTGCCCATTTTTTTTTTTTTTTTTTTTTGCGGTACACGGGCCTCTCACTGTTGTGGCCTCTCCCGTTGCGGAGCACAGGCTCCGGACGCGCAGGCTCAGCGGCCATGGCTCACGGGCCCAGCCACTCCGCGGCATGTGGGATCTTCCCGAACCCGGGCACGAATCCGTGTCCCCTGCATCAGCAGGCAGACTCTCAACCACTGCGCCACCAGGGAAGCCCTCTTTTGCCCATTTTAAAAATTATTTATATTTTTATTGTTGAGTTGTAAAAGTTTTTTATATATTCTGGATACAAAATCCTTTATCTGATATATGACTTGCAAGAATTTTCTCCCATTCTGTGGGTTGCCTTTTTACTTTCTTGGTGGTATCCTTTGCAATACAAAAGTTTTTCATTGTGATGACACCCAATTTACTTTTTCTTTTATTGCTTGTGTTTTTGGTGTCATATCTAAGAAATCGTTACCTAATTTGGTAGTGATTTATAACTGTTTTCTTCTAAGAGTTTTATAGTTTTAGTTATTACATTTAGGTCATTGGTCTGTTTTGAGTCAATGTTTGTATATGGTGTGAGGCAGGAGTCCTACTAGCTGTGGCTATCTAGTTGTTTCAGCATCATTTGTTGAAAAGACTATTCATTCCCCATGTGTACCTGATTGATTACATCGGCTCTTAACTCTCTAAGATGGTGCAACACTCTTGTTTTCCACATCATTTTCTTAAGTGTCCACATAGCTCTATAAATTTTGCTGACAGAACCTCAGAAAGACTAAAAAGGTAGCTGGAGATATATAATACCATATATCCAATACCATAAAGAACATACGTAAATCATACCATAGAGAAAGATAAAGCCTAAAGAAAGCCTCTGAAGCTATCTGTGAGGTTTGATACATTTATTCATTTACTCTCATTTAAGGTACTTCTGTTCTAAATGTGTAGGTTCTGGGCTAGGCATGGAGATACAAAGATGAACCAGACTTTTTTTCCTGCCCTTGAGAAGACAGATTTAAAAATAAAATAATTAGGTTGTTTTAAAAGCATGAATTTACTCAGCAGAAGGAACACAATTGTTTCCATTTTACAGAAGGCACAAATGAGATATAAAGGAGAAAAATGACTCACTGAATGAAGATCACCGTTATGGGGCATAGGGATAGGAGTGATGGGGAGAGGATCACAGACCTTAAGGGAGAAATCAGAGTCAGGGCTTAGGGCCACAAATGGCCAAGCCAATGACTAGTCACAAGGTCCTGCTAGTGCCACATTATGACTTTCATGGGCCCTAGGTACTTTTGCCTTTGTGGAACCCTTTCTCTATTAGAAAAATATTTTAAAATATATTTTATGACTGTATTGATATAATATAATCCAAGATGAATTATATTCATTTTTTCTTCTGATTGAAAGAAGTTAAGACATCTTTATGGGCCCCTGGGTACTGTGCCTATTGGATAAGTCAGCCCTGAGTCCTGCTGTCTCCCCACAGCTATGCACCAAGAATTCTCTCCCCAGCTGCCAAATCACATAGCTCTGCTGCTTCTGAGATTCTGTTCTCTACCCGGCCTGATCAAGCGGCATGAGGTTTAGGTTCACATTAAATCTCACACTGCCTAAATCCACACAGAAAAGGTAACCTCACTCTACTCCTATGAGCACTATACAGTTATTGGGCAATCATTTGCCAATAATGTGTATTCTGTGTTCAAGGAAGGTTTAGATACATTCATGATCAAATGCAAACAAAGAAACAGACATGTCATGACCTACAAACACCAAAGTCATAGGAAGCATGTGCCTGGCACCTTGACAGCCCATAAATATCTGTTCATTCAATTACAAGACAGGCATAAAACAAAGTCTCTTCCCTTATAAAACTTACCATATGATGAAGAAGACAGACAATAAATATACAAATAAGCATATATTTATATATATGAAATAATTTCTGGTAGCAGTGTTATGAAGAAAAAGAAAGCAGGGTAAGAGAAGAAAGAATGAAAAAGGAGGCCATTATGTGGCTACATGTAGACACTCTGGTTTGGTTTCCCCAGAAAGCCTTCCAATAACAGGAGAACTTGCTGAAACTAGCCCATGTAGTATGTCTTATTTCCTTGGGTTTTACCTCATTCCCACTTTTCACCCCAAGAAATGGCTTCAGGGCAACAACCACCTTTCTCAGTGACAAGAAAAAGAGTTGTAGGTCCTGATCTGGCATAGCTATTTACTTGCTATATGTCAATGAACAGGGCACTTCTCTCTATGCCTGTTTCCCCATATATAAAATGAGGAAATTGGCTTAAGTTACTTTCAAGGTCCCTTAAAGCTAAAATGCTATAGTAATTCATACCAAATCTGTCAAATCTGTCTAACTCCAAAGCTTTGGAGTCAGCTATAATACTTTGGCTTTCCAAACTGCCACAGTTACCTTAGTTACCACAGAAGTGAAAGCAAAATGCCTTTAGTGTAGTGAGGTGTGATTTAACAGGATGCTACCAAATTAAATCAATGAAAATTTACCAAGTGACTACCATAAGCATGCATCAGGAATATCCATCACTTGGGGGATGACCTCTTGCCCTGGCTTCAAGTACCTTCTAACTGCAAAGGGCCCTAAACTCTGGAACCCCATCTACCAGGGCAACCGGGAACTTCAAAGGTCTCAGCTGATCCTGTCAAGTTACAGAATGATCAATCATGCAGCTAGAGACTTCACTCTTTCACAAAACATTAGAGATGAATAAGCCCAACCTTTGCCCTTGAGGTAGTCACAGTCCAGGGGGTAGGGGTGAGACAGATTAAACATAATATGATAAGGATAACCACTGACGTATAAACAAAATGCTGTGTAAGCCCAGAGAAAGGAGAGATTAGTTAGTTCCTGAACCTGGTACAGCAAAACCACCAGGCTGGCTGCCTCTATCTCGGGGGGGGACAGATACTATGGTGTGCTGAGTGATTAGGATTACAAATGAAGTCCAAAGTTTCACAGGCTACCCCTATTTGTGGCTCTGTATTCCCCTCTCACTCACATTTTTCTCCAACTCCTTAGCCCTGGCAAGAATTCCAGGCCAATAAATTAAAGTGGAACTACCTCACTTTTCAGACCTCGTAAGTCAGCTGGGGATCATGCAGACATTGGTTATGCTTAGCCTAACTGAAAAGCCTGACATGGACAGCACACTGTAGGCAGTGGAGTCAGAGTAGATGCTGGCTGAAAATAACTGCTGTGGCTGCTGTCTGCCCTCCACTCCTACCCCTCCTACCATCACCAGAAAAGCACATCCTCCAGGCCAGCTGAATTGGAAAGCTTTTTTAAAGAAACTTTTAAAATTTATACAAAAGTGGGAGGAATAGTTTAACAACCTCTCTCCCATTCAACGATTATCAAATTTGGGGGCACCTAATGTACACTTCTTTGGTTCTTCAATTCCTACCCCATAAAATTCGTATTTCTCAGACTGGCTTCCTCCCCACCTGGCCCTCCTCTCTTACTCTTTCCCATATGCACTCCAGCCTCTAATACACTCTATACTTTTCTACCCATCCTTAAAGATCCAACCCAGATGTCACCTCTTACAGAGCCCTTCCAGAACAGAACTTTCTACAGCTTTCTGTGAAACTCCTAAAGCCCTAAATCTGGACTATCCATGTGCTGATCACATCTACCCACCTATGAAATCTCCCTCCAATTTTTCATTGCCACACATTCTTGGTTCAGACTTTATCTCGTGCTCTCTCCTAGACCTGCAGTGACTTCCGAGTGATCTCCCTGATGCAAATCTTGCCAGTACAGATTCATAACAGGAGCAGCCACAGTAATCTTTATTAGACACACATCTGACTGCATCAGCCCCCTACTTTGACAAACTTGGATAACTTTCTACTGCCTTTGGATTAAAGTCCAAACTCCTTTGTATGACACACAAGGTGTTTCATAATGTGGTATATAACCAGCTACTTATCTCACCACCTCCAATAAACAGCTTTTACTCCAGCCACACTAAACCACTTACCACTCTAAGGTGCTCTTCCCTTTTATCCCTCAGTGATTTGGCTGCTGCTGTCTTCTCTCCTTAGAATTCTTTCCTCACCTTCACTGTCTAGTCCATTTCTATTCCTTCTTTAAGATGTAGCTCAAATATCACCTCCTTTGTGACACATTCTCCAACTTTATTCATTCACACACCCATTCAACAACTGTTAACTGATCATATGTTAAGCTCTAGACAGGGGATACAATAAATAACAGCTCTCACTCTCAAGGAGTTTAGAGTCTAGTAGATCTCCTCAGGTGGAGTAATTCCTTTCCTCCTCTGTTCTCCTGAAGAAATTTACAATTTGCACAAACCTCTAAGGTCACATTTATTACTTTTTATACTTGTTTCTGTTTCCCTCACTAGACTCTGATCATCTTGAGGCCAAGGATCTTTTCTTATTTTTAAGGCTTTGTTGAGGTATAGCATCCATATCAGGTGGACAGTTCAATGACTGTTCATATATTTATAGAGTTGTACAGCCATCTTATTTTAAATCATTTCCATCACACTAAAAAGAAAGCTCAAGCCCACTGGCCAACTCCCTATTCCTATCCCTAGACTTAAGCAACCACTAATCAATCTACTTTATATCTCTATAGATCTGTCTATTCTGGACCTTTCATGTAAACGAAATCATACAATATGCTGTCTTTTTGACTGGCCTCTTTTTTTAAAAAAATAAAATTACTTTTGTTTGTTTATTGATTGATTGATTGATTGGCTGTGTTGGGTCTACGTTGCTCCACGCAGGCTTTCTCTAGTTGTGGTGAGCAGTGGCTACTCTTAGTTGCGATGTGCGGGCTTCTCATTGCTGTGGCTTCTCTTGTTGTGGAGCACGGGCTCTAGGCGCATGGGCTTCAGTAGTTGTGGCACGTGGGCTCAGCAGTTGTGGTTCACAGGCTCTAGAGTGCAGGCTCAGTAGTTGTGGCACATGGACTTAGTTGCTCTGTGGTATGTGTGATCTTCCTGGACCAGGGATCGAACCTGTGTCCCCTGCACTGGCAGGCGGCTTCTTAACCATTGCACCACCAGGGAAGTCCCTTGACTGGCTTCTTTCATGTACCATAATGTTCTTCAAAGATCATCCATGTTACAACATGTATCAGTAGTTCACTCCTTTTTCTTGACAAGTAATCTTGCATTGTACGGACATACATTTTATTTATCCATTTACCAGCTGATACACATTTGAGTTGTTTCTACTTTTGGGCTATTATAATATTGCTATGAACATTCGTGTATAAGCTTTTATAGGGACATATGTTTTTATTTCTCAAGTATATATCTGGAGTGGAATTACTGGGTCATGTGGTAACTCTACGCTTAACCTTTTGAGGAATTGCCAAACTGTTTTCCACAGCAGCTGCACCATTTTACATTTCCACTAGCAGTGTATGAGGATTCCAACTTTTCCACATCCACAACACTTGTTATTATGTCTTTTTGATTATAGCATCATAGTGAGTATGAAGTGGTATCTCACTGTAGTTTTGATTTGCATTTCTCAGATGGCTAATGATGTTCAACATCTTTTCATGTGCTTATTGGCCATTTATATATTTTCTTTGGAGATAGGTCTATTCAGATCGTTTGGTGTATTCAGATCTTTTGTTCATTTTTTATTGGATTATTTATCTTTTTCTTGTTGAGTTGTAAGAGTTCATTACATATCCCAAACACAAGTCCCTCATCAGATATATGGTTTGCAAATATTTTTTCCCATTTAGCAATCCTAAGTGGTCTGAGGATCATCTGATTCTTACTAATTTTTGCATTTCAAAGAACTAGCACGTAATCTGGCACATTGTATGTGTTCAATAAATGTTAAATGGATGTTACATCACATTAACTGCTTTGAAGACAAGAATAATGCCTTAGGTACTTCCCTGGTGGTGCAGTGGTTAAGAATCCACCTGCCAGTGCAGGGAACATGGGTTCAAGCCCTGGTCCAGGAAGATCCCACATGCAACTAAGCCCATGCGCAACAACTACTGAGCCTGTGTTCTAGAGCCTGCGAGCCACAACTACTGAGCCCACGAGCCACAACTATTGAAGCCCACACGCCTAGAGCCCATGCTCCACAATGAAAGGCCGCTGCAACAAGAGAAGCCACCGCAACAAGAGAAGCCACTGCACCGAGAAGCACGTGCACCGCAATGAAGAGTAGCCCTGGCTCTCCGCAACTAGAGAAAGAAAGCCCATGCACAGCAACGAAGACCCAACACAGTCAAAAATAAATAAGTAAATTTATTTTTTTAAAAAAGAATAATGCCTTACTCATTCAGCATCTCCCTCACACTTTACACCTAGCGCTAGACACAAAGCACACACCTTGGAAATACACAGAGACTGAGTAACTCTCACTTGAACAGACAGTGGGGATGATGTTGCAAAAGAATCCAGAGGAACTTGGAAAGCCATCTGAAACCAACAGAACTTACCTGTTTATACTGGCTACTACCAGTTACCCCTGAGACAGCTGCTGCTCTCTGAGAATAAGAAGCAACTTCTATATAAGCCATTCTTGCAGCGGCCCACGCTCAGAAGTAGTCATCAAAATGCTCTATTACTTAGAAAACTGGCCCCCTCCCTCCATTCCCTTAGCCAGTGGGAGATATCAAGCACATGACAGCACTAAATGACATGCTGGCTTTGCCTGAAGTGCCCTTTCTTCTCCTTAAGGAGCTCAAACTTGATCTAGAGAGACAGGCTGGTATCTGGACCACATCAGTGATGTACAGCTGGCAAAGGTGCTCCATCCTTTGTGGTTTCTAAGTTAGAAAGTGACTCTTCCTCTTAAGCACTAACATGAAATCCTTCGTGATCATTAATAGCCAACAGTAAATACTTTCCAAACTTAACACAGAATACAAATAGGACTGAAGGAAGCTTTGGGGAGAAGGAAAAACTGAAGAACATGGCTCGTTGCACCAGAAGGCCTAGGTCAGTGAGGCAGGAAATGTCTCTAACATCTCTTCCTTTCTATAATACTATTCAAGCTACAAACATAATCTAGGCCCTTCAACTTCATGCCCTTCCTGCTAGTCACTGTGTCACTCAAATTCAAAATCTTCTGGTTTGCCAATGCTGCCTATAAGAGAAAGGAAGAACTCCTCAGTAGGCCACACAGTGCCCTCCACGACAGCATTGAGAGTAACCTCTCCTGTGACCACACAAGGCCATGATCTGACTCCAGTCTGCCTGGCACTTAACATATGCTCCCCTGCACTATGTATAATACACCGGAAAGCACATGCACTTTGGAATTAGAAAGTTTGGAAGCCCTACTTGCCTGGATTAAGGTATGTCTTCCCTGCCTCTTTATTATTATTTTTTTTTCTGGCTATCATCTTTACATCTTACTTACTTACTTACTTATTTATTTATTTATTGGCTGCGTTGGATCTTTGTTGCTGCACACAGGCTTTCTCTAGTTGCAGCGAGCAGGGGCTACTCTTTGTTGCAGTGCACAGGCTTCTCATTGCGGTGGCTTCTCTTCTTGCAGAGCACGGGCTCTAGGAGCGTGGGCTTCAGTAGTTGCAGCACACGGGCTCAGCAGTTGCGGCTCGCGGGCTCTAGAGTGCAGGCTCAGTAGTTGTGGCACATGGGCTTAGTTGCTCCGCAGCATGTGGGATCTTCCCAGACCAGGGCTCGAACCCCTGTCCCCTGCATTAGCAGGCGGATTCTTAACCACTGAGCCACCATTCGCTGCCTCTTTAATCCCTTCTCCAATCCAAACTCCTTAGCATAGCATATAAGGCCTTACATGATCTTATACCTGCCTCCCTTTCCAGTCTTCCTACTTCCTCATTACACCCCACCTCCTACTTGGATGCTCCAATAATACTATACCTTATACAGTGACCTGTCAGTGCTGTTCTCTCCCTCTCACCTCCCACCTTGCACATGTTGCTCCTCCTGCTTAGAGGGCCCTCCGCCTCTCTCTTTGGCTGGTTAATTTCTAGTCATTTTCCACATCAGCTAAAGTGCTGCTTCTCTGGGGAGCCTCTCCTGATCCCTTTCCCACCATTTTCTGTGCTCCCAGAGAGCTCTGTGCTTCTCTGTATTACAGCAGTTATTACATCTGCTTATTTCACTAACTCTTCCACTGGACTATGAGCAGCCTGAGAGTAGGGCCTATGTCTTCGTTATCCTTCACAGCTAAGGCAGTGCCTTTGTAAATGCTCAGGGTATACTTGATGAATGGATAAATGAATGAAAAGGATTTTCCCACCATATACATAAGGCTGGCATAACAAATAACTTCATTATTACTTTAAGCCGACAACATTGCAACTCAGAGTGTCGTACTGACTTGTATCACGTAACAACTGTGTGGTAGAGCTAGTATAAAAAGCCAGATCTTCAGAGACCCAGACCAATGTCCGGACCTCTCCCCTGACTCTAAGCACATATTTCCAACTGCCAAATTAACAACACCACTTAGATGTTTATGTAGCCATCTCAAACTTAACATGGCCAAAATTTTTCTGCATTTCCTCCCCACCGCCCAACAAAAATTTCTCCCAGTCCATCCTGTTTCAGTACACAATAACATCAGCCATGGTGTTGCCAACTACAAGTCAAAGCAAAACAAATTCATAAAACCTGAAAGTCAAGCTTGATTATTTCTTTCCCTTACGTCCCATATCCAATCCACCAGCAAGTCTTGTAGGCTCTACTTCAAAACATATTCTAATTTCATCCACTTTTCTCCATCTCTGCCACCCTACCCGCCCCGCCCCCAAACTCCAAAACTATCATTTCTCACCCAGACTACTGCAATAGTCTCTTAACTACCCTCCTCGAAAGCCTTCCTACAATCCGTTCTCCTCAAAGCAGCCAGAAAGATCTTTTTGAAAAATGCAAATCAGCTCACCTCACTCCTATTTTTAACACCATCCAAAATTTTCATTGTACTCTCAATAAAATTCAACAAATTTAGCAGTATCTACAAGGCCTTACAGATCTGACTCTGCTATAAACTCCTTGACTTCATATGGTACTATTTTTCTCTTGCTCACTATAATTCAGTCCCATTGGCCTTCTTTTTTGGTCCCAAGACATGCCTAACTCGTTCCCACCGATTTATACTTGCTTCTCCCTCCACTTGACACACTTATGCTTCCAAATCTTCAAATTGCTAAGTCTTCTTCATTCAGGTCTTAGTTCAAATATCACCTCCTCAGAGGCATTCCATAAACCACCGTATTAAAAGTAGCACCTCTCCTCTAGTCGTTCTCTATCCTATCACCCTACTTTTCTCAGAGCACCTATCACCATTTGGAGTTATCCTGCTTATTACTTATTCATTACTTGCATTTCCCCCATTTAGAAAGTAAACTTCACAAGAGCAAGGACCTTGGTTGTCCTGTTCACTGCTGAATTACTGGACCTAGGAATATTCCTGACATCCTGAAGTCACAAGTATTTGAAGAGGGGAAGAATGAATAAACAATACAGATTACATACTTAATAAATGCTTGATGAATGTGTGAGTGAATGAATTAGGGAGTGGAATGGAAAGGGAAAAAAAAACAGTGGAAGCACTGCTATTTAATATTTTTATAGCCACTCACTTTTCTCCACCCTCACTGCCTTTGCTCTTGCTCAGATCCCCACCATCTCTTTTTTTTTTTTTTTTTTTTTGCGGTACACGGGCCTCTCACTGTTGTGGTCTCTCCCGTTGCGGAGCACGGGCTCCGGACGCGCAGGCTCAGCGGCCATGGCTCACGGGCCCAGCCGCTCCGCGGCATGTGGGATCTTCCCGGACCAGGGCACGAACCCGTGTCCCCTGCGTCGGCAGGCAGACTCTCAACCACTGCGCCACCAGGGAAGCCCCCCACCATCTCTTAGACGACTGCAGTACTTCCCAACTAATTTCTTCTCCTTTCCCCAAGCTGAGCCCTCCAAAAATAACTTCCACACTTCCACCAGACTTGATCATTCTGAGACATAGATCTGAACATGTTATAAGCCCAAGCTTCTTCTTATGTTGTTAGAAAAGCCTCGCCAACCTTATCACTCACTGCTATCCCCCTACATTTAACCTATACTCCAGTAATGCAGGCATTCTTACAGTTCCCAGAATATTCCAGGCTGTTTAATGCCTCCAAGCCTTTGCGTATCTTTTCATTTTGCTGGACCACTCTTCCATACCTCACAGACTTTTGACTACCTACTGAACTCAAACTTACTCCTCAAGAACCATCTCAAGCATCTTCTCTGTTAAGTCTTTAATGATTCCCCCAAGGAGAGTTAATCACTCCCTCCTTTGTCACCACAGTACCTAACACATACTTATAATACACTACCATCATTTGTTTCCATGTCCGTCTTTCGCTATGTGACTATTAGCCCCCTGAAAGCTGGAGCCATGTCTCCATGTTTGTGTCCCCAGCACCATATCTGGCATATTCAAGCACTCAATAATTGCTGACTGAAGGAATGAATGGATATATCTTAACTCCTCAACCTGGTGTTTAAAGTCAACCTCGGGACTTCCCTGGTGCTCCAGTGGTTAAGAATCCGTCTTGTAATGCAGGGGACGCCAGTTCCATCCCTGGTCAGGGAACTAAGATCCCACGTGCTGCAGGGTGCAGCATAACTCGAGAGCCCACGTGCCGCAACTACAGAGCCCACATGCTCTGGAGCCCACGCACCACAACTAGAGAGAATCCCGTGCATGCACCACAATTAAGTGAAGAGCCCACGCACCGCCAACAAAAGATCCCACGCGCCACAACGAAAGATCTCACGTGCCACAACTAAGACCCAATGCAGCCAAATAAATAAATAAATAAATAAATAAATAAATATTTAAAATAAAATAAAGTCAACCTCATATTGGCTCCAACCCATGTTTCTAGATTTAGTACTTAGTCCTCTCTTACTTGCTGATTCCCCAAACGCATCCTTCTTTCTCACATTTACTTGGGGCCTTTATTCCTGATGCTCTCTATAGTGAAATTTAAATCATCGGGTGGCTCCTTCTCCACGAAGTCTTCCCTAACCCCTCCAATGAGATTTACTTCCCAAATAGCACTTTTTTTTTCAATTGATAAGGTATTTAGAACTTATTTTATAATTATAGCCTTTCCAACTGGACTACATGTACTATTTTTCTAACTGAACTGTATAAGCTCCTTGAAGGTATGAAACATGAATTAGCGTCTTTCCTCTCAACCTAAGTACCTAACACGGTAGCTTGCACAAAGCAAGCAGGTATCACTAAATGTTTTATTAGTGGAGAATAGTATGTTTAATAGTATGCTTAAAGATATCATGCTTCCACTCCTTCATATATGTGCTTTTAGCTTGGTGTAAACCAGCCTCCTAGCCATATGATAAACTTTATCCCTCCTTTAAGAATCAGCCCAATGACATATCATCTCTGAAGTCTCCCCTAACTCTCCCAAATACACTTTCACACTCCTCCCATGCACCTGTGATACCTGTATATAGCTCTACTCATCACACTACATCGTCATTATCACTTGATGGGTCCCTCTCCCCACCATAAACTCTTTTGGAGCACAGATAGTCTCTTTAACCATTTATGAATCCCCAAGACCAAATAAAGTATCTGGCAAAATTAAATGCTCAATAAATATATGGTGAATTTTGAAAACAGTAAATCCATGTTATAGAGGACACCAGCAATAGAGATCATGGAGTCACATCACCAGGTTCAAATCCCAAGTCTACTTACAAGCTATCCAACCTTGAATAAATTACTTGGCAGTGCCTCAGTTTTCACTGATCCGGAAGGTGAAGACAATAATAGTATTAAAATATAATTAAAAGAGTTAATGTATGTAAAATGCTTGGTATAACGCCTGGCATTATACCAGTATGCAATAAAAAAGTTAGCTATTATTTGTTATCATTAAAATAGAAGGATAAAAGTCTGCTTCTGCAAGGCGCTAAATGACAGGCTCAGGAAGAGGTTAGGTTCAATCCTATGGGCAATGGAAAATAAAATGCCACTGGAGACCTCCTTAATAACAGACACATTCAGTTATTGAGAATATCCTACTGGGAAGGGGGAAGGAGGGCAGAGGGAACACAAACCTTGGCAGGGCTACGCTCTCTGCTTCCAGCTTCCCCTTTCCCCATTGGTTCTCCCTAGTTGCTCAGGACCAAAAGCCCCATGGTCATAACTCAGCATCCTCCTGGGAAAGCTGCACTTTAGAGGGAACTAATGAGTTTATGTTTACCTACAGATTTTCCTCTGAGGAGCAGAGAGATAACAAATGACTTCAAGAAGGGAAAACACAAAAATAAAATAGAGAAGAGGAATGATGCTGGATGGCTTATCCTGGGTTGGCTTTCATGGAGTAAGCTTTCAGGAAAAATAGCTCCAGGTGGACTGAGACTAAACTCCTCAGAGGCATTCTCTGTCAGTGCATGTGCCTCCATGGGTCAAAGATGCAAAGAAGCAGGATCTGGAAAAGGAGGACTAAAAAGGTGACGCTATAGAAATAAGAATTCTAGCCCAGTATGAAGAATATTGCAACAGGGGAATTCGAAGAGGGAACAGGCTGACCACAGAATGATAAGCTCCCTATCATTAGAGGGATTTAAACACAGACGAGGTGCTCACTTGCTGGGAGTGTTCAACATGGGTGGATGGACTAGATTTAAGATTCAAGTTCAGGGCTTCCCTGGTGGCGCAGTGGTTAAGAATCCGCCTGCCAAGGCAGGGGACACGGGTTCGATCCCTGGTCTGGGAAGATCCCACATGCCATGGAGCAACTAAGCCCGTGCGCCACAAGTACTGAGCCTGCGCTCTAGAGCCCACAAGCCACAACTACTGAGCCTGAGTGCCGCAACTACTGAAGCCCGTGTGCCTAGAGCTCGTGCTCTGCAACAAGAGAAGCCACTGCAATGAGAAGCCCACACACGGCAACGAAGAGCAGCCCCCACTCGTCGCAACTAGAGAAAGCCCACATGCAGCAACGAAGACCCAACACAGCCAAAAAATAAATAAAATTAATTTATTTTTAAAAAAAGGATTCAAGTTCAATAAGCATCTGAATATCTACTCTGTGCTAGCCGCTGAGAGAGATTAGGTGCTGGGAACACAGAGATGAAAAATGGTATGGTTCTGTCCCCTCAAGGAGTTCACTGAGCGATGGGGGAGACAAACAAAACAACATGGTAAGTGTTGATAGATGTCTATACAGAGTGCTGTTGGGGCGGAAAGCAGGTCCTCAGATACTGTGCCTATGACTCACTGGTAAGGAGGAATATGGCACTAATTAAAAACGAAAATGCTTCATAAGCAGTTTATAAGCAAATAGTACTGTCAGGCACTACTGTGTTATTGCCAGAACAGAGTACATCAGTTAACCTTTGCAATTTAGTCAACACTTCCTTAAACCTGAGTAGAATCCATATCTACAAACATTCTCATTTATTCAACAAATGTCTGCTATGCGCCAAGAACTGAGGAATGTAGAGAGATGAAAACGATAGTCCCTGCACTCAAGAAGTTAGAGCATTCCTCTTCATTTTTTCTTCCTCTCTCCTACCCTCCTTTATTGACCAGAGGACACCTTAAATTCCTTCTGGAAGTAGATGAGTTATTAAGTAATGGGTTAACCAAACAAATGACTGCAAAAAGTAAGAGTGAGGGACTCCTCTGGCGGTCCGGTAGTTAAGACTCCACACTTCCAATGCAGGGGACGTGGGTTCAATCCCTGGTCCGGGGAACTAAGATTCCATATGCTGTGTGGCACAGCTAAAAAAAGAGCTGGGGATGGGAGGTTTATAATGGGAAACCAAATGGGAAGGAAAGACTGTCTGCAAATAGGGTGTCTGCCAGAGTATGAGACTCTGACTGCACAAAAAGACAAAGGTTACAGAATTGGAGGTTACATGTAGGCCTTTTTGTGTATAACTTCCCTATCACCATTTTTTTCTTCTCTCATCCCAAGATTATTTGCACAGATTATTAATAATAATTATACCTTCATTTGGTTATTCCCTAGTATCCACCGAGTACCCAAAAGAAACTGTAGGAAACACAAGGCACAGTAAAATCCTGGGATCCAAGACTTTCAAAGCTGTGGGAAACCTCTAGAAGGTCATCTAGTCCAAACCTATCATTTCACATATGAAGATTTAAGGTATGGGGCTTCCCTGGCGGCGCAGTGGTTGAGAGTCTGCCTGCCGATGCAGGGGACACGGGTTCGTGCCCCGGTCTGGGAAGATCCCACATGCCGCGGAGCAGCTGGGCCCGTGAGCCATGGCCGCTGAGCCTGCGCATCCAGAGCCTGTGCTCCACAATGGGAGAGGCCACAACAGTGAGAGGCCCAAGAACCGCAAAAAAAAAAAAAAAAAAAAAAAGAATTAAGGTATGGAATCTTTCATGAGTTGGCATCTTCAAACATTTATTGAATCATACTCTATGTCAGGCACCAGGGATATAAGGATGGATAGGGCTTTCAAGGAGAACTCAGTCTCATGGGAGAGACTGACAAATAGCGTTACCCCAGTCAAATCACCTCTGTAAATGAAGTCCTACACTTATATAGTAGAAATGTCTAACATAAGACAGTATGGGAAGCATACAGTACTCACACTGCCCAGAGTGGTTAAAAGCACAGATGTAGGAGTCATCCTGGATTTGAACCCTACCTCTGTCACTTACCTAGCTGTGCGACAGTGGGCAAATTACTTAAACTCTCTATGCCTCAGTTTCCATATCTGAAGAATGGACATAACCATCATAATACCTACCTTGTAAGGTTGTGGTATGAAATTAGATAATGCATATAAAATACTTGGCACCAGGACCTGGCACAGAGTAAGTACTCTATATCATTTCACCTTTAGCACTCTCCTGCTGAACCCTGGCCTCAGAAACCTTCTCAACACAACCTTCTAAGCAGCTGTTATCATTTGGCTGTCTCTGCGATAAAACAAAATCTGCTATTTCTAGTCTAGAATCTAGGTCTATTGTTTACTACTCTAGTTTTTTTCCCCACTACATTATGCTACTACTCATTTTACACGTCTTTAAAAAAAAAATCCAAAGATATATGGTCAGATGTCCAAGATTAAACTTCAGTCACACATGCGTCAATTCCTCAATAAGATCTTGGCTTTAACCAAGAATTCCTAGAGAAAAAAAATCCCTGGAAACAAGGAACATTTATCAAATGTCTACAGGGAGAGACCCACAGGAGGAAAAACAAAACAGTCCAAGATTACTACTTTGAAGAAGCATGGGAATGGGAACTTCTACAGCCTCCCTGAGAAGATATAACAGACTGCTACTTCCTCCTTGATGTACCCACTACACATATTCCACTGACACAGCACCTGTGACACATTTTTGTACTTATTTATCACTCTCTGTCCACCCAGGCTAGTCTGTGAACTCCTTGAAGGCAGTTATCACACATTACCCATCTTGGTATGATCAAGCATAGCACAGTACCTGGCATACAGAAGGTGCTTCCAAAAAGTTTGATGAATTGATAAATGAACACAGAGAAAACTATGAAACACAAGGAAAGAAGATATCATTGTAAATCAGAATAGTTCTACAAAGCAAGAGAGCCTTGGGCTAGAAGCTTAAAGTACAGGTGGGATTTGGAAAGACACGGGGGAAAGGAAAGGTACTCTAGGCAGACAGGACAGCACAAACAAAGACCTGGCGGTAATCAGAAACATGGTACACAGTATGTTAGAGCTTTAGTCATGACTTAGTCCAATAGTTCAAATCTCATAGGGATGCTGTAAACATTCAATAAAAAAGCACATACTACTAAGGAGAGGAGCTTATTACCACTACTCAAAAATAATAATCACCTTTATGCCAGGCACCATACTGAGTGAAGGGACTGCAACAATGAGCAAGATAGACTTGTACTCCGCTCTCATGTAGCTAAGAGTCTAGTGGGGAAGACAGACAGTTAAAATAATGCTTGGTAGAGCTGGGTTAGAGGAAGTACAGGGGGGCTGAAGGAACATAAAGTAGGGTCACCCAATCAGTTGGCAGTAAGAGAAAGCTCCCTGATTTTCAAAGTGTGGCTTGAGATACTCAAGGGGTTCTGAGTCCCTTCAAGGACCACAAGGCTTCAAAGTGAGATTTTTTTTTGAATAAAGGGTTTCATGACTAAAGGTTTAAAAACAACCAATCTAGTCCAATCTCCTCTTTTAACAAGAATAAAACAAGGCCCAGAAGAGGGAAATTACACACTAAAGGCAATAATAACTCAAGTTAGCTGTAGGGTGAGATACCTGCTTTGAACTTGAGCTGGAAACTACTCACTACTCTGCATAATATCACATCATTTTGGCAGATGAACAATTACTGGGAGTAGACACATCCGGAATTCACAGGCACTAGCCAGGCAGGCAGGCTCGCCCTGATTGGATGTAGAAGTGCTTTTTCACCTTAGGTCCCAAACCAGCTCTCTGTGCCAAGATGATGCCTCCAATTCTTCTCATGGTTAGCCAGGTCCCCCTTCAAGAAGGAACTCACTGGCTCCAGAATAGGTCTGCTTCTGGGCCTCCAAGCTGGTACCCATGCTTTATCCTCCCTAACATTCTCAAGCACCCTGTGGTTTAGCAAGTTGAAGAACTTAGCCAGTCATCAAAGCGTTTAATACCCAGCCCTAGCCTGAGCTGGCTAGACCCATCTCTCATCTCCCTAATTGCCACTGGGCTCATCACTCCCCGTGACCAGGGGTTCAGCAGAATTCAAATTATAGGTAAATTAAACGACCTGTGTAGAAAAACCAATATTCCTTTAGTTAACCCCCACTTTGAATCTCTCAGGAATGAAATGCTGCTTCACATTTTGGAGATGGGACTTTTTTTTTTTTTCTTGCGGTACGCGGGCCTCTCACTGTTGTGGCCTCTCCCGTTGCAGAGCAGAGGCTCCGGACGCGCAGGCTCAGCGGCCATGGCTCACGGGCCCAGCCGCTCCACGGCATGTGGGATCCTCCCGGACCGGGCATGAACCCGTGTCCCCTGCGTCGGCAGGCGGACTCTCAACCACTGCGCCATCAGGGAAGCCCGGAGATGGGACTTTTGTATATTAAGAAAAAGGTAGTTTACTTTGGTAAGATGAGTCTGGCATGAGAAATGGAACCGAGGCGTTCAGTATAGTATGGCGGTGTAAAACTTAGTTCAGTATAGCACAGGCAGACCAGGGATGGAATCTGCACTTCCCCTCAC
Source organism: Grampus griseus (assembly GCF_964374135.1). Lineage (NCBI taxonomy): Eukaryota > Metazoa > Chordata > Mammalia > Artiodactyla > Delphinidae > Grampus > Grampus griseus. Next base: position 61,099,132 of record NC_139002.1, read on the forward strand.
AAACTGTGGAATCCTAGGAATGCTACTTAACCTCTCTTGCCTCAGTGTCATTTATAAAATGCGGTAAACACCAACTAATTCACAGGGCTGCTGTCAGTAATGAGATAATGTAGGCTTTAAACAGGGGCTGGTTTATGGTAAGGGCTCAATAAACAGCAGGCTTTTCTATTGGTAGCTCTTTTCCTCTCAAAAACAGAAGCAGTGAGCAAAGTCTTAATTACCTTAACTAAATACTATAGAAAGTAATAATGAAACGGACAAAAGGAACATAAATAAACTGATGGCTGCTATTCCAGACTAGTTATCATGCTAACGGCATCTGATATTGGAAAACACAGGCCCAATATCCTAGAGAACAAATCAGAGCATGCAATCTTTCCAAAGAAGTGGCAAGGAGTACCCTACTGCATCTTAGCTAGGCTATCCATTACTCTTTTATAATCTGAGCTCCACAATAGTCTCTCTACCAAGCAGAAGGTACTACAGGAGAGCAACTCTGATGCCATATGCTTCTTTATAAACCTAACCTTTAATTTTTCAACTCAAATCCATCTCCATCATAAAGATCTCACTGAATCCCCCAGCAGACTTGAGTGCTTGTCTCTTGTGCCCCACTGAATCTGTTACACACTTCCATTACAGCAATTATCTAGTATTGCAGTGGGCCATTTGCATGTCTCTTCTCTACACTATAAATTGGTAAAGATCCTGTCTTACTCATCTTTGGATTCCCAGTGCATAAAACACAGTAGACCCCCGTAATTACAAATTAAAGGATGGATTTCACCTTCTCTTTCACTAGTTAAGGCTACTAAGAAACAGCTGGGGAGATAGAAGTATCGAAAGAAACTCACAAACTAAGGTCTGCCAGACCATACCCCTGCCCACCCCTCCTTTTTTTTGAGCTTGAAGGGATGTCTGTTCCTGCTTCTCAAAGTTACTTTTTTAAACACACAAGGAAAAGGATAGAACCATCCACACAGAATTTTCAGACAACAGATTATATTATTTCTCAGTAAATGAAACAAGGAACAGAAGTTTCTGGGATAAATGCTAGTGGTTACATATAAAGTTGACCTCTAGACATGACTCTCTGGAAGTATAATTATGATAATAGAAGCTCTTAAGTTCTTAAAACCATAAGGGAAAAAAAGCTAAGACGCAAAAATCAAAAATGTTTAACATCAAAACTTTAAGTTCTTTTCTCCTTTGCCAAAACTTTTGCTCTTTATCTCAATGAACCCTGATATATGTAACTGAAATCTGCCCCCCCAAAGGAGAGCCCATGACTAACAAACCATGTATAATAACTTAAATACAGTACTTACTTTTTCAAGGCACTTTCAAATATATCTCATTGAACTACAACCAACCATAATCACAGAAACTGAAAGCTGAAAGGGGTCTTGGAAGTCATTTCCACGACTACCACACCTCACCAACCAAGTGGCATCCAAACATCCCTGGTCTTTAGTGACTGAAAGATATGGGTCTAAAATGCTTCTTTAAAAATCTCTCCCTGCTCTGACCACCTGCCAGTTTCTCAGTCTCCTCCCCTCCACCTTAATGTTCCCAAACAGGTAAACCAAAACCTCCAAGTCATCCCACCACCAAACAACAGTTTTTGCTTCTCAAGTCGACTTCTACTCTCTTTCTCTGGGCCTCATCCCCAATCCTCACCCCCAACACACAGCCAGGGCCTCTAAGATTCTGATCCCTCAGAGATCCCACTGGTTCCATCCCCAACAATCAATCCCCTTTCTCCTATTTCTCCCTGCCGTCCATATGCTGTCATGGGCAAAACCACAAGCACCCCTAGCCATGAATGTACCTCTGGCCTCAGAATCTTTTCCCTTTCCTTTCTCACCTCTCTCTGCTTCTCAGTGCTGTCCCTTCATCCCTTCAAACTCAATGTCTCCTTCCTCCTAGTGATTTCCTTCAAGGACCACTGGTAATTGAATACACCAGTTGTTAAATGCCTGTTATGTAGGTAAAGGGGACATATACCCTCAAGAGCTCACTCTCAAAGAACTTCTAAGTCTAGAAGGAGGGAAGAAGGGAGGCGGGTGGGAGGATAGGGGAGGGGGGGGAGAGAGAGAGAGAGAGAAAGAAAAAGAAAGAGGGAGAGAGAATCACTTATCTGTTAAGACTCATCTCCTCTGGGAAGCCTTCCCTAGCCCAAACTGAATTGGTCCCCTCTTCTCAGTCCCACCATTATACCTCCGATGCAATGACTAGTCTTCTTATGCGTCTCCCACCACCATACTGTGAGCTCTTCAATGGGAAGGTCCCTAGCACTTAGCCCAGGACTCGGCACAAAGGGGATACTTGTTGTTTGTTAAGTGAGTGAATGAGTGAATTCCGATATACAGTTGTCCATGCATCCATTCGTTCTATCATTCGATGACCAAAACTTCACTGAGCCCACATTATGTACAAAGTTCTAGAATGTAAAGAGCTCTTACGTAAACATAACCCGAAGCCCTAATACTAGTAGATAAGCACTCTTCCGCGGTCCGCGTCCCCAGCCCCACTGAAAACCTAGACAGAGTCTCTTCCCTCAGTAAAACCCGGCTTTCCCTTGCAGGAGCCCACGCCCCTCCAACTCAAGCTACCTGGCGGCCCTCTAATCCTCCCAGGACCCCCACCTAATAATCCCAAATCTTAACACCCCAACCCCTCTGGCTTCTCTTCCTGTCCTCCAACTCCACCCTTGAGGTTACTGCAAGTCTTCTGCCCCACGACCGCCTCCGAGTCCCTGAGTCCTGGAGTCCAGGGTACCTCAGATTTCCCCCTCCCCGCACCCGTCTCCTGTTGGCTCCTTCCCTCTCAGGATTCCATCTCTCCTAGGACCCCCACTTCCGATACCTCCCCTCCCCTCCCTTCAGTTTCAGGTTGGGTCTCTCCTCTCCTCGACTCTCAACTCTTCTTACCTCATCCAACTCCCGTTCCCCGGCAGCACCTGCTCCAACCTCCACCTCCACCACCGCCGCCATTTTCACAACTCTCCCCCTCCCCGCAGGCCCCGCGCGAGCCAGCTGCTTCCGCCGCTCAAGTGCTCCTAGCCAATCGGCGGTGCGGGCTCCGGCAGAGGGGGCGGGACACCAAGACAGGCGGAGACCTGAGGCGAACTAAGAGACCATCTAGCTGCTACCCACTTAAAGGTCAAGGAGGGACGGATCCCGTATACTTCTAACCTTCCGCGGAGGAGAGTTCTTGGAAAATGAGAAATCGGCCTTGTATTATTTTCAGTGCAAATATTTCACCAATTTCCCCCTTTGGAGAGCCAAAGAGAAGGGTCCCTAAACCGTCTACTTTCGCGACGCTCCCTCACTCTGGGCTAAAGGAGTGAAGCGTGGAGACTAAGGACTACATTCCCTAGAATGCATGGAAGCTGACCCGGAAGTTTAAATTCCGCTCTCTCTAGAGGAGATTTGTAACGAGTGAAATATACATAAACCACCGAATGTATTTTCCTGGCAATAGCACATGCCTTCTTACCTAGGTGGGAGTCATTTCCGGAAACAGCGGCTTCTTGAGGCCCCAGAACGAATTCACGGACTTCGGGAGGCGGAAGAGTGGCGCTTTGGGTCAGAAGGCGGAGGTCAGAGAGCAGAATTGGCAGGATAATGGGTTTGTGGCCCAGGATCTGAGGCAGAGGTGGCTCTTCGAGGCCCATTATCCCGGGTGAGGGTCGTTGGGGTTGTCGATGGGGAGGGGAATGGACGAAAGGGAGGAAGGGTGACCATCAAGGAAGTGGACAGAACAGCGCATTCCGAGGAGCCGTGGAAGTAGCGGCTTAGGCTTCCGAAGCTGAGAGCTGAAGAGCCTTGCGGGACTTGCACGGCCCCCAACTGCTTCTTAGGCTCTCACGCCTCAGGATCCACTTCACACAGCTCCGTACTCTTTCCTATGCCCACACTTTGCGTCCCCAGCTCCTACCTTTACCCTCGTCCTGTACACCTTATTCACTATGCTGCACCCCGACTTATAGCTTCCTAACTCATTTCCAACCCCCTGCCTCCTAACCAGGACTGTCAACCCTGGGAACAGGGTTCCCTGGGAACCCAGGGAACATTCTCACAACCCCTTTCCCCAGTTCAACTCAGCTAATTCCATATTATCAAAGCATTCCTAATAATATTATCTATAAGGTAAGGTTAGTCACAGATATTTATTAGAGCTTACTAAGTGTCAGGCACTGTCCTTTGTATTTACATAAATTATTTTATTGAATCCTCTTTATTTTAATTTAAATTTTTTTTTATTTTCTTAGGTTGCTCTGGGTCTTAGTTGCAGCAGGCAGGCTCCTTGTTTGCAGCTCACGGGCTCCTTAGTTGTGGCATGCGAACTCTTAGTTGCAGCATGCGTGTGGGATCTAGTTCCCTGACCAGGGATGGAACCCGTGTCCCCTGCATTGGAAGGCAGATTCTTAACCACTGTGCCACCAGGGAAGTCCCCGAATCCTCTTTACAAAAATAAAATAAAATAAAAGTACTTCTGCATACTATCCAAGTTTATATGTGTTACAGATATCTTTCAGTCAGTCGTTTGTATTTTAACCTTGTGTTACCTTATTTTTCATATTTCCATCTTTGATCCATTTGAGTAAAATTTTAAAAATATGTTATGAGGTAGGGATCTGCTTTTATTTTTCTTCACATTGTGAACCGGTTTTCTTTATTTCTTTTTTTTTTTTTACATCTTTATTGGTGTATAATTGCTTTACAATGTTGTATTAGTTTCTGCTGTATAACAAAGTGAATCAGCTATATGTATACATATATCCCCATATCCCCTCCCTCTTCAGCCTCCCTCCCACCCTCCCTATCCCATCCCTCTAGGTGTGAACCAGTTTTCTGAACACCATTTATTACTTCATCTTTTTCTGACAAAATCGTGCTCTATCTTACAGTCAACTTAACAGGTTGTAAATTCCCATTTATATGAGTCTGTTTCTGGAATCTATTTGCTTGTTTCTATAGACCATATGTTGAAATACTGTGATTTTGTAATTCTTTTCAGAGTTGTTCTCCACCTCTTTGATCCATCTTTTTAGAATTGTCTTAGCAATTTGTGGCCCTTTATTGGTTGATGACTTTGTGGTGATTGCCAGCAACTTCTGCTGGAATTCTGATTAGAATTATGTTGACTTAATAAACTACTTTCTTCTTTTCTTTTTTTTTTTTAATTTATTTTACTTATTTTTGGCTGCATTGGGTCTTCGTTGCTGCGTGGGGTTTCTCTAGTTGCAGTGAGCGGGGGCTACTCTTCGTTGCTGTGCGCAGGCTTCTCACTGCGGTGGCTTCTCTTGTTGCGGAGCACGGGCTCTAGGCGCGTGGGCTTCAGCAGTTGTGGCACGTGGGCTTGGTAGTTGTGGCTCGCAGGCTCTAGAGCGCAGGCTCAGTAGTTGTGGCACATGGGCCCAGCTGCTCCACGGCATGTGGGATCCTCCTGGACCGGGGCACGAACCCGTGTCCCCTGCGTCGGCAGGCGGACTCTCAACCACTGCGCCACCAGGGAAGCCCCTAATGTAGAATTTAATTTCAGAGTAAAACAGATAAAAGTGGTAGCATTGTTATTTTCCTTAAAAGAGGGAAAGTATTTACTTACCTACATTCTCATATCCCACATTTGGGGGCTTTTGAAGAAGTAGAGATTCCAGAAATCCCAAAGCTACTAGTAATAATTTCTATCTGAGTTGAGAAGTAGCATGGAAAAGTAACTAGCAATACCACCTCCTCAGCCAGAATGCCTGGCTGCCCACCTCGTTAAGTGGTTTGGCATGTCTGTATGTTAGCTTCTTCTCCTGTTAAAGAGGGAATGATAGCTCCTACCTTACAGGGATATTTAAGAATTGAATGAATTACTTACTTATGAAGGGTTTTGAAAACTACCTGTACTTAAGCACTACATAAGTGTTACCTAAAACAAAAATGGAAATTTGTGTTATTGTGTGTTTGGGATAGGAAGACTATAATGTTGCCTGGGTATAGAGGGTTAAGGGCTTGAAGGTGGAAGGGTGAGGGAGGCCCCAAAGCAAAGGAGGTTGGAGACTCGGGGTCCCACCCTCTCTACTCCTTCATCCAGCCTCAGCCTAAGTGGACCGAGATCGTGAACAGAAAGCTTAAGTTCCCACCTCCGCTGCTGGGTGCCATTGGACCTGGTGTAGCAGCTGCTGGAGTTGTGGGTTAAGACCACAGACGGCGGGTCAGGCGGGCCCCTGCAGAATGTGGAGGAGGCTGAGGACCACTGCTGGAGGGAGGCGCTCAATCTGGCCATCCACCTGGGCCACAAGGCCATCAGTGGTGTGCTGTTGGCCAGTGTCAAGTTCGACTTCCGGCAGATCCACGAGGCCCTGCTGGTGGCTGTGGACACAAACCAGCCGGCAGTGGTGCGTCGCCTGCTGGCCTGGCTGGAATGGGAGAAGGGCCGCAAGGTGGACACCAGGTCTTTCTCACTGGCCTTCTTTGACTCATCAGTCGATGGCCCCCACTTTGCCCCTGGTGTCACCTCCCTCACCCTGGCCTGCCAGAAGGACCTGTATGAGATCGCCCAGCTGCTCATGGACCAGGGCCACAGCATCGCCCGGCCCCACCCTGTCTCCTGTGCCTGCCTCGAGTGCAGCAACACATGCTGCTGTGATCTGCTCCAGTTCTCCCTGTCCCGCATCAACACCTGTCATGGCATTGCCAGCTGCGCCCACCTCTCACTGGCCAGTGAGGACGCCATGCTGGCTGCCTTCCAGCTCAGCTGCGAGCTCAGGCGCCTTGCCCACAAGGAACCTGAGTTTAAGGTTGGTTTCTGCTCCCTTCCCCTGCCCTTGGTGTCCCGTATCTGTCCTCCACCGGGGCGTGGTCGGGCCTGTGGTGGGTGTTCTGGGAAGAGGGAAACAACAGAAAGATGTTCTCAGGAAACCTCCATTCTGATGGGGAGCTGCAGAATTCCACCCTGAGGGGGATCTCATTCTAATTGCAGACAGCTGTCACTCTAGGGGTACCTAGTCTTATGGGGGTGGGACAGACCCTATCCTAGGTGTCTCCTGGGTCAGTCTGAGGGAGGAGAGAGAACATAGATAGGAAGGCAACTGGACGGACTTAGAGATGACATTCAGTAGAACCTGTCCTTTCTGAATACCTACTGTGTGGTCCCACCTAGAGCATTGTGCGTTGGGGCCTCATGCTTGTGATCGCAGCAGGGAGAGAGAGGGCAGAGAGAGGCGGACAAGACTCCCAGGATGCTCAGCTTCATTCAGGGTCTCTGTGGATGGTACCAGAGGGCTTCTAAGGAGCAGAAAAGAGGTCAGGAAGCTACAGATGTTGTGTGCAGGGCAGACTCCTTGGAAGAAGTGGGATTAATCTTGGCTACACAACGAGGTGGTTTAACACAAGTGAAGAGGAGTAGGGAGGATATTTGAGGTAGGGATTCCGTCCAAGCAAAGACTCTCGGCTAGTAACAGTAGACATGGGATGAGTGCAGGAACCCTGTGCAGACAGAATGCGTGAAGGGGAGCCAGGGAGGCCTGGAGGCAGGGGCTGGTCAGGGGCTTTGAATTCACCAGTCCAGTTCCATCCATCACTCATCCACTGACATCCCCTCTGTGCCAGGCAGACTTGGTTCCCATGGTCAAGATTACCATTAGGTGGGGAAACAAACAAGGATATTAACAGAGTCCTAGGGCAGGATGACCTGTGCCAGACGAGCTCAGGGAAGAGCATGCTGCTTCTCCAGAGTTGTAGAAGGATCAGGGAATGAAGAGCCTCCACTTCACAGGTAGCAGGGAAGAGCAGCCCTTTCCAAAGGACCATCCCTCATCCTCGTAGCAGCCCACAGAAGGAGGCAGCAGGAATGATCATCCCCACTTTCCAGGCAAGGGGGCTGAGGCTTGGATAGGGGAAATAACTTACCCAGCGTGACACCACCTGAGGGACCATGCTGGGCCTCAGACCTAGCCTCCTAAAATCCTAGCCTGGATTCTCTCTGGTGTTAGGGCCCCAAGTAAAACTGAGGCTAGGACGGGTAAAGTGGAAACAAGAACTGCCCACTCGTGTCTGCAGCTCCTAAAACTGCCAGCACGGGCTCTCATATAAGGTAGGTGCTCAACAAAGTAATTCAATTAACCCAAGAAGGCATGAAGAATAGGAGCGGAAGTGGGACAGGAATAGGGAGGAGGAAGTACAAGGGGTGGACAAAGGTGACGGAGGGGTCTGAGTTGAAATGACTCAGCAATGAGGTAGATGCAGCGACAGAGAAGCAAAGTTGACCCAAGAAGTGCCTCATTATAGCCAAGAGGATAGGTGGGGTGGAAGGGAAGAAAGGAATAGAGGACTCAGGGTGACACCAGCTGTGGGGAAGTGACGGCCGAGGGCAGAACAGAGTGGCCCAGACCCACTTTTGGGAGGGTGGGGGCTGACCTAATGGGGCTGGGCCCCCAGGGTGGCAGGCGCACACGGACTTCCTCCCTACAGCCTGAGTACATTGCCCTGGAGTCGCTGAGCCAGGACTACGGCTTTGAACTGCTGGGCATGTGCCAGAACCAGAGCAAGGTCACTGCGGTGCTCGATGACTTGGGCGAGGACAGCAAGACTGAGCCCAAGGCCGAGGGTCTGGACCAGGCCTTTGAGGAAAGCATCCCCAACCTGGCGAGGCTGCGACTGGCCATCACCTACAACCAGAAGTGGGTCAGCTGGGCCCTACCCACCCCCTCCTCCCCCGCCCTGCCCTGACCCCTTGCCCTGCCACCTCTACGTAGTCCCTGCTCCAACCCTAAGCAAGTCCTTTCACTGCCCTCAGGACCCCTCTTAGATCTTCATTCTGAGCACGCTTCTATCTAGACCCTTGATTCTGTGGGTCTCCCACCTGCCCTTCTTACCTTCAGTCTAAGTCCCTAACCTCTCCCCAGCCCTTGGAAGTCCCATTACCCACCCAGACCCCACCTTCAGAACAGACTTCTGGGTCTTACTCAGCCTCTGGCCTGCTGAGTAGGTTTGGTGTGGTCTTTTTCTGTTGTTAGACTTCAGTATCTCACTCTATTCAGCAAGATTAGACTACATCTCTCAGGGCTTAAGGGTCAAGTGATTCCATGGTTCCCCATTTCACTAGACGCCTGTCCCCTAAGCCTAAGACATGCTCTCCTTCTAGCCTACCCCCCCCTTACTGCTCCCTCTCACCTACCCTAGATATCCTAGCCCACCAGGAGCTTAGCCAAAAACCTTCCTTCACAATGGCTCCCTAAGACACCAGAGCCCACTTTCCCTGCTCCTGCCTCCTCAAGACCATGAAGGCTGGTGCCTCACGTCTCTAAGAAGACAAGGAATCCTGCGGGTTCTGGGACTGGGTACCCAGTTGCACCCACCACTGCCTGACTTAGATTCAGGAATGCAGGATCTGGAAAGTCCAGGAAAATCTTTGAATTCAACTTCTTCATAGACTAGGAAACCAAGTCCCAAAGAGGGGTGGGGTCTGCCCAAGGTCACATGGCAAGTGGGTTGCCTCTCTTCTGAGCTGGCTGGCCTGGGAAGAAAAAAAACATGGTTCAACCTCTATGGCAGGGAAGTCAGTGCACCCAACTAGCTCCCCTTCCTCCTCCCTGGCTGGTGGCCACCCCCTCTCCTCACTCCCATCTCTGCTTAGTTTGTAGCACCCCCCATCTGCCAGCAGGTCCTGTCCTCCATCTGGCATGGGAGCCTCGCTGGCTGGCGTGGGAGCACCAGTATCTGGAAGCTCTTTGGTCGCCTTCCTCATCGTCCTCACCACGCCCTTCCTCTGCCTTGGCCACTGGCTGGCACCCAAGTCCCGGGTACTAAGAATAGAAGTAATGATAACTGTCATTTATTTAGCACTTGCTTTATGCCAGGCCCTGGGCCAGGCACTTTGGGAATGTTCCCATCAGGTAATTTGAGGTGGTCCTGGAAGGTAGGCATTGCACCTGGATTTTACAGTGGAGACACAAGGAACAGAATGCTCTTTTGTCCACAGTAAATAGCAGAGTCAGGATTGAAACTGAGGTCTCTCTGCCTCCGAAGCCTGAGTCGTATATACAGCCCTACAATCTCCTAAAGAGACTCTGCCCCAACCTACAGATTCTTTGGGAGCCCTTGTGGACCCAGATATTTCTATTCCTTCACCCAACAAATATTTCCTTGAGACCCTACTGTGAACCAGGCATCGTGCCTGGTGCTGGGGATATAATAAAGAGCAAGCCAGGTACCTGTAAATCAAGTGAGGAATGGGGTGAGCAGTGCTCCAGGAAGCAGAACAGCATGTCCATCAACGGCCCAGGGAGGGAGAATGCAAACTATTAGAGACTGAGAGGAACTCTGTGTAGCTAAAGCATAAGTGCAAATGGCGAGTGGTAGGAGGTAAGCAGGGGCCCGGGTCCCACAGAGCCTTATGCAATGATGGGAGCCACTGGAAGACTGTAATGAGGTGAGAGATCCTATTAGTTTTGTGTTTTAGAAAGCTCTCTCTCCTAGTGGTGTAAAGGATGGATTGGGGGAGGGGCGGGAGTTAGGGAGACTGTCAGAGTGTATGAGAGAGAGGATGCAGAGATGCCTTTAAGCTTCCTGGTCTGGGTGGCCAGGACGTTTTCTAAGATGGGGAAACAGGAGGAAGAGGAGAAGGAACAAGTTTGGGATCAAAAGTGATGAATTTCTTTTTAACATGGTTGTGATTGAAGAGCCTGTGGGACCCCCCAGGGAAAGTTACTTTATCTCTGTGATCCTCAGTTCCTTAGCTAAAAAATGGGAATAACGATACCCACCTCATACGGTTGTGAAGGAAAAAATAGATACGAAAGGGGAAGGCCTAACATACAGTACATTCTTCATAAATGTCTGAATAAGTGAGTGAATGAGAGGAGGAGACATGTGGGGGCTGAGCATCCCGGAAGTTATCCAGGGTGGGGAGAGATTTGAACAGGACTCTGAGAGCCCTGCTCTCCTTCCTTCCCCCAAGCTGGGCTGCCTGATGAAGATCCCGGTGCTGAAGTTCCTGCTGCACTCGGCCTCCTATCTGTGGTTCCGCATCTTCCTGCTGGGAGAGTCCCTGGTCATGGAAACACAGCTGAGTACCTTCCGAGGCCGCAGCCACAGTGTCTGGGAGACTTCACTACGCATGGTTTGGGTTGCAGGTACATGTGTGGGCCTTTTACTTGTGGCAGACCCCCTTGGGGGCCCCCTCACTTTTCTTCACAGTAAGCACCCCCGTGGAGGGGGGCTGCCCCTGTAGATTCTCCCTGAACACATAACCAGACCCCTCCGGGCTCTGGTCCACCAAGGGTTTCCTCTTCACCTCTAATCAGGGGACCTAGCCCTGTGATAGACCCCCTGAGCAAGGACCCCATTCTTCCCCTACACTGGCACCAGTCGCTACCCATTCTGGATGTTCATATCCTCCCACAAATAAGACACTGGTCCACTGTGTCCGGTGGAGATTACCTTGGTGTAATGGTAGCCAGCAAGTACACCACCAGGCAATCTATCCCGAAGGTCATGAAACAGAAAGGCTCACAGACCAAATTAAGTTGCTTGAATCATACAGTTTATTAAACCCATAAATGGTGTACTTATGATGGTGGTGTTTCGAGGACCAGAGTTGAGGTTTGAGCAGAGGATACAACAGCCGGAAGCAGACTGGCCCCAACACTTGATTGGAGGAGAAACACAGGGGCAAGTATGTCTGACCACAGCTGTAGCTTACTAATCATCCTGGTGAACAGCTGTGACTTTTCTTCGCAATTTTTGGGCAGAGGACATGTGAGGCCAGAATGGGTATCACCAGTGGGGAGCTGATTTAAGATCTGATGAATCCTAAGGGCCTCATCTGCCTTGTGTATATTCAGCGTATTATTAATATTTAGTGTCTACCCTAAATATTCTACATATGTTCACACACATATGCTCTACTTGCTTTATTTGTCCAACATGTCACCCAGATAACTAACTTCTATATGCTTAATGCATAAGTTCCAGCCATTCCATTGGTGTTCTTTGCTTCTATAGCAGAATTGAGTATTCTCAAACAATTCAGCAAATGCAGTTGACAGTAACCTCCAGGGCTCTACCGAGCATTTGGCTGGTCAGCTCAGCAGCTGGACTGGGGGTCCCTTCCTCATCTGTCTTCCCTTTACTTGTCTCTAGCTTAGTTAGCAAACTCCCAAGACACCAGTAGACTAAGTCCGCTGCTCTACCCTGTACCAAGCCAGTCAGTAAGGCCTGAAAGACTATTTGGCCAAGAAACTCTGGGGAAGAAAACAAGAGCCATGCAAGAGGAAAAGTTTCTCATGCAGTTATTTACTAAACATTATTGACCTGTATTGGGTGCAGATGAAACCAATACAGTTCCTGCCCACGGGGGAAGAAGTCTTAAGAAACAACACTCCGGGCTTCCCTGGTGGCACAGTGGTTAAGAATCTGCCTGCCAATGCAGGGGACACGGGTTCAACCCCTGGTCTGGGAAGATCCCACATGCTGCGGAGCAACTAAGCCCGTGCGCCACAACTACTGAGCCTGCACTCTAGAGCCCGCGAGCCACAACTACTGAAGCCCGCACGCCTAGAGCCCGTGCTCCTCAACAAGAGAAGCCACTGCAATGAGAAGCCCGCGCACCGCAATGAAGAGTAGCCCCTGCTCGCCGCAACTAGAGAAAGCCCACGCACAGCCGTGAAGACCCAACACAGCCAAAGCTAAATAAAATAAAATAAAATAAAATAATAAATAAATAAAAGAACACTCCTTGTTTCTTCATGTAATAAACACTTGCTGCTGCCCTACTGTGAGTGAAGCCCTGAGAACACACAGATAAACTAAATAGGGTTCCTCCTACACATCCAACGTATTTAAATAAGCATCCACCCCCTGCTGCCGTGGGAATGGATGCAGTTCTCACCTCGCCTGCACTGCTTGTCTCCAGGCCCACGCACGTTCTCTTTCCCCACAGCCCTCTCCCTGCCCGTGCTGCCCCTTCACCTGGCCGGCTCCTACTCCTCCATCAGGTCTCAGTTCAGTCGTCACTTTCTGGGAGAAGTGAAGCTTTCCCTGGTCCCCAAATCAGGGTGAGGATCTGTTCCTAAACATTCTCACAACAGCCTCTGTTCCCCTCCTTTCCACCTTAACAGTTACCACACTGGCTTGTAACGACTTGGCTACTTGCCCGCCTCCCTCACTAGATTATGAACCCGGGGAGGCCAGGGCCTGTATTTGTCTTATTCACCACAGGATCCCACTGGCACATGGTAGGAGCTTAATCAGTTTTTATTCAATAGTAACTACTGGGCCTTGTTCTGGGCACCAGGGACAAGGAGGTGAATAGGCCATGGTCCCTGCCCTTGAGGGGTTCAAAGTTCAGGGGAGGGGACGGGGGGCGGACCCAGGAAGAGATCTCCTGCAGTGCCCCACAGCGATGGTATCACAGAGGTCTGAAGAGAGCTGTGAGAACTCACTCCCCCGGTTAGGGAAGGCTTCACAGAGGAGGTAAGATTTGTCCTGGGCCACAAAGGCGAGCCTGCCTTCAAAAGGGTGTGGAAGGGCTTTCTAGGTGGACAGAACCATGAGTAAAAAAGCACATGCTTGTATCCAGGGAACGGAGAAGGGTATGACATGGCAGGGTCACCTGGCTAATGGGGTCCAGCTCCCGAGACCCTCCATCCCCAGGTCAGGCCCTGGGCCCCGGGCTGATAAGGAGCAGGTTGATAATTTGGAGCCCCTTCAAATCAATATTCTTGAAATAGTTGTCCAATATATACTTGGTGGAGGGAAGGGGGAAGCAGATTTCGATCATCCCCTCCCAATAACCAGCTTCTCAAGCTGTTACTCACTTTGAGTTTATCAGCCAACTGGGATCAGTGGCACAGGCTCCGTGGCAGCTGAGTCTGCATCAGCCAGAAGTTCTTTTTATTTTCACGTAAGATCTCTGTACTTAAGCAGACTAAACGTCTACATTTTATCCATTTCATGCCTTTCATATCTTAGTTCTCCCACCCCATGGATAGTTTCCCCCTGCAACCATACCTGCAACCCAGCTCTGACCTGGACGGAGGAGGCGCCTCACCCTGCCCTGGCTCCCTACCACCTCCTTCAGGCTTCCTGTGGTTTGAGTGTAAGGAAGTGTGGATCGAGGGCCTGTGCAGTTACCTCCTGGACTGGTGGAACATCCTGGACACGGTCGTCTTGTCCCTGTACCTGGCGGCCTTCGTGCTCCTGGCCGGGCTGGCCTACAGGCGCTGCCGGGATGCCCCGGACGGGGCTGCCTGCCGCTACTTCACCTCGGCTGGTGAGTGCCTCCTAGCTCAGCCCTGAGTCCCCCAGTCCCCTCCCTTCCTTGGTTCTCGGCCTCAGCCCCCCAACCCCGTTCCACCTGCACAGAGCGGCGTGAGTGGCGCACGGAAGACCACGAGTTCCTGGCTGAGGTGCTCTTTGCTTCACCCACCTGGCCTACGTCCTGCCAGCCCATGAGTCGCTGGGCATCCTGCAGATTTCCATTGGCAGGATGATGGACGACATGATCTGGTGCGTACTGCCCCTGCTCGAGCATCTTCCCCTCCGATGGACCCCACTTGATCTCCTTCTGAAGCTCCCAGCTCTAGTTAGCACAGGGATTCTTATCCTGGATTGCTTGTACAGGCTCCAGAGACCTCGGAAACCCTGAAAATAAAGGCAAATTTTCGGATGTAAATGTAAAGGTACATTTCTCTGCAGAGAGGGTCTATAACTTTCATCTAATTCTCAAAGAGGCCCATGACTCCAAAGATCAGGAACCACCAATAGCAGTAAGAGCCCTTGGCTGGCATTCCAGTCCCAGTTCCTTTGTTGTCTCCATGGCCCTCTCTGGGGCTCAGTTTTCCCATCTTTGTGGTGAGGCACTGGACTCAGGGGTCCCTTTGGATGGTTTCCACTGTACAGCTGCTTTTGGAATTCATGGAATTATCTGGTCTTCCTGGTAATTATCATCAAATCATTTACAGCCTACCTGGCCTTTCACCCTAATCAGAGCCCATTTTTCGTGCCTGCTTCCCTGGGAAAACCCTGCCTGAGGTGGGACAGGCATGGGTGCCCTTGATGGGAAAAGCCCTGGTTACATCTGTGAACATCTTCAGCTCAGCTCAGCTTGGAGAACTTGCCATCCCACCCCTGAGACTCTCCTAGCCTTCCGTGTTGCCAGCCAACTCAACTCACATGTGGCTTTAACTCCACTGGTGATAAATCCTGTCCAGTAGGACTCTGTGACTCTCCCTCATCCTTGTACCACATCTCAGCATCTCGGTCCCTGCCTGGGAGCCTGACCCATGCCCAGCTTTGACTGTTTCAACCCAGAATCCTTTATTCTGGAGGGAGAGCTTCTGCTTCAGCACCCTTTAAATCCCTTCTCATTTCCCACCCCTTAATTTCTCTCTTCTTAATAATAACCACACTGAATCCTTGTCAAGTAGAGGCTGAGACTGGGAGCCATCACCCCCATCTCTCTTCCCAGAGCCTGACTTCTCCCAGGGAAGAGACCTGCTCTGACCCTCCCCCATCCCACCCCCTGCCAGGTTCATGTTCATTCTCACGATTATCCTGACCGCCTTCCTCTGCGGCCTCAACATCTACGTGCCTTACCAGGAGACAGAGCGGCTGGGCAAGTACTCAGGGGCAGAGGCAGGATGGGCAGGTGGGATTCTGGGACCGTGAACTTGGAGCTTAGTAATCACCTCTTCCTCATGATCAGATTCAACTTAAGCAATTTTGGCAAGAACGCAACCTAATTGATGATGTGTACTTTCCATCATATCACATCAGGAGGCTCACAATGTCAGTTTAGCCCATTGGTGAGGCCCATTGGTCTAGCAAACCTCTCCATTGAAAAGGAGATACCCTTGTGGTAATGAAAAGAGATGCTGAGACTGTGTGCCTAGACCACTTTCTTGCAACTTTGCTCTGAGTGGATTTATCATCCACAAATGATTTTTATTTAATTAATTAATTTTTGCCTGCGTTGGGTCTTCATTGTGGTGCGCAGGCTTCTCATTGCAGTGACTTCTCTTGTTGCAGGGCTCAGGCTCTAGGTGCGTGGGCTTCAGTAGCTGTGGCTCGCAGGCTCTGTAGTTGTGGCGCACAGGCTTAGTTGCTCTGCGGCATGTGGGATCTTCCTGGACCAGGAATCGAACCCACGTGCCCTGCACTGTCAGACAGGCTCTTAACCACTGCGCCACCAGGGAAGTCCCTTTACAGATGATTTTTACCTGCATCAGTTATTATAACAGTGGTTTCAAGATGCTGATTTTCTATTGCTGTCATTCCCTGTACATTTCTTTGCTGGCATTCTGCCATAAAGAAGTGCTTCCTTTTCCACTCTTTTTGAATATCACTATGGATTCAAAGATTTTTTAAAAATATAACAATCCATTACAGTCATTATTCATCTTTTGTTAATTAATTAATTTGTTTTTATATTTGGCTGTGTTGGGTCTTCGTTGCTGTGCGCGGACTTTCCCCAGTTGCGGTGACTGGGGGCTACTCTTCGTTGCAGTGTGCGGACCTTTCATTGTCGTGGCTTCTCTTGTTGCAGAGCACGGGCTCTAGGCGTGCGGGCTTCAGTAGTTGTGGCTCGCGGGCTCTAGAGCTCAGGCTCAGTAGTTGTGGCACATGGGCTTAGTTGCTCCGCGGCATGTGGGATCTTCCCAGGCCAGGGTTTGAACCCGTGTCCCCTGCGTTGGCAGGCGGATTCTTAACCACTGTGCCGCCAGGGAAGCCCCATTATTCTTTTTGATACTCAGTTCTCCCTAAATATGGCCAATAACTAATTCCTTGTTCATTCACTCACTCATTCATTGTTCACTCATTCATTCATTCATTCACTCACTTTTTAAATTCATTCACTTTCTTAGTCATTCATTCATTGCTGTTTGAGTTCACACCCATTTATGACACCTTCTTTGTAGTAGGTCCTGTCCCTGGCACTGGAAGCACAGACAGAAGTGAACCAGACTCAGTCTCCTGGAGAAGATAGCCACGTGCACAAATAAACTCAGTTTGAGATGATGAGTGATGTGAGGAAGGAGGGCTTATGCTGAGGGTAATCAGAAGGGAAAGCCCCTTCCTCTGTCTTGATGATCAGGGAAGACTTCATAGAGAAGGGAACTCTGGACTCCACCTACAAAGGTTGTAAACTTCAGAGAAGGTACAGAGCATTCTGGGCAGAAGGGGGCACATACTAAGGCAAGGAGGTATGTTTGGAGAATAGCAAGACTTCCTCCATGGTTGGTGCATAGAGGGGATTTTGAGAGGGGAGGCTGGAGAGGGTAGAGGGGCCAGGTCACGGAGCTCATGAAGGTCCTGCTGAGAAGCCTGGCTTGCCCAGCAGACCAGGGAGCTCCGGATGGCCTCCCAAGCAATCGTTCAATCACGAATTCTTCCTGAGTGCAACTACATGATGGTTTTATTGTTGAACCTGAAGGACCCATGGTTGGGCCTGTGGATGTTGGTCAAGTCTTTCTCATGGTTCCAAAGTAAATGGAGGCTTTATTCAGACCAATCCTCTTACCAAGAATCCTTGTTCCCATCCTGGCTTCAAGATGTTGAGGAAGTCTGCTGACACAGTTGAAATCATGAATCTTAGGGACAGGAACTAGTCCTTCCAGCCTGCTTCATGGGTCCTGGTGTCATTCCACGGCAGCACAGGCAGGCTGAGCCCCCCTGCTCATTTATGGGAGACAGCTAATTAAGTCAAAAGTATTTTTGCTAAAAACCTCAGGTACGTTGCATGGTGGGCATTTGGACTGAGAGTAGTCAGGAGCATTTAAAGTTTGACAAGCAGAAGTACAGCACATCAGATCAGCATTTAGAAAGAACACCTTCAGTGCAGTGTGGAGGATGGAAGGACGAGAGAGGGACTGGGGCCAGAGACCCGCTGTGGAGACTGTTGCAGTCATCTAGGCTTGAACTGAAGCAGCATGGGTGGCTGCTTCCGTGGTCCAATCACCATCCTCTCTCACCCAGACCATGGCAACAGCTTCTTGACTGGTCTCCGTGCCCCCACTCTCTCATCTGCTTCTCTTCCACTCTCCTCACAGCAGCCAGTGTGATCTTATCAAAAGTAATTCAGGGGTCACCCCTCTGCTGAGAATCCTTCATAGCTTCCTAAGGCTCCTAGGCCATAGTGAGGATCTTTGTTTTTATCCTACAGGGCCCTGCATGACCTGGTTGGTCCCTGCTTCCCTCTCATGAGCTTCTCTCCTTTGCCCTCTGAGACGAGCTATGCTGGCCGTCTCTCAGTTCCTCAAATGCCCCCCAGACTCCCCTACCTTGGGCACGCTTCACATCTCCTTCCCTTCCCCCTGGTTGATTCCCTCAGCCTTCAGAGCTCAGCTTGAATGTTTTTTGAGGAAGTTTTCCCCAGCTCCCAGACTAGGCCATAACATCCTGTGCTGCTGCTTCATAGCACTTGCCACAATTTAGGGATGTTTGTAGAGTTGGTGTCCATCTCACCCCCGCTCCCCACCCAGAACATAGCGTCCTTGAAGACATGGACTGTGCTTGTCTTGTTCACGGCTGTATCCTTAGCACCTGTTCCTGGCACTGCTATACGCTCAGTAAATTCTGGCGGGAGATCAGAAATGACAAGCGGTCCAACGGGCTTCGTGGAAGCACAGCGCCTTTGCTTGGGTCCTGAGGGCGAGAAGGAGTGGGTCTGGGTGGCGCTCTGGCTCATCTCCTACCCCTCACATCCTACTCTTCAGCCCCCCATGCCAGTTTCAACGAGACCTTCCAGTTTCTGTTCTGGACGATGTTCGGCATGGAGGAGCACAGTGTGGTTGACATGCCCCAGTTTCTGGTGCCGGAACTGGTGGGCCAGGCCCTCTACGGTATCTTTACCATCGTCCTGGTCATTGCGCTGCTCAACATGCTCATTGCCATGATCACCAGCTCCTTCCAGGAGACTGAGGTGCATGAACTGAGGGTGGCTCAGGCCAGAGGGAAGAAGAGAGAAAGGAATGGAGAGGAATAGCATGCAAGGAGTGGAGACATTTGGGTTCCGGCTCTGCCTCTACTACTGCCTTGTTTTGTGACTGGGGACAAGTTTTCCTCTCTAGGCCTCACTTTCCTCATCTGTAGATTGAGGGTCTTAATGATGTTATTATTTTCTCCAGATACAAGTCTAGTGCTCTTTCCACCTTATAATGGGGTGGAAGGATGTGTTGTGGAAAAGTAGGTGGGAACGTGAGAAGGGAGAGGGAAGGAGATGGATGGGTTACGGTTTGTGGCTGGAGAATAGTCCGGATGGAACTGGATGTCAGAAGCATGAAAGGTGGTGGGGAGGAAGAGGGGAAGGGGGGTACAGGCAGGGGAAATGTGGGTGATAGGTGGAGGTGCAGATAAGAATGGGGAGAAGAAAGAGGTTGGAGAAGAGACATGAGGGCTGGGGGGAAATGGGGCAGACTGAGTGGGCAGGAGGGCTAGGCACCAAAGTGGTCCTTGCAGAGCCCCTGCCTCCTAACCCCCAGGATGCTGCTGACGTGGAGTGGAAGTTTGCTTGCTCCAAGCTCTACCTGTCCTACTTCCGAGAGGGCCTGACGCTGCCCATGCCCTTCAGCATCCTGCCCTCCCCCAAGGCTACCTTCTACCTTCTCAGGTGATGACCTCAGAGCTCTCCCAACCCCCCAGCACTCAGCACCCCTATCCCAGCTCCTGCCCCATTAGCCTAGACCCTGTCCTCTAACTAACCCCCTCCCTTCACCTCAGTTTCTCAGGAGAATTTTCCTCTTCATTTGCTGTTGCTGCTCCTGCTGCAAAGCCAAGAAGCCAGCCTCTCCCCCAATCCCCACCTTTGTGAGCACCTCCTCTGCCTGCTGTGGGTCTTCCTCACACCGGGTCTTCAGCTGTATTGCCTATACCGTCCATTTGTCTGAACACCCCTGGCTTGTCTGTCTTTCCTTGTATGTTTCCCAGAAAGCCTGCTCCCAATTCCTGCTCTCTCGTATGGCTTGCCTTTCCCTCCTCCTGGCTTTGGCCATTTCCTAAATTTCCAATCCTGTGTCACCCAGCTCGAACAGAAGTTCATGCCACCCTCCTCCCAAGCTGCCAATACCCCATAAGCTTTAGGCAAAACTTTTTGCCCTAAACTGGGTCAAGGTATCGTTGAACGTTTTTCAAAGTAACGTGTTAAGAAGCCAAGGGGAGAATGCCCCACAAACTGGAAATTAGAAGGTGGCTGAGGCCTGAGAGAGGAGGGCAGGCCTCCAAGGCACTAACTTACCTCTCATTATCTGCTCCCTAACTCAGTCTGGCTTGGCATGGGACCCCTTGCTAATTCAGATAGCATTACTGCCAGGTCTGTAGGGGGTCCTATCTGTTCCCCTTAAAACATGTTACCTGAGGGTCTCTCTAAGACAGGGCCTCCAGGTCACCTCTGCGAGGCCACAGGCCAACTCTGAAGCTCTGAGGCCCCTGGATCCCCAGGTGAGGAAGGCCTTCCCTTATCTGATTGGTCAACAGTTTGTTTAACAAACACTTATCAAAGCACACCAATTCTGGAAATAAAGATATGCAGGACGGTGGTCCTTTGAGGTGCTGACAGTCTAGAGCATCAGAAGGAAATGGACTGTAATTGTGCATGATGACAAACCTATGATAGAAAGAAGCACAGGGGGCTATTGGAGCAGGGACGAGAGGCCCCAGACCCAGCCTCAGGGGTCAGGGAGCTTCCCGGAGACCTTGAGGGCAGAGTAGAATCCTGAAGGATAAACAGGAGGTTGATGGGCAGGTACGGTGGAGAAGGGAGTTCTAGGCACAGGAAACAGCATGTGCAAAAGCATGGAGAAAACATGACATTTACAAGAAACTAAATGCCAGGGGTTCCCAGTTCCCACCATCCTAGCTCCAGGCTATCCTGCATGGTACCTCTTACACCCTAATGCATCTCAAACTCCACATTCTGGAACTATCACCCTTTCACCCTGACCACTTCCTGGCCCTGTCCAGGTTGCCAGGTGATGCATATTTGCAGACCCCATGTCAGGGCTGCTTCCCCTCTAGGGTGCAACTCAGCATCTTCACCTGAAGTTGTATTCAGTTCTCTGGGCCTGTGCTGGGAGTCACTGAGTCCTGATGGATCCCACTATACCAGCCAGCTGGGGGTCTCCCCCACCCTCCACTGAACCCCCAGTGAGGTTCCACCCCTCCTCCAGCTGCCCCCCACCTCACTAGCCTGCTCTTTGGTGACCCCATCAGGTGTCTCCTCCCACCTACCCTGCACCTTAGGAAATGGCTTTTCCAAAGCTCTTATTCCTTATTTTATACAAGAAATACGCTTTATATACTCTGCAGCTGAAAAGACCCATCATTCTCTCTCATGCTTCTGCTGTACCATCTCTGTCAATCCTGTCTCTCCTTTTAAAATATTTAAGAAAAGGCTTTGCTTTTTTACATTATAAAAGTAAATAGGCTAGGGACTTCCCTGGTGGTCCAGTGGTTAAGACTCTGCACTTCCACTGCAGAGGACATGGGTTTGATCCCTGGCCAGGGAAGTAAGATCCCACAGGCCACACGGTGAGGCCAAAAAATAGAGAAAAAAAAAAAAAAAAGTAAATAGGCTAACCATAAAATATTTAGAGAGCTAAATAAATACAGATAAATAAAAATCATTATTTCCTAAGCATTTAGAGATCCTCTACTCCATGCCAGGGAAGTACCAGCCTGGGAAGTAGGCGCTATCACCATCTCCACTTTAAATCTGGAGACCTTCAGCCTGAAGAAGTTGAGCAGCTTGCTCGAGGCACACAGCGGCGAAGTGACCAAGCTGGGATTTGAGCCTGTCTTCTGAGTCCAGCACTTTGCCTACTTCACCTCCGCTCTCTCTCTCCTTTATCTGCCCCAGATGCCCGACTTGCCCTCCTGGTACTGTCCTGAGGCCTAAAACTGGACCCAGAACTAATCATTCTAATTTGCATGATGATTTCCATCTCATATGCATGAGCTGGTCCAAGGAGATGCCTCCCCACATTCCCTAGTCTCCCCTCTGCGGAATTTGAAGGACAGGGTTAACCTGCACTAACTCAACTCAAGAAAACCAAGGTTGGGTTGGTGGCAGGAGAGAGCTCAACTCTGCCTTGCTCAGCATTTCTCTCTACCCACACTCTGCTTCTCCTCCTAACCCTCACCCACCTCCCACCCTAGTTCTCTTGCACTCAGCCATTCCACCCCTTCTGGCCTCCATCCAGACTACCTTCCAGGTCTGCATGAGGGTCTAGATGTGTGGCCTTCAGGGATAGAAAAGTCTGCACAGACTTTGCCTCCATCTTTATTGCCTGGGGGAGGATGCAGTGACTAGAAAAAAGCTGGGGGAGAAGACTCTCTCTCGCCCTCCTGTCTTCCCATCCCAGGCCAATCCTGGGGCAGGGGCAGGGCCTGGGGAGGAAGAGCGTGGATCCTACTGGCTTCATGTCATCAAGGCTCTGGTACAGCGCTACATAGAGACTGCGCGGGGGGAGTTTGAGGAGACCCGTCGGAAAAGTTAGTTGCTCCCCTCCAGGCCTTCCCCATTCCTGTCCCTTGCTCAGCTGGAACACCCAGCCTCACACCCCTCCAACCAGCCTGCAGTTCTCTATGTGGCCCCCCTCCGACCCACCCTTGGAAGCCAAAACCTGCGCAGATCGTGTGGGCCCTTGCACTCAATTACCCTCGTACCTGTTTAGACATTTATTACACTCACTTGATTTAATCCTTCATTCCCACCTTCATTCTTGTGTTCATTTATTCTCTCATTCACTCCCTTTCCCATTCACTCATTCACCTTATTCATCATTCATTCATTCACTCATTCAACCAGGGTTCATTGCTAGATCCCCTTTGTTCCCAGCAGGGACACATAGGAAGCTTTCAGTCTGCTGAGGAAGAGAAACCATCTCGCTAGGCAGAAAGTGCTTAGAAAAAGAGACACAAATTGCAGTGGGAGCCCAAAGAAGAGAAAGAGTCTATCATTTTGAGAGGCTCATGGGAAGGTAGAAGGATAGAGTACCAGAAGCTGGAGAAAGAGGAGGTGGAATCAGAACTGGGCTCTGAGGGTGGGTATGAGCTGGACAGGTGTAGATGGGGAAGAAGGCAGAGGGGGCGGATGTACAAATCTCTACCCATTAGAAAATTTCTCATTCTATGACTCCTGACCCCTTCTCTGGTCCATAAGACTTTCCTTCTTGGTATCTTCTAGACTCACCACCACCCCAGCCCTGCTGATTCATCTGCGCCTGACTCGGCCTGCCCACCTGACCCACATGCCATAAGCCAGTCCCTCACTTCCTCCAGTTCTCCTGCCTAGGACCCCCGGCATAAATGTCCCCTGGGGTTGTGCTGAGGGTAGAAGGGGTCCAGGGCAGGCTCATCTTCTGAATGACCTCCCCGTCACTACTGCCACGCCCCACCCCTCCCCAAGACCTGGGCAACAGACTGACAGAGCTGACCAAGACAGTATCTCGACTGCAAAGCGAGGTAGCCGGTGTGCAGCGGACTCTGGTGGAGGGAAGGCTGCGCCGGCCACCAGACGGTGCCAGCATCCTCTGTCGCTCCATCAGCCGAGTGTGCAACAGCTTCCAGAACCTGGGCCCTCCCATCCCTGAGAACCCAGAGCTGACAGTGCCAGGGATCGTGGGGACCCAGGTGTCTTCAGAAACTGGGCTTCAGGACGCAGGCAGGGCCAGGACTCCAGCATCTGGAGAGTCTGGCCCCTCCTCCCCAGCTCACGTGCTAGGTAGGGCACAGGGAGCAAGAATCAGAGGGGGCTGGGGACGTGCCCCAGGAGGAAGATCTGGGAACCATGGAGGGGTCCTGATGCAGTGGGAGGGTCCCGCCTTCTGGTGCTGAGTAGAACACCCCAGATGGGTGAGGGTGGGGCTCAGTAGGAGCCCGTGCTGCTTTCCTTGCCTCAATAAAGCCTCTGTTCTGGATGTCAGATGCCTCCAGAGTGTGTGAGAATCTCTGTCTCTTGATGTTTTGAGATCCCCAAGCCCAAAATGAACCCTGTGGGAGCAGGGCAGAGAGAAATGGCTTGCTCTGGGGTCCCAGATACCTGGGGCTTAGGATCCTACTTTGAGTTCCTTCAGATGTTTGGTGGAAAGGGTTCTGGACTAGGAGGTAAGGGTCCTGGTTTCAGCACTACCTCTCTGACCTTCAGCAAGTTGCTTCCTTCCTTGGCTCTGCATTCCTCATCTGACAAGTGGCCTAGGAAGCCATCTGTCCCCCTTCCTGCCTTCAGGGCTGTTGTGAGGAACCTCTGTCTATTAAAGCGTCTGGGTTTGCAGGTTACAGTGTGTGACAAGGGTCTGCACTGAGACCATGTCTAAAAGTGATCAAAAAGTCATTCTTTTTAGTCCCTCAGTCCCTGAGTCCCATATGGCCAGAGCAGGGCAGATGGTCTAGTCTCATGGAACAAACCAATCATGAAATTTGAGGTCACCACACTGCAACACTGTTTAATCCAGTGGCTGTCACAGTACTACCCTTGCTTGTCCCCTGGAGTCCCTACCACGTAGCGGGGATCCCTCCACCCTACCATGGCCTCAGATCCGCCAACATCCTGGCCGGGGAGATGGCTGCTAGGTCTGGGTCCGAAACCATGTTCTGGCTTCTCCAGGCTCTTCAAAGCCTCCCATCTTCATATGGATGTCATCATTTCCCAGGACTCCTACGTGGCAGGCACTGAACTTTCAGAGCCCAGCTCCTGAGAGCTGGAACTCCTAAGAGGCCAAGGGCAGGGCCTTCCAGGAGAGCAGAGAGAAGGCCCCCTTGGAGAGTGAGTCGGCCTGTCCTCCTGCTGGAGAGAGAGGAAAAGGTGGTGAAGGGTCAGCAGGGCCAGGGGGAGTCAAAGCAGCTGAGGGAGGGGCAGGAGGGTGACTCACTTGGCACAGACTCACATCTCGGCCTCTTCTTCGCTGCAACAGACAGCACAGTGAGGCCTCCATGCAGACAGACCCTCACACCCCAAACTTCCCTTCTCACCAGGCCCTGGCACGGCCATTCCCAATCTCAATCTAGCTTTCCCTTGTCCTAAATACAAACTTCTGACTTCCCTTCCTCCTTCTTCTTCCAGGAAATCTTCCCAGATTGCCTTTCCATCCCTGCTACCATCCTGGCCCCATTCTGTCCCTGCCTCAGCACTTGGGAATAGCGTATGTGTTACGCTATTACGCCCAGGGCCTCCTGAGATCTGAAGCAGCACTCCTGTCACTTTCCTCTGCTTATTGCCCCCCTTAACCAGGTTCTTTTGGTCTTTTAGACTGTATAGCAGAAGGAAACTTTCAAGGACCTTTATAGAATCATCTGAGAATATTCACAGATGCAGAAAACACTTATAGGGCCTTCTCTGAGCTGGCAAAACCTGAGTCACAGAGAAAAATAACTCCAGCTAACTTCCAGCCCTCAACTTCCCCATTAATCACGTGGGTCTCCTGAAGGCCCTGGGGACTGAAATAAATCAGGGACATCCTGCCAGTCCTGCTTCCCTCATGCATGGCTCACCACCCAGATAGGCGCAGTTAAAGTGGCTGCACATCTGATTATTGCTGGAGAGAGTCACCAGGTTCCGGGCTCCATCCTGGGAGAAACTGGTGACCAAGAAGACTTCATGCGGGGGGATCAGCACCTCACGCTCCTTGGGAAAGACAGACAGGGCCTGGATCGGGGCCCCAAAGCAAGTCCTTAGAGAGAAGAAGGTGGCATTACCAAATCTGCGGGCCACTGCCTCATCCAGGGAGCTGGAGGTAAACTGGCCTAAGCGGACAGAGACCCCCACCTCCTTGGGTTCAAATCGAATGGCGCCCACGCCTCGGAACACCACCTGCCCAGGTTCCCTGCTGCAGTCCCTACTGCCCCGCAGCAGCTGCAGGGCCTGGGTCAGGTAGAAGTGCAGGGCCTTGAAGGGGAAGTGCTGCATGTAGAACTCCCTGGAGTCACCGCCTGTCCGCACAGCCTGGTTCAGCTCCCGGTATAAAGGGTTAGATGAGTTGGTGTAGACCATGACGGCGATTCCGTGCTGGGTTTTGAAGCCAGGAGGCAGGCTGAGCCCTGGACACCTTTGCTCCCAGGCCTTCTGGGCTGTCTCCCAGGACTCCCGCAGCCTGGAATGGTTAGCCATCTCCTCCGCTAGCAGATGGACTGCCTTCTCCTCCATCTCCTCCGAGCAGCCCACATAGGCATCATCGAAGGTGTTTGGAGCCAGGCTCAGGTTCTGGATGGAAACATTCTGGGCCTATAGAGGTAAGGAAGAGAGGGGCCACACAGGAAAGGGTGTAAGTTCAGGGTACTGGGCAGAGGTTCTGGCGGCAGATCAGTTCAGAAACACAGAATCTCATTTCTATGCCCAAATATCTGGGGTGTGAAATTTGGCAAGAGCTCAAGGGCTTAAATAACAGGCACTGGAGCCAGACAGACATGGGTTCAAATCCTGGCTTCACCACCTATGGGCTGTGAGATCTTGGGCGAGTCTCTTAACTTTTCTGGACCTCAGGTTCTCCACCTATAAATTGAGGATACTTCCAACCCCACAGGGTTATTGTAAGGATAGCATATAGATCCTCACTTGTGTACTAACTAAGAGGGGTCATTTATCATTAGAGAGGTTCCTGCACTCAGTGGGACGTGGGGCTGGAAGACTTCCAAGCACCGTTCTGGCTCTAAGGCTCAGTATGCAGGTGACATACAAACGTATGGCCAGTCTCCAATTACCTGACCCCATCCCCATCCTCAGGCTCTTTCCCCCTCACACAGGTGCTAGACACCACAGCAAGTCACTGGCAGCTCTGAGGCTCTGAGTCCTCTCCTGCTCGAGAAGCCCTCATCCTCAAACCTGGGGGTGGGGACTGGGAGGAGGTCAAGCCCTGGTGTGGGAGGGGCTGCGGGAGGGCAGTACACAGGTAGCCCAAAGGAGTTTGTTAGGCTGGGCCTGTGGTGGGAGATGGGAAGTGACAGGAGAAAGATGCAGGCAATCCCAAGGGAGGACCATAGAAGGAAGGAGGATCACAGCAGGACCAATGGGTGGAGGTTGGGTTCTGGGAGATGGAATGGGAAGTTGGGGCTCCCTATAGGGATGGAAGTTCCTGAGAGGAAGAGGATTAAGAGGAATGGCATCATAGAGAAGCGTCCCTGGGAAGGCTCTTTGAGGAGTCAGGCCCCGGGTCCACCCCAACTGTTCCCTTTGTGGCAGCAAATGGTTCCCCCCAGTTACCTGCCAGGGGGCGTAAATGCGGATGCCGCTGAGGGTGTGGATGCCAAGGCAGCTAAGGGCGATCAACAGAGCCACCAACATCATTCCTCTGGGAGACTTGGAGAGTGAGATCCCGCTGAGGGTGGGACCAGCGACGGTGGAGTCTTGGCTTCGATGGGCTGGGGGACAGAAAGTTGGGAGAGTTTCTTCTACAGTGTGAGGGGTCCCTGGTCTAGGACTTGGCCCGGCGGGGCGCGGGCGGTGCCCAGAGCAGCCCTAAGTGTGTGGGCGGGTCTTGGATTTTATCCTCCACCCACCCCACCCCACCCCCCCACCCCCCGCCTCCACCCCAGCACAACCCCAGTCTCAGCTCCCCCACCTCCCAGCTGCCCGGGTGCTCAGCGCCCTCTGCTCGGGAATGCTAAAGGGAGAGCGGTAATTTGGCTCCGCTTGGAGAAGGGAGGGGACGGGGAGCCGGGGACTCACCTGGAGGTGGCGGAGGCGGAGAGCGGGAAGGGGCACTGAAGGTTCCTGGCGGCGGGGACTGAAGTCTGCGGAGGCGCCGCGCTGCCCCCTGTCCCCGGAGACCCGCGGATCAACGAAGTCCCGCGGCTAATTATAGCGCCACTGGCGGTAACCTGACACCTCTCTTCCCCAACGACAAACACTGGGGCTTGGGGGGCGGGGCTGAGGGTCGTACTTAACTCTCCTTCCCAAGGACTGCGAGGTCTTTCTCCAGGACACTTTTCTCCGAGCAAAACCAGTGCTAGAGGAGAATTACGAGACGTGGCCTCTCCCTCGGGCGGCCCCTGACCGCCACGGTCCGGGCTCCAGACAACTAGGCCGAAGAGACCAAGAGGGTCCAGCCAGCCGAGAGGTCACCACTTGCGCGCTCGTTCATTTGCATACAATTTGCATATGGCGAACACGTGGGTCACGTGTGTCCAGCATCTTAGCGGCCCCCACCCCACTCCCTTCTCTTTATGCCCTTCCCTTCAGCAAGCGTGGCCCAGATGCAGAGCTCTCTCTCTCACAACCTCAGGGTCCAGCCCCGCCCCTCCCTAGACCCTCTCTCCCTTGACCTCGCAGACTCAGGTGACCCCATGTTTATCAACACTAGCCTTTCCCCCTCACCTCCCTGGGCTTGCCTATAAATAACCTGGCTCTGAGTCTTAGATGCCCACTGGGAGGTAATGGGAGAAGGGGCCAGCTGAGGAATCAGCAGCTCTGGGAAGAACTTTCTGGCAGCCTGAACCTCTGGTATCATGGCTTTGTCTTCTCTCTACCCTCTGGCTTTGGGGAATTGCTTCTCCCATCCCGAGACCTGGAACCCCAAGAAAGACCCCAAGAGATGGAGTCAAACCTAGTCACTGAACAGGGGTCTTGAGTGAAGCAGAAAGTCCTCCAAGATCACATGGCCAAGGAGTGCTAGAGTTGGGACCCAGGCTTTTTGGGAATCTCGCCTTGCACCTTAGGTGAGTCTCCATGCTCACATGAAAGGAAAAATAAGGAGATACTCCCTGAGGCCAGGGGCGCTGAATGCTGGACCAAACCCAGTGGGGAGGCAGCTGTTCTAGCCTGGATCCTTGATTTCCCTCTGGCTTCAGGGGTTCCCTTTTCATGGGACGTGCTCTGGCCCAGAGCAGACTGGGCAGAGGCTAGTCCAGAAATAGATGGGGGAGTGTCACATTTCTGAGCAGCTGTGTGGGAGAGGTACAAGGGGTGGGGGACTGACGGTATAAAAGAGAAATCTGCCCTTCCCCTCCCCTGGTGGCCATCGCTGGAGACCAGTACCAGCTTCCCCATCCCGGAGAAAGTCTAGGTAAGGGGCACACCACTTGTTCCTGGGCACTGGGCATGAAAAGCGGTTTTTTTAAAGGGGAAATTTGAGGTATTAATGGAAGAGTCGCAGGAATCATTGGAAGAGTTTCTGGGAACTTTATATCTTAGTCTGTTTAGACCGCTATAACAAAATACCACAGACTGGGTAACTTATCAACAACAAACAAACATTTCTCATAGTTCTGGAGGCTGAAAGTCTGAGATCAGCATGCCAGCCTGGTCAGATGAGGGCCCTTTTCCTGATTCATAGCCAGTACCTTCCCACTGTGTTCTCACATGGTAGAAGGTGCTAGGGAAGTCCGTGGGGTGTCTTTTATAAGAACAGCAATCCCAGTCATGAGGGTTCATGAACTAATGAACTAATTATCTCCCAAAGCCCCCCCGCTTCTAATACCATCACATCAGGCATTAGGGTTTCAACATATGAATTTTGGGGAGACACAAATATTCAGACCATTGCACCTCTGATGGAGAGGTTTGGGATACCTAGGGAGGTTTGAGGCCATTGGGAAATTTGGGGATTTCTAGGGAGGGATTTGGAGTCACATCCCCAGTAGGGAATGTTCATCAAGGGTCTGGATGAGGGGAAACTGACAAGAAGTGCCCTGAGCAGGATGAGAGGAAGGACAGAAGGGCAGCTGGGATAGGAAAAGGAGTTGCCCAGTGCCTCCACTTCCTGGCCTCCCAGGCCCTCCCCACCACTTTGGCCTCCACACCATTCCCTGCAAAACTGGTCACTAAGTCACCAATGCACCTGTTCTGCAGTGCTCTACATTGTTGGCTGCACCCAGAAAGCCTCTCAGACTTGCAGCAAACATTCCAGGAGGGCTCACTTGTGCCTGGCCTTGGGCTGAGCTCTGGGGACACAGAATGGGTCATACCTGGTCCCTGCCCTTAGGGAATTCACAGGCCAGCGGGGAGGCAGACATTGAAGGGCAGCACAGTACGATTAGGACAGTGACAGGGGAAAGCACAGGGTGATTTAGGAAGCCAGAGGGCTTCCTGGAGGAGGTGGCTCCTGAGTGAAGCCGTGAAGAGTGGGTTGGAAAAGGGCATCCCCAGCACATGGAGGGAAGCAGCAGCGCCTCACCTGGAACTTTGCTCTGTACTGTAGAAGTCAAGCAGGGGTGGTGGGGCACGAGGCTGAAGAGGTTATGGCAGGCAAGGTCACAGAGCACTTCAAATGCCAGTGCCTGGAGGTTGGATTCTGTCCTGAGGGTAAGGAGGTAAGTTTTGTTTTGATCTCTTGCTTTTTTTTTTTTTTTTTCTTTCTGGATGCCTTCTCATCCCTTGCCTCATAATTGTCATCTCTGCATTTTGAGATATTTCTTCCAGTCAGGTTTGCCACAGAGGGTTTTCAAGCAGGTAAGGAACATGACCAACTGTGCTTTAGAAACATTGTTCTCCCTACTCCGCGGAGCAGCAGCAGTGTGGATTAGCAGGGGTGACAGCGGAGGTAGGGAGATCAGGGAGAAGGCAGGGGCTGACCTGAGCCATGGCAGGGCACGTGGGGATGGGGAAAGGGAAGGAGCATCGAGGTTGGACCCATACTGTGCCCAGCCCTAGTTGACAACTAATCTAGTGTTTGATGAATGGCTGAATGAATGGAAACCCAAGTAACCATCTTGGGTGACTGGATGAATAATAAGGATGGTAGATTACGCGAGACTCTTCTGTTGGCAAGTTCACAGGAACCACCCTGAGCTGGATGAAGCCCAAAGAGGAATTAATCACAAGGATCCCAGGGTATCTAACGGGACCCAAAGGCCAGAAGTGAAGAGTCTCTAGAAACCCAAGGAAGTGTCTTGCTCTGCCTGTGCCTTGGCTTCAAGCTGCTCTTTTTTCCTCAACCCTCCCTGCCTCTTTCCCTGGGGACCTTATCTCTTCCCTGACCTCAATACACCTATGACTCTCAAATGTCTTTTATTGTCCATTCTGCTCCATCTTGGATGTCTGCCCCTAGAGTGTCCACATGTGCCAAACTGAACTCACCAGTTCCCCTCCTAACCTGATCATTTATTCAATACATTTTTTTAACTGAGCACCTACTATGTGCTGGGATGAGCTTTTAAAGTTTCCTCTGCTTCTCCTCTGTATTTCCAACCCCGAGCATGGGAACCAGAGTTGTGAGCCTTGATTTCCCGTCTCATCCCCTAAATCCCATCAGACACCAAGTCTAGTAAATTCTACCTAGTAATGCTGTGTCCACCTTCACTGCCAATACCTTAGTCTGGCCACATGATTCAATGTCTGACTTCACAGTTCTCCTGCCCTATCACAAGCCTCTGGTACCTTTTATTGCTGTGTTTCTGCAGGGCAGAGACGGGGACAGAAACAGGATAGTGGAGAGGCAGTGACAGACATAGTTTGCCTCATGTTTTCACTGCATGACCATTTTGCTGTGTGCCACAAAATCTCAGTGGCATGCAAACATTTATTCTCATACTCCTGGGTCTTCACGTTGACTGTAGGTTGGCTAAAGTGAGCTTGGATGGGCAGCTCTGCTTCAGGCTGCCAGTCTGCCTCAGCTGGGCACCTCCCTGTTGTGGGCTAGGCCCAGGTCTGCTCCACTGGGTCCAGGCTGAAGGAACAGTTCTGGGCCATGTTCTGATGGTTTCTGACCCAAAGAGAAGACCTTCTCTCTTGGTTTGGGTTCCCCCAAAAGCCGACCCCGAGACAAGGATTGGGTGTAGTCAGCTTATCTGAAAGGTGATCCCAGGGAGTACCAGTGAAGCAGTGGCAAAGTGAGTTGAAGAAGAGAGAAAAGCTCCCCCGCAAAAATTGTGCGACCACTGTGGTCAACTATGTCCCATCGGGGACCCTCTGTGGAATAGAGAATCTGACTACCCTCACTGGGTGACAGCTGTCCTTGGGAACATTAAATCTCCTGCACTTTGGGGTTGCCCTGAGCAAGCTCCCAGGGTGATGGAGAAAGCCTTGGGCACAGAAATACACAGAACACTAAGGGTGGGAAGCTGTCAGATGCTTGAGGACTATCCATTGCACCTGTGTTGAACTTCAAGATGAGCTGAGGGGATACGGGCTGGGGAATCAACAGTGTCTGGCACACTCTCTTTTACACAACACCCATCTATCAAATCTCAGGAAAGACTCTGAGTAGTCTTGCTTGGGTTATGTGTCCATCCGTGAGCCAATCACAATGGCCAGGGCATTAGAGCACCAGTTTGGGGTCATGTATTCCCCTCATGGGGGTACAGAGTGAGGAAAGCCCCACTTGAACCCATGGACTAATTTCTCCACAAAGAGAAGATTATAGAAGCTCAGGCTTTTCTGGTGGATTCCAAGAGACCACAAGAGTTCAAGTAGTTTTTGCTGCTGAATTCTCTGCCCATTAGCATTCTATCCTGGAATTAGGGAGCGGTATCTCAGGTTTACACCCCACTGTGATGCCTTTTTTTTTTTTTTTTTTTTGCAGTACGCGGGCCTCTCACTGTTGTGGCCTCTCCCGTTGCGGAGCGCAGGCTCCGGACGCACAGGCTCAGCGGCCATGGCTCACGGGCCCAGCCGCTCCGCGGCATGTGGGATCTTCCCGGACCGGGGCACAAACCCGTGTCCCCTGCATTGGCAGGCTGACTCTCAACCACTGCACCACCAGGGAAGCCCTGTGATGCCATTTTTAATTCTACCTGCTCCGAATCTCCTCTGGTCAGCCCCTCACTTAAACCCACTCCTTGTACAAATGTGTTTCCATCAGGCTCTCTGGGTTCTTGTAACATGCTACTTGAAATTCCTCACTCCAACTCCATCTCCACCTTAAAAGAGCTTAAAGAAGCAGGGATGTGGATTTTGTTGTTTCTGTTCATAATTTTATCCTCAGTGCCTGACACATTACAGATGCTCAAGAATTTTCTGAATAAATGAGTAAGCAGGTTTTGAGGGAGGGAAGATAAGTTCAGTTTGGGACATGTTGAATTTGATAAACTCTGCTGGATGCTAACTCCATTGCCCAGAGAAACTCACACCTCAATTTAAACTGTATACTGGCAATTAGAGGATCTTAGATTTGGAGACTCACAAAATCATAGCCACATAACATCCCAGCATCTTAGGGTCACTGAACTATCAAAACTTAGGCCCCACCAGAAGCCAGAGTAGATTCGGGAGCAAGGATGCTTAACCTGAGTGAGACTGGGGCAGGTGCATAACCACCCTGAAATTTGTGTAACGTCTGTGTGAAGGTGCATATATCCATTTTCTGAGGAGCAGTTTCAGGTTTCATCAGACTTCTAAAGATAAAAAACCACTAACTGTATTACAGTCTGTATAAAAGAAGGAAAAGAGAAATACCCGAGAAGTTGCTGGTATGCATCTAGAGTATCTCTGGAAGGATATACAGGAAATGGGAACATTGGTTAGCTCTGGGGAGAGCAGGTTGGGGCTGGGGGATCAGTGAGAGAAAGACGTTTCACTGCATGCTTCGTGGACTATAAATTTTGAATAATGAAAATGTACTACCTTTTATTAAGTTAAAACTTAAAAAAATTAAAATTATGGGGATTTCCTGGCAATCCAGTGGTTAGGACTCCAGCTTTCACTGCCGAGGGCCCAGGTTCGATCCCAGGCTAGGGCACTGAGATGCCACCTGCCACGCATCGCAGCCAAAAAAAAAAAAAAAAAAGTTACAGTTATGATTGATCCTGTTAAGTGACCAGAGACGTAAATTAAAAACTAGATACCATTTGTACCACCAGTTAAATGAAAATTAAGAGAGATTAATAATGCCCAGTGTTGGCAAAGACATGGAGAAAAGGACACTTTTGTCCATTGTTGGTGGGAGGGTGAAGTGGGACCTTTTGGATGGCAACCTGGCAGTGGCGCAGTGGCTATCTAAATGAATACTATTCAGATCCTTTAAATATCATCTTCCTGATATCTTTCCTATAAAAATATGCAGACAAGAGGACAAAGATTTATATACATGGATGTTCACTGCAATATCATGTGTAATAACAAAAAATTAGGAAAAAAACCCTAAGTGTCCCTCAATAAGGAAATGGTTAAATAAATTATGGATTAACTATATATGAAATTCCATGCTGCCATCATAATGAACAAGGTAGATATGCATGTG
The DNA here is from genome assembly GCF_964374135.1 of Grampus griseus. Taxonomy (NCBI): domain Eukaryota; kingdom Metazoa; phylum Chordata; class Mammalia; order Artiodactyla; family Delphinidae; genus Grampus; species Grampus griseus. The sequence goes on from NC_139002.1 coordinate 61,133,234, forward strand.
TGACATGGAAGGAAGTCCATGGTACATTGTTACCTGGGAAAAGGTTGTAGAACATGTATGCATAAGCACACTTCCTTTTTCTTTTTGAAAATAGTGACAATAAAAAAACCCAAAACAGGCTGTATACAGAAAACTATGTGTGTATGTATATTTAAATATATTACTTGTGTGTGCATCAGAAAAGGTCTTGAAGGTACATTACCACGGAAACAGCAGGCATGGGTAACAGTGAGAAGGGGGACATGGAGGGAAAGCAAGAAAAGGGGGACTTGGGCTTTGTGATTCATTCATACACAATAAGCATGCATTACTCGGTAAAAAAATAAAAAAAGCAGCAGCACCAACTTAGAAACTGTCTGTTCCAATCTTGACCCAAAGCTGGGACACCTTCTTGGAGCCACTTTGGGCCCTCAGCGTGCCCACCCAGAGGATGCAGGAGGCTTCCCTGGGGGAAGCAGTACCCTCTGTACTCTCCCCCACCCAGCCCCTCTTCCCGCACCACCTGGGGGTCCCTGCCTGGCATCAGCTGAGGGCTTAGGGTGAGGGTTCAGTTGGCAGCAGGATTGCAGGGACAGAGGAGGACCCTCTGGATCCCCAAGCCCTGCTCTAAGCCTGACCCTGGAGTCCTGCTGTGGCCCCACCAGCTGACCACTCCTGGATCTGCCCTGTTCCAGCCTCATGTCCCCCTGAGGGGAAGCCTGAACCTCTCACTGTGGCAGTCAAGCTCCTTCAGGACTGGCCCCAGGCTTTCCAACACTGCAACTGCCACACTAGCCAGAACGTCTTTCACTCTTTACATTCCGAGTCCCTACCTCTAATACCACTGCTCTTCCCATTCCTGCTGTCCCAAACTCCTTTCCCACCCTCAACTCCAATCTTTTCTCTCCTACCTTCCCTGACTGAAGCCTTATTCTCCTATTTGTCCCACAAGACCCTGTTCACATGTCACCTCCTCCAGGAAGTCTCCCATGTTCCTTCCGGCAAGAAGGGTCCCCTCTCGCTTCTGAGCCTCCGTTTCTACGTTGTGACTCTGTGTCAAGCACCCAAAGGGGCCCAGGCTAGGTGTCAATTCATCACAATTTATTAAACTGTGCAGATTCCCATTTTCCAGACGAGGAAACTGAGACCCAAAGAGTAACTTGCCCAAGGTCACCTCCAACATGCAGACCCCTGCCATGATGTCTCTGCTGCTCGTGTCCATGGGCCTCATGGAAGCACTTCAGGTACAGTCATCCTCCGCTGACCCCATGCCCTAGCTGCTGGCTTCTGAAGTCTGCCGGATGCTTCGCTTGGAGATCGCTCAGAGCTTGGAGATCGGACAGCCCCAGAGCCTGGTGTCGGGGATCTGTAGCTAGTAGTTCCCAAGCCCCTTCCCCTCCAGGTGTGTCTGGGGCCCTTACTCTTTCTCAGCTCAGTGGAGGGGGAAGCTGGATAACAGGGCTCCTGTTCTCCCAGGGCCTAATCTCTCAGTCCTTGCTGCTCCCCCTGCCTCAGGCCCAGAGCCACCCCATCACACGACGAGACCTCTTCTCTCAAGAAATGCCCCTGGACATGGCCCTGGCCTCCTTTGACGACCAGTACGCTGGCTGTGCCGCAGCCATGGCGGCGGTTCTCCCGGATCTCAACCGCACGGAGTTCCAGGCCAACAAAGTGTACGCCGATGTCTGGGCTCAGGCAAGCAGCCAGTGGCAGGAGCGCCAGGCCTGGGGGTCCAAGTGGGGCCTCAGCCCTACCCGTCTGTCCCCGCCCGCAGGCTTCCGAGAAGAGCACGGGGTGGCCCTCCTGGCCTACACAGCTAACAGCCCCCTGCACAAAGAATTCAACGCGGCCGTGCGCGAGGCTGGCCGCTCCCGGCTCCACTACCTCCACCACTTCTCCTTCAAGACACTCCACTTCCTGCTGACTGAGGCCCTGCAGCTGCTGGGCAGGGGCCAGCGTCCACCCCAGTGCCGCCAGGTGTTCCGAGGGGTGCAGGGCCTACGCTTCCGGCCAGCAGGGCCCGGGGCCACTGTCAGGCTGGGGGGCTTTGCCTCTGCATCCTTGCAGAATGTTGCAGCCCAGCAGTTTGGGGAAGACACCTTCTTCGGCATCTGGACCTGCCTCGGGGCCCCTATCAAGGGCTACTCCTTTTTCCCTGGGGAGGAGGAGGTGCTGATCCCTCCCTTCGAGACCTTCCAGGTGATCAATGCCAGCAGACCGGCCCAGGGCCCCACCCGCATCTACCTCCGGGCCCTGGGCCAGCGCAGCATGTACAACTGTGAGTACATCAAAGGTGAGCAGGGCACGTGCCAGCCAGCAGCTGGGCGGAAGGTGGCCTTGCCCGTCCCGTTTTCAGAAGATACATACAGAGATATTAGAAACAGTGAGAAGGACCGAGTCCTGTCCCCCAGCCCCTCCACCCCTTCCGTCCAAGGAGAGACATAACCTTCTTAAGTAGCACGCTTGCTTCTCGACCCTGGAGGTGTCTAAGCCAGAGCTGGCCACTTGCCTGCGGGGAGACTGAAGAGGGTTTCCTGACCAACGCAGATGTCTTTGGCCATCTGAGGGCCAAAGAGACTTGGTGTCAGGCTTTCCTCCCAGCTGGAAGCTGCTGCCAGAAATGAGTAAGCGGCCCACCCCAGTTTTCTGAGAGGAGTGTGTTTATTTGACTGAACAGAACCCCTGTGCCGTCATGTGTGCTGGCAGGGGTGGGGTGGGGTGGTGAGCCAGCAGTCAGGTGCATTACCCCTAAATTCCAGCTTGGGCTCTGGCAGGTCTCGGATGCTTTCCTGTCCATCCTCCCTGGACCATCCAGAGGAGTAATCATGAAGATGGGCCCAGGTCCTTAACCTCTGAAGGGGCTGTGGGCTGCTGGTCCTCGTTGAGGGATGCCCAGGGGCCTGTGAGGCCCACTTTTCATATCAATAGTTAGAGGCAGGCTGTTGGCTGGACCCATGGACCACATCTCAAGGGATAAGTTCCAGCGCGGCTTCAGTTACCACCTTGGACAGCATCACGAGCGTGCACGAGTTGATGGAAGGTGAAGGAGACACACAAACTAGCCCCTCCTTGGCTGGGACAAGACATGGGAGAGGGAGAGGCGGGTGTGGCATGGAGGCAAAGTTACAGGCCGGGGGGGCAGGAGGAGTGCCCAGATGACCCTGGCTTCAAGGGCTGGTGCCTTTCTGGCCCTGCTATTCATGGGTCAAGTCAAACCCAGGCAAGGGAGGTCCCACTGTAAGGAAGCAGAATCAGGAGAAAACACACCAGCTTCTCCTAGAGCAAGTCAGGGATGGACCACGGGGCTCTGGAGTCCCTTACCATCCCGAGAGCTGCTGAGCCTTTGATTCTTTGCTGTTTCTTCCCTACAGACAAGCAGTGCAAGTCAGGGCCCTGCCGTCTGGATAACTCAGGTGAGGGCTGTGGGCATCTGTGGGGCTCTTCTGGGGGCTGAGCTGGCTATCCTGGGTCTGGGCCCCTCTCCTGGATGGACATCCCCCATAAAATAAAAACAACGCCCTTTCAATCAAAAAAAGTAGACTCCCTTAAGCAGACACCTGTGGGAAGTTGCTAACCCTCCCCACTGAATGTGTATGTGGGAGATGGCCACCCAGCCTGGGGCCGTCTCCGCCTTCCCAGGAGTCCACTGACCAGAGCCCAGAGAGCTCCAGGCTGCACTGAGGCGACGGAGGGAAGGGCCGCTCCACAAAGTCCTCCTGGGCCTTCTCCTCCTCCTGCCGCAGAGCCCTCGGTCTGTTACTGCCTTCAGAGCTCTCTCAGACCACCTCCCAAGATCAAGGTCAGGTCTTGGCTTCTGGAGACCTGGGCTCTAGCCCAGGCTCTGCCCTAACTCTCTCTGTGACCAAACATCTCTCTCTGGGCCTCAGTTTCCCTATCTGCATAGTAGGCATATCGGACTAGACGGTCCCCAGGTTCCCTTTGGCTTGAACACCTGCTGTGCCAGGTCCTGCCTCAGCCACCACTTCTCTAGGCGGGAACAGGCCATTCTCAGGGAAGAAATCACAGGCGCCCCTCCCCCTCGGGTCCCGCCTCCTCCCTCAGGGCTCTGAGAACAGCGGATAGGAAGGAGCCCCAGCCACCCTTCTCCATGACACAGTACCACTCAGGGTTCCATGAATCCTCACCATGATCCAATGATGCAGGTAATGTCATCACCCCTGTTCCACAGATGAGAGAAGGCAGGCACAAAGAGATGATGCAACCAGCCCCACACACAGAACTAGAAAAGTGTTCGGTCCAAACAGCCTGGTCCTGGAGCTGAACCTGGAACCACCGTACCAGGCTGGCCCCCACCTCCTCAGATATCATCTCATTTTATCCTTACTGGACAACTATCGACTGGAAGGAGGTGGGACAGGGAGTATTATCCTCATTATATAGTAAAGTGAGACTCGGAGACAGAAGTGACTTGCTCCAGGTGAGAGTGAGTTAGTGGCAGAGTCAAGACCAGCCAGGTCTCCAGACGCCAACTCAGCCTCTTTGAGGTCTGATAACGTAATTTCAAGCACTGCGAGAGTTTAGGATTCCCGCCCCCCTCCCCATCCCCCATCCCAGTGCACCAGCAACTCTCCCACCAGAGTTTGAGCAGAGGAGCAAAGATCTGCATCACCAGATCCCACTCAGATCTCTAACCCTTTTCATCCCACCCTGCAGTGCCTCAGCTGTGTCAGTAGGAGACTGGGGGACAGACCTAAGGACCTCTGGAAGGGGAACTGGGGCTCTCCTTGGTCTCATCTCCACCTTCCTCCCTAATTTTGTGTATCAGTCAGCTCACTCTGCTCTGTTCATCTTGTTTCTTTGTGTATCTCACGTTGCCCCTAAATCTCTGTGCCTCTGTTTTTCCTGCAGCCATGGGTCAGGGCCCCCTGTCTGCAGTCTGGTCCCTTCTACTGCTGCTCTGGTTCCTTGTTGGAGAAGCCTTTCCAGAGAGTCCAGGACTCCTCTAATCCATCAGCCACTGAACAGCTCTGCCGTCACCTCTGCCCAACATGAGGCTGTCAGCCACATGTATGCTTTAAGCGTGGCCAAGATCTGCGGTAATTCCATCTGGAGGGAACTCTGGGATTTTCTCTGGCAGCTGCCAGGCTTGCTAGCGGGAAGAGGAAAATGTAGGGACTGGGCCTCATCCAGGGGTCTAGGAGTAAGACGGTGAATAGAGGTGGGGGGACTGCAGGACAGGTAACCACTCACTTGGAGACAGAAGATTAAAGTCGTTTGGAGGTGGGGCGATTGGGGAGAACAGTACTTGGCCATGGTATTTGCTGATACTACTCAAATGCTTCCCATGTACACCTGGACTGCTCCTATTCGCTCCTCCAGGAAGCCTTCTCTGGCCCCTCCACCCTGCTGGGTTAGGGGCCCTGCCTCTGTGCTCCCAAAGGGCCATGGTCTCCCAAGTCCAACTGTGAGCTTATGAGGGCAGGGACGGCGTCCGAGGCACAGAGGTGGTGCCAGAAGATGTGTGGAAGTCAGAAAGGAACAAATAAATACCTTGTGAATGCTGGTTCCTGTACTGCCCCTACCTTGGGCACCTTCAAGCTCTCCGGATGTCACTGTGTGGGAACAGGGTAGACTGGATCTCATCTTCTTGTCAGCAAAGATGTAATTTCTGCTCTGATGCATGAGTCCTAAGGTCCCTAAGAGGCTGGTCCCCAAGTTCCACCACCATGGGCCCTAAGGATAAGAGAGGACACGGAGGAAGTGATAGGCACACACTTTATTATCAGTCGGGGCTTTGGGGCCAAATCCTTGTGTGGCCTCCTGCTCTGGAAACTGGACCAGGAATCCTGAATTCCCAGTTGCCATCCCTGAGCCCCCAGGTAGGGACAGGCAAGACCAAGTCCCTGTAACAGCAGCCACAGAGGAAGGAAGAGAAGACAGGAAGTGTGGCAGTTCTGTTTGTACTACCTGCACTCTCCTCACTGAAAGCACTAACACTCAGCATCGGAGTTCAGTTCTGTCCCTGCAGGACTGCCCTTTGATCTTGACCCTTCTTAGAGTCCCTCCTCTGCAGGAATCAGGGGAGCGGAAAGCTCTGGATTTCCCTTGGAGGTTAGGGTACAGAGACAATGAGTACTCCCTCTGGTGTGTGAAGTAAGTAGCGCTGAAGAGAGGATGTCCCAGGCTCTGAGGGCCAGTGGAGAGAGACTGAGTGGCCTGAGGGCCAACCACCACCTGGCCTGGCCATTCCATCCCCGTCTGGAGGTGCTGTGGCTGCAGCAGACCCCTGGGACTCACAGGGCCTGCACCAGCACGAGAAGGCTCATCACCAGAGCCATGGAGAAGAAGATGCCCAGGAAGAAACGGTCCATGACACGGGCCAGGCGCTTCCACTCCTCATGGCAGCGCTGGGCAGCCCTGTGTCTGTGGAAGGTGTTGGTGATGGTGGCTACATGGCGCAGCAGGGCTTCCTGATGGCACAGACACCGAGGCTCATGGCAAGGGCCTGCTGGTGGGCCAGCTTCTCTGTCAGGAGGCTGGGGGCTGGGGGATGACTCAGGAGGTCTAGACTGCCCACAGGGCTCCCCTCGTTCCCGCACACACAGGCCCCGCGCCAGGCGTCCCAGCAGGAGGGTCCGAGCCCAGGCTGGCACTGGGCGGGCACTGGGACCACAGTAATGCAAGTTCATGATAAGGATGGTGAGCGCTGTGGAGAAGGTGACCATGGTCATGGTGGCCATGTAGTACTTTCCTGCAAGAGAGGGAAAGGGAACTGAGGCCCCAAACAAGAACTCAGGGGGCCTGAGCTCCCCAACTGCCTGAGCACAAGGAGGAATGAGCTCATTCCCCCGTAAGGCTCGCAGGACCCTCCAAGCCCAATGGATGGAAGCGGGAAGGAGGTAAGGGCCAAGGGCTCCATCTCCCGCATTCCCCCGTCAGGTTCTCAGAAGCGACCTGCTCCCTAATTGTTCCCCCCACTGCTGGAGGCTGGACTCACCCACAGTCCCGTGAAAGTCACACTCTTAAATAGAACCAGCATGATCTGAAGCAAGTTATAACAGAAACTTCCTCACAGGTGTGTGGTGCTGCTTCCTTGAGTTAATAAACGTCAAGTGTTTAGGAGACCGCCTGACACGCAGTGAGCACTTAGTATGGTTTGCCTGTGATTGTAACACTGGGGATGTCGACCTTCCTCCATCAAGTCCTTGAGGAAAGACCAACTCTTTCCTCTGCCCCTTCTCCCTGGAGGGGACCGACCTCTTCCCCCTCAATCTCAGAACGAGGCCAGACCCCAAGACGGTCGGCGGGGCTCCTCCGCTGACCCAGGCCGGTCCGGCTCCCACTCCTGCACCTGCGGACACCCGCGCACTTCAAACCCGGGTTGAGGGCGTCCTCTTCCGGCCCCCTCCCCCGCCACCCCGGGCCCTCAGAGCTCACCGATGAGCGGCACGCTCTCGGCCGGCGGCATGCTCTCGGCCAGGAGCAGCTGGAAGACCGTGAGCGCCAGCAGCACGGTGACGCCGAGCGACACCTTCTCGCCCGAGTCGGCGGGCAGGTGGAAGGCGAGAGGCGCCAGCAGCGAGATGAGCACGCAGGGCAGCAGCAGGTTGCACACGTAGGCGGCGGCGCGGCGGCGCAGCAGCAGCGTGAAGGTCACGTCCGGGTAGGGCTCGGAGCAGCAGCCGTAGGTGAGCACGCGCCGCCGGGCCGGCATGCCCAGCACACGCCACTCCACGTTCTCCACGAAGTCGGCCAGGCTGGCGGCGGCGCCGCGCGTCTGTACGTCCAGCTGGTGCCCGCCGTGCGTCCACGAGCCGAACGTCAGGCCGCAGCGCTGCGCGTCGAATGGGAAGGCCGACACGTCCACGCGGCACGAGCTGCGCGTGATGGCCGGCGCGTCCCAGCGCACGGCGCCGTCGTGCCGCAGGACCACGTTGGTGCTGGCTGAGGCTGGCGCCTGCGCATCCGCCCTGCGGGCAGGGGGTGGGGCTGCCTGAGGCGCCGTGGCCTGGGAGGTAAGGGCTGCCCCTTGAAAGGGGTGCGCTTCCGGCCCGCTGGGGGCGGCACAGAGGGCAAAGGGAGCAGTAGAGAGGGCCCTCTGTGCCTTTGGAGGCCTAGCAGGGCCGGCGCCTGTAGGGCCCAGAACGAGACACAGACCTAGCTCAAAAGTTGGCGCGGGGCGCACGGTGGCTTTCCTTGAGTGTCATCTGCAAAGCTCCTAGAGGGGCCCTGAGGAAAATATGCGGAGCTATGTGTTGTCTGGGAAGCACAGAACTGGCTTAGGCGGCATAAGGGACTACAGAGGGCTAAGCCCTGAAGGAAATCCCTAGGCAGGCCCTGGGGTGCCCTGAGAAAAGGGTGGAGAGTGCCATAAAGAGGCACTTGTGTCCCAGAACCCCTTCTGCGAGAGATACAGAATTGGCCCTGGACCACACAGAGGATTCCTAGGAGACACTCAGCCTGGGTTGGCTTGAGACAGCCTAAAGTGGAGGTGCCGTCAAGGGGCTGTGAGGTCCCTCCAGCAGGCCCTTGCCATGAGCCGCTGTGTGTGTGGGGGGGGGGGAGGGTGGTCAGGAAGCCCTACTGCACCATGCAGCCACAATTGCCAACACCTTCCTGGCAGCATAGAAGGGTCCTAGGGGAAAGCGTCTAGGGCACCATAGGAGCCGGGTTCGATGTGGAGGATGGGGGACAAGTGCATCACCAGAGCCAAGGGCAACTCTAGGGAGGGGTAGGAGAGGGAAGGGGCCCAGGTAGGAAGTACTTGTTATAGAGTATGATGTCCGGTCGCCACACGAGACTGCTGGGGATGCGGATGGCATCCAGGCCACCATAGGCGTCAGGGTCCCATCGTAGGTAGGCATCTGTCCACTCCTGTCGGATCCACAGGTACAGGGTCAGCACCTGGTTCCGCTCATCCTAGTTGGGGGCAGAGAGTGGGCATAGATGTGGACAGACGTCTGCACATAGCCTGCCCTGTGTGTGCACACTCACCTATAGAGCTCTGGTCAGCACCCGCAAACCTGACTTGCCCATACAGTTCAGTTCCCACCCAGCCTTGCTATGTGACCTTGGCAGGTCCTTCTCTTCTCTGGGCCTGAGTTTCCTCAGAAGTTACATGGGTGGTAATCTCTGCTAGGCATGGATTCAAGTGTGCAAAGTATTGGGCACACTGTGGGCACCCAACAGTTAGGATCCAACAGTTGGTAGCTGTTATTGTTGCTAATCTTAATGTTTACAGGAAAGAATTGATTGGAGATTAATCCCAGTCTCCCATTCCCCCATTCCTTGACACTGTCACCAGCACACTCCACGACTGTACAACAACCAACGCACCATGTCGATGATCTGGGACAACGTCACTTCCAGGGTCACGTTCAGAGCCTGGTCTGTGTCTGCCACAGGTCTCAGGGCACTTGTGTAGTTGGCAAAGAGGTCTCGGAACAGCTTGTGTGCCAGCCTGCCCTCAGCTCCGAAGCACTCTGGGGGACCAGTAAGAAAGGGTGTCCATCCGAGATCCTAGTCCAGGGGCCTCTGCTCACAATCTGTACCCTCCACAAGACTGAGGCCCTGTCAGCTGCTCTACTGTCTCACAGCTGTCTAACTGTCCCTGTTCTCTGTCTCTCTACCTGTGGCTCTAGTTCCTCCCTGGCCTGCCTCCAAGGATAGATGAGGTGAAGGCCATAGTGTGAGTAGGTACTATCTTCTGAAGCAAGGCTGATGGGTTTCTTCCCCACCATTCCCTTCCCAAGGACCTGGATTCTGCTTGCCCCACCACAAATGCTGGAGGGGCTGGGAATTCCCTGGCAGTCCAGTGGTTAAGATTCCACGCTTCCACTGCAGCGGGCACGGGTTCGATTCCTGGTTGGAGAACTAAGATCCTGCAAGGCGTGTGATGTGGCCAAAACAAAACAAACAAAAGAACAAATGCTGGAGGGGCCCAAACAGATGGCAAGAGTCCCAGTTCTCAACCAGGCATCCAGAACCCTGTTGCCCTGCCTCTTCCAGTCCCTCCAGCTTGTCTCTGCTTCTCTAGCTGCACTTCAGTTGATGTCTTCAAAGCTTCTAACACTATGGGCCCCTCCTTCCTGAAAACACACTCTTCCCCGGGTTTTGTGACACATCCCATTGTCCTCAGTCCTTTTTTTTTTTTCTCAGTCCTTGATTTAGGTATTGTTCCCCAGAATCTTGTCCTTTGCCCTTGTCTCCTTTTTTCTTCAGCCCAGATTTTTCTCCTGAGCTCCGACCTGAATGTCCTAAATGTCCTGTAGGCACTTTAAACTGTGTAGGGCCAAAATATGAACTTCTTTCCTCCCACCACGTTCTTGTTTTCTTTTTTTCTTTTTTTAAAAATTTATTATTTATTTGGCTGTGCTGGGTCTTAGTTGCAGCACACGGGATCTTCGTTGTGGCGTGCGGGATCATTTCACTTGTGGCGTGTGGACTCTTTAGTTGCGGCATGCAGGCTCTTAGTTGCGGCACGTGGGCTCTTAGTTGCGGCCTGTGGGATCTAGTTCCCTGATCAGGGATCGAACCCGGGCCCCCTGCATTGGGAGCGCGGAGTCTTAACTGCTAGACCACCAGGGAAGACTCTCCTCCCTCCATGTTCTGAAACCTGTTCCTTGTCCTGTGTTCCCCATCTCAGCAAACAGCACTCCCCGGTGACCTCAGCTGGAAATCTGGTAATTTGTCTCTCCCTTCTGCCCCTCCTCTCTGCAGACCACTCTGTGCCCGCATCCTGTCAGTCATACTGCTGAATGCTCTTGAATGCTTCATCACCTCTCCAGCTCGGGCCCATCCTCCCTGCATATGGACCACGGCAGCAGCCGCCTCCTCCCTGCTCTCCCACCTCGGGCTCACCTCTCTAACCACCTGCCACACTTCTGAGAGATCAAGCTTTTAAACAAATGAATCTGACTAGACCAGTAGCTGCTTAAAACTGTTCAATGGCTCCCCAGGCCTGCTAGATAAAGCCCAAACTCACCCTTCGCGCTCTGGTCCCCCTGGCTTTCCCAGCCCTATCCCTGGGAGCTGCCCCATCAACTGCTCCCGCCCCAGTCAGGCAAGCCCCCTCTTGCCCTCTTCAGCTCCCCCTCCTCCACACTCCCCAGACAGTGCTTGCTCCCAGCACAGAAATGAAGAGAGAGCACGTGGAGAGAGGTTTGGGGAGCATGGGAACAGCAGCAACGCCCAGAGAGGCCAGGGCTGGTTTACTGAGCATACCTGGCAGGAGTGGGAGCAGAAGCAGAAGGCCCAGACTGGAGACAGAGATGCTGAGGCTGAGGCGGTGGCTGCCGGGCCCCATGGCCTTGCCGCAGCCAGAGGAAGGGCAGGTCTCTGGACAGGAGCCTCCTGGCCTGACCTACGGCAGCATCAGGCCCTGCTGGCAAGGATGGTGTAGACAGTCCCTGCAAGGCAGAAGGAAGACTGGGATCTCTGTTGAGTCCAACTACCCTGCAGGGAGTCCTGCAGCCCTTCCAGTTCCTTGACCCTGCTATTTGTACCTGCCCTGGGATTTTAGTCCTTGGGCCTTGGCATCTACTGTTTCTCCTTCTCTTCTGGCCTCTGCCTCTGCCCTGTTCTTCGCCTCCCACCCCCTTTACCTCTCACTCAGCCTCTCTGTCTCGATTTCCTTCTAGCCGTCCCTCTGTAACTCTTTCTTGGTCTCTGCCTCCCTGACTCTGGTCTTCCTCTCTCTCTTCCTTTCTCCTGCCTCTATTTCAGCCCCCTTGACTTCCTCAAGCCCTTCCCCACACCTGACTCTGGGGGAGCCTGGCGCATTCTCAGCAAGACAGGGACAGGGACTCCATCAGCCCTGAGCCTTCTGAGGCACAGGACAGAAGGCCGTGCCCCCTTTCCCTTTCATTAGCTTAATTACAGAGTTGGGACACCTGTGTCCATGGGAACAGAGCAACTGAAACTGACACCTCAGGTCACTGGGACCTGAATTATTCAAATTCTGTAAGGTAGCACCCATGCTCAGGCCCAACTTGGGGGATTGGAGGGTACAGAGATGCCAGGTCAGGATCTGCAAGAGACTGGGGCTTAAAGGTGTGAGGGGAGAGGGCCAGTGGATGGTAACTGTCCTCCCAGCTCTGTCATCATTACTAAATTCTTCAGGCTCCCTTTCATCTGTCAGCTGTGCCCTCAGTTAGGGACTGAACACATCTGTCTAGGCTGGGTGCTTTGTGCCAAGCAAGCTCTCCCCTCCTGGTGAGAGGGGTGCCAAGACTGAGGCTGCTCCAGGTGGCCCCACAAAGCAGGAGATGCAGCCTGCATCCTCGCCATCCCACAGCCATCCCAGTCTGAGCCTCAGTATTCTCCCTATGCTTAAACATCACGGGCGGTATTGGGCCACAGGGAAAACACAGCCTTTATTTATTTATATTTATTTATTTTTTAATATCTTTATTGGAGTATAATTGCTTTACAATGGTGTATTATTTTCTGCTGTATAACAAAGTGAATCAGCTATACATATACATATATCCCCATATCTCCTCCCTCTTGCATCTCCCTCCCACCCTCCCTATCCCACCCCTCTAGGTGGTCACAAAGCACGGAGCTGATCTCCCTGTGCTATGTGGCTGCTTCCCACTAGCGATCTATTTTACGTTTGGTAGTGTATATATGTCCATGCTACTCTCTCACTTCATCCCAGCTTACCCTTCCCCCTCCCCGTGTCCTCATGTCCATTCTCCACGTCTGTGTCTTTATTCCTGTCCTGCCCCTAGGTTCTTCAGAACCATTTTTTTTTTTTTTTTTTAGATTCCATATATATGTGTTAGCATACGGTATTTGTTTTTCTCTTTCTGACTTACTTCACTCTGTATGACAGACTCTAGGTCCATCCACCTCACTACAAATAACTCAATTTCGTTTCTTTTCATGGCTGAGTAATAGTCCATTGTATATATGTGCTACATCTTCTTTATCCATTCATCCGATGATGGACACTTAGGTTGCTTCCATGACCTGGCTATTGTAAGTAGAGCTGCAATGAACATTGTGGTACATGACTATTCTTGAATTATGGTTTTCTCAGGGTATATGGCCAGTAGTGGGATTGCTGGGTCGTATGGTAGTTCTATTTTAGTTTTTTAAGGAACCTCCATACTGTTCTCCATAGTGGCTGTATCAATTTACATTCCCACCAACAGTGCAAGAGAGTTCCCTTTTCTCCACACCCTCTCCAGCATTTATTGTTTTTAGATTTTTTGATGATGGCCATTCTGACTGGTGTGAGGGGATACCTCATTGTAGTTTTTTTTTTTGTGGTATGCGGGCCTCTCACTGTTGTGGCCTCTCCCGTTGCGGAGCACAGGCTCCGGACGCGCAGGCTCAGCGGCCATGGCTCACGGGCCCAGCCGCTCTGGGGCATGTGGGATCTTCCCGGACCGGGGTACGAACCCGTGTCCCCTGCATCGGCAGGCGGACTCTCAACCACTGCGCCACCAGGGAAGCCCCTCATTGTAGTTTTGATTTGCATTTCTCTAATGATTAGTGATGTTGAGCATTCTTTCATGTGTTTGTTGGCAATCTGTATTTCTTCTTTGGAGAAATGTCTATTTAGGTCTTCTGCCCATTTTTGGATTGGGTTGTTTTTTTGATATTGAGCTACATGAGCTGCTTGTAAATTTTGGAGATTAATCCTTTGTCAGTTGCTTCATTTGCAAATATTTCTCCCATTCTGAGGGTTGTTTTTTTGTCTTATTTATGGTTTCCTTTGCTGTTCAAAAGCTTTTAAGTTTCATTAGGTCCCATGTGTTTATTTTTGTTTTTATTTCCATTTCTCTAAGAGGTGGGTCAAAAAGGATCTTGCTGTGGTTTATGTCGTAGAGTGTTCTATGTTTTCCTCTAAGAGTTTTATAGTGTCTGGCCTTACATTTAGGTCTTTAATCCATTTTGAGTTTATTTTTGTGTATGGTGTTAGGGAGTGTTCTGATTTCATTCTTTTACATGTAGCTGTCCAGTTTTTCCAGCGCCACTTATTGAAGAGGCTGTCTTTTCTCCATTGTATATTCTTGCCTTCTTTATCAAAAATAAGGTGACCATATATGCATGGGCTTTTCTCTGGGCTTTCTATCCTGTTCCATTGATCTATATTTCTGGGAAAACAGCCTTTTTTTTTTTAACATCTTTATTGGAGTATAATTGCTTTACAATGGTGTGTTAGTTTCTGCTGTAAAACAAAGTGAATCAGCCATACATATACATATATCCCCATATCTCCTCCCTCTTGCATCTCCCTCCCACCCTCCCTATCCCACCCTCCCTATCCCACCCCTCTAGGTGGTCACAAAGTACAAGCTGATCTCCCTGAAGACAAAGCCTTTAGAGTTACTTTCAGCTCTGTCCTATGAGCTGTCTGACCTGGGTAAGATACTGAAACTCTCTGTGTTTCAGTTTTATCAAACAGGTTAGTGGGATTAACAGTCCTCACCTAAATAGTTGTCGTAAGAATTAAATGAGACAATGCAAGTACCTGATAATGCAAGGCAACTGCCTAGTACATTGACAAATGCACAGCAATCAACAGTATTTGCACTATGGTCCTAGTGAGTTAGTCAAGATATCTTCAGAAACACACATTTAGATTCATAAGCCCCAGCCCCCGGCAAATACCATTCTTCCTTCTGTCTCTATGAAATCATGTCAGTATTTGTCTTTTTTTTTGGCTGCGCTGTGCAGCCCACAGGATCTTAGTTCCCTGACCAGGGATCGAACCTGTGCCCAGTGCAGTGGAAGCACAGAGTCCTAACCACTGGACCACCAGGGAAATCCCAGTATTTGTCTTTTTGTGCCTGGCTTATTTCACTTCATATAATGTCCTAAAGTTTCATCCATGTTGTAGTATATGTCAGAATTTCCTTCCTTTTTAAGGCTGAATAACATTCTATTGTATGTATATACCACATTTTGCTTATCCATTCATCTCTTGATGGGCACTTGGGTTGCTTTCACATTTCAGTTATTGTGAATAATGCTGCTATGAACATGGATGTACAAATATCCTTTCAAGATTCTGCTTTCAGTTCTTTTGGATATATACCCAGAAGTGGAATTGCTGGATCATATGGTAATTGTTTTTAATTTTTTGAAGAATTGCCATACTGTTTTCCACAGCGGACATACCTTTTTATTGAATACATTCCCACCAACAATGCACAAAGCTTCCAATCTCTCCACATCCTCACCAACATCTTTTACTTTGTTTTCTTTGATAATGGCCATCCTAATGCATACGAGGTGGTATCTGGTTCATAGTTTTGATTTGTATCTCCCTAATGATTAGCGATGTTGAGCATCTTTTTACGTGCTTATTGGCCATTTGTATATCCTCGTTGGAGAAATGTCCGTTCAAGTCCTTTGTTCATTTTTAAATTGATTTTTTTTTCTCTTTATGTTGTTGAGTTCTAGGAGTCCTCTATATATTCTGGATATTAATCCCTTGTCAGATAAATTATTTGCAAATGTTTCTCCCATTCTCTAGGTTGCCTTTTTACTCAGTGTCTTTAGAATGAACAAAATTAAAAATTCTTCATGTAGTTCATTTTGTCTATTTTTTTCTTTTGTTGCTTGTGCCTTTGGTGTCATATCCAAGAAATCATTATCAAATCCAATGTTGTTAAGATTTTACCCTCTATTTTCTTCTAAGAGTTTTATAATTTTATTTATTTAAATATTTACTTATTTATTTGGCTGTGCCAGGTCTTAGTTGTGGCATGTGGGATCTTCGCTGCTGCATGCAGGATCTTTTAGTTGCGATTTGTGGCCTCCTGTAGTTGCAGCATGTGGAATCTAGTTCCCTGACCAGGGATTGAAACCAGGCTCCCTGCATTGGGAGTGTGGAGTCTTAACCACTGGACCACCAGGGGAGTCCCTAAGAGTTTTATAATTTTAGGTCTTACATCTAAGTCTTTGATCTAATTTGACTTAGTTTTTCTATGTGGTGTTAGATTCTGATGAAATATATAAATAGAAGGTGGTATGTCCATACAATCAAGTATCATATGGCCATAAGATGGCATGAAGTACCAATGTATGCTACAACATGGATGAACCTTGAAAGTATTATGCTAAGGGAAAGAATCCAGTTACAAAAGGTCACATATTGTGTGATTCCATTTATATGAAATGTCCAGGACAGGCAAATCTATAGAGATAGGAGGTAGATTAGTGGTTGTGTACGTCTGGGAAAGTTGGGGAATGATGGCTGAAAGCTATGGCGTTTCTTTTTAGGAGGATGAAAATGTTCTAAAATTGATTGTGTGGTGATGGCTGCACAACTCTGTGAATATAGCTAAACTAATTGTACGCATTAAATGGGTAATTGTATGGTATGTGAATTCTATTTCAGTAAAGCTGTTATCAAAAATATTGGGGGGGCTTCCCTGGTGGCACAGTGGTTGAGAGTCCGCCTGCCGATGCAGGGAAAACGGGTTCGTGCCCTGGTCCGGGAAGATCCCACATGCCGCAGAGCGGCTGGGCCCGTGAGCCATGGCTGCTGAGCCTGAGCATCCGGAGCCTGTGCTCCACAACGGGAGAGGCCAGAACAGTGAGAGGCCCGTGTACCGCAAAAAAAAAAAAAAAAAAAAATATTGGGACTTCCCTGATGGTCCAGTGGTTAGGACTCTGAGATCCCAGTGCGGGGGGCCCGGGTTTGATCCCTGGTCGGGGAACTGGATCCCACATGCTGCAACTAAGGATCCCTCGTGCTTCAGCTAAGACCCTGTGCAGCCAAATAAATTAATAAATATTAAAAAAATCATAATCCACCATGAATGAGTTAGCTGAAACAAAAACACTCATAGAAACAAGCAAGAGATCACATATTGGACATATTAATGATAATTTGAGTAGCTAATATACTTTGGGTAGTGCTCTAAGCACTTTAACATATATTAATCCATAATTCTCACAACACCCTATGAAGTAAATACTATTATTGATTCCATTTTACAAATGAGGTAACTGAGGCACAGGAAATAACTTAGCCAAGATTCCATAGGATATTCCAGTGGACCCAGGATTTGAACGTAATTGGGGTAAACAGTCCATCCCTATACTACACTATACTATAATTATACTGCCTCTTTTAAAAACAACATATAAGTGTATGTAATATGATTTAAGAAATAAATGAGGACTGAAAAGTGAAAACAAGAGGACTATCAAGAATGAGTAGGTAGGGACTTTTCCCTGGTGGTCCAGTGGCTAAGTCTCTGTGCTCCCAATGCAGGGGGCCCAGGTTTGATCCCTGGTCAGTGAACTAGATGCCACGTGCTGCAACTAAGATTTCACATGCCGCAACTAAAGATCCCGCCATGTGGGAAGCCGCATGCCATGCGGCGCGGCCAAAAAACCAAACCAAAACCAAAAAAACAAAACAAAAACAAAGGAGGAAGACAAGACTTAAGAGTGAGTGGCAGGGCTTCTCTGGTGGTGCCGTGGTTGGGAATCCACCTGCCAATGTAGGGGACACGGGTTCGAGCCCTGGTCCAGGAAGATCCCACATGCCGCAGAGAAACTAAGCCCGTGTGCCACCACTACTGAAGCCCGCGCGCCTAGAGCCCGTGCTCCACAAGAGAAGCCACTGCAATAAGAAGCCCACACACCGCAACCAAGAGTACCCCCCCCACCGTAACTACAGAAAGCCCATGCGCAGCAACAAAGACCCAACACAGCCAAAAATAAAATAAATTTATTAAAAAAAAAAAAAAAAAGAGTGGCAGATGTTGTAGGGATGGGTGTTGGGGTAAAAGATGCATTTTTCTTTCCGTACCATTTTCTTCAGCAGTTATTCAATCTTTTGGGGGCACAAGGTTGTCTTACCCTCAAATTACATTTAAAAGCAACATTTTGCAGAATACCTTTAGGCCAAAATAAAGGCTAAATTCAAGAGTGCTTCAAAACACATGGAAATATCACATACATAGAATAGACTGGAGAGTTACAGAAAAATTGGTATGTTTACCTGAAAAAATGGTGAAATATTTCTTATAACATATTTAGTGTGTTTTAGGGTAAAAATGTTAATTTGAAAAAAATAATTCTAAAAGTTGGTGGGGGGCTTCCCTGGTGGTGCAGTGGTTAAGAATCCGCCTGCCAATGCAGGGGACACAGGTTTGAGCTCTGGTCTGGGAAGATCCTACATGCTGCAGGGTAACTAGGCCCGTGCGCCACAACTACTGAGCCTGTGCTCTAGAGCCCACAAGCCACAACTACTGAGCCCACGCACCTAGAGCCCGTGCTCCGCAACGAGAGAGGCCACTGCAGTGAGAAGCCTGCGCATGGCAATGAGGAGGGGCCCCCGCTCGCCGCAACTAAAGAAAGCCGCGCACAGCAACAAAGAAGCAAAGTAGCCAAAAATAAATAAATTTATTTAAAAAAAAAGTTGGTGGGTTATTTTTAAAAAGCCATTTTGGAAAAAAAAAGTACCTGGACAACAACTGATTTTAGTCTCTATTTTGAAAATACTGAATCATCACATATAAAAAGATAAGGAATGTGCGATGATGAAACAGTGAATCTTGGTCATGATTATTAGGTGGAAGGTTGATGGAAGCTTTAGAAAGGGTGAATCAGGCTGACAACACCTGAATCAACAATCTTAACATCACTAGAAGTAGAACAGCGAGACAGTGTCTTCCGTAGTGATGAAACACAGCACCACCTATGAGAAGGACCCTGAATCTAATCAAGTCTCTAGATCTAACCAGTGGTATACAGCAAGTAAGGGAGGTAGAGGCACAATCAGCCAAATCTAGAAGCCCCTGGCCCTCTATGCTAAAGGATGAATGTCCCAGGTACTTCATCAAATAAAGGGCATTTAAAAAAGGAGAGAGGAGAACTGTTAATAGATTAAAAGAGACTTAAGAGACTTATCAGCCAAATGCAAGTGTGGACTCTGTTTAGATCCTGATTTAATTTAAACAAATCAACTGTAGTAAGATTTTACTTTTGAGACAACTGGGGAATTCGAAAATGCAGAGAGTATTAGTTAATATTTTGGAATTATTGTTAATTTTGTTAGGTACGACAATGGTATTGTGATTATATTTATAAAAATTTATCTTAGAAATGCTTAGGTATTGATGAAATGATGATCTCCCTTAGAAATACCATGGTGAGGGACTTCCCTGGTGGCACAGTGGTTAAGAATCCGCCTGCCAATGCAGGGGACACGGGTTCAAGCCCTGGTCCGGGAAGATCCCACATGCTGCAGAGCAACTAAGCCCGGTCGCCACAACTACTGAGCCTGCGCTCTAGAGCCCGCAAGCCACAACTACTGAAGCCCACGTGCCTAGAGCCCGCGCTTGCAGCAAGAAAAGCCACCGCAATGAGAAGCCCACACACCACAATGAAGAGTAGCCCCCGCTCGCTGCAACTAGAGAAAGCCCACGCACAGCAACGAAGACCCAATGCAGTCAAAAATAAATTAAAAAAAAAAAAAAAAGAAAGAAATACCATGGTGGGTGCGTGGGTAGGAATAAGAATGGGGGTAAAGATATTAAATAAGATTGAAAAACTGAGACATCATTTTATTTTTGCATGGGTGAAAATTTCTACAATAAAAGATTTTTAAAAACCCTTAGGAAAGCATAAGAAATGAATGTTTAAAGCAGAAATGAATATATTACAATACAGAACTCCAATAAAACTGTTACGTCTGAGAGCTGGTTCTCTGAAAGACAACAAATTTTAAAAATCTGAAATAATTCCCTGGGAATACAAAGTAACAAAACAAGTCAAACAGCTAAAAAAGACCAGCTAGCCTGCAGGTCTTGGCTCTGCTAATCCAACATTTAATCTCCAGACCTCTATTAACTTTGATTTTGGCATTATTCCAGCATTCTGCTGAGGAAATACTTTGAACATTGTATGAGGTTGTGGATTCCACAGATCTGTTGAGTTTTGAGACAACTGGTTCTTATTTTTATATTTTTGAGAAACTTAAATTTTTAAAAATATGTTTCAATGGGATTTTGAAATATAGAAGAGACCGCTTATCATCTTTATTGTTCACTTTAACTGTAAGTCTATTCTCTGTGACGCAAATAGCTGCTGTGATAAATATTTGACTTACAGGTTTTTTTTTTTTTTTTTTTAAAGGAAATACCTAAGAGGAAATACTGCCCATATTCACAGTGCTTAACATTTCTAAAGGTAAACCACTTCTAAAGCACTCACTTTTCACAAAACACCTCTGGTGAGGAACGCAGAACAAATTCTTTGCTCTAAGTCCAGCAAATGCTCCGTGACTCGCTCAGGTTCACAGTCAGTCAGTAATGCTGGGAGATTCCCAGCTGAGTAACCCTTATCCTCAGGGGCCCAAATTAAAGGGAAGCCCCAGCCACTGCTTGCTCATCTCATCGATGTCCCAGAAATCTTTGGCCTAATCCTCATTCGAAATTGCTCATATCTTCAATTTAACACAACCAACCAACCAACCTACTCATCAGCCTCATTTGATCCCTCTCAAGCACAGCTCTGTGAAGCAGCAACATCAGGGATCATTATCCCTTTTACACAATGGAAGCTGAAAGATGAAGTGCCAAGGTTTAAAAACAAAAACCCCAGAGCAGAGAGGCTTTGAATACTAAGTATATACCACTGGGCAATTTGAAACCCTGCCCCATTCCCCACTAGGAATCCAAGCGCATAAAAATAAATGTATAGCAGTCAGGATCCATCAATAATCTCAACCCCCTCACCCCAAAATTGACCCTTATAAACCTAGCCTTGATCTAGTCTGCAACTATTCTCTCATTAGCCCACGGCCAGTCTCTCTTTAGAGTGCAAATCAAACAAGGCCACCATAAAGCTCCTTGGGACAAGGCTCAAAACCACAAAAGGAAAGCCAATACCAGGAATGCTATAAACATTTCATTTTATTTATTTTTTTTAAGAAAGTAGCTTCAGAAAAAGAGGAAAATAATCTAGGTCATATATATATATATATATATATATATATATATATATATATATATATATATATATATATATATATACTTTTTAATAAAATCCTTTCTGTAATCTTCATGCATGAAGACCCAGGGAGGCATGCCATGTTGTCTGTGACAGCCCTCACACCGCAGTCTCAGACCGTTACCTGGGGCTCCCCACAGCTGTGGGCAGCAGTGTAGCAAAAGCCCCCTGCCTCCCCCTGAAGCCCAGATCCTTGCCTGCCTCAGTGATGGTTTCACCATCTGGGACTGTAAATGGAGGGTGGGAAATGCTCTGGGCTAGAGTGGGAGGGACAGGGAGGGCTACCCAACCTGCCATGTTTCATCCAAACTCTTCAGGCAAATCCAGACAGGAGGCCTAGCAAGATGACTGAAAACCAGGCACCAAACTGAATTCTGGGAGTTTCCCAGAGATGTGTGATCTGGTACCAAGAGCTCCTGCACGGAGAAGGTTTGGTGTTCACAGAACATTCAAGGCAGGAAGAACAATCAAGCCTTGAAGCCCCACCCCTCGATGGCAGGCACTCACTTCTACCCTAAATGGGTCAGAAAGACCCTGTTCTGCCTCCTAATTCAGTCCAACTCTCTTCTGACGCCAAAAGTCAGTGTTAATCAACAACCTACTTCAGAGACAGATTCTCCTTCCTTCTGTGGATAGTTTACTTGTTAAGAGAGGACAGTCCTAGGTCAACACATTTGTCCCATCACCTGTCCCACTCCTTCTAAAGAGTCCTAGTATAAAAGGGCAGGAGTAGGAGTAGGGTAGCAGTTTGGCATCGAGTCACAAGATCCAGAATGGCTGACGGAGGAAAAGCATTCCCTGGTTCTTAGGGGGTGTGGGAATTCTGCCAAAGGTGCTTTACCGACGCTTTACTGACCATTTACAAAAAGAAAGGGGAAAAAAAAAAAAGAATAGTCTTCAGGATGGTAAAAAAGAGACTTGGATCCTTTTTTGGGGGTTCCAAAAGCCCTTATGCTGTGTTTAGTATTAAGAAAGCCGTGAACAACTGGAGGTTGCTGCTTGGGCAGCAGGAAGGGAGGGTGGATTCCACGGCCAACCCAGAGAATGGCAAATGGTGCCAATCAACTCAACGTAGGGGACCTCTGCGTAGTGAGTGTGAATCGGCATGTGAGTGTGGTGCGCGGAGCCTGGGGCTCACTGGCTCCCCACAGTCAGTTCCCGCAGGTAGGACTGTGTGAGACTGCGCAGTTCCTCCAAGGCATAGTCCTCAGGCATGGGGAGCCGGCCAATGTGGGGAGCCAACAGGCGCAAAGGGACTCGCTGAGGGTCTGGCGTTGAGTCGGAGGTTGCATCAGGGGCATGCTGAAGGCTCAGTACCACCCGCAGCAGGTTGGCTACACGTTTGGCCATGTCTGGAGAAAGAGAGCAGAGTAAGCACCAAAGGACTGGGGGTGAGGTGTGGTTATAATAATCATAAAGACAGGCAATGAGCAGGCAGGAAGGGGGAGGAGGCGAGAGGCTGACCTGACTGAGCCAGGCGATCCTTGGCATTGTAACACTGGATCTGCTCTATCCGGTTGCACAGTGAGGTCACTTTGGTATGTAACTGCTCTAGCTCATAACCTGAGCAATCCACCTACAAAGAAGCAGAGGAACCAATTAGGCCAAGAGGAGCTCCCATCACTCCAATCCTACCCACAGACTGACTATGCAACACTCTGAAACAAGAGTGAGGTGAGGGAGGGGAAAACCCAAGAAGCTGGCCGGCAGTGCCATGTCACCACCATCCAGCCTAGTCGCTGAGGATAAGACGAGACCTTAGCAATTATACACAACAGGAAAACAATATAGTGTACAGGGCCTAGGATTGGGCAAGTCTTGAAATCACCATTCGTGAACCATGTAACTATCAGGCTTTAACACTGCACCAAAAATCTATATAAATCTGGGTTCACAAACATGGTATTGATTTCTTAAGAGCACACAGTGAGAGGTGGAGCCCAAGCCAGCACTTAATTTAAGTCTCCTGACTCCAACTAAGAATCAGCATTTAATTATGCAGATATTAACAAGAATTGTGGCTTTGTTAACAACAGAAATCAATTACTTTCATGCTAAATGTTATGTGAAACATCCTCACCAAATCTCTGACCTTACTTTCTCTCTCAACCCTAAGCTTCTCATTTAAAACTAGGGGAAAAGATGAGAACAAGGGGAGGAGACTGACTATGGACAAGGCTTAGGAATGTCCATTGTACACACTACTTGGCAATAAGCACCAAAAAACGTTTTAAAGTTTTGATAGAGCTGTCATAGTAACTACATCAAATTAGCTTCATCAAAATATCCCTCCTGGGCTTCCCTGGTGGCACAGTGGTTGAGAGTCCGCCTGCCGATGCAGGGGACACGGGTTCGTGCCCCGGTCCGGGAGGATCCCACATGCCACGGAGCGGCTGGGCCCGTGAGCCATGGCCGCTGAGCCTGCACGTCCGGAGCCTGTGCTCCGCAACGGGAGCGGCCACAACAGCGAGAGGCCCACGTACCGCAAAAAAAAAAAAAAAAAAAAAAAAAAAAATCCCTCCTACACTGACAGTGCTATCTCTGCCAATGAGTTTTTCAAGTCGTTGCTCAAGCCTTTGGAGGTCGCTATGGCTCTGTGGGCCAGGGAAAGGGGAAACTAGGCCGTGGTTTAAGGAACTCAGGCACCTGCTGTATATGATGGAGCATTTCGATGACCCGAATGTAGTCCAGGTAAACAAGCCCAGATGTCTCCCAGTCCTGGATTAGGCTGCTGCGCTCCGGGGGTGCCAGGTCTTCCAAGAACCCCTTCAGGTAGTCATAGTTCTCGTTAATAATGGCATCTGAAGAAACAAAATATTGACCAAAAGTGCACAAAGGAAGGACATGGCAGAAAGATCTAAGACAGGAAGAAAGGGAAAATTATGTTGGGTCAGACTTGAGAATTACAGTAGAATATTTTGAAATTCTCTTAAGAAAACTGTGAAGAATTTCTGGCTTCAGTTTCCCAAACAGATATTTCTGGTGTTGCTGAATAAAACTCCCTAAATAAACAAAGAGTTTAACATAATTAGTGAATATCAAGAATATTCCTGGCAAATGGGAATGTAACAATATTGCTGTTGACCCCGCCCCTCACCCTTACCAAGCATCTTCTGCACAGAGAGCTTTTACAAAGTGTGATCTGATTCAAGTCTGCCATACCCTGTTCTGATCATCATTTCTGGCCTGACTCATCATGGGCTCAGAGACTGGAAGAATTGGGGGTAATTCCAGGAGACACAGGCCCTAGTCTGAAGCACTCACCAGAAGCTAAGTGCTGGATGACGAGTTTGTGGCAGCGGTTCCAGTGCCCCGCTTTAAATAAATAGAGGGCCTCCAAGTGCCTGTCGGATTCCATGTGTGCTCGCACTGCTTTGGCCTCATGAATCCACTCAGCAGGCACACAGAGCTTCTCCGTCAGGAAAATCTCCTTAGCCCACGATTCAGGGGTCTCCAACAGTTGGCAGTGCCGCGTAAGCAGCTCTCGAACAGCCTTCTCACGCATGCTATAGGAGGAAAGGTCAGCTGGGATAAATCTCATTCTCACTGATGGAGAAGGCTGCCTCAGACAGCTCACAGTGGCCCGTGAGGCAGTCTCTTAAACTGCAGGTCCTGACCCTTAGCGGATCACCTCAAACTTCACTTAAAAAGCTATCACACCAGCATTAATTTTTAAAATGAAACAGAATAGAAGCATTCTGTAAAAACATATTTTCATGGTCAAAAAAGTCTGAAAACGAATACTCTTGGGAAGGTTGCCCACTACCCTGAAAAGGTTTTCTCCTGACTCGGCTCATTTCTTTCCTTTTTAAAAATTTTATTGGAGTACAGCTGATTTACAATGTTGTGTTAGTTTCAGGTGTACAGCAAAGTGATTCAGTTATACATGTACATATATTCATTCTTTTTTAGATTTTTTTCTCATACAGGTTATCACAGAATATTGAGTAGAGTTCCCTGTGCTCTACAGTAGGTCCTTGTTGTTTATCGATCTTATATATAGTAGTGTGTGTGTGTTCATCCCAGTAGGCTCATTTCTTTGTTTCCTTTCTCTAACAGGAGATGAAGGACTGGGATAGGGGAATTCTAGATCCACCGAGCACTCTGCAGTTTATTTCTAACCTCCTCCCTGCCCTCTGTCTCACGTGGTCAATGCAAGAAAACAAAGTAGTTTTTAAACATAAGGTCTCTTCCAGGTCGTTTTTTCCCTTAAAAGTCATCGGCCTTCCTAATTCATTTTCTCTTTACTGCTAGACTTAGGCTAAACTCAATCTTTCTGCTCTCAAGGCCACTTAAATAGAGTCCTTCTATGTCTGGGCCAAAGGATCAGTCATTTTAATTTCAGATCAAAGCTATTCTCCTCATCTTAGATTCTTTTCTCAACTCCTAGCTTTTTCAAAGGACTCCCAATCTCATGACAACTGCCTCCTTTTTTCCTCCCCTTTAGGAAATAGGATCTGCTTTCCCACAGCCAATCATCAATCATCCCATCAGCCAGCCTTTTACCACGTGAAATTCTCCATGAGTGTGTTTAAATAAACTCAGAGGAAAATTCTGGGATCATTTTGTTTCCTGGTAAGGAGCAAGAGGAAAGAGAAATTCCTTAAAAGTAAGGTTGTGCTGGATGCTTTACACTTTTAATTCCACAGTCACCTTTGAATAGAGATTAATATTTAAAAAAACTGAGGTCTAGAGAGTGTCTTTACTCAAAGTCAAAAGTGAAGTAAGCTCTACCTTAGGTCAAAGTGAGTACATGGTGGAGCCAGAATTTAGAAAGCTCTGACTACAAAACAACTTCTTTCCACACCCTAAGACATGACAGATAGTACAGTACAATGATCAAGAGCACAGACTCTGGGTGTCTTGAGTTGAAAGGCTCACTCTGCCATTTAGTACCTATGTGACCTTGAACAAAAGTTACCTAATCTCTCTATCCCTTGGGTTGCTCATCTATAAAATAGATAGTAAGAGTGTCTCATAGGTTCATTATGAGCATTCAATGAGTTAATATATTTAAAGTACTTGCAACAGTGTATAAAGATATATAAAAGCATTATATAACAAAGTATTATATAAATGTTTTTGTTCTTAGTGTTATGCCATGCTGCTACCATTAACAAAAAACCTCCAACTTCATCTCATTCAAAGCATGGAACAGAGATGTTTCTCTGGTTTTTGTTCAGCACAAAGAACCAAAACATTACACATCTAAGCAAGATTGTATTGGTAAATAGGTAAATACAACACTATCAAACTTGAGGGATAGGGGTGGGTGGATGGAAAGGGAAGGGCCAGTAAAGAAAAAGCAGGGGCCCTCCCTGCCAACCATTACTCCACAGATCCAACTCGGACAGCACTATTTCTGCATAATTCTAAACATGCCACATTCAAGGAATCTGTGCCTAGTTAATGGGGTTTCTCCACCCGGGCATATCTTTCCTTCCCACTTAATTATTTCCTATACCAATTTTACACGTACTTTGAATCTTATCTCTAGAGAGACTCAGAGATTCTGCAGTTCACAGAGATCTCTTCTCCCTTCTTGGACTATTGGGAGGCCTTATGATAAATAGCACGATTTGGCACTTAATCAAGGGCAATCTTTCTAACGTGTTCACATGAATACAGAGACAGTCTGGGCTGCAGGTTGAACTGTCTTAAGGTTTATCACAAGGCTGGACCCAAAAATACATTCTAAACACTTACTTGCTGAACTGAACCCTAAGAGACTGATTCCTTTGGCATTGCCCTGTAGCGCTGGATGCAACCAGTGTGTTTGATGGCTTCTCACTCACCTTGAGTTGTCAATGTGCAGGAGGACAAAGATGGCCCACTCCCAGAGCCCCTCACTTTCCAGCTGGCCAGCATAACTGGCCTGCAGCACACCCTCACACTGCTCTGAGAGATGGGTGTAGTTAAGAGCCCGTAGCACCTCCCACAAGTGCCAGCTTAGACGGTAGTCCAAAGGATCTGCTGTTATGCTTCGAGGCTCCAGCAGCTGGTTGAGATCATAATGTCTGCAAAGGAGAATGTTCTGAGAGTTACCAAACCCAGCTAGCAGACCACCTGTACTGGACGAGTCAACTGTCTCAGCTACAGCTTACAAAACAATAAAGGCAGGCAGCCAGGAGCAGAAGCATCATAAGCCTTATAGTCTTCCTCCTCTAGGTTCAGCCACATTACCGATCTACCAAAAACCAAGGCACTTCGTCTTCGGTGGCTCTTCTACCAGGTTTGCTGGTAGTTGTTTGGTCTATTTTTACCATCCTGGTACAGGGAGTCTTCACAACTCTCTCCCTTCCATTCTTTCACTGTAGTATCAATTACTTTTCTTAACGATTTAAAAAATACACGTTAATTTAAAAAGAGACATGTACCACAATGTTCACTGCAGCACTATTTACAATTGCCAGGACATGGAATGTCCATCAACAGATGAATGGATAAAGATGTGGCACATATATACAATGGAATATTACTCAGCCATAAAAAGAAACGAAACTGAGTTATTTGTAGTGAGGTGGATGGACCTAGAGTCTGTCATACAGAGTGAAGTAAGTCAGAAAGAGAAAAACAAATACCATATGCTAACACATATATACAGAATCTAAAAAAAAAAAAAAGGTACTGATGAACCTAGTTGCAGGGCAAGAATAAAGATGCAGACATAGAGAATGGACTTGAGGACATGGGGTGGGAAGGGGAAGCTGGGGCAAAGTGAGAGTAGCATCGATATATATATACTACTGAATGTAAAATAGTTAGCTAGTGGGAAGCAGTCGCGTAGCACAGGGAGATCAGCTCGGTGCCCTGCAATGACCTAGAGGTGTGGGATAGGGAGGATGGGAGGGAGGGAGACGCAAGAGGGAGGGGATATGGGGACATATGTATGCATACGGCTGATTCACTTTGTTGTACAACAGAAATTAACACAGTATTGTGAAGCCATTAGACTCCAATAAAGATCTATCAAAAAATATATATATAAGTTATTTAGTATCTTTCAGGTTGTTTTACTATCTGAAGTTGCTGGAATGCTACTTCACCTGTTTGTTTGACCAGCTAACTAGTCTTTTTTGTTGTTGTTTTATTTTTTTAAATTCAGATTTATTTATTCATTTATTTTGGCTGCCCTGGATCTTTGTTGCAATGCATGGGCTTCTCTAGTTGTGGCACACGGGCTTAGGTGCCCAGTGGCAGGTGGGATCTTAGTTCTCTGACCAGGGACTGAACCTGGGCCCCCTGCGTCGGGAGTGTGGAGTCTTAACCACTGTACCATTAGGGAAGTCCCAATAGCTAACCAGTCTTGATGGTTATTTCCTTCTATGGCTTATAAATCTTACTTTTGATTTTGTCTACAGTATGTATTATTCTTTATATAGAAATCCAGGTTTGAAAGTCTCCCTACAGACTTTCACTTTTTTTTCTGCTGAGCGCCCAGGGACTTCAAAGACTCTGGACCAGTTTATGTGTTATGTTCTTAGCTTCCAAGTCCCAGACCATAAGAAGAGTAAGAACTAAGATCCCACACCTAAAAGTTTTAAAGATCTGGGCCTTGATTACCAACCAAAACTTTTCCCTTTCACCTAAGATCCCAGACATTTTACAAGTTCCTAACACCTCCCCAAGTAATGAGTAGTTTTTCTTGACCGGTGCTGTCAAACTGAACTCTGTGTGATGATGGAAATGTTCTATAATCTGCCTTGACCAATAAGATAGCCACTAGCCACATTAAACACTTGAAATATGGCTAGTGTGAATAAGTAATTATATTTAAAAACTAATTTAAAGTAGTATTATGAGAATAGCGGCCATTATACAGTGCAGTTCCTTACAGTTTATGTAAGGGTTTTAGTCATAGCAATTCTACCTTACATGAGAAGAACACTTTATTATCTCATTCAGGCTTTGGTTTCTCTATTTCTGACACTTTGAGATATATACTTTTCTTCCTCTTCCTTTTTTCTTTTTTTTTGACATTAAAAAAATTGACATACAGGGCTTCCCCTGGTGGCGCAGTGTCCGCCTGCCGATGCGGGGGACACAGGTTCGTGCCCTGGTCTGGGAGGATCCCACATGCCACGGAGCGGCTGGGCCCGTGAGCCATGGCCACTGGGCCTGTGCGTTCGGGGCCTGTGCTCCGCAACGGGAGGGGCCGCGGCGGTGAGAGGCCCGCGTACCGCAAAAATAAATAAATAAATAAGAAAAATTGACATACAATAAACTGTACATATTTAGAATGTACAATTTTCATAAGTTTAAACATATATATACACCTGTGAAACTACCACCAAGGTCAAGATAACAAGCATACCCATCACCTCCAAAAGTTTCCTTAAGTCCCTCTGTGATCCCTCTCTCCTGCCCCTCCCTACACCTACCCTTCCCAGGCAACCACTGATCTTTCTATCATTATAGATTAGTTTGCATTTTCCAGAGTTTTACATAAATTAGAATCAAGCAGTAGGTAAATTTTTGGGGGTATTTTTTTTTCTCACCGCTTCAAAAATAAGTAAAAGTATTTTGTGATTCACCATGCTGTTGCATTTTATCAACAGTTCATTCTTTCTTACTGCTGAGATAGTATTCCATTGTATAGATGTACCACAATTTGCTTATCTAATCACCTGTTGATGGAAATTTGGGTTGTTTCCCGTTTTGGACCTTTACAAATAAAGCTGCTATCAACATATAAATAGACATATGTTTTCATTCCTCTTGGGTAAATACCTACGAGTGGAATGGCTGGATCATATGTATGTAGCCGTATGTTTAACTTTTTAAGCCGCCAAACTGTTTTTCCAAGTGCCAGTATTATTTTACATTTTCCCCCAGCAGGGTTGAGAATTCCAAATGTTCCGCTTCCATGATGACATTTGGTGCAGGTGTCTTAATTTTTAGCCATTCTAATAGATGGGTAGTGGCATCCCATGACGGCTTTAATTTGCATGTCCCTGATGTCTACTGATAAAAACTTTTCATGGGCTTTATATGTACGTCCTCTTTGGGGAAGCATCCCTTTAAATATTTTTCCCAATTTTTAAATTGGATTGTTTTCTTATTATTGAGTTCAGAGAGTTCTTTACATGCTCTGGATAAAAGTCCTTTATCAGATATATGAATTGCAAGTATCTTCTCCCAATTTGTGGCTCATCTTTTCATTCTCTTAACAGTCTGTCTAATGAGTAGTAGTTTTTAATTTTGTTAAAGTCCAATTTATCAATTTTTTCTTTTATGGATGTGTTTGGTATCTAAGAAATCTTTGCCTAACCCACAGTTGCAAAGATTTTCTTCTAAGAGGTTATTGTTTTAAGTTTGACATTTAGGTTTATGATTCATTTTGAGCTAGTTGACTAATTGAGATAACCAATGAAACCAAAAGCTGGAGACAGACTAATCAAGAGAAAAAGAGAGAAGACACAAATACCAATATCATGGAAGAAAGAGACACAGCCACACATCCTACAGACATTAAAAAAGAATAAGGGGGCTTCCCTGGTGGCGCAGTGGTTAAGAGTTCGCCTGCTAGTGCAGGGGACATGGGTTTGAGCCCTGGTTCGGGAGGATCCCACATGCCGCGGAGCAGCTAAGCCCGTGTGCCACGACTACTGAGCCTGCGCTCTGGCGCCCGCAAGCCACAACTACTGAGCCCACGTGCTGCAACTACTGAAGCCTGTGCGCCTAGAGCCCGTGCTCTGCAACGAGAGAGGCCACCGCAATGAGAAGCCCGTGCACCGCAATGAAGAGTAGCCCCCGCTCGCTGCAACTAGAGAAAGCCCGCATGCAGCAACAAAGACCCAATGCAGCCAAAAATGAATAAATAAATAATTTAAAAAAATGAATAAGGAGGGACTTCCCTGGTGGCTCAGTGGTTAGAATCTGCCTGCTAATGCAGCGGACACGGGTTCGACCCCTGGTCCAGGAAGGTCCCACATGCCACGAAGCAACTAAGTCCGTGTGCAACAACTACTGAAGCCCGTGCGCCTAGAACCCGTGGCTCCGCAATAAGAGAAGCCACCAAAATGAGAAGCCCGCGCACCACAACGAAGAGTAGCCCCTGCTCGCCACCAACTAGAGAAAGCCCGCATGCAGCAACGAAGACCCAACGCGGTCAAAAATGAGTGAATGAATGAATAAATAAATAAAAGAATATAGAAATGTTATAAAGAACTTTATGCTAATAAATTTGGTGACTTTGGTGAAACAGACAAATTCCTTAGGAAAAACAAATGAGCAAAACTGACTCAAGAATAAATAGAAAACCTCGACAGCTCTGTATCTATTAAAGAAACTGATTTTATAGTTTAAAAACTTCAATAAATTGGACTTTATAAAAATGTAAAACTTCTGTGCCTGTGTATTGGGAGAAAATAATTGCAAAAACACATTTATAATAAAGGACTTGCATCCTAAATATATAAAGAACTATTACAACACAATAACTATTAGGCGACCCTATTAAAAAAAGGGGGGCAAAAGGTTTCTAATAGATTTCAACAAGGAAGATATATAGATAGATGGTAAATAAGCACATGAAAAAATGCCTGCCACCATTAGGCATTAGGGAAATGCAAATTAAAACACAATTTTAATTATGTGTATTTTACCACAATAAAAGGCTGTATTATTCTATAATTTATATAGTTAATTTAAAAAAGTATTTAAATAAAGAAATGAAATGAGATGTGAGCTAATACTTTTGACTGGAGAAAACCACTCAGTGTTTCTGATAAGGTAAAAAGACAGCTCTGAGATAGTTTTGATTATCTGATTAGATATCATAGCATGTTATTATATTAATTTCTCATTAAGCACACAAAAAATGACACACCACTATGTGCCCACTAAAATGGTAAAATTTTAAAAGCTGACAATACCAAGTTTTGAAGAGGATATGGAGCAATTACAGATCTTGGTGGGAATGCAAAATGATACAAACATTTTTAGATACAAATGTTCATAGCAGCTTTATTCTTAACAGCCCAAAACAAGAAAACTGTCCATTAACAAATGAATAAATAAATAAATTTCTGATACACATATTAACATGGATAAATCTCAGAATCACTATGCTGGGTAAAAGAAGCCAGGCACAAAAGATAACATACAGAATGATCCCAATTACATAAAATTCTATAACAGCAAAACTAATCTACAGTAATGAAAAGTCAGTCAGTAGCTGTCTGTGGTGTAGACTGATTGCAAAGGGACATGAGGTAACTTTTTGAGGGTAATGTACATGTTACCTTGATAGTGATGGTAGTTAGATTACATTAAAACATATCAAACCACAAATTCATTATGTGTAAAACTGTATCTCATTAAAGTTGATTAAAATAATTTTTAGATTTTTAAAAAACAATTTCATTTAAGTATAGTTGATTTAAAATGTGAATTTTTAGATTTCTAATTCCAGTTCCCATGCTCTTTGCACTCAATTACTGTAAGTTATATTTTGGTAATTTATATAGACTTAGGGCAATTTGACCACATATAAAAGGGAAAGGACTCCCTAGGGTTCATGGAACCCTCGAGTGACTATAACATATGGCTCTGATTTACCTGTCACTATAGAGTTTTAGAAGGTGAAAGCAGACATCTTGAAGAGGTCTCTGTGAGTCTTGCTCCTCCTCTACCACAAAGCCAGAGTCCTCCAGGTATGAGGGAAGTGGGCAGCAGGCATATCTGTCACCCTCAGAGGTATTCTGAAGAATTTGATAAAACAATACATCAGCTGCTAGTATGTTTCACTAGATTCTACTGTGTCTCAGTTACTCAGATGTGTATTAAGAATGGTGCGACATCCTCTAAAGGAGTGTTTCAAGGATTTTAAACTTATTTTGATCAGTGACATATTCCACCTGCCTTCAATGGACTGGCAAAGACCTCAGACAGCTCTAACCCCACCACCTTTCTTGCCACAATTCTTATTACACTCAATTTTTTTTAGTGTTCTCTTTTTCCTGACAAATACTTATAATTCTGGCAAATGATATCAAAGACAATAAAAATGAACAGTAAGAGAAGAACCAAATAATGGCATTAAAAACATTAATAATCCTTTAACCTCCAAATGGACAAGGAATATGAAATATAGTGATATTTAGAGGCAAATTTCAGACCTGCTAATTTGGGGCTATAATAAACACGAGGTCAGGCTGTATCTCAGGGAATTCCTGAAGGAATAAGACAGCATTAGGAATGAAGAAAAACCCTCCAATGTTGAGGCAGGAAAACAGCAGTAAGAAAATAAATTGTGGAAACTCATCGTATTAAACAAAATAGAAGCAGAAACTTGAAGAAGTTTCCCATCAGATTTCCTGTGTCCATTTCAATTCTATGGTACTTTTCAAAAAGCAGTTAGGAAAAAGTATTATGAAATGTGATTTGATGGTTTTTTCTCTGTAGTACTTTTCTGGCAAAAACAGAAATCCTACCAGGACTCTTTTGTTTGGCTATACTGGATACATATACCTGAAATGCTTCTTCATACATGCTGAGTGCCTTGGAAATGGAGGCTGTTGGTGGGAGCAAATACCAAAGATGGATAGCCAGGGACCTTTTCCAATCCAACTGTGAGCACACATTGATTTGCTTCTGCTCTGAGAGCTGCCATACCTACAGGAGACAAAATCACCATCACAGCTCTAAATTATACATTACCTTGTTATTGGCCAGGCCTGCACGTTGCTCACTTACTCAAGTTGATTCTAAATGATTTAAATAGCAGTGTTAATGATCCGGATATAAAATACACAGTCCCTTCGTGGCAGGTGATAGGGTGGACTTAGACAGTAAGTGCTGAGAAGAGGTGAGAACCACTCATTGACCACAGCTGCCAACTTTAAGATGTGAATAAATTCTGATTAGTGATTTCATTTTTGGAAATTGACTTTAAGATGGCAAGCAAAATGGGTAGGCAGCAAGAAAACTGGCTTAAAGTAATTATGATACATCATTCATAAAATGGAAGAGAAGTGGCTATTGAAAGAAGAGAGGCCACACAACATGAAAAATGATCATATTCAGTAAGTTAAAAAAAAGTTGCAGAACTGCTACATATAATTCATTTTATTTGAATATATAACAAGTGTAAATATGCACACATATATGTCAAAATAGACTTAAAATGTGTCTAGAAAGACAGACAATGAATTATGTTGTTTATCACTATGATATGGGATATGGTGAATTTTAACATTTTAATTTCTATATAACCAGTATTTCTTCCCCACAATGTACATGTTGTACATTTAAAATCTGAAAATATTTCTGCTGAAAGTTAAATACAAGTTGCTTAGTTATATGTAATAGTGTACAATTTACAAAGATAGCTCTTTGCCTTAACCTCAAGCAATCCTGAACCTATGAGAAAATTTATGTAAGTTTATGAGAAAAGAGAAAAATACCGGTTTTCCAGCCAAGAGGGCAAAGATACGCAGTCTCTCCTCCTGGATGAAACAGTCAGCCTGGAGCTGATGCCAATCTACCAGCTGCATAGTAAGCAGCTCCCGGACCGACTGGCTGCCAACCAACTGGGATAAAAGAAGGGCAAGACGATGATCACCTACAAGAGAAACAGTTCTCTGGTGATACTGAGAATTTACAGACTTGGGAAAACACTTGGGGGCATTATTTTATTTCTTCTGGCCCTCAAGAAACACCTCTGACTGCTCTCTGCAGTAGTGCTAAAATACTGATCAAGAACTTAACGTTTTTGGCTTGGGTAGAAAACCTTCAAAGTATTGTAGCTTAAACTAATTACATATAGATTATATAGTACACAGAGTTCAGTGTCAGATCTACTATTATTTCTGTGACCCTACACAAGGTACCTCATCTGTAAAATGGAGGGAAGTATTTGATTCAAAGGTCTATAGTGAAAACTGAGATGACATAACTGTAAACATGCCCAACTAGCAGGTACTATATAATGACACTGAGAAATGGCAAACTCAAACCTAGAGGAAAAACAAATGTATGATATAAAGAAAATGGTTGAGTCTTTCACTCTCTAGAGTCCAGTATCTCTTTTAATAAAAAATTTTAAGTACAAAGGCTTGAGGCAATAAAAAAATTCTAGGGACTTCCCTGGTGGCACAGTGATTAAGAATTGGACTGTCAATTCAGGGGACATGGGTTCAAGCCCTGGTCCGGGAAGATCCCACATGCCGCGGAGCAACTAAGCCTGCGCACCTCAACTACTCAGCCTGCACTCTAGAGCCCGCGAGCCTCAACTACTGAGGCCCGCGCGCGTGCTTAGAGCCCATGCTCCACGACCAGAAGCCACTGTAATAAGAAGCCCGTGCACCACAACGAAGAGTAGCCCCCGCTCACAGCAACTAGAGAAAGCCCACGCGCAGCAACGAAGACCCAACACAGCCAAAAAATAAATAAATAGATAGATAGATAAATAAAATTTATCTAAGGTTATAAAAGGAAAACTGGAAGACAGAGTCCCTACCTATTCTGGAGGAACTGGCGATCTTCCTGGGAAGTTTATACTTAACATTCGGGTTAGAAGACAAGGGCAAACGCACGATTAAGGGGTAGGGACAGTGAGTAGGAAGTAGGCAGGGGTGCAGAGAAGGACGGTATGCCCCACCTGACTGCTGGGCCAGGGAGCAGGCCTCACTGATCCTCTTGCCCGTGAGGTAGCTGAAGACAGCCTCCACAGGGTTGTCTTTTCGGGTTAGGGAGACTTCCTCCTCAATTCGAGGTGCAGCTGTATGGGACAGCCAGCGAGAGAAAGCTCTTCTTCGCTCCAGAATCTGAATGTATTCAGTGGGCTCATCCAGCTGGCTGTCAAGCTCCTTCAGGTGGCCCCATAGAGCTTCACATAATGTCCACGTTAGGCTCCAGTGCTTCACAACTAAGGAAGGGACAGGAAAATAATGCAATGACATGAAGCCATACAATAACTACAGAGAGGGGATCACTTCAATGTGGCATTAAAAATACATAAATTAATAAATACCCCAAACAACAACTCAAGTTGATTTCCCTGAATCTGTCTCCACCTCACTCACCTGTGTCTTACAAGCTCCAGAGGTGTGTGGTATTGCCTGCTCACTCCATGTATCCATGGTACTTACATAACAAATGTAACTCCAGGCTCCTTTAAACAGGTTCCTCTAGCCTAATTATGGCTACATATAGTCTCAAATGATAGAGAAAAATCCTCTAATTTGATCAAATTCTGTTCAAAAAATGCTTTAAGAAATATAAAGTGCTCTGAAAACTTGTGAGGGATTATTATCTGCTATAGGCACAGCCTAACATTTTAGTGAGCCTAAATGATACTGTTCAAAGCACTCAGGAGTAAACCAACTCTCATCTACACAATGTAACTATACAATAGTTACCACCTTCATTTTACAGATGAAGAAACTGAGGTACAGATCATTAAGTGACTTGCTCAAGGTTACAGGCAAGATGTAACAGAGCCAGGATTCAAACTCAAGTACTCAGAGTCCAACTCTATACTCTTAACCACTAATGCTATATTGCCCCTCACAAAGGAAAACAAAAAGGAAGCACTGTTTACCACCTTAAGCTACTTACAAGTATGCATTGGGAAGATGGCTCACATATTTGAAGAGATAAGACAACTACAGCAAACACAAAGAAATGAACATAAACAATTCCCAAAACATGTGGTATGGAACATTCTAATAGTCCCCATTTTTCAGTAAAAGTGACATGAAATGTTGTGTGAAACATGTAATTTTTCTACTTGAAATAGTAAGTGCCCAAATTAGAAAAGCCCTTTATGGAAGTACTGGTTCAGAAAAACATGATCAGAATCATTATAGAGAGGTAATAGTGAGAGAAGTCAGGAAGGGAAGTTATAACCACCAAAGTTGTTGGGAAGAACAAGTGGGACTTGAGTTGGACATGGAAGAATGGGTAGGACTTAGGTAGGATCTCTCTCCCGCTATGTTCTCCGGGTAGGGTAAGGGATCTAATTTTATAAGCCCACGGGATGTGACTGGCTACAGTTCCTTTGAACAGTGGCCTAAGAGTAATGATAAACAATGATGTGATTTCTTCCTGCTTGAGATTTTGCTCATCCCAACTCAACTACAGATAAAGTGTAAGCTCAGGCATCCACCACTACATTGGCACAAGGAAACTGTGTCCTCCTATGAACATATGCTCCTACTCCTGTTCCTGGGGCATCAAGGGTTAGAAGTATAGTCCATACTCACTTTGTGGTTCCAGTAAGTCTCCTGATGCTTCCTTAACCCAATCTGCATAGTCATGAATGATAGCAACTCCCGGATTGGGGACAATGAGAGGACACAGCTCATCCACATGGACAGTGCTATGTTTTAATTTAAGCTCCAGAGATGTCTGGTATAATTGCAGGTCTTCATCCAGCTTCTTTTGCCTCAAACTGAGTTTTTCCAAATGAACTTTGAATGGAGACTCAGTTAGGCTACAAGAGAAAATAACAAATAAGAAAAGACAGATGGTAGAATTTTCCTACAATGAAACCTGTTTCTTTTTATAATTACAAAATAGGACACGAAACATTCCACTTTGATTTTAAAGAAAATTTGTTTCTTAATATCAAACTATAATGAACTTATTTGATATATATTGAGCAAATTACCTGACCGATGCATTCAGAAAAGAATCCTAAGCCTTCTTAGGCCAGATTATAATAGGCATAGGAGTGAGTACAATTAGACCTGGAAATGGCTCTGCATGTATATAGATACTATGAAATCCAATGGTCAAAAGCTAGTGTGGGACACCCGTTTCTCAAACCACACTTAACTCATTAAGTTATGAGTTATCAGTATCAAAAGTCATGAGGCTAAGCTTACAGATACTAAAGAACTGACTCTCAATTAAGATGAGCATACAGTTGAGCAGCCTTGATCCAATTTTTAGGACTGACATTAACAATCTCTAAAATATGACATCATGGATAACCTGGGTTTAGGATCAATATTCCTAATTGTGAGGTATAAGAGATGCTGTTGATTTTTTATTTCTTCAAAACTTCAACTTTAAAAACTAATAATAATAGGTGATCATAGTCACAATCTGTAGTAAAGATAGCAGTTTGTTACAATTATGAAAAGTAAATAGAAAAATGTTACAAATTTTACAAAAAACTGTATGCATACTACGTAATGACTACCAGAACACTATATATATTTTTATATATATATATAAAATCAGTACGGTAATATATAGTATATAAAGTATATACAGAACTATAATCATACATATGTAAATATTAATGGTGGGAACTGTGTAGAGATATATAACATGTATAATTATCAGATGTCATCTTATTTCCAAATACTTGTGTATGGATTATCCACAGTTCATACATTTACCTTATTAAGTCTAAGACACAGGGAATGTGCTTTAATGAGAATATACCTTACTTATGAAGATATTACCAATATCTAAGTGAGAAAATAGAAAAATGACTAATGCAATAAAAAGGATGAAAACTCAAGGAATGCTGCAGCATTAGCTTTGAGTCTGTTACTTTTCCACCTAAAGTTTAACTGTTAGATAACTATTCTATACTCTTCATACCTTGATGGTACAAATGGAGCTATTAATCATTTTAGCTTTTAATTATACAAATAAAATTGTGCTAAGAATATATCTAGAAAGATCACAAAGCAGGGCCCTGAACATGGGTCTCCTGGTGATGAAAAGCTTTTTCTCACCTACCACGTTGCCCTTCTCAAAAAGCATAAGAATACGTGACTCACGATTTAACAGCTACTGGATTAGGCAGGAATCCATATTCCATAGAATCAGCAATCTGATGATTTTCCAGTTCCTGAGGGCCACTCAGCTGTTCTCCACTATTAGCAAGAGTCCAGTTAGGGCCCCAACCAACCCGAAATGAGCGTCCCATAAACAGGGCCAGGTCCATCAGGAGTTTCCCCTTTCCATAGGTGACAGACTTTTCAAGAGGGACTAGGCCTGGTTGTCTGCGTGTACCCACTGTTTTCAACTGAACCTCAGGTGCTGGGCTGGGCACCGTAAACACAGAGGTCAGGGGTGGAGGGACAGACCAAGGGGATGTGGATGGAATATTCATCAATGACGATGTTCTGGGAGTGCGACACTCTTGTAAAGAGGCACTTGGTGAAAGAAAAGTTCCACTTGCAAATTTTGATTGTAGTAACCCACCTACTAAAATAAGGAAAAAAAAAAGACTATTAGAAAATACAGTCTATTGATTCTTGAACAACAACCATCAAGGCTGAAATTATAGTTTTATTAAGCTACTTAAATCACATACAGATGACCAGGAGTAGCTTATATCAGACTCTACAGAAATTCCTCTTTCACACAGGAAATCAAGGCAGGAATTCTAATGATGATGATGTCACCAACAATAACAACATTAATAACACTACTACTACTACTACTACTACTACTACTACTACTACTACTACTACTACTATTTAAAAAAACTATCTAGCAGTTATCTGCAGCAGACTCTATATAAGCCATTTATATACACTGTTTCATTTCATCCTTCAATAACTTTAAATGAAGAACATTACAGTCCTCACTTTATAGATGGGAAAACTGGGCTCAGTTAAGTGACTTGTCCAA
This sequence comes from Grampus griseus, assembly GCF_964374135.1. Lineage (NCBI taxonomy): Eukaryota > Metazoa > Chordata > Mammalia > Artiodactyla > Delphinidae > Grampus > Grampus griseus. The sequence continues at coordinate 61,172,771 of NC_139002.1, forward strand.
ATCCACAAAGCTACTAAGTGGCAGAACTAAGAGATAAACCCAGCTAAGTCTGACACCAATACTCATGCCCTTATCAGAATGCCAAATGTAACCTTTCTTAGTCAATATAAAAAGTTGGTAAGATCAAAAGTCAAATTCATACCACTCCAGTACTCAATGTCAGACTTAAGAAAACAGAAACCTATCTGTGATTGCATATATGCCTTTCAGAGGCATCTTGTGATTGCATATATGCCCTTCAGAAGGATAGTTCTTGTTATTTTTGCCTGTTTTCCAATTTTATGTATTTCCTGTCTAAAGCAAGGACTTAGTTACTGAAGTATGAGATTTTCATGTAGTGTTCATTACGGAAAAGCTTGCTATAAATGTTTAACTGATGCTTTATTAAAGTATTTTTAAAAAGGAAAGTTAACTAGGGTACTCAAAAGAACTGAAAAATAAACATTTAGTTTTTGTTTTTGTTTTCGTTTTGGTACACGGGCCTCTCCCGTTGCGGAGCACAGGCTCCGGACGCGCAGGCTCAGCGGCCACGGCTCACGGGTCCAGCTGCTCCGCGGCATGTGGGATCTTCACGGACTGGGGCACGAACCCGTGTCCCCTGCATCGGCAGGCAGACTCTCAACCACTGTGCCACCAGGGAAGCCCAAACATTTAGTTTTTAAGGCAATATAACAAATATCTTCCTGGTAGTTCCTCTGGCTTTCAAACCGTTTTGAAATTACACCTGCTGAACTCCTCTGTTGATATCAATACTCTACCTCCAATCCCACATAGTTACAAGCCCACTAGAAGAGATAAGAAAAGCTTTAAAATGTACAGGCAACTGCTGTCCTGGGAATTTGGGAAGGTTTAGGGAAAGGTAGAAATCTGAAAAGTTTTGCACATTATAAGAAGCAACATTTGCCCCTAGAAAGCAATAATGATAGTGTTAGAACTGCACAAAAAGAGTACAGAGCAAGACAACTTGCTGATTCCTCTAAGGTATGATAAAAATTAGGAAATCTGAGCTTACTATCTAACCCACACTCATAAGCAAATAAAAACATGCCCCCCAACAAAACAAATGCTTTTTTTCTCCATACAACTTCTGCATCTGCACCAGTGACCATGTTTTTTAAAAACTGGCCCCGCCTAACAGGTGCATTTATAAGAGTACATTTCTGCTTGGCATCATTATGTCATACACCTTTAGGGAGCTGTTTGCTAGAGAAGTCAACTCAGCTTAGAAGAAGATATGTGAAAAGCCAGACTTTACAGCTTTCTTGCAAAAGAGCATCTTTTACAGTACCTAATGAACGGGATTTTGATGAGTGAGTTGCTGAAATGGGGAGCCTGGGAGAACAGATTTCTTGAGACGTATCTGCTTTAGAAGGAAGGCGACTGAAGCGTTGATCCAGGACCATATCTACATCTTCTTCATCAGCAAGCAATGATGCTTTCATGATCTAAAAAGGCAATATCTATAGAATGAATGTGCTCCCCCAAATCCAAAGGCCATAAAAGAAAAATGCAGTTTACAACGACCAATTTTTTAAAAAGCTCTGTCTCAGGCTGTGTCCAGAGCTAGTATAATATTTGTGTGACTCTGTTCCACTGTATGTGCCTGAAGGACAGAAGTTATATAAAACTCCTCTGCTTTGTATATACAGTCTCACCAGAGGCTGGCACACAGCAGTTGCTCACATGTCTGCTGAATGAATTAATTTCAAAGTCAAATGTAAGTCAAAGGCTAAATTCATAATATGACAAAAGGCACAGGCAGGGAGAAGTTGAGACAGAGCTTAAAGAAACTTGTAACTACAATTTAAAAAAGAGAAAAAATAAACAAATGAACAAACAAAACTCCTGTGGAGCACTTTCCAGAGCTTCAAAACCTCTCTGTAAAGTAAATGAAATTAATATTTTATAGTGCTCACATTAAATGACTTGCCTAAAGTCACACAGTAACAGTTACAAAACTGGGGTTAGAATCCAGGTCTTCTGAATCTCACTATAGCCTTCCTCCCACGAATGGGAAAATGATGCCTAAACATGGGCCATATTCCTGGTTTTTCTCATTCCAGTGACCATTCAATGCTCTTAAGTGATTAATGAAAGGAAAAGCCTGATGTTATGAAGGGAAGATAAATATTAGTTTGGATTCCTGTTGTAGTAAGGGTGGGTTAGGACTTCACCTGTAAGACATGTGGATTAATTCCCAGTGAAGACGCAATGTGTGTTGAGGCAGACACAGGTTCCTGATCCTCAGGCACGCTCTCTTCTAACATGGAATCCAAAACTGGCTCCTGGGTGATATCTATCATGTCACTGTCCAGTTCCACAACCCTCCCTAACTGCTCCACCTCTGGGCTCTGGCTCTGTAGACAGCAGAAAGATCAGGGAAGCAGCATTAAACGACACCAAATAGACACAAAGCTTCTAGACCATATTTACTTTATTCAAAATATGATACAACAATATTAGATTCTGCCCATTCCATCATAATGTGAGGTAGCATATTTGCTAAAGAGGATTTAAAAATTACCCCCAAATTCCTCTATTAGTACTTGGGATCCAAATGAGGATTCATGGAATCACCCTTTTGTAATATTATGGTCTAGAGCCTGGAACCTAAGCCAGCACCCATACTGAACATATGGTCTTCTTGAGACAAAGATTATGCCTTACTTGATTTAGTTAGCAACTATAATTTTCTGATTTATACAGGGTTACCCTTCCCTCACATTCCTTGCAGTCAGAAGCCATTGGGAAAAGAGAATAAAAGATACAAATATCAAAGTCTCCAGTAACTCTGCATTTTCTTAAAGAAAACATTTAGACATAAATTTCTAGTTATCACAAACACAATTTTGGGCCTGGAATTTATCTTTCAGGAGACTGAATCCTAAGGTTAGCTGGGCTCTACCCGTGCAGTATCATATCAGATGACGAACGTGTACTCTAATTTCCCAAAAGAAAAAGCAAAGTTCTATTAGGAACAATTTTTATCTGGGAATAATTCCTTTATGTTTAAATGTGTCAAGAGTTAGATTTACATTTATTAAGCAGTTTTAAAGATACAGCCATGATTAAGTCTATGGTTTGAAAAGGTAAACATTCATAAAGCGGAAACACACTGTAAAATTGGCTCAGTGCAAATTCATTAAATATGTCCTAAACTTGCATATGACCTGGTTAAAATGTTAACAAGCGGCTAAGCCAATTTACGAAACATTCTCAAATCTAAAAGTTCTTCCAATTAGTTTTCTTCCATAATCTCATCTGTAGATTACTAACCTTCCACAATTTTTGGCTTATCTTTCATGAGTGGCCTATTTCATGCTAAACTTCAAATGGATGCTATTGTACAATAGGTGGTTAAAAAAAAAAGTTTCATGATTTCTTTGAACCAAGAAACAACCATTAGCATAACTTTTTAAACTTTAAATTTTTCAATGGTGTATTATCTATTACTCCCCTGAATTCCTTTAACAAATATCCTTACTAAAAGAATGACTATTTCCATCTATAACTGTAGAAAAGTTGAGGTGTTGGAAACGTGGTGAATTGCCACTTAAGTTGTGAACAATCCCCAAGGACTGCTCTAACAAACTGGAGGCTAAATAATGGTTAAAAGACAAAATGATACTATTTTTTACCTATTGGGGAGGCTACAGGCAGGTCTAACTACTTTTACGTTTTAAAATTCTGGAAAAAAAATGAAAAGCAGCCCTGGTGGTGATCCTCTCATTATAATTACAAGAATCATGGGAACACTCCAATGCCCTCTGGTCTGTTAACTTTTAACCAATTCACTTTATGAATAGTTCTGAAATTCCCCATCCTCTGTCAACCTGTCAGGATACCCTCTTCTGCTGGGCTCCCGTAACACCTTGTCTATACCTATTTTATACACTATATCATGGTATAATTCCTTGTGTGTGTGTGTATACACACATACACACACACACACACATATATATATTTGACCCACCAGATTGTGAAGGCTTGAAAGTAGAGATTATAGCCTACTATTTTCTGTATCTAACACCAAGCACGTTGTTAAATTCACCAAAACACTTTGTTATTTCTACTGGCTAATGCAGTGTCTGCCACGCAGTAGGAAAAGCTAATACCTATGAAAGATAAGGAGCGAGTATAGGTGCGAGGAAAGGAAGGAGGAAGAGGGTTTCAATTTACTATACTATTCAACAAAGGAATAACAGTAACAGCAACAGATGCTCACTTAGAACACTTTTAGGCAGTGGCAGGATTTCATCAAGTAACTAGATTAGAGACCCAAGGGACTCAGCCTATCTTTAAGAAAGCTAAGGATCAAGGTTTTATTTGTTTCATCCTCATGCATAGACTTCAAAGCTACTGTCATCTAATAAGTGGACAGGGCGAAGTGAATTTGCAACTATGAGGACCTGGTAAACTCCTAGAAACCCCATGTGTGGATTTCATTTAAGTATATCTAAGTAATTTCAACAAACTACCCCAACAGATGTTATTTTCAGAGAAATCTTGGGAGATCAGGTGCTTCCTCAAAGCCAGTACTAGAAAGAAAAGTAGACAATAAAAAAAATTGGTGACACAGAAGGACCTGAGTAAGGAAAGAAGGGGGTTAAAAAAAAAGAAGCCCATCAAATACTAAGTAAACAGACAAGATCTACAAAATGACTCTCTTTAGATATATGGAGGGTGATGTTTCACAACTGAAACCTTTAATGTTTTTAGAAACCTCCACTCTCCAGCTCAAAAGAATCTTCCTCATGTAAACAATACCCTAAAGATACAGCATCTCTTAATCCAATAGATAAAGTAATGCAATGAAGTTAAATCAAGATACCCTTATTCAACAAAGGGTAAATATCCAATCCAAGGTCAAATCCATGTTTAAATAATTCATATTGTTCTCCCAGCCAAATAGCCTAATCCAGTATATAAGTACTACTATTGCCTGCCTCCAACTCGTTTTCTAACAGCAAAGAATGTTTCATATTCATTTTGCTGGAAAATCAGCCCTGTCAACAATACTGTGTTCAAGAGCAATCCCATGTCAGGGTTACAAGGGCCCATGAAAGTGTGCATGTTTCTACACATACATTCACGGATATTACTGCAGGAGGTATAGGATTCAATAACATGAATATCTGAAAAAGGCTTGTGACTATAGAATTATTTTATATATAACATGTATAAATTACATAAAATATATTGATTCACTGGCTAAATTTAGATACCTGCCACTTTTTAAAACAAGTAAACACAAGATAAAATGGAACTTTCTTCTAAATTCTAATCACTTTTTCCTTTAAAAAACTTTTAAAGTTATTTGAATGTACTCACCGAGTAAACAATGCTAAGTTTCTGAGCAAGTCAACTAGTGTGTCTTGATGGTACTGAACACAAGTTACATTTCACTATAAGGCTTAGGAAAAAGCTACATGTCTCTCTACGTCACTGCTGAAGATCTGAAGCCTTTTGACAGTTTCGAAACGAGGCTACATATCTCAATCACTTGGGGGAAAGCATTTAAAATATAAATATGCCTGAGCCTCAATGCCAGATACATGGGCTCTCCAAGATATTGATGCAGTTGGCTGAAAATTGGGTCTTAGATCAGCATTTTAGAATAAATGTTCTAACTACCAAACAAATGTTTCTGTAACTGCCCTAATTCACCTGTGATGAAGGGTTTTCTGCCAACATTTTCTCTAACTTAAAAGGCATAGAGAGGGAGTTCCCTGGTGGCCTAGTGGTTAGGATTTGGTGCTTGCACTGCTGTGGCCGGGGTTCAATCCCTGGTTGGGGAACTGTGATCCCACAAGCCATTCAGCGCAGCCAAAAAAAAGGCACAGAGGAGAAGATTACATAAAAATATAGTTACCTTTCTGTTTTCTGATTGCTTAGATTCACTTGCTGTTTAAGGAGCAAAGCAAGGTTTAAGAACGAACTGCAAAGACAGGACTGAGGATATTATACAAAAGATAGTTGAATAAATGTAACCATTAAACAAAACTATATATCTTCCTAATGCCTTAAGGACACCATCCCCCCCCCCCCCGCTAAAGTCAGAGAACCTGAGATTGTGTACAGTGGGGGAAAGAAAGCTACAGCAGACGGAAGGAACACCGTATCACGGAAATCAACCCCTCCAGGGAGCCAGGTGACAATGTGAAGACAGTCATCTTGACACTGGGATGAGAAGACTGTGCTGTTTCCAGTTTATTCAGATGGCTCAAGTATTTTCCTCATGCCAAGTAAAATGTAGGTCCTGCTGCTAATAACTCAAAAAACTGTGCAACCACTGGCATTTCCCCTAACCTCACTTAGGTCACTGGGCATTACAGAGTTCTCCAAAGTCCCCTGTTATTGTTCTAACACATTAGCCTAAATATCTAAACAAGTCTACCCATTTCTCCCTTCTGCATCCAAAAGGTCAAAGACGGTCCACTTCCTCAATCAAAGGAGATATCTGGATAAGATACCTATTCACTATATTCTCTTTGCCCATCTTGATCCTTACCACCTCTCCTTTTCCTAGAACCTTCTCCTGAAATTTTTTGGTGCTCAGTTTTTCAAAAGAACTCTCTCACCTACTGTAGTGCCATCACAGGAATTTATTGTTATCTCTTACTATTTGTATTCTGGAAATTAAAGAGCCTAGAAATCACTGATGGTCAACATTACATAAATTTGCTCTACCTGTCCAAAAGATGAAGCTTTTCTTTTTCAGCTGTATCTTTAAGGAGCCTACATATTACTTTTATTGGCAGAAAAGAAGGCTATCTGACTCTTATCCAAAGAAATACATATACAGTATACTGCAAAATTGGAAAGAGAGATTATACAAAGCATATGATTCAGACAAAATGAATGTGGGTAACTGGAAAACCAAGTCCATTTACAGCATTTCTTTAGTTCAGAAGAGATGTATTCTAAATAGAGGGGTATTCTAAAGGCTAAAATTATAAACATAAAAGTCAACATATTTCCCATTTCCCACTTGTATCATACCCTCCCCCTCACCCTGTACGCGCAAACGTGAACATATATACACAAAAGTCTCCAAAGTGCCTCCCAAGAAATTATTTAATCAATCATAAAAATCGCACATTTCAGCAGCCTTCAGCATTAAGAATTGTAGCATGGAAAATTCCAAAGGTCCTGCTTTTAGCAGCTGAGAGGTAGAGGATGCTTTACAAAGACATTTTATATCAAGTTCTCTTCTTTGAGATGAGTATGGCAGCACAGAAAAAAACTGTTATAACCTGATTGAATATAAACAACATCCAAATGAAAGTAAAACTCCCTTATGATTTGGCAAAGAAACTACCTGATATTTAAATTACAAACCTTTCCTTACAAGGACAAAAGGTTTATATTGGCTTAACAATACTGAAAAAGAGTGTGGTACAGGTAATTGCAATAAATGATGTAGCCCCTACTCTCCCCAAGCCAACAATTCATTTGTATTCTAAAGCTTTATGTATTTTCATAAAGATTATGTATTGTCAAAATACAAATATCAAGAGATTACCTGAAGTATAAGCAAACAACTTGAGAAAAATGAAGTTAAAAACCCTTGCAGAAAGCTAACCTGAACTTTTAAAAAAACCATGGAGGTAAAGAATAAGATTAAACTGCACATTAGGTAGTCAACAGAAGTCGGGTTTACTCTGCATCAACCCACGCAAGCAAAATACTATCTTAAGTTGATCACTGAGCAGAGAATTCAGCAAGTCCAAATGAAGAGAGAGGGAGGTGTTTAAGAATGACAATCTGTAGAAGGAATGATCCAAACAGCAAGAGAATTCTTTGAATCTCTCAAGTAAACAACAGATACCAGTACCACCTCATGCCCTCCCTTGTAATTGTCTTAACATGATTGCCAATACATTTGTACTCTTCAAAGTTCCGGGGTCATAAAACAGCTTTGTACTAGCTGAATGACTTGCTTTCAACGTCTGTATCATGGACTCCATTCAAATTCATTGTCCTGTCTCTACCTGGGGCGGAGGTGCTGGTTTGCCATTAAGAGCCATCTGGAATGGGGTGGCCTGGCCTGCAGGAGGTAAAGGGGCAGTCTTCAACTTCTTTGTACTAGTTTTGGATGGCCGTTCCTCCTCCTCTTCATCAGAATCCTGAAGGCCATACTTAGAAAAATGAGAGACCTAAGGAAGAGAAGAATCCAACAAAATCACTTTTAACACTGTTATATTCAGAAGGGCTTCCATTATACTTGCCCTTGCAATCTTACAGAATTAGCTTCAAAAAAAAAAAAGAGATCAAAATATTTAAAGCAAAATGAAATGTCACGTATCATACTTCACTGTTTTTTTCTACGATTTACTATTAATACAGGAAACCAAATCCAGAAGAGTCATTACTATTTTCGGTATATATGTATATATTATGTGCGTGCGCGCGCATGCGTGCGTGTGTGTGTATGTACTGCCTAGTTGTTCCTTACCTACACAAGGGCCTTCGACAAGCTAAATAATCCAACTGGTCTAGAAGAGAAAGAATCCACTGGACTAAACTATTAAGGAAGGGAGGAAGTCAACCTCTACATACCCAGAAATCTTTAAAAGAATAAAAATTATTTAGGAAGAGGTGATCTATCAAGAGACAAAAATTCTGCCTGATGTCCCCAATGATGTCACAAATTAAAAAAACACACCATAGAAGTATATCTAAATGGTCATAAGATGGGGCGTAGAACTTGAATCATGTGCTCAAAAAGTTTATAATAGCTCCTTACTGCTCTGGGGTTTAATGAGATGTGTAATTTGAAGCAAATTATGATGTATCTCTATATCTATTTCCTAATTTGTAGAAATAGAATTTAAAAAAGGATCTCTTCTAACACAGTTTATAACTACAGTTTATAAGAACTAGGTTAAATGACTATACCTTAAAAAAAAAAAAAAAAAAAGACTATACCTTAAATACCCAAGAACCAGTTTCAGGACGGTACTCTTTGAACTGAGCTCCCTGTTTCCTTGAAACTGCTTCCAATCTTCCCTCATAGTTGATATCAGCAAGTCGATCTGGGCTCTTTATTAAACAACGAGATGTTTTATCTGTTGGCCAAACTCCATCCAATGTAACTTCAGCCTTCCTGTAATGTACAATCAAGTAAAGTGTAAATGTTTCATATCTATGACCAGAAAGCCAAGTAACACATATATACACAGCAAATAAAGGTACCTGTGTTACTGTGGAATTATTCTGCAGGTGTTTCATAAACTTGAGTCTTGGCTCCTAAGGTAGATGGGCTTAAGAGTAAGGAATTACCCCCACATCAACTAGCTAAATATCTGGTTCAAGAGTGTCAAATCCCACTTACTTCAAACTACCATGGTACATCAATTATTTCCAATCCGATTTTTTTTTTTTAGTAAATTTATTTATTTATTTATTTATCTTGGGCTGCGTTGGGTCTTCATTGCTGCGTGCGGGCTTTTCTCTAGTTGTGGCGAGCGGGGGCTACTCTTTGTTGCGCTGCGCGGGCTTCTCATTGTGGTGGCTTCTCTTGTTGCGGAGCATGGGCTCTAGACACGCGGGCTTCAGTAGTTGTGGCTCACAGGCTCTGGAGTGCAGGCTCAGTAGTTGCAGCGCATGGGCTTAGCTGCTCCACAGCATGTGAGATCTTCCTGGACCAGAGCTCAAACCTGTGTCCCCTGCACTGGCAGGCGGATTCTCAACCATTGCGCCACCAGGGACGCCCCTCCAATCCGATTTTTTTTTTTTAATGGACGGGGACGGGGGTGCGGGGGGAGCCTGCATTGGGTCTTCATTGCTGTGCTGGGGTTTTCTCTAGTTGCAGGGGGCTACTCTTCGCTGAGGTGGCTTCTCTTGCTGCGGAGCACGGGCTCTGGGCATGCGGGCTTCAGTAGTTGCAGCACGTGGGCTCAGTAGTTGTTGCGCACGGGCTTAGTTGCTCCGTGGCGTGTGGGATGTTCCTGGACCAGGGATTGAACCCGTGTCACCCGCATTGGCAGGCGGATTCTCTTTTAATTTTATTTATTTATTGTCTGTGTTGCGTCTTCGTTGCTGTGTGTGGGCTTTCTCTAGTTGCGGTGAGTGGGGGCTACTCTTTGCTGTGGTGCGCGGGCTTCTCGTTGTGGTGCGCAGGCTTTTTGTTGCGGTGACTTCTCTTGTTGCGGAGCACGGGCTTCAGCAGTTGTGGCACACGGGCTCTAGAGCGCAGGATCAGTAGTTGTGGCACATGGGCTTAGTTGCTCCGCAGCATGTGGGATCTTCCTGGGCCAGGGCTCGAACCCATGTCCCCTACATTGGCAGGTGGATTCTTAACCACTGCGGCAGGCAGATTCTTAACCACTGTGCCACCAGGGTCCCCAATCTGATTTTAGTAACACTTAAGCTATGCATCCTTGACCAAGTCCAGTGTTAATAGTTCAGTGCAAAGACCTAAGTGTTAGTGAAGGTCTTAAAGTGTTATTGTACATAACAACAACAGTAATAATAGCAGCAACTACCATTAACAACGAATGCCTGCAGAATGAGGTATCAGGAACATCACAGTATTAACCATTAAATGAGTGTGAATTGATGATAATAATGGTAATGTAATCCTTCTAATAGCAATATCTGAGATCAAGGACTGTGTCCTATTCATCCAGTATGCCTTGCATTTAGTACAGTGATTACCACATAATAATAGATTACTTTTTTTTGATGACTTTAACATTAATTTTTATTGTGGTTAAAAAGGTATAACAAAAGTTATCATCACCATTCTACTGTCTTGTTTCTATGAATCTGACTCTCTACGTGCCTCAAATAAGTTGACTCATACATTATTTGTCTTTCTGCAAGCAACTGGCTTATTTCACTTAGTATAATGTCCTGAAGGTTCATCCGTTCCGTAGCATGTGTCAAAGTTTCCTTCCTTTTTAAGGCTAAATAATATTCCACTGTGTGTACATACATTTTGTTTATTCACGGACACTTGGGTTTCTTCTACCTCTTGGCTATTATGAACAGTGCTGCTATGAATATGGGTGTGCACATATCTTTTCAAGACTCTATTTTTCAATTCTTTTGGATATATACTCAGAATTAGAATTGCTGGTTCATTTTTAAGTTTTTGAGGAACCACCATACATACTCTTTCCCATAGCAGCTGCACTACATTTTACATTCCCACCAACAATACACAAAGGTTCTAATTTCTCCACACTCTTGCAAAAACGTTATTTTTCTTTTAAAGTAACCTCCTAAGGGGTGTGATAACTCACTGTGGTTTTGATTTGCATTTCCCTAATTATTATCAATGTTGAGCATCTTTTCATATGCTTGTTGGCCACTTTTTTATCATATTTGGAGAATCATGTATTCAAGTCCTTTGCCCATTTTTAATTATTTTTTTTTAAATGGTTGAGCTATAGAATTTCTTCATATTCTGGGTATTAACCCCTTATTAGATACATGATTTGCTGGCTTTTCATTCTGTTGATTATGCCCTTTGATGTACAGAAGTTTTAAATTTTGATGTAGTCCACTTTGTCTATTTTATTTATTTATAAATTTATTTATTTTATTTATTTATTTTTGGCTGTGTTGGGTTTTCGTTGCTGCGCGCAGGCTTTCCCCAATTGTGGCAAGCAGGGGCCACCCCTTGTTGTGGTGCGCGGGCTTCTCATTGCAGTGGACTTCCTCCCTCCCTGTGGTGGGCTCTAGGCACACGGGCTTCAGTAGTTGTGGCATGTGGGCTCAGTAGTTGTGGCTCGCGAGCTCTAGAGCCCAGGCTCAGCAGCCGTGGCGCACAGGCTCAGCTGCTCTGCGGCATGTGGGATCCTCCTGGACCAGGGCTCGAACCCGTGTCCCCCACACTGGCAGGTGGACTCTCAACCACTGCGCCACCAGGGAAGCCCCAGTTTGTTTATTTTTACTATTTGTTGCCTATGCATTCAGTGTCGTACCCAGGAAGTCTTTGCCATATATGTTGTGAAACATATTCTAAGAGTTTTATAGTTTTAAGTCTTATGTTTTAGGTCTTTGATCAATTTTGAGTTCATTTTTATTTATGGCATAAGGTAAGGATACAACTTCATTCTTCTGTTGTGGATATCCAGTGTTCCCAAAACCATTTGCTGAAGAGATTTCTTTCTCCATTGCATGGTCTTGGCAACCCTGTCAACATTTAACCCTGTATGTGTGGGCTCTCTATGCTGTTCCATTACTCTATATGTCTGTCTTTATGCCAGTAACACACTGTTTTGGTTACTGTAGCTTTGTTTTTCAAGTCAGGAAGTGTGAGTCCTCCAGCTCTGTTATTTTTCAAGATTAGTCTGGCTATTCATGGTACCCTTGAAATTCTGTATGTTTTAGGATCATTTTTTCTATTTCTGCAAAAGATGCAGTTGGGATTTTGATAGGGACTGCATTAACTCAGTTGACTGCTTTGGGTAGTATGGACATCTTAACAATTTTAAGTCTTCCTATCCATGAACATGGGATATCTATTCATTTATATGTCTTCTTTAATTTCTCTCAGCAGCGTTTTGTAGTTTTCAGCATATAAGTCTTTTGCCTCCTTGGTTAAGTTTATTCCTAAGTATTTTATTCTTCTTGATGCTACTGTAAATGAAACTGTCTTAACTTCCTTTTCAAATTATTGTTAGTGTACAGAAACTCAACTGTTTTTTGCGTGTTGATTTTGTACCTTGCTAAATGTGTTTATTAGCTGTAAAGTTTTTTGTGGAATCTTTAGGCTTTCTACATATAAGATCACATCATCTGGGACTTCCCTGGCATCCCAGAGGTTAAGACTCCACACTTCCACTGGAGGGGGCATGGGTTTGATCCCTGGTTAAGAAACTAAGATCCCACGTGCCACACGGCACGGCCAAAAAAATAAATAAGTAAAAATTAAAAAAGAAAAAGATCACATCATCTGTGAACAGAGATAAAGTTACTTCTTTCTTTTCAATTTGAATGTCTTTTATTTCTTTATCTTGTTTAATTGGTTTGGCTCGGACTTCCAGCAGTGGCAAAAGCAAGCATCCTTGTCTTGTTCCTGATCTTAGAAGAAAAGCTCTCAGTCTTTCACTACTGAGTATGATGTTCCCTGTGGGTTTTTCAAATATGGCCTTTTTATGCTGAGGTAGTTTCCTTCTATCTTTATTTTGCTGAGTGTCTTTAAAATGAAAAGGTACTGAATTCAGTCTACTGCTTTTTCTGCACCAAGATGATCATGTGGTTTTCTTCCTTCGTAAATGTGATGCATTACATTCATCAATTTTTGTATGTTAAGCCATCTGTGCATTCCAGAAATAAATCCCATTTGGTCATGGTGTGTAATCCAATCGATGCAGTACTGAATTCTGTCTGCTAGTATTTTGTTGAGGATATTTACATCAATATTTATTAAAGATACTGGTCTGTAGTCTTTTCTTGTAGCATCTTTGTTTAGCTTTGGAATCAGGGTAACGCTTGCCTCAAAGAATTAGAAAAGTGTTCCCTCCTCAATTTTTGGGAAGAGTTTGAGGAGAATGGTGTAAATTCTTCTTTAAATGTTTAGTATAATTCACCAGTGAAGCCATCTGGTCCAGCACTTGGGTGAAGCGGGCACCAGGGAAGGGGGTATTGATTACTAATTCAATTTCCTTATTAGTTACAGGGCTGTTCAGAGCTTCTATTTCTTTGTTTTTATTATCATTTATAAATTTATTTATTTATTTATTTTTTTGGCTGTGTTGGGTCTTCGTTGCTGCGTGCAGGCTTTCTCTAGTTGTGGCGAGCGGGGGCCACTCCTCGTTGTGGTGCGTGGGCCTCTCATTAAGGTGGCTTCTCCTGTTGTGGAGCACGCGCTCCAGGCATGTGGGCTTTGGTAGTTGTGACACTCAGGCTCGGTAGTTGTGGCTCATGGGCTCTAGAGCGCAGGTTCAGTAGTTGGGGTGCACAGGCTTAGTTGCTTAGCACGTGGGATCTTCCCAGACCAGGGCTCGAACCCGCGTCCCCTGCACTGGCAGGCAGATTCTTAACCACTGCGCCACCAGGGAAGCCCTAGAGCTTCTATTTCTTCATGATTCAATCTCAGTGGGTTGTGAACATAAATGACTTTAATTATGGCCCTTTCACCTGGACCATATTAGAAGCTAGTATCTCACACTAACATATAGAGAAAGAGTTAAGCACAGTCACAGCAGAAACAAGAAAAAAATACTATTAAAAAGCATTTTCCAGGACTTCCCTGGCAGTCCAGTGGTTAAGAATCTGTGCTTCCACTGCAGAGGGCAAGGGTTCAACCCCTCATTGGGGAACTAAGATGCCACATGGTACGCAGTGTGGCCAAAAGAAAAAAAAAAGGCGTTTCCCAAAAGTTTTTGGAAACTAACCAATTGGACCTGATGATATTAGGGAAAAGAAGCCAAAGAAGTCATACTATATCATTTCTTTATCACTTACACTTTTAAATGAAAGTAGAGAAACAATAATCATACACTATAGTAAGTCAAAGGAATAAGTTGCAAAAAAATGTATATAATATGAATACATTTGTGTTAACAGAAAAAAACTGTGATTTAACTGATTATTTTTTAAATATGTAAATAAATTCATACCTATTTAGCCCTTCACCCACAGGTGGTTTTTGGTTATCATCTAAGTAAACAATCACTTCTTTCCTTCGGATATGCACAATGTCATCTAAATTTAGATTTGTCAAATTCACATCTCCTTCAAAATAGATTGAACCATAACCTATAAATCAGAACAAACAGTTAAAAACTCATCCTGTATAGAGGGCAAATACCCATTTCATACTTCTAGTGATTATATAATGAGAAGGAGCAAGCAGCTTTAAACATTAATCAATATTCTAAATCACCCAGCAATTCCTTGAATGGGTTATTTCATCTATAATATGTATTAGAAGGTGACATCAAATACATTTATCTGATTTAACACGTGCGTTTTTACAGCACTTAACGTTATCCTCAAAATAGCCTTTTTAAATCTCTCCCCAAATTTAAATCTCTCCGGCTGCTACATAAACAACCCTTAACACCTAGCCTGCAGTATGAATTAAAATACTTGAGCCCTTCTTTTAATACAATACAGCAAGATGAGATTTTTCCCCAAGAAAATTTATCTGTAATAACTTAATAATATGAAGTTGAACCTAAGTATTACCCATCTCTTGTCAACTATTAATTTTCTCACTATTTCTTGCTGTTTACAGTATTTTAATTGTAGAAAATTGCAATGAGCCAAATACTTACAAACAGTCTTTGTGAAGACTATTACAAAGTTCTAGTCTTTTTTTGTTACTTGTCAATCAAAGTGTCTATTCAGGCCAAGGTGGGTCCAAATGTAGGTAAAAAACAAATTTAGCTGTTAAGAGCTTGCTTTACTTAATTACAAAAATAAAGTGAAGATCTCTGGCTTATACACTACTAACTCTTAAATTCACACTCACCTTTACGACCAATAGTGAAGTCAGAGACAATGCACTCTCCTTTTTCATTGGTAATTTTAGCTAGGTCTTCCATGGATGGAATAGTATAGTAGCCAACCTTAGTGAGAACGATGCCTATGACAAAAGAAACAGAAAATACTAGTTGTGACTGACCTCAGGTAGAGGAATTTTCGGTAGTATTTATTTCACTTTTTCCTTTTTAAAAATTTTCTACAGAATGGAATTTAAAAAATTACCTGATCAGTAAATTATTATAAAAAGAGAAAATATATAGGAATAAAGCATTTTTCCAAGCTAGTTTTCTTTTTTTTTTTCAATCTGCTTTTCTAAGAGACACTATTCCTAAGAGAAACCAAGTGTTTTTTTAAAAAAACCTCATGGTTAAGTAAGTCTGGAGAACATGCACAAGATAGTATATTACAGGTTCTGAAAACTCACAAAACAATGAAATCTATTTACTTAATCCAGTGTTTCCAAGACTTATTTAACCACAGAACTTCCTTTTCATATGACACCTATTAACATACGTGCACTATGAAAGGCATTCCATAGAATACATTCTGGGAAAGACTTATTGTTTTCTTTTATTTTACACATGGAAGACGCCCAAACCCAGGTTTTTGGCTTATGTGGTAATTCAGTGGATTAGAGGTGGAGCTAAAACTCCAAAACCAATGCTTTTAGTTTTACATGTTATTGCCTTCTATAAACCTCTTGTATCTTTCAAATTTACATCCTCAAATTGAGAGCTAAAATCAAGATGAAAAATCCTACATGAGAAAGTCCCATAGACAAATGGAAACTTAAAGGACTACACTGATGTTATTTTAAAAAGTGCTAACTAGGCAGATTTCTGAAGAAATCAAAGAAAATATAGCATGGGTATGCTTGTTCTAGTCACTCCTTGTTCCATTTACAGGAAGAGATCAGGCTAACTTGCTCTCTGAGAGGAAAGAGTTTAAGGCCAATATAAGATCAAATTCCAGCCTCCAGCAATGCCCACTCACATGTTTAACTTGCTTCTCTATGGGCGAGTTTTAGAGGGTTGTTAAAGTGTCCTTGAGAATGGAATTTTAAATTGGGAGGCGGCAAAAAATGTCAGTGAGAAAACTCGAAACAATAAAAAAAAAATCTAGACTGGATATTTAAGATGTAGTATTATAATGAACTCATGTAGATGTCTAAACACAAATGTAGATAACATAGGATTCTTAATGTGGAAGTATAAAGTTGTTTCCTTAGGGCGCCAAGTGGCCAAAGATATATATGAAGGCAATAAGATAATTAGATATAGAACAAGTTTACAGACACATCAAGACAAACTGTAAAATAAATTTAAAAAAAAAAAAGGCAAAACTAATCTATGTGACAGAAACGAGACTGTGGTTGACTTCTTGAGATGGGGACAGAAAAGAACTTTCCAGAGTGAAAGAAATGTTCTATCTCTTGATTGAGTATATATATGTCAAAATTCATTGAAATGAACACTTAAGATCTGTGTACTTCACTATATGTAAATTGTACCTCAATTAAAAGGGGGGAAGGGGGAATGTAATGACATTTGTCAAAACCCAAATGAGATGTTAAGTCAACAGAGAGAAAAAGCAAACTTTAAGCATCCCATCAAGATACTTCAATCTTGTAGTTTATACTGTTTCATGGATTAGTGTGGAAAAACTAATCAGTTCATTGTTGGGGACAAAAAAGAAAAGCACAGAACTGAGGTGATAATAACCATAGCAACCACTAACATTTGAATGCCTATTCTAGTCAGGCATTATGGTCTACTCAAATCTCAAAAATCTCATATGATAATACTGCTATAATTTTAATTAAAAAACCAATAAACAATATGTGAGTTTATAAAGCTAGGAAAAATTATGAGGATAGTCTCTCTGGCTACAAAATTTGGGATATTTAAACTATACCAGGATAATTAATAAAATGAATTTTAACTACTCCAAAGGTACAAAAAAAAAGTGAATTCCAAATCAACCAAAGCATCAGTGAGAAGTGTTTAAGTGTTAACTTCCATAAAATGCAATAAAAAACATTTAGAAGTTCAGATAGCTGACTTCTATTATGTTGAAAATCAGTGACAAACAGGAGGTCTCATATGACTGGTAGGAGATTACTTAAGTGCCAATCTGAATCTGACCTGCTGGATGCATATGGTAAGTATTATTTTCTATTTCTTCTCGGTCATCCTGAAGTGACTCCTCATGAAAAGAGGTCTCTTCACTGCTTCCTTCCAGCCCATTTCGCAAGGCAGCATGCATGTTTAACGCAACAATGGTATCATCCACACTGTTGCTGCTGTTATGTTTATTTCCAGCACTCTCTGGGGTTTGAGGAATGGGTTTGGCAATAGGGTTAGTATAAAAACGTGACACAAGAGAATCATCATCTCCATCCTGCTGATGGTTTTCATCGACTGGTTTGCTCAGAAAACTGAATCTGAAAAGGGAGAAAATAAATACTATCTTAGTCCCTTGAGTAGGAACAGTAGTAAAATGGTAACAATCAAACATTACTAGGCTTTTACTAGCTTCTGGCACCGTTCTAGGTAATTCCATGTATTAAAAATTCACTTAATACTTACGGTAAACCTGTAAAATAGGCTATCATTCTCTGTATTTTACAGAAAACTCGGACACAGAAAAATAACTTGCCAAGGTCACAAAGCTGTTAAGTGCTAGAGTTGGGATTGTAACCCAGGAAATCTGGCTGTAGATTCCACAGCTTTAACTGACCTATTTTCATGAATGAATGAACCTGAGCGTCACAACATTTAGTTTAAACGGGGAAGGGGGTGTCTACTATGTGGGGTCAAATAATCAGTGGTGAATTTCAAAATAAAAAACTGAAAATTTAAAATTTTTAATATTATAATCAATAAGGTATTAGTGATTCATTTATGAAAACTCAAACTAAAATTTTATCCAAAGAGAAAAAAAACAGAAGTGCAAAGACATATATACAAGGATTTTTCACTGAAGCATTATTTTGAATATAGGAATACCAAAATAATCTAAATGTCCTCTAATAGAGAACTGATTGAATTACCTTACATTTACAATAATGGTTACAGACTCATTTAAAAAGAGGAGGCAGGTTATTCATATTGATACGGAAAGGTGTTTACAGTAAATGGAAATAAGCAGGTTACAGAATATTATTTCATGCATAAACTCTACAATATATAAGAATATATTTATAAATAAAATTTTAAACTGTAAGAATATATACTGAACTCTTAAGAATTAGTGTATATACTTGTACTTCCTCCTTTATATATTTCTATACTTTTTTATTTTTTTGGTTTGGTTACAGTGACTGTGTACCACTTTAACAACCCCATCCAAAATGACATACATGGATACCAAAATAGTTTTGCAGAAATGAATCAGAAAAATAATTTTATGGTCTAAAGTACTCAAGAAGTAACAACACAACATAACTTCTAGATGCTGATATGCTGTAATATTGGGTTGGCCAAAAAGTTCGTTTGGACTTTTCCGTAAGATGTTATGGAAAAATCCGAACGAACTTTTTGGCCAACCCAATACTTCTAACTTCATACAATTTCATAGAATGAATAAATTCTAAGCTCAGCATCTTTTCTAAATGAGCACAAGGCCCTCTACCAGAAGTAACCCAAATGAGAATTCAGTTTACCTCTCTCCATTTTCTGGATAATCAGATGGTGAAGCTAGATCTTCTGAATCACGATTAACAGGAGAGAAGAGATTGCTATTGTTAAGGTTTTTCAAAACCAACTTCTTAATGCTCTTCCTATAAAGAGACCAAAAGAAAAAAAAGAAAGAACTCAGGCACACATAATTACATCAAAGACCATCTTAAAACCTTAAGTGGAAAGGAACACTCTTATTCAATTCATATATATCTAAAATTGACCTAACAAGTTCAATTCACCAACTTATCCCATAAATACATAACCAGAACACAAGGTCTCAAATATATTACACTCAGGTGTTTGGAAGAATAAGCTAAGCACATCAAAATCAAGTAGGAAATCCCCCAGAAAATACTCTTCCCTTTCTGAACTCCCTGAGCATTTTGTTCAGACACTAGTTTACTCATCACACTGTCATATATTTCAATTACTTCTCGACATGTCTTTTCTCTCGTTAAATACTTTTTCTTTTTTGGCAGTCAGGATTTATGACTGCTCCTGCATAGAACCTGGCACGCTGCCTTGAAGGAAAATAGGATAGATGTTTGTTGATTAAATGAGAAAGGTTTCTTTAAAAAAAAAGACAAGAAAGAGGAGTAAAATCCCCTGATATCCAATGATGGAAATGACCATGAATACCTAAAAAGTTCGTTTGTGTGCAATAGGTTTATTTAAGGCAACAACCTCTACAGCATACCAGCTTTAAGTAGAAAAACAATACAAGAGATCTTAATCAACCTCCACTTAAAAAGTCACTGGATTACCTAATGCACTCCATTCCCTCTTTTAGAAAAACCAACCACTGGGAATTCCCTGGAGGTCCAGTGGTTAGGACTGCACGTTTCCACTGCGTGGTTTGATCCCTGGTTGGGGAACTAAGATCCTATATGGTGTGCGGTACAGCCAAAAAAACAAAAACAAAGCAAAACAAAAAAAACCCCACCAACCAACCCGCCTCCCCACCCCCCGCCCCGACCGCCGCCCAAAACCAACCATTAAGTAGTTAGGCCACTCTCTAATTTATTCTAGTCTCAACAACTGGGTTATATAGTAACAAACATCTAGTGTTTGTTCCTTACCTATGTATGCTATTTATACTCCCTATAGTCATGATGTTATTAAATAAGTATTAAGTAAGCCAATGAAATAGGCACTTGACAATAAAAAATTATTATTTCCATGAAAAATAAAAGTTGCTCTCCTATTAATGGTAGACTAGGTAATGCAGACTAATTCTCCTAGGAAGGATTACCAGAAAACTCAGAGCTCTTTCTAGGCATTAAGAGCCAACAAGATAGTAAAAAATGACTGTACCAGCAACCTGGGGGGACAGTGGTACGGGGAGCTGTCCGATATTTTGGGTTGCTTTTCTCCTGGAGACTTTTCGGATCCAAAGGGAAGGCTGAGAGGCTGATGGTGAACTTGACAAGTCTTGTGGGACCAGGGAGGCAGAGATGAGTCTAGAGCCACCAAGGGGGTGGGTCACTAGTAAATGCCACTTGTTTTGTGTTGGGACCTGAAAAGTCTCTACCCCTGGAGTTAAGAAAGAACTAAAAGTAAAAAGCACATGGTCCTAAGTTCAGCTATGACTCATCTCATAAGCACTGTCATAAAAAAAGAAAAAAAAACTCTGAAGGTCAATATCATCATCCTTGAATTCCAGTTACTGCCAGTTTTCTTCAAAGAAGGTAAATGGCTAATAAGCACATAAGACACACAACATCATAAAGGGAATGCAAATTACAAGCATGAGGTACCACTTCACCCCCACTACAATGGCTATTATAAACAGACAGACATACCAGAAAATAACAAGAGCTGACAAGGATATGGAGAAAATTAAAACATTGTGCACTGCTGGTGGGAATGTAAAATGGTGTAGCGGCTATGGAAAACAGTTTGGCAGTTCTTTCTTTCTTTTTTCCTTTATTTTTTAACATCTTTAGTGGAGTATAATTGCTCTACAATGGTGTTAGTTTCTGCTTTATAACAAAGTGAATCAGCCATACATATACATATATCCCCACACCTCCTCCCTCTTGCGACTCCCTCCCACCCTCCCTATCCCACCACTCTAGGTGGTCACAAAGCATGGAGCTGATCTCCCTGTGCTATGCGGCTGTTTCCCACTAGCTACCGATATTACATATGGTAGTGTATATATGTCCATGCCATTCTCTCACTTCATCCCAGCTTACCCTTCCCCCTCCCCGTGTCCTCAAGTCCATTCTCTATGTCTGCGTCTTTATTCTTGTCCTGCGCCTAGGTTCTTCAGAACCAATTTTTTCTTTTTTTTAGATTCCATATTTATGTGTTAGTATACGGTATTTGTTTTTCTCTTTCTGACTTACTTCACTCTGTATGACAGACTCTAGGTGCATCCACCTCACTACAAATAACTCAATTTCGTTTCTTTTTATGGCTGAGTAATAGTCCATTGTATATATGTGACACATCTTCTTTATCCATTCATCTGTCAATGGACACTTAGGTTGCTTCCATGTCCTGGCTATTGTAAACAGAGCTGCAATGAACACTGTGGTACATGACTCTTTTTGAATTATGGTTTTCTCAGGGTATATGCCCAGTAGTAGGATTGCCGGGTCATATGGTAGTTCTATTTTTAGTTTTTTAAGGAACCTCCATACTGTTCTCCATAGTGGCTGTATCAATTTACATTCCTACCAACAGTGTAAGAAGGTTCCCTTTTCTCCACACCCTCTCCAGTGTTTTTTGTAGATTTTTTTGATGATGGCCATTCTGACTGGTGTGAGGTGACACCTCATTGTAGTTTTGATTTGCATTTCTCTAATGATTCGTGATGCTGACCATCCTTTCATGTGTTTGTTGCCAATCTGTATATCTTCTTTGGAAAAATGTCTATTTAGGTCTTCTGCCTATTTCTGGATTGGGTTGTTTGTTTTCTGGATATTGAGCTGCATGAGCTGCTTGTAAATTTTAGACATTAATCCTTTGTCAGTTGCTTTGTTTGCAAATATTTTCTCCCATTCTGAGGGTTGTCTTTTCGTCTTGTTTATGGCTTCCTTTGCTGTTCAAGAGCTTTTAAGTTTCATTAGATCCCATCTGTTTTTGTTTTTATTTCCATTTCTCTAGAAGGTGGGCCAAAAAGGATCTTGCTGTGATTTATGTCAAAGAGTGTTCTTCCTATGTTTTCCTCTAAGAGTTTTATAGTGCCTGGCCTTACATTTAGGTCTTTAATCCATTTTGAGTTTATTTTTGTGTATGGTGTTAGGGAGTGTTCTAATTTCATTCTTTTACATGTAGCTGTCCAGTTTTCCCAGCACCACTTATTGAAGACGCTGTCTCTTCTCCACTGTATATTCGTGCCTCCTTTATCAAAAACAAGGTGACTATATGTGGGTGGGTTTATCTCTGGGCTTTCTATCCTGTTCCATTGATCTATATGTCTGTTTTTGTGCCAGTATCATACTGTCTTGATGACTGTAGCTTTGTAGTATAGTCTGAAGTCCAGGAGCCTGATTCCTCCAGCTCCATTTTTCTTTCTCAAGACTGCTTTGGCTCTTCGGGGTCTTTTGTGTTTCCATACAAATTGTGAAATTTTTTGTTCTAGTTCTGTGAAAAATGCCATTGGTAGTTTGATAGGGATTGCATTGAATCTGTATATGCTTTGGGTAGCATAGTCATTTTCACAATGTTGATTCTTCCAATCCAAGAACATGGTATATCTCTCCACATGTTTGTAACATCTTTAATTTCTTTTATCAGTGTCTTCTAGTTTTCTGCATACATACAAGTCTTTTGTCTCCTTAGGTAGGTTTATTCCTAGGTATTTTATTCTTTTTGTGGCAGTGGTAAATGGGAATGTTTCCTTAATTTCTCTTTCAGATTTTACATCATCTTTCACCATCTGAAGAGTTTGAGAAGGACAGGTGTTAGCTCTTCTCTAAATGTTTGCTGGAATTCGTCTGTGAAGCCATCTGGTCCTGGGCTTTTGTTTGTTGGAAGATTTTTAATCACAGTCTCAATTTCAGTGCTTGTCATTGGTCTGTTTAAATTTTCTCTCTCTTCCTGGTTCAGACTCGGAAGGTTGTGCTTTTCTAAGAATTTGTCCATTTCTTCCAGGTTGTCCATTTTATTGGCATATAATTGCTTGTAGTAATCTCTCATGATCCTTTGTATTTCTGCAGTTAGTTGTTATTTCTCCTTTTTCATTTCTAATTCTACTGATTTGAGTCTTCTCCCTTTTTTTCTTGATGAGTCTGGCTAATGGTTTATCAATTTTGTTTATCTTCTCAAAGAACCAGCTTTTAGTTTTGCTAATCTTTGCTATCATTTCCTTCATTTCTTTTTCATTTATTTCTGATCTGATATTTATGATTTCTTTCCTTCAGCTAACTTTGGGGTTTTTTTTGTCCTTCTTTCTCTAATTGCTTTAGGTATAACGTTCTGTTGTTTATTTGAGATGTTTCTTGAGGCAGGATTGTTTATTTGAGATGTTTCTTGTTTCTTGAGGCAGGAATGTATTGCTATAAACTTCCGTCTTAAGAACTGCTTTTGCTGCATCCCATAGGTTTTGGGTCGTTGTGTTTTCTTCATTGTCATTTGTTTCTAGGTATTTTTTGATTTCCTCTTTGATTTCTTCAGTGATCTCTTGGTTATTTAGTAGTGTACTGTTTAGCCTCCATGTGTTTGTATTTCTTTTTACAGATTTTTTTCTGTAATTGATATGTAGTCTCATAGTGTTGTGGTTGGAAAAGATACTTGATACAATTTCAATTTTCTTAAATTTACCAAGGCTTGATTTGTGACCCAAGATATGATCTATCCTGGAGAATGTTCCATGAGCACTTGAGAAGAAAGTATATTCTGTTATTTTTGGATGGAATGTCCTATATCAATTAAGTCCATCTTGTTTAATGTATCATTTAAAGCTTGTGCTTCCTTATTTATTTTCATTTTGTATGATCTGTCCATTGGTGAAAGTGGGGTGTTAGTCCCCTACTATGATTGTGTTACTGTTGATTTCCCCCTTTATGGCTGTAAGCATTTGCCTTATGTATTGAGGTGCTTCTATGTTGGGTGCATAAATATTTACAAATGTTATATCTTCTTCTTGGATCGATCCCTTGATCATTATGTAGTGTCCTTCTTTGTCTCTTGTAATAGTGTTTATTTTAAAGACTATGTTGTCTGACATGAGAATTGCTACTCCAGCTTTCTTTTGATTTCCATTTGTATGGAATATCTTTTTCCATCCCCTCACTTTCAGTCTGTATGTGTCCCTAGGTCTGAAGTGGGTCTCTTGTAGACAGCATATATACACGGCATGTCTTTGTATCCATTCAGCCAATCTATGCCTTTTGGTTGGAGTATTTAATCTATTTACATTTAAGGTAGTTATCGACATGTATGTTCCTATTACCATTTTCTTAATTGTTTTGGGTTTGTTATTGTAGGTCTTTTCCTTCTCTTCTGTTTCCTGCCTAGAGAAGTTCCTTTAGCATTTGTTGTGAAGTTGATTTGGTGGTGCTGAATTCTCTTAGCTTTTGCTTGTCTGTAAAGGTTTTAATTTCTCCGTCAAGTCTGAATGAGATCCTTGCTGGGTATTCTTGGTTGTAGGTTTTTCCCTTTCATCACTTTAAGTATATCATGCCACTCCCTTCTGGCCTGTAGAGTTTCTGCTGACAAATCAGCTGTTAACCTTATGGGAGTTCCCTTGTATGTTATTTGTCGTTTTTCCCTTGCTGCTTTCAATAAGTTTTCTTTGTCTTTAATTTTTGCCAATTTGATTACTATGTTAACCTGACACGGATTCCCTTATATGTTATTTGTTGTTTTCCCCTTGCTGCTTTTAGTATGTTTTCTTTGTATTTAATTTTTGATAGTTTGATGAATATGTGTCTTGGCATCTTTCTCCTTGGATTTATCCTGTATGGGACTCTGTGCTTCCTGGACTTGATTAACTATTTCCTTTCCCATATTAGGGAAGTTTTCAAATATAATCTCTCCAAATATTTTCTCAGTCCCTTTCTTTTTCTCTTCCTCTTCTGGGACCCCTATAATTTGAACGTTGGTGTGTTTAATGTTGTCCCGGAGGTCTCTGAGACTGTCCTCAATTCTTCTCATTTGTTTTTCTTTATTTTGCTCTGAGGTAGTTATTTCCACTACTTTATCTTCCAGGTCATTTATCCGTTCTTCTGCCTCATTTATTCTGCTATTGATTCCTTCTAGAGAATTTTTAATTTCTTTTATTGTGTTGTTCATCATTGTTTGTTTGCTCTTCAGGTCATCTAGGTCCTTGTTAAACGTTTCTTGTATTTTCTCCATTCTATTTCCAAGGTTTTGGATCATCTTTACTATCATTACTCTGAATTGTTTTTCAGGTAGCCCGAACAGTTTGCCAGTTCTTTAAAAGGTTAAGTATAGAATCAATGTATGACCAAACCATTCAAGTCCTGGATATATACTCAAAGGAATTGAAACTGGGACTCTGATACTTGTACACCAACATTTATAGCAGCAGTATTCACACAGCTGAAAGGTGGAAACAACCCAAAAGTCCATCAATAGATGGAATGGATAAACAAAATGTGGGTTAACCATACAGTGGAATATTATTCAGCCTTAAAAAGAAATGAAGTTCTGGGCTTCCCTGGTGGCGCAGTGGTTGAGAGTCCGCCTGCCGATGCAGGGGACACGGGTTCATGCCCCAGTCTGGGAAGATCCCACATGCCGCGGAGTGGCTAGGACCATGAGCCATGGCCACTGAGCCTGCGTGTCTGGAGCCTGTGCTCTACAACGGGAGAGGCCACAACAGTGAGAGGCCCACGTACCGCCAAAAAAAAAAAAAAAAAAAAAAAGAAATGAAGTTCTGATACATGCTACAACTTAATGAACCTCTAAAACATTATGCCAACTAATGAGAACATACTGTATAGCACAGGGAACTCTACTTAATGCACTGTGCTGACATGAATGGGAAGGAAGTCCAAAAGGGAGGGGATATGTGTATATGTATGGCTGATTCATTTTGCTGTACAGCAGAAACTACACAACATTGTAAAGCAACTATACTCCAATAAAATTTAAACAAATAAAATAAAACATTATGCCAAGTAAAATAATCCAGACATGAAAGAAAGAATAAATTCTGTATGATTCTCTGTATATTAGGTATCTAAAATAGGCAAATTCTTACAGACAGAAGGTAATATAAAGGTTAAGAGGTTAACAGGGTTCTTCTTCTGTGGGAAGAAGAAAATAGGGAATTATCGCATGGCAGGTACAGAGTTTCTGTTTGGGATGATGAAGTTCTGGAGATACTGGTGGTGATAGTTACACAATATTGTAAATATACTTAACACCACTGAATTGTAATTGTACGTAACATAAATTTTACCATTTTAACCATTTTCATGTATATTTTACCACAATAAAAATTAGTAAGTAAAAAAAACACAAGTCATTCACGCACACATTTGTAAAAGCTGTTAAATATTAAAATAGATAAATTTAGGAAAACTGAAAATGTGTTTATATACGTTTTTGTGATTTGGAGGTTAAGGAAATAAAGTAACTGAAATATCCAAACCAAATAAATCACTATGTATGTAGAAGACCTAAATGATTAGCAAGCTTAGTTTAATTTAATATCCCCATACCCAACAATTATGGAATATATATTCTTTTCAAATACACATGGAATGTTTATGAAAACTAACCACATGTTGGACTATTAAACCAAGCCACAAGTTTCAAAGAACTGAAATCACCTGAAGTACTCTTTTCTTTTGCACATAAGCTAGAAATCAGTAACAAAGAGATAACTTAAAAATCTCCATGTTAGGAATTTATATTCTTGAATAACCCAAGGCTCAAAAAACCCTATGAAAATCAGAAAGCATTTATCATATAATTATTTTTTGAACATTAAGAGTACTCCATATCAAAACTTGTAGAGTACAAATAGAGCTGAACTAAAAGGGAAATTTACATCTCTAGATGCATAATTAATATTTGAAAAGAAGGAAAGCTGAAAATAAAAGCTAAGCATCCATTTAGACAAAGGACAGAAAATTAAATACCATAAAAGGAGGGGGGGAATGGACCTCCCTGGTGGCACAGTGGTTAAGAATCCGCCTGCCAATGCAGGGGACATGGGTTCGAGCCCCGGTCCGTGAAGATCCTACATGCTGCGGAGCAACTAAGCCTGTGCACCACAACTACTGAGCCTGAGCTCTAGAGCCTGCGAGCCACAACTACTGAGCCCGCACACCCAGAGCCCATGCTCCACAACAAGAGAAGCCACCGCAATGAGAAGCCTGTGCAGTGCAACGAAGAGTAGCCCCCGCTTGCCACAACTAGAGAAAAGCCCGCGTGCAGGCAACAAAGAATCAATGCAGTCAAAAATAAAATAATTTTTTTTTAAAAGAGGGGGGGAATGGACTAAAAATAAATATTAGTGAAAATATGATAAATAAAATTAAAAATTAATGAAAGAGGAATTAGACTCAAGAGCATCAATAATGCCAGAAGTTAGTTCTTTGAAGAGGTCAATAAAACTGGTAGATCCCTGACCACATTGCTAAAATGAGAAGGCACAAAATACCTACATGTCAGGAATGAAAACACAGACATCCCCACAGATTCTACTAAAATGAAAAAGACAGTAAGGATATTTTTAAACAACTTTATGCCAGTAAGTTTGGAATTTTAATGAGCTGAAATGAATATTATAAGAACATAACTTGTCAAAAGTGACTCAAAAAAATGAAAAAGCTGATGTCCTATAACTTTAAAGTCAATAATTAAAACAAAACACCTTACTACAAATAATACTTCAGACTCGTATCTTCACTAGTATCCAACATCTAATGGAAGGGGGGGTGGGGAAAGGCCTATCTTACCCAAAGTCTTCCAGAGAATAGAGGAAATGATACAATTTGTGAGGTCAGCCTAATTTTTATACCAAAACTGGGTAAGGAAATTATAAGACAGGAACATCCAAGCCAATCTAAATCAGGAACACAGAAGGCAAAAAAAGTCCTGGACAAAATTTTACATGGTGAACGCTACAAGAAAGTAAGTTGGGCTTCCCTGGTGGCACAGTGGTTGAGAATCTGCCTGCCAGTGCAGGGGACGCGGGTTCGAGCCCTGGTCCGGGAGGATCCCACATGCCACGGAGCAACCAGGCCCGTGCGCCACAACTACTGAGCCTGCGCATCTGGAGCCTGTGCTCCACAACAAGAGAGGCCGCGGTAGTAAGAGGCCCGCGCACTGCGATGAAGAGTGGCCCCCGCTTGCTGCAACTAGAGAAAAAGCCCTCGCACAGAAACGAAGACCCAACACAGCCGAAAATAAATAAATTAATTAATTAATTAGAAAAAAAAGTTAAAAAAAAAAAAGAAAGTAAGTTACCAAACACTATCAGGGTCTATGGAAAGGACTTAGGAGCCAACATAAAAGGGTCCCTTCTGGCCAAAGAGCGAACAACCTAGTGATCACAGAAAATATTAGCTGTAATGGATGGAAACACAGCAACAGGGGTGGGGTGGGGGGCAGGAGAGAAGATGGCTTAATTAAATGTTTCACATGAAGAACGTACAAGTAAAAAACAAGGAACTAAATATGAAACATAAAAACAGTGTCAGGCAAATGTGAAGAGGACTGGAATCAGAAATATCAAGGTGAGACAGGTACAAAGAACAGACACAAGAAGCCAAAGAACAGAAAAGTGTCGCACAATTTGTGAAGCAAAACTATGTGACTTTGAACACCAGATTTATTTCAACAATGAAATATTTCATAAGTAAAAACAAGTGACAGATTCATGTATATTTCGCCATATTTACGTCACTGCCCTCACTTGGCTTATAGGAATATAGCGATATAGGAATAAGAGTTACTTGTTTGAACTTGTATTGAACTTGTTTCCCACAACCTTGCTACATTTACTTATTAGTTCAGAACTGACATACAGTAAACAGCACATATTAAGTTTTGACATGTGTATAAGTTTTGAAATGTGTATACGCCAGTGAAACCATCATCACAATCAAGAAAAACAACACAGCCATAAATACCCAGAAGTCTCCTCATACACCTTGTAATCTCTCCTTTCTATCCCTCCAAGACCTCTCCCTCATGCCCAGGCAACAACTTGCACTTTCCAGTATTTTCTATAAATGGGGCGGTGGGGGGAGAGACTATCTTGATAAATACAAGACAGAATACCATTCGGTCAAGTAATGTTTGAAACAAACATTGAAAAAAAAAAACTGGAAAATAAAATTATATCCGCTTGAAAAAATATATGTGTATTTAAAACCAGAAACATAACAAAATACTCCCTCTGCCTGACAGTCCTCCCTATCCCTCTTCAGTTTAAACAACACATCCTCAGAGAAGCTTTCCTTCATCATTCTGTTAGTCTCTCCTACAGTGGCAATCTCTACTTCTGTCACTTGTCTCACTTGTGATTATTTTGTCAACATCTCTCTTCCCCCATAGTTTGTGACAGAGGAATGTGTCTTGTTCACAGCAACTAAGCCCGTGTGCCACAACTATTGAGTCTGTGCTCTACAGCCTGCAAGTCACAACTACTGAGGCCCACATGCCTAGAGCCCGTGCTCCACAACAAGAGAAGCCACTGCAATGAGAAGCCCGCGCACTGCAACGAAGAGTAGCCCCTGCTCGCCGCAACTAGAAAGCCCTTGCGCAGCAACAAAGACCCAACGCAGCCAAAAAAACAAAACCCCCCACAACACTGTAATCAACTATATTTCAATAAGTTATTTAAAACTTAAAAAAAAAAAGAATAAACACACATGCAAACGAACAAGCATATAACTTGAATAGAGCATCACCTAATACATCAAAGTAGCATTTAAATTCCCTTGGGAATGGTGCAGTTTGTTTAACAAATGATGCTGGCATAACTGGCAGAAAAAATAAATAAATAAAAGAACATGGGGAGTTCTGACAAGAGAAAAGATGGGTAAAATTTAAAATAGGGTGGCCAGAGTAGTATTCACCAATGTGACATTTGAGTAAAGAGCAAGAGAGTTAGCTATTAGGATTTATGGGGAGAAGTGTTTTAGGCAAAGAGAACAATTGGAGGAAAGATCCAAAGGCAATAGCATGCCTTTCTTGTCCTAACAGCAGCAAGGAGATTATGGTGGAGTAAACAGTGAAGACAGTAGTAGATGTGTTTACAGAGGTAATGGAACATCAGATCTTACAGGGCCTCATATGCCACTGTAAGGAATTCAGCTTTTACTGGGTGAAGTATGAACCACAATTGAGTTTTGGACAGAAAGTGACGTGGTCTGACTTAAACTTCAAAGGAATCACTGTTAGCTTTATTCTGAACAGAATGCAAAGAACAAGGGTAAAAGCAAAAAGATCAGTTAGGAGAATATTGCAATAATTCAGTCAAGAGATGATGGTGCCTTGGGTCAAGGTAATTAGTAGCAGTGAAGGTGGTAAGAATTGGTCAGATTCTGGATAACTTTTAAAGGTAGAACAAAGATTTGCTGATGGCTTAGATATGGGATGTATGAAAAAAGTCAATGATGATTCCAAAATTTTTGGCCTGAGCAACTAGAGTGATAGAAATGCAATTATCTGCAACAGGAAAGGCTTTGGGTGGAACAGCTTTAAGGTGGAAGATCAGTTCAGTTCTGGACATGTTAATTTTGAGACAAATGTCTATTAGACATGCAAGTGGAGATGTTGAGTAGGGCTGGACATTGGATATGAGCGTGGAGTTTGCGAGAGAGGTCCAGGCTGGAGATAAAAGTTTGAGAATTAGACTACAGATGATCAAAAAGTCTTGAATTAAATTAAATCACTTTGGGAGTGAGTAAAGATAATGTGATCAAGAACTGAGCCTAGGGGCACTCCAGTTTTAAGAGGCCAGGAAGAAGAGTAACCAGCAAGGGAGACAGAAGGAGCAACCAGTAAGGTAGGAACAAAACTAGAAAAGTGGGGGGTTCCTGGAAGCCACATTTCCAGGAAAGTAAATCAAGGAAAAGTGACAGGTAAACCGTGTACTTCCAATACATCAAGTAAAGACTGTTGAGAGCAACACCACAGAAGTAGAAGCCAGGAAGGGGATACCATATTAACAGCAAAACGTGTGCTTTCCCACTCCAATCCTCTCTATTTGTATATCATATTTGTAGATCCTAAGACCTGGTGAAATTGCCCTGAAAGCTGTTGATCTAATGACTGGACTAAAAAGGTGACTCTAAGCCCTTTTTATTTACTCTGTGCCGAACAATTTGCTAAATGCTGGGGACATAAACATGAATAATACACAGTCCCTGCCTTCAAAATAATCCAGTGATGTTCTAAAGAAATGCATAAAATCGGACTTTCCATCTTTTCTGAAGCAGCTGTCCAACATACTTTTAAGAGAAAAAAAGGAGTGATAATTTTTTACACTTTATAACATTCACAGACTAAGAACTATAAGAGATGAATTTCTACTTTTCCCCCCAAAGCTTTAAAAAAAAAAAAAAAAAAAGCTTTCCTTTCTGATTAGAAAAGTATTCGGTATTTTAAAAAAGCCTCTGTGTGTGTTTAGCAATGCATCTAGAAAAATAAACAACTTAGAAATGAAATGCCCTGAAATTATATCTCCAGAAGTTAACTACTGTTGACACTTTGGTATGTATTTTTCTTGTTTTTTTCCCCCATGCATATATAGTAACACTCTAATAAGGCATGTTTGCATACTGTAAGTGTAATTTTCAATGTTTACCAACAACTCTTCTACATACTTTCCTGAATTTATTTTCAATGTAATTAGTTATTTTATTATTTAATATCTATATGTGTAGGAATGAAAACAAATGTGTGTATACGTATATATATTTTTTCTTAACTAGCTTGGCCAATTTGAGTTGTAAGAAAACAGTGTCTTCTGCTTAAAATAATGTAAGCACTAGCACTAGCTTATCAAAAACAAAACCAAATAACATGATATAGGCAAAACTTGAAGGATGTTAACCAAAACATGTTAACTATGATTATCTCTGGGAGTGACTGAGTTATTTTTATTCTTCTTCATGATATTCTATATTTATCACATTAAGAAAAAAATGTATATACAACATTTGTAGCACATTTAAGTAAACAGTTTTATACTTAGTTTATATTAATATTTTACATCTAATTTAACAGAAACTCACTTGGGCATGAATGCTCCATTGGCTAAGGATGGTTCATCGTCATCTAGCCCATCGAAGAGGTGTGACTTGGCTGTGCCTGTTGTTTGTAAAGCCTTCGGTCGGACTCTGGTGGCAGGGCGGGGTGTCAGTTTATAATGCGTAGGTGTTGTGAGAGCCTTCTGGGCTGCTGGATTTGTCGGTTTCAATCTCTGAAAAACAAAAAAATCAAGGACAGTTCTAGTTTAACTCAAATATGATACTGGCCTTAAAAATCAGAAGACCAGAGTTCATACCTCATCTCTGCCATTCACCTGCTAGATCCCTCTTGGAGTCTTGGCTCTCAGAACACAAGGATTTCCCACCCAACTTTGTATGTAAGAATGCTAATGCTAATTAGCATTCTTACATACAAAGTAATGCTTTGTAACTGAATGCTAATGTACAAAGTAATGCTTTGTAACTGAATGCTAATATAACTGTCTTTATTTCTCTATAATTGATTTTCATTCATCTCCCCAGCCCCCATTTCACTGGGTTTGTCTGACTTGTTTCAAAATGTAATTGAGATACTGCATCTGAAGTGCTTTGTAAATCAAAATGTACTAACATATTAATATACCTTGTGCATTTCTCTTCATCTTACAAAAGAGAATAGCCTGCAGTTGTTTTGCTTTCTAAAACAAAGACGACAATATTTACATTCAATTTTAAGAAAATACCAAAATAATTCTAAGCCTAATTATTTTTCAATTAAACCAAAAATCTTATCCTTCAAGAAAAACTGAGGCACAGCCATAAATATTCAACTTTTATGCAATCTACATCACTCTGAAAAAATGGATAGATATTAGCCTTTATTTATCCACCATTTAATAAATGCTGATAATTACCATGAGTCAAACACTAAGAATAAAAATAATACAGTTGGGACTTCCCTGGTGGTGTAATGGTTAAGAATCCGTCTGCCAATGCAGAGGACACGGGTTCGAGCCCTGGCCCAGGAAGATCCCACATGCTGCGGAGCAACTAAGCCCGTGTGCCACAACTACTGAGCCTATGCTCTAGAGCCTGCGAGCCACGATGACTGAGCCCAAATGCCACAACTACTGAAGCCCATGTGCCTAGAGACCATGCTCTGCAACAAGAGAAGCCACTGCAATGAGAAGACTGCGCACCACAACGAAGAGTAGCCCCCACTCACTGCAACTAGAGAAAGCCGGTGTGCAGCAATGAAGAAAGAAAGGAAAGAAAGGAAGGGAAGGAAGGAAGGAAGGAAAGGAAGGAAAGGAAGGAAAGGAAGGAAAGGAAGGAAGGAAGGAAGGAAGGAAGGAAGGAAGGAAGGAAGGAAGGAAGGAAGGAAGGGAAAGGAAGGAAAGAAAAGAAAGAAAGAAAAGAAAAAGAAAGAAAGAAAAGAAAAAGAAAGAAAGAAATTTAAAATAATACAAATACTCTCCCTGATTTTTGAGGGTATTAAAAGTTAGTGGAGGAGACATACAACTAAATTAATTAGTCTTCAGGTTAGTTTTTTTTGTGTGTGTGGTACGCGGGCCTCTCTCACTGTTGTGGCCTCTCCCGTTGCGGACCAACAGGCTCCGGACGTGCAGGCCCAGCAGCCATGGCTCACGGACCCAGCTGCTCCACGGCATGTGGGATCTTCCCGGACCGGGGCACGAACCCGTGTCCCCTGCGTCGGCAGGCGGACTCTCAACCACTGCGCCACCAGGGAAGCCCTTCAGGTTGGTTTTGATGGCACCTTTACTATGTCTCCATAGTATCTTTAGGATGTTATACATTTGTTTTTCTAAACAGTATACATGGGATTATATAACACTTGAAACAACAATATCTAAAATATAAAACTTGTCACAGTTTATTCTTCTCTTCACAATGCAGACTGTTTACACTTCAGTAACAACAAACCTTCCCAAATCTCTTTTGAGATCTTTCACAATTCTGTGCCTTTGCTTGGAATGTCTTGACCTAGATCTACCAACTTCTACATATGTTCTCAAAAAAAAATTAAACCTTACCTCTTCTGAAAACCTTTATCAAACTCACCCAAGAATCTATGCTCTTCCCTCTGTGATATTTTAAAATATTTATTAACATGAAATTCACTAACATAAAATTCACCATTTTAATGCATTTAATTCAGTTGAGTTTTAGTATATTTACAAGGCTGTACAACCACCAACCACTAAATTCCAGAACATTTCCCTCATTCCAAAAAGAAATCCCGTGCCTCCCAGTTCCTCTCTTTATCTCTCTCTTTTTTTTAACATTCATTTATTTTATTATTTATTTGGCTGTGTCAGATCCTAGTTGTGGCATGTGGGACCTTTTAGTTACAGCATGTGGAATCTTTAGTTGCAGCATGTGGGATCTAGTTCCCTGACTAGGGATCAAACCCGGGCCCCCAGCACTGGGAGTGTGGAGTCTTAGCCACTGGACCACCAGGGAAGTCCCCTCTATCTCTTGGCAAGCATGTCTTTCTGTCTCTATGGATTTGCCTATTCTACACATTTCATATAAATAGAATCATGTGGCCTTTGCGTTTGGCTTCTTTGACTTAGCATGTTTTCAAGATTCATCCATGTTGTAGCATGGATCATCACTTCATTCCTTTTTATGGCTGAATGATATTCCATTATATAGACATACAACATTGTGTTTATCCATTCATCAGTTGATGGGCTCATCTATTACTGCATATACTATACTAAAGCTGAGTAAATTTAAGCATGTACAGGTCTGATCTTCCTCACTAGATAGCAAGTTCTTAGAGAATAAATTCTTGTTTACTTTTATTAGGTATCCTCAGTGCTGAACACAGTAACTAGTGAGACATAAATGGCTAAATAATAATTTCTGTATACTGAGCAACTTACTCTAATTCTCAACACTGAACAGAATTGCTATTCCCATTCTAAAGATGAAACACATTTCAGAGAGGCAAAAGGAGATGCCCAATATCTCACAGATTGTAAGTGGTAAAAAAGGATTAAACCGACCAAAGACTACTTTCAATGCCACAACACAGTGAGCACAAGATCATTTCTAGAGCCTAAGAGATTAAGACAAAGCTATGTAGAAATCAGGAGAAAAGAATTTTGATTTGCCGCTTAAGACATTATGATGTTAGAGAAATCAGCCTCTGTGAGCCTCAGTTTGCTCAACTATAAAATGAGTATAATATCTGCCTCATATCAGGGCTGTTGAAAAGTCTCAGCCTTCACTTCCAGTTCAATACTTATTTCACTGTCATGCTGCCTTCCAGATACAAAAATAATTTACCCCCTGGCCTAGTGAAAAGCATAAATAATGCGTCTTAAAAGCTTAATTACACCTAAGTTTCTCCTACTCTGAGAACAGATTTTATAGAAACATCCTTCAACTTACCTCTTCTTTCTTCTTAGGGTCTGACATGGGATTCCGGAAGAGAGGAGAGTCTCCAAAAGGTGAGTATGTCAGACTATTGATGTGCTGTTGGAGAACAGCCTGCTGGGCAGCAGAAGCATTTGGATCTGTCAAAGCTTTTTAAAAAAAGAAAAGAAAAAGCAAGATGTCAGTCCAAGGATCCAGTGCCTTAAATCAAGAGAACTTGAGATTCTCTTCAAAATGTTCAGACTCACTCAGTGGCATTACTGGTTGAGAGCAAAGGAGCAAACTGTGAAGAAAATCAACAATCAAATAATCTAAAAGGTCAAAGATATGTGGAGCACTTCATAAGAGACAACACACATAAAATTTTACTTAGGTGTTCATTATTGCCAACAATCAAAGAAATGTAAACCTAAACAACGGTGAAGAAATTTTATATCTACCTCATTATCTATCAATGGCATAGCTATATAAAAAGGGATCAGTCTGACTTCCAGAAACACTGCAAATTGGTTTAATGTCTAAAAGAAACAATATGACAGTACACAGAGCAAGTAACGTTTTTATATTTTTTAACCTAATAATTTTAATCATAAAAATCTAACCCAAGGACTTAATCAAACTAGAAGGAAAATAAAGACATATTTGTAAGTGTTCACTGAACGTTATCTGTAATGGTCAAGACTTGGAAACAACCTACGTCCAACATTAACAGTTGTAAAAATCATGATTCATCAACATGGTGGATTAAGTAGTTGTTAAAAATGACAATGTGGAAATAAAGTATCTTTGATTTAATAAGTAAAAAATTCCAGAATAAAAAATATTAAGTATACTGAGAATATAGAGGAAGAGGGTAGCAAATGAAAATGGCTGTTAAGGCATCCTTATATTTACTATTTGCATTTGATATTCATATTCCATTTAAGTAAAAATTGAAAGGAAAAAAAGATCACCCCATTTTCTTTCAAAGTGTAAGAACAGGGCTTCCCTGGTGGCGTAGTGGTTAAGAATCCGCCTGCCAATGCAAGGGACACGGGTTTGAGCCCTGGTCCAGGAAGATCCCACATGCCACGGAGCAACTAAGCCCATGAGCCACAACTACTGAGCCTGCGCTCTAGAGCCCACAAGCCACAACTACTGAGTCTGTGTGCTGTGACTACTGAAGCCTGCGTGCCTAGAGCCCATGCTCTGCAACAAGAGAAGCCACCACAATGAGAACCCGTGCACAGCAAAGAAGAGTAGCCCCCGCTCGCTGCAACCAGAGAAAGACTGTGCACAGCAACGAAGACCCAACACAGTCAAAAAAATAAAGAAAGAAATAAAATAAAGAAATAGAGAAAAAAAAGTGTAACAAGAAACGTCATCAGACAGGAACAATGATCTACAATTGTACACGGTAAAAAGAAAACAGCAACAAAAAAATCTGCACTGTACCCTGATTGATGAAGAAACCTCTTCACAAGATAAATATTTCAAAAAAAAATACTGGTAAAAAAATCAAATCAGGGCTTCCCTGGTGGCACAGTGGTTGAGAGTTCGCCTGCCGATGCAGGGACATGGGTTCATGCCCCGGTCCGGGAAGATCCCGCATGCTGCAGAGCGGCTGGGATAATCCACAGAAAAGAAGTGCCACAAACAAAAAATTTTGAAAAATTTAATACAATGGAGCAGAGTGGGGGGTGGGGGAGTGGAGAGACAATAGCAGCATCAACAACAAACTCAAAACAGTTAAAATAAAATTAATGAAAAGGGGTAGATCCACTGTAGTCAAATTAAGCATTCTTAAAACTGGATGTATTCACTAAATACTAAAACACTGTATGTTGATATTTTAGGAGAGGGTACAAATTTGCTCAGGATTGTGAAACCCAGAGGAGATGTCAATTTAATGATCATATAGTAAAGCATCTGTATTCAGAAAGCTCCTAAATCCAATTTAAGACTACTGGTGAGAAAAAAATACAGAAAAGTAGCCACCCAATAACATAATGTTGTTCTGTGGACTATTCAATAAGATTAAAAAAACCCTGGATATTTTTAATGAACTCTGATATTCACTAGTCAGTTTGTTACCTGACAGCCAATTACACATTAAAAAAACACTGATCAGGGACTTCCCTGGTGGTCCAGTGGTAAAGAATCTGCCTTCTAATGCAGGGGATGCAGGTTCGCTCCCTGGGCGGGGAACCAAGATCCCACATGCCGCAGGGCAACTAAGCCTGCGCGCCACAACTACTGAGCTCGCGTGCCTCAACCAGAGAGCCTGCGTGCCGCAAACCACTGAGCCCACACACCACAACTAGAGAGAGAAAAACCCGCACGCCACAACTAGAGAGAAGCCCCTGCGCAGCAACGAAAGATCCCGTGAGCCGCAACTAAGACCCAACACAGCCAAATAAATAAATAAATTAAAAGAAAAACACTGACCAGCACTAGCTGATCCCACCATATAACAAGTATAGGTCACCCCTCCTGGGTATGCTCAAATAAAAACTTCCTCAACAAATTCAAACATACGTAATTAGGAAAGTGTGTGAGGATGTCTTTATTTCTGTATGTTTAAATATGAAATTTTCTCTGTTAACTGAATTATTTCAAATAAAATACAGAAAAGAGAGCTGATAAGTTAGCAAAAATAAGAGAATAAGCAAGCATAAGCGCTAGTTAAGCTATCATTTACTGGTGTTATATTCAGTTCTGGTCATAATAATTTGAAAACATACTGAAAAACCATATCATAACCAAATGATTAAAGAGATAGAAAAAAGGTATAAAAATCAAGTCTTCTGAGACCAGAGGAAACTGATACTTTATCTGAAAGAAAGGCAATAGGTTACCACAAAGAAATTGTAGGAGACTGATTTTGCTTGGCTTTAGGAGATAGAAGTAGAACCACCGGGTGGAAATTCTATAAAGGCAGGTTTTGGTTTCTAATCAACCTGAACAAAACAATGGACTGGACTAACCTGTAAGAAAGCCACCATAGCCAAGGCTTTTAAGTAACGGACTCCCACAAGCTCTAAAGCACCTTATAACTAAGATCCTGTGATGCAAAGATGTACATTCTAAATCAATACAACTACATTTAAATGAGCAGAAACACTACTGTATATAACTGTAATATCAAATTCATGTCAGGAACTTTTTATTGGCTTTGGGAAAAGATGGATTATTAAAAACCATTCAAAAGCTATCTATGTAAATAGCAGGTTATGGTATTTATGCTACCTCCTACTAAAATCAAAACTAAGGAAAACAAATAAAATTTGAATATAATTTTATGATAAAACTGATTCTAATTTTCACAGAGAAATTAGAGTTCTAATTCACCTCTGCTAGCTCCAAAGACCTAATTTAAAGCTATGGATAAAACAAATTAAAATATCTACACAGCCCACAATGACAAAGAATAGGAAGGTAGTAAATGAACAGATGAGAAAATATAACAAATGCCTAGAAGAAAGAAGTGGACAAGCAGGAGAGAGTAAACCATACCTTGGAGTACACTCAAAGGGGATTACAGCCAAAAGGAGGGACTATCTGCCTGAAGCACAGAAAGCTGAGAGATTCAAGAAGACTAAATTTGATGAACTGAGACTGTGGAAGGAGAGAAGAACCAATGCAAAGCATATATACACAACAACTACTATACCCTGTCATCCTCCTAATCCCTGATGCTCAACAGATAAGTCAAAATATCAGAGAGAGTTCCTCTGATGAAATCAAGTTAACAAGGGCAACAAGGGGACCTGCATCATCCCAGAGCTAAGAATGTGATATTCTAACATTTAGAGGACCCTTGGCTAATAGCTGGTCCCTGGGCTACTTATCAAATGAAATCTACTGATGAAAATGCTCTACCCAGGTACACAAGTTGCCAGTGAGATTTTTATTATTTTATTCTTAAATATGACTGGAAAGCATCACTGAGTATTAAAGAATAGGATCAAAACAAAAATAAAACAAACAAAAAACCCACAAAAATAATCCTGAAAATTTAAGGAACAGAAGAATTCTAAAAAAATTTTAATGCCAATTAAATTCAGAGTTTCAAGAAAAAAACTGCATCTAAGAACTGGATGCTTAAAAAAAGGAACTTCCAGAGAATGAGAAAGACAGTAAAAAAAAATCCAAAAGGATGATTCAGAAGACAATTAAAAAAAAACTTCTAGAAAGTAGAAACATGGGTGAAAAAAACCAAATGTTAAGACAGAAAAGGTCTAGGAATTCCCTGGTGGTCCAGTGGTTAGGACTCGACGCTCTCACTGCTGGGGCCCAGGTTCAATCCCTGGTCAGGGAACTAAGATGCTGCATGCCTCATGGCGTGGCCAAAAAAGAAAAAAGACAGAAAAGGTCTAAGCAAATCACTGAAATTTCAGAACAAAGGGACAATCCTAAATGGTTGTGAGCCTGGGGGTAACAAGTCTCAAGAATCAGAAAGGCATTAGACTTCTTATCAGAGATGGTTAATGCAAGAAGTATCGTCAAAGTTCTGAGGGTGAATTATTTTTACACCAGAATTCCATAACATTAAAGTGTGTGGAACAAATGAAGATGTTTTCAGAACTGTAAGTAGTCAAAGTTTACCTTTCATATCCATGTTACTTAAAGACACATTCCAGAAAATTTAGGAAATAGAGGAAAACCCTATATCCAGGACATAGCAGTCCCCACTGAGTAGACTTGAAGGGAATATACTAGAGCAATGCTGAAGGCCTAGGGAGTAATCAGAGTTCATACTGCTACAGGAGGACAGAGAGATCAAAGAATGAGGTATCCAGGGTAAAAGAATTCTAATACTACCCTTAAGAATTTGGACTAGTGTTAAGAAGGTGATAAGGGCAGGTAATGTAATGCAAGGGAAAAAAATTAGAAGTTCCAGGACAAAGAAAAAGCTGTATGAGAAAAGATTACTTGGTTAAGTAGCAATATTTTCACAGTTATAATAAAATGCTATGCTCATTTGAAACTTTTATTCTTTCCCCAAAGAAAAAAAGACAGTAATTATTAGGAGAGAGTACTTTATCAACTTTATCAATACAAAAATATAAAAAGGGCAAAGAAATGACAGAAAAAGAAGGGTAAAGAAGAGGACTATTAGCCTTACTTGACCAAGGGGACTCAAGAAATACTATCTCCTAGTTGACAGAGTAAGAAAAAGTATGTAAGGACATGGCTTAAATTTGCAAAGTATGTAAGGACATGGAAATTTGCATGGCTTCTCAAAATGTGAAACATGGATCATGATAATACAGGAGATGAATTTAATGGTACAGAGACTCACTCCTTCCTTCTCTCCTTCCTTCCATCCATCCATCCATCCATCCATCCATCCATCCATCCATCCATCTCAGTTACTCTATATCTGCCAGGTGACATCAGTTTTTTATTTTTGGTAAAACATAATTTTCTTTAAAAAAAAGATATTTAAGTTACAAAGTAAGTTAATTTTAAATAAGAAATAATAACAAAGGTGGCAGGCAGATATAGCAAAAACTAGGAAGGGGTATTCAAACAAATGAAGTATGAAAAACACTTTAATAGATAAAACTAAACTTGTGGGGGACTTCCCTGGTGGCACAGTGGATAAAACTCTGCGCTCCCAATGCAGGGGGCCTGGGTTCGATCCCTGGTCAGGGAACTAGATCTCACATGCATGCTGCAACTAAGAGTTTGCATGCCACAACTAAGGAGCCAGCAAGCCGCAATTAAGGAGCCCATGAGACGCAACTAAGACCTGGCACAACCAAATAAGTAATATTTTAAAAATGTCTCAAATCCAGCTACAACAACAACAACAAAAAAACCCCTAACCTTAGGGAATTTAGTAAACAGATATATTGGGAGAAGTGAATAAAAAACAGAGCTGATAACTGAGCTAAATTCTCATCTACCATTAACAAGTTAAATATTGATATATGTAGACTTAAGCAAAACACAGCAATATAAGCACATCATTCAGAGATATAAACTTACTTACATGCCAGATGAATTAAAAGCTGTAACAAAAGTGGTTTCTTTGGGGGAGTAAACCTAGGAGTGGGGAAGCGGGGAAGGTCAGGACCTATTATAAGCGCTTCTGCACTACATGATTGTTTAATGACCTATGTGTAATATACCGCTTTGGTAGGGACGGGATAGGGTGGGGCGGAAAATCAAGTCAGCAGGTTAAGTATTAGCAAGAAATAAACTGAGTAAAGGCTTCTAAAGTGACTGACACTTACCTACTGGGGCCTGGGGGGCTCCAAAGCCCAAAGTGGCTGTCGTAGTATTAAATCCAGGGGCCCCAAAGGCTCCTGTACCAAGAGGCCCTCCGATCTTAGGTTGGTTGTTCCCAAATAAAGATGCTTGTCCAGCACCAAGAGCTATGGAGACAAGAGGAAAGAAAAAGCGCCACAGAAGATCCTTTGAATGTTACGCCAGAGGTCAGTTACTTAAAAATGTAATACATTTGGAAACTTTATAATAACCACTCATTTCAAAAAAAAATCTAATACAGTAAATGCTAACTATATGCCAAGAACTGTTGAGTACATCGTATATATCATAGGCAAAATACTTAACCTCTCTGTGCTTCAGTTTCCTCAACTATAACATGAGATAATAATACATAGCTTAGATATTTATCCTACGATTAAAATAAACACATATTAAGCATTGTAGAGGTCTGGTAGATACTAACATTCATTAGATATTAACTACTATCATCTCATTTAACCTTCACAAGCCTGAAGCAGGAACTATTGTCCCTATTTTACAGGAGAGAAAATGGAGGCTTTAATAATTAGCTCAATGTCACAAACGTAGTAAGTGGTGAAAC
Organism: Grampus griseus; assembly: GCF_964374135.1. Lineage (NCBI taxonomy): Eukaryota > Metazoa > Chordata > Mammalia > Artiodactyla > Delphinidae > Grampus > Grampus griseus. The sequence continues at coordinate 61,215,265 of NC_139002.1, forward strand.
CAGAGTTCACACCTCGATGCATCTGACAATACAACCAGGGCTCTTAATTGCTACTCTATAGTAAAACAGATTTCTAAAGAATTTCAAAATTGTCAATTCTCCTTAAATTTCAGTATCTGCAAATCAAATACTCAACTGAACCAATTAAAACGTCACCTTTTTGACTAACATGCAGGTTATAGAAAACCAAATCCAATATATCTTCTTTGAAGAGCAAAAGGTAACACTTTCAAGTATACCGTCTCATGAAAACTATTTCCGACAATTTTTTTTTTGTTTTATAAAAAGCTGAATGCCTTGTGATGAGGTTACTAAACAGATTCAAGTTTCAGCCTAAATCTGTGGATGAAATAAGAATTTATCTTCACCAGGGAGAAGGCCGCTGCAGAAACCTGTAATGTTTTAAAGCTTAATGAATCTTGCTTATGGACCGTGCTGTTGGCAATGATTTTAAAGTGTAAAGTGGGAAGAATTTCGTTTTTTTAGGATAAGTTATTGGCATAAATTAAAAACATTTTTCCATCCCTCCCCCACCCCAAAGAAAAAGTTAATGGCAATTTGGAAGATCTGAAGTTCTTTTTTTTTTTTTTTTTTTTTGTGGTATGCGGGCCTCTCACTGCTGTGGCCTCTCCCGTTGCGGAGCACAGGCTCCGGATGTGCAGGCTCAGCGGCCATGGCTCACAGACCCAGCCGCTCCGTGGCATGTGGGATCTTCCCGGACCGGGGCACGAACCCGTGTGTCCCTTGCATCGGCAGGCAGACTCTCAACCACTGCACCACCAGGGAAGCCCTGAAGTTCTTTTTAACATACAAATGTTTCTTGACAGAGATATGGTTTACCAGGAAAATCACTTCAAACATATAATATAATACTTGGAGGTCAAAAATATCGAATGGAAACTGTCTTGAGATTGCAACCCCAAAAAAAGGATAGGAAGTTTACACTCAGAGAATGCATTACAATATAAATTAATGAGGATGACTCCTAAATGAACAAAGCATTCCTTAACTGTCCAACTCTCACTAATAATAATAAGATAACAATATAGCAATGGGATTATTTCACCTTAAAAAACCCAGCTTTGAAACAGGGAATAAGACTCCTTTTAAAGTTCCAACCCATTAGAAACTGGTGAAAATTCCAAGAAAAACTAAAATTATATTACTCCTTTTTTTTTTTTTTTTTTTTGCGGTACGTGGGCCTCTCATTGTTGTGGCCTCTCCCGTTGCGGAGCACAGGCTCCGGACGCACAGGCTCAGTGGCCATGGCTCACGGGCCCAGCCGCTCCGCGGCATGGGGGATCCTCCCGGACCCGGGCACGAACCCGCGTCCCCTGCATCGGCAGGCGGACTCTCAACCACTGTGCCACCAGGGAAGCCCATATTACTTCCTTTTTGAAAAAATTTATTTATTTTTGGCTGCATGGGTCTTCATTGCTGCGCGTGGGCTTTCTCTAGTTGTGGCAAGTGGGGGCTACTCTTCGTTGCGGTGCGTGGGCTTCTCATTACAGTCGCTCCTCTTGTCGTGGAGCACAGGCTCTAGGCACGCGGGCTTCAGTACTTGTGGCACGTGGGCTCTATAGCGCAGGCTCCATAGTTGTGGCGCACAGGCTTAGCTGCTCCGCAGCATGTGGGATCTTCCCAGACCAGGGCTCGAACCCATGTCCCCGCGTTGGCAGGCGGATTCTTAAGCACTGCACCCCCAGGGAAGTCCCTATATTACTCCCTTAAAGAACATGGTTTACAGTAAAAATTTCAGGATTCTTCTTTTTTCTCCCAGAGAACAAAACCTCCTTACCACCCCTAAACAAAAGGCTTAGATGAAACCTGAATATATAAAATGGATAAAAATTTCTGTTCTGGATGGGTGTGTATTTGCATTAGCCCTGAAGGAAGAATCATGAAACAGTCTAAAAATCACTATATTTCAATAACCTACAAAATAACAAAAACATGTATTTTATCCAGATCAGTCTTATATTATGTACAAATGGCTTTTTATACTTAGTGAAAGGACTTACACAAGTTGAGGGACATTCTGATGTATAATAATGTCAATTTATGAATTGTGTTATATTTACAGGTAGTTGTAGGAGTCATAAGGAAGATATACTGGTGGCACCATGGTAACAGTGGTCCTAAAAACTCTAAGGATGCTCAAAGAATAAATAAAAATGGTTATACTTTATTGAGATTTTCTAATAAATGTTAGAATTTAATTTTATCTATGGTACCTATTAGCTTTGGGTAGATTTTTCTGTGTATATCTTAGTGTAACAAACTTTACTAGATGTACCCTTAAACTTATGGCTTCATAGAAAATTTTAAGAACTAAAACTTCTCAGTATTGTTACTAAGTAACTACCAAGAAAATGGCATACTATTGATAGTGCTAATGACAGTTAATACCTGTGTGAAACAAGAAACTGATGCACCCATGATTTAATCATACACCAAAGGATAATATAAAACATTTTACACTAACATTGGTCACTTAAATCTAGGTGTACAAAAAATTTATGTATTTGTACACTTAAGGTTTCTACAGTCGACTACTCATGAAGTACCCAAAGGCCTATGTTACATGAAAATGTACTTCTGTTGAGGCATGAGTTTGAATCTCTATCATTCAAAACAAGAAGCTATCTACATAGGAATACCCACTTAGCTAATGACCCCCTAAAACACAGTCCAAAGCTACAATGTTATCCTAATTGTGATACCATGAAATGCAGAATTCATTAATGTGGGTATTTATATCTGATAGTCTCCAGACACGTTCCTCTCAGAGCCAAAAGTCTGCTTTAGCAGACGTGACCACCAAAGAATTTCAATAGTGTGTACTCAGTGATTCACAATTCTCGTTTCCCTACATGATCTATTGCTGCTAAGGTGGGGGTGTAAAATTCTTTATTAATTTTATTTGGCTTTTAGTTTATATGGGCAAAGCATGAATTAGGATTATATAACAGCAGTGAAAATGAGATTCATCGTCTGTGAGGTAAAACTGTTCAAGAAAACCGAATATATTCAAATAAATAAAGAGGTTGAGGTATTACATTATTGTAGAACAGAAGACAACAGCATCAGGAAAAAAGTTATAGGCGACTTTATAATCTTAGACTACAGAAATAAAGCACTGCTAATCATAATCTGCAAGACCCAGAAGCCAAAGAGGAGAGAATGACAACTTTGACCACATAAAAATAAAACTCGTACATTAAGATATCACAAACAAAATTAAATGATAAACAAAGACTGAGTGGAAATATCTGGTAACAGACATTAGAGCAGCATCTTATCCCAGCTTAGGTTTATGGTTCATAAGCTGTCTAGCATCAAACTACCTTGAAAAAGACCACACCAAAGTTAATTTTCCTTCTGGGATTAGAAGAGAACATGATGTCAGATGTTATATTCTGCTTAAGTTTAAGGATCACATTGTACAAAAAACTACAGCTTTTTAGTTTTTATTTCTTGCAAAATATATGTAGTAGAATTTGAGTAAGCTCAAAGGCTCAAGAAGTTTACCATACGACCCAAAAGAGTTAATATCCACAATATATAAAACGTTATCAAAAATAAAGAAACAATGATCAACAATGATTATGAATAGAGAACTGAAAGATTCAAATGTCCAGTAAACATACACAAGGGTATCCTTCACCGGTAATCAGTGAAGTGTAAATCAGAACATACCAACTTCCACTATCAGGCACACAAAGATGAAGAAGCCCAACAATATGGAAAGGGTATGAAAAAATGGGCACTTTTATAAAATATGAGCAAAAATGCAAACTGGCATTCTTTTTGGAAGGCAAATTAAAAATTGGCAAGACTGACCAAAATTCAAAATATGTGTATCTTCTGACATAACACATTAAGTACTGAAAATCCCAGGCACACCAGGACTATCAGAGGACAAACATTTTGTACAAAAGGAACAGACAGCCTCTAAGATAAATGTGCCAGCATTTTAAAATCTGGTAAAGCATATGGGAATGTTTTCTAAATCCATTTGTGAAAATGAAAATCTAGGCCTCTTATTTCCATGTATATGATCAAACAAAGGTCTTAAGTTGCAGCAATTATATTTAGTTGTATCACTTCCTAAATCTTATGGTACAGTTCCTTACCTGTTCCAAATCCTGCACCAAGCCCGGCTCCCAGAGTTCCAGGTCCTGGTTTACTTCCAAAAATACTATTCCCACTGGTATTTGTGCCAAACCCTAGAAGGACAAAAGAATGAGTGGACTGTACATTAACACAACTCTCAATGTCCTGTACAAGGGAATTTCAAACAAAGCAGTCTGACCCTAAGTTTTGCATCCCTTCATTTTTTGATATTTAGAAATCCTAAATGGTAGGCTAATTTAATGTTTAAGTTTAAGTAAGTATAAACAGATCCCACAGTCTTCCTATTTACTTAATTATATTTTAGACTTGAAGTATCAATTCAATATAGGATAATACCCAATATTAAAGCAAAGTGATTGTGCTTGAGCTTGGGGAACATTCCCTTCGTAATACTCAAAGCCTCCATTCTATGTTTCACGTTTAATTAGTAGAAGAAAAATTAATCCCCCCAAACTTTCACTAAAAAATAAGACAGTCAACAAAGACACTTCACTGAACCTAAAGGTTCTTGCTAAGAGAAGATTACCTATAAAAATCTCTACAGCAGCTTTTGTTTTGAACAGATGGACCTTGTATGAATAGTAATGTGTGGCTGATCACACATGAGGAGCGTTAATGGAGTCAGACTCAAACAGCTCATAGGAGCATTCGAGGACTCAGCTAGCTGACGTTAAAAAGAGAAGATAATCTATGAATAACCTCTCTTGAATTGAATTGCTTCATTATCGGAGATGATGGAGAGTTGAACAAACCATCCTCTTTCACTATGACCCAACATTTAGAGAAAATCCTGTGATTCCCCTCTAAAATCCACAAGTCTCCCCACAAAGACACCTACACATCACATTACTGCTATTATTTCTCTTTTGTTCAGATGTGTGCACAGTTTCTGTACTCCTTTTGGAGCTAAATATCAACAAATGATAATGAACATATCATTAATCTCTTTTGATAAGAGGAAAAAAACCCCAATCACTGGCCAGCAAATCCTGTTTGTGGTACACCTGAAGTCTTTTAAAAAGGTATCATGGAGGTGAACAAGTTCAACATAACAGAATAAAGAAAGTGTCTTGGAATATATGTCAGTGTCACCAACTAAGATTATACTTTGTCAGGCCAATATTTGAATTTATATATGAATGAAAAATGTAAAGAACAAAAGTTAAAGAATTATACAGTTTGAAAACATATTTCTAATGTCATTTAAAAATCTAAGCAAGTAACCTGACTTACTTTCAATACATTTAATTCATGCATTAAGTCTTTTCTTCAATTTTTCTAACAGCTATGGCCACAAAAATGGAGTACTGCCCACTCAAGCACAATCAATTTTCTTTAAAGAAAAAAAACCAAAAAACCCAGAAAATGTACTTGGAGATGTTGTCTTTCTGAGTTAAAATTTAACCAAAAAGGATCTTCCAACCCCATAAACAGCAGAAAACAAGATACTAGTGAACTACCTCAAACCCACAGGAGGGAAGTAAGTCCCAACTTACACTGTTTATACCACACATTTCCACAGATTCTTACTGACAAAAGTTTATCAACTCTGTTATTTCAAAACAACTTTAAAGTAAAATTAAGAACAATTAATTAATTAACAGTCAATAATTTATGACAAAGGAGCCAAGAATATACAATGGAGAAAGGACAGTCTTCAATAAATGGTGTTGGAAAAACTGGACAACCACATGTAAAAGAATAAAACTGGACCATTATCGTACAACATAAACAAAATGGATTACAGACTTGAATATAAGATCTAAAATCATAAAACTCCTAGAAGGAAACATAGGGGTAAGCGAGAAAAAAAACTTTCTATCTATATATGATGACAGACGTTACTTAGACTTATTGTGGTAATCATCTCACAATTATACAAATATTGGACCATTACATTGTATTGGGTGGGCCAAAAAGTGCCTTCAGTTTTTAAAGTAAAAATAAAAGATACATTTTTCATTTTCACCAAGAACTTTACTGAACAACATATTCACCCTTTTGTTCCACTACCTTCTGACATTTTTCAGCCCACTTCAAAATTCTATCTTCCCAAAACTTTTTATCTTTTTGAGCAAATAACTGTTCCAGGTGCCTTTTACAGTCTTCCAGGGAATTGAAATTTTTTTCCATTAATAGAATTTTGTAAAGACCGAAATAAATGGAAATCTGAAGGTACAATGTCTGGTGAATATGGCGGATGAATCAGAACTTCCCAGCCAAGCTTTAACAGTTTTTCCTTGGTCATCAAAGAAACACGTGGTCTTGCGTTATCCTGATGGAAGATGATGCATTTTCTGTAGACTAATTCTGGACGCTTTTCATCAAGTGCCGCTTTCAGTTGGTCTAACTGGGAGCAGTGCTTATTGGAATTAATTGTTTGGTTTTCCGGAAGGAGCTCATAATAGAGGATTCCCTTCCAATCCCACCATATATACAACATCACCTTCTCTGGATGAAGACCGGCCTTTGGTGTGGTTGGTGGTGGTTCATTTCGCTTGCCCCACGATCTCTTCCGTTCCACATTGTTGTACAGTATCCACTTTTCATCGCCCATCACAATTTGTTTTAAAAACGCAATGTTTTCATTACATTTCAGTAGAGAATCGCATGTGGAAATACGGTCAAGAAGGTTTCTTTCGTTTAACTTATGTGGAACTCACACATCAAAGCAATGAACATAACCAAGCTGGTGCAAGTGATTTTCAAAGCTCGATTTTGGTATTTTGAGTATGTCGGCTGTCTCCCGCGTGGTTTAACGTTTATTGTTCTCAATTATTGTTCCAATTTGATTGCTATCAACTTCAACTGGTCTACCCAACCGTGGAGCATTGTCCAGTGAGAAATCTCCAGCATGAAACTTTACGAACCACTTTTGACACATTTTTCAGTCACAGCACCTTCTCCATATGCTGCACAAATCTTTTTGTGCGTTTCAGTTGCGTTTTTACCTTTCTTGAAATAATAAAGCATAATATGCCGAAAATGTTGTTCTCTTCCATCTTCAATATTAAAATGGCTACACAAAAATTCACCAATTTTGATAAGTCTTTTTTCAAATGCATGCTGTCACATACAATCTAACAAAATTGTTTCAAATGAAGTTAGACAACTAAGTGCTATTAGAGCCATCTTACGAAAAACGAACTTTTTGGCCCACCCAATACATCTGAAATATAATGTTACATGTCAATTATATCTCAATTAAAAGAAAACGCTTAAAATATCAGATGTCTATGTACACAAAGAGCTAAACTGTCCCCTTAACCATGTAGCATGAGGAACCAATAATTTATTACCAAGTACCATCTTATCAATACCCAAAAGATCTTCAACCTCTTTAAACTGTTGCTCACAAGTGCTGACATCCTGCTTGTAATTTCTCTCCTGAAACAATTCTATTCATTCACTTAACCTTAAACTAGTCCCTGTTAGGTTAATTACTAAGAAAATGAACTGATGACTCTAAAGAATGACTTAAGGATGTGGCAACATCAATTGTAGATGAACCTTTTCACTCTGTGGATTAATCACCATCATAATGAAACACAATCCCATACTGGGTAACGTGCAACCAACAATGATATGATACTACAAATCTTTGTGTAACCTTATTCCATTTCCAGATTTGTTATATGACTTATTACCAAAACAGAAGATCATCTCTGCCCACAACACCAAAGTTGATAGCTTCCCAAGACAACAGGAACATCAAAGAAAGTCTTAGATCTGGATCCCTCTGGGGTGGTAATGGAATGACAAATTCACCCAAGAGTAAAACAAAACTTGCCACCCTGCAACCCCTACTTGTATAGGGAATCTTTCCTCTCAGGGCCCCACTTATTCATTAATAAACTTTTAGTGAGCACCTAGTCTATGCCAGGTACTAGGTCAACATTAAGGATTTAAAAAAAAAAAGGACAATTCAAATTCAGCACATAAGTAGTGAGGCATATCAAATAAAGATGAGAGTTTTCATTTTCAAATCAATAGCCTACATAAGCACCTTGTCAGATAGAAAATATATTTAATTCTGAACGTGAAGTATGCTATCAAAAAACATGCATTTTCTTTTTTTTCCTTTTTTTTTTTTTTTTTGCGGTATGCAGGCCTCCCACTGTTGTGGCCCCTCCCATCGTGGAGCACAGGCTCTGGATGCACAGGCTCAGCGGCCACGGCTCACGGGCCCAGCCGCTCCGCGGCATGTGGGATCTTCCTGGACCGGGGCACAAACCTGTGTCCCCTGCATCGGCAGGCTGCTCTCAACCACTGCGCCACCAGGGAAGCCCAGAAGATAATTTTTAAGAGGAAAAAGGTCTACAAAGTCTCTCTGGGGAAGAGGGAGTGACAGTGATTTAAAAAAAAAAAGAAAAGGCTGAAAAACACTGATTTAACCCTTAAGTATCTTTCCCATCTTACTTCATAGATAAGAAACAAATACACAAAATTTGATATCCATGCTAACCAAGTCTACTGCCTCAAAACCATTCTTTCATCGAGCACAGCCAAAAAGAATTACAGGTAGAATGATAATCATTACTAGGAATGAATGAACCCAACAAAAGGGGTTATAAAACTCAAATCAAAACATTAATTTAGGAATTGGCACCTGACAAGGACCTATCTATCTCCTTCACATAGTTCATATTTCCATGAACACATATAACTTTCCAATGGATGCTTAATGTAGCCTCTTTCTCCAGTACACGATCATTAAAAAAACTCACTGAAGGGCTTCACTGGTGGCACAGCAGTTAAGAATCCGCCTGCCAATGCAGGGGACACGGGTTCGAGCCCTGGTCCAGGAAGATCCCACATGCCACGGAGCAACTAAGCCCGTGCGCCACAACTACTGAGCCTGTGCTCTAGAGCCCGTGAGCCTCAACTACTGAAGCCCGCACGCCTCGAGACCACGCTCCACAACATGAGAAGCCACCACAACGAGAAGCCCACGCACTGCAAGGAAGAGTAGCCCCCGCTTCCACAACTAGAGAAAGCCCGTGCGCAGCAACAAAGACCCAACTCAGCCAAAAATTAATTAAATAAATTTATTAAAAAAAAAACTCACTGAAAAACTGTAACTGCTGACTTACGGCAAATGGCCATATGTTTGTACTCATCACCCACTAGATATCCAGAACCTAATGTTGCATCTGGCACATGAAATCCTTAAAACAAATATTTCAACCACTATTCCCCTTGGTAATGAAATGAACTTTTCATATATGATTTACCTCAAAATACATTGAATTTGTTTGAAAACTTAATTAGGTAGTTATAAAAGACAGTTAAAATAATAGAAATAATGTTTCTATTAAATGAATTTAAAATTTTCCAGCATATCTCTGGAAAGTAGTATAAGGTTTGTTTTTCTGTTATTCAATCTTACATATATTTTCCAAATTTCTTCCAATGAACATGTATTCAAAAATACACACAGCTATAGGAAAACTAATGAACAGTCCCCCAAATCAGAGAGGCTTCAACTTCCAATGAGAATCATTAAATCTCAAAAAAACAACAAAACACAAAACAACAACAGAAAGTTAAAAAAAAGAATCATATAATCTCATCTGTTTACTACTTCCCTGCTTGAAACCTGGCCTAACAGAATGTGTTATCTCAAGCAAATGTGTTTCACTTATTGTTTCTCAATTATTGGTGAGGTAATCCAAAGAAAATGATTCCTTATTTTGAAAAAAATCTACCTCCATTAGAGAACCAACATTCTGCACAGTACTGCTACTGCATGTGCTGAATGCCCCATTTTATCCAAAGCAGGGAGTCAAGAGAATATAAATTAGTTAAGGCAATTTACATACATCTCTTCCAGGCATCTCAACCCAAGTGCTTGATTTTAAACCTTTCCCTCTGGAACCTCATATCAAGCCACAGCTTACCTGAGAATTTTAAAATATTCCCAATAATATGAATCAGGAGAATGTGTGGTATAGTCAGTATAACTTTAAGAGAGTCAAACCTGCTTTTTATATGTACCAAAATTGGAAGTGTTTGTATTGGTTCCTAAAGTCAGGGTTGGTTTGTTACCAAAGAGCCCGCCACTGGTTGTACCAAACGAAGGAGCACTGGTTGTGCTGGTTCCAAATGTAGTAAGCTTGTTATTGCCAAACAGGGTCTAAAAAGAACACAACACAGGAAAATATTAAGTAGTATAAAGATACACTCCAAACAGGAAACAGAGGTTACCTTAGGTACACTGGATTGGGTGTGTGGTAAGGGAGAGAAGATATCATAATTTTTATAAAAAAGGTATAAAGAAGGATGAATAACTATCAGAAAAACATACTAATCTGAGCAAGATTAACAAGACAGAATGCTCCTGGCTTGAGAAGTTAATGGTAACACTTCATCAAACATAATATTTCAGTGAGACAAAGAAAACAACAACAACAACAACAAGTCAATCAAATATTTTTTACCTGGTAACAGAAACGTTATCATGTATTTAACGTGCCAGTAGAAAGAGTTACAGTAAAAAGTTTAAACATGCTACAACATGGATGAAACTTCAAAACATTATGCTAAGTAAAACAAGTCACAAAAGATGTGACTCCATTTATATGAAATGTCCAGAATAGGTAAATCCATAGACAGCAGGCCTGAAGTGACTTGGGGGAAATGAGAAGTGACTATTAATGGGGATGACGTTTCTTTTTAGGGTGACAAATATGTTCTAAAATTGACTATGGTGATAGCTGCACAATCTGTGAATATGCTAAAAACAGCTGAATTTTAAACTTTAAAAGGGTGAATTGCATGGCAAATGGATTATATCCCAATAAAGTTGTTAAAAAATAACTTTCTGAAGCATTAGATAATTTTCTCAATTTCTCACCTCAAATAAGAAATAATAGATTTCAATCTCCATGAAAACAACCACATGATTTGGGAACTTTTCCTTTTTTTTTTTTAAACTGAAGTTCAAAGCTTGTTATAATGCGTACATAATACAGACATATAGTTTCTCTAAGTGGTATTTACTATTGTTTTTTAGGTCAAGTGTATTCCTATATAGTAATTTTTTACTTAAATGACTTAACAAGGAAAAAAATTCAGTTAAGCCTCCAGTGGCATGAAGACCTTCAGAATACCAACAATTTTAACAACTTGATCACCACCAAAAATACTTAATTAACAAATACGATACTAACTTATCACCCAAAATAGAAGTTAGAAATAGGAATTTAAAATTACCTGATTTGGGGCTTCCCTGGTGGCACAGTGGTTAAGAATCTGACTGCCAGTGCAGGGAACCTGGGTTTGAGCCCTGGGTCAGGAAGATCCTACATGCTGCGAAGCAACGAAGCCCGTGCGCCACAACTACTGAGCCTGCGCTCTAGAGCCCACGAGCCACAACTACTTAAGTCTGCGTGCCACAGCTACTGACGCCTGCATGCCTAGAGCCCGTGCTCCGCAACGAGAAGCCACCACAATGAGAAGCCTGTGCACCACAACGAAGAGTAGCCCCCTCTCCTCACAAATAGAGAAAGCCCGCGTGCAGTGGCGAAAGCCCAACACAGCCATAAATAAAATAAATAAATAAATAAATATTTATTTATTTAAAAAAGAAAAAAAAAACACCTGATTTTAAGAGCAAAAGCACCTCAACTTAAACTCAACAATTTAACCAACGGGAGTGAAATTTTACTAAAAGAAGTAAACTCCACATAAGTATTGAAACAAACAAGTTTTAAAAAGAACTTACTTTTTGAAAATAAACCTATTATAAGTTGCCTATTTTTAAGTTACCAAATAGCTTTCAGTTACTATCAGTATCAAATCATACACTATAACCCAAAAGAATACTTGAAGACAGACTTTTCTTTCTTCTTTTTTAAATTCAGCATTCTTTTTTCTTATTCTGTTGTTTTTTTTTTTTTTTGCAGTATGCGGGCCTCTCACTGTTGTGGCCTCTCCCGTTGCGGAGCACAGGCTCCGGACGCGCAGGCTCAGCAGCCATGGCTCACGGGCCCAGCCGCTCCGCCGCATGTGGGATCCTCCCGGACTGGGGCACGAACCCGCGTCCCCTGCATCTGCAGGCGGACTCTCAACCACTGCGCCACCAGGGAATCCCTATTTTTCTTTTTTTAAAATTTATTTATTTATTTTTTTGGCTGTGTTCCGTGGCTTGTAGGATCTTAGTTCCTTGATCAGGGCTTGAACCCAGGCCCATGGCAGTGAAAGCACTGAGTATTAACCACTGGACCACCAGGGAATTCCCAAAAGACAGATTTTTCTTAGAAATTCCTTTAACAGATTTATACACATCTTCAAGTTACAGTCAACTGCAAAAACCTACCGAACCAACAGCACCAAATCCAGTACTGGTCTGCCCAAAGAGACCTGTTCCCGTTCCAAATGCTGTCCCAGTGCTGGTGTTTGTAGCTGTCCCAAAAAGACCTCCCGGCTGTGAGGCTTGGGTTACTCCAAATAAACCCTGTAAAAGGTAGTCTAGATTACAAGAAAACCTACAATAGTCAGTTGTCTTTAAAAGTTTTAGATTATTAATAATAGTTGCCATTTTTTTAAGTTTATGTGACAGACATTATGCTAAATATATAGAACATTTCTTTTCTTCACAACAACCCTGAAACGCAGGGCCGTTTTCCAAAAGAAAATAAGGCTCAGAGCAGTTAAAAACTTGCCCAAGATGTCACAGCCCCTAAGTGGAAGGACCAGAAATTCGTATCTGTATCTAAGCCTGATGAGCAACACAGTCCTGGACAGCTATAAAAACCTTATACTAACTCTTGTGCTCTAAGAGATAACAGGGTTGCCACACTGAAAACAAAATGCCATGACAGGGTGCTTCATTTTCAGAGTTATGCCAAAAGAACGTATTAATACTGAGCTGGGGAATGGACTTTGAATCAAATAACTGAAAATAATCAGCTGAAAATAATAAAATTAATCTGAACAAAGGCAGTAGTGTAATGTTAAGTCTTCATTTGTTATGATAAACTACACAATTTCAAATAAGCAAAAATTTGTATCATCCAATGTTTAAAGATTTTTTAATGCATTAGTCAACAAAAGAAAAATATTTAATTAGTGGGCTATAGCTGAATTGAGAATTCAACGTAGTGTTTTAAACAGCTTTATTGAGATATAATTCACATACCATAAAGTTTACCTATTTAAAGTGGACTATTCAGTGGGTTTTTTCTATGTTCAGTGCTATGCAACCATCCCCACTCTAAATTCAGAAAATTTTGATCACTCTAAAAAGAAACCCTGGACCCATTAGCAGTCACTCCCCATTCCTAGGCAACCAACCACTAATCTACTTTCTGTTCCCATAGATTTGTCCATTCTGAACATTTCATATGAGTGGAATCATACAAAACGTGGTCTTTTGTGAATGGCTTCTTTCACTTAGCATGTTTAAAAGGTCTCTCCATGTTGTAGCATGTATCAGTACTTCATTCCATTTTAATGGCTGAATAATAGTCCACTGTATGGATATACCGCGTTCATTTATCCCTTCATCACTGATGGACATTTGGGTTGTTTCCACCTTTTAGTTATTATGATCAGTTGTATACAAGTTCTTGTGTTTTCATTTCTCTTGGGGGAAATACCAAGGTGTGCAACTGCTGGGTCATATGTTAACTCTACATTTAGCATTTTGAGGCATTGCCAAATTTTTCCAAAGTGGCTGCACTATTTTATATTCCAAACAGCAATGCATGAGGGTTCCAATTTCTCCAAATTCTTGAAAACATTCATTATCATTGTCTCTTTTTGTTTATAGCCTTCCTAGTGTGGATATGAAGTGATATCTCACTGTGGTTTTGAAGTGCAGTTTCCCTGATGCCTACTGACATTGAGTACCTTTTCATGTGCTTATTAGTCATTTATCTTCTTTGGAAAAATGTCTATTCAAGTATTCGGCCCATTTTTTAATGGTCTGTCTTATTATTCAATTATAAGAGTTCTTAATTGTTTGGACACAAGTCCTTTGTGAGATATATGACTTGAAAATATTTTCTCCAATTTGCAGGTATTCTTTTTGCTTTCTTGATGGTATCCCCTTTGACCCACCAAAGTTTTTAACTTTGAAGAAGCCCAATCTATTTTTCCCTTTTGCTGCTTTTGCTTTTGGTGTACTATCTAACAGATCATTGCCTAACTCCTTTTCTTCTATGAGTTTTATAGTTTTAGCTCTTACATTTGATCCATTTTAAGCTTTTATAGTTACCACAATTGTATAAAGAAAAGGTCCAACCTTGTGCTTTTGCACGTGGAAAACCATTATCCCAGCACTCTTTGTTGAAAGATTCTCTCCGTAGTGAACTGTTTTAGTACTCTTGTTGAAAATCAATTAACCATGAGGACTTGTTTCTGGACTCTCAATTCTAGTCCCCTGATTTTATATGTCTAGCCTTATGCCAGTATTACACTGTCTTCATCACTTTATCACTCCAGCTTTCTTTTCTTTCAAGACTGTTCTGGCTATTCTGAGCTCCCTTCTATTCCTTTTTGAGTGTTTTTATTATGAAAGGTTGTCAAATGTCTCTTCTCTACCTACTGAGGTGACAATATGGCTTTTGTACTTTATTCTACTTTATGGTTTATTACATTAATATGAAAATACGTTGAACCAACCTTCCTAGGATAAATCCCACTTGGTCACAGTGTATAATCCTTTTTATATGTTGTTGAACTCAATTTGCCAGTATTTTGAAGATTTTTGGGTCTACCTGTACTTTTTATTTTTTAATCAGGCAAAGTATCTCTAATTTTAAAACCAGGTATATCCCAAGGATTCTAATCAATAAATCATACCTCAAATTTACCTTTAATTTTATACTTCCCTAAAAGAGTCCCTAGAAATAAACTGCTCATGACTATAAGGACTTTCTCTTCTACTATCTGGACAGAAGTAGCAATTATCCAACATGGCTCTAAGTTTTAGTTCTCTCTTATTTATTTTAATGAACTAAACTTCTTTGCCTGATTCCACTTAAGGGAATGAGCTGAAAGAACCTTCTGAAACAGAGCCAGTAGTTTATAAATATTTTCTCCTATACTCTACAGAATGCCTGGAGTCAATGTCCTAAGGTATAGCTTCAGGACGGCCAATTCTAGCACACTAAGCAGCGATTAGTGATGAGAAAATATGCCCAGAAAGGATACGTGACTTGTTCAATAGCCCCTCATTAAATACGGAGTAGAGCCTGGACTAGAATCTATGTCTTAATTATTCAAAGATTTTTGCTCTCTTCCCTTTACTACACATACGTATCGTCAACCCTTAAGAACTGCAGTAGAGATAGAACTTGTTAATTTGACATGATTAGAAGCCTCATTACTTAGCTCTACAAATAAGACCTGTTTCCTTACCATGGTGTTGGTGCTTGGCTGTCCTAGTGTGTTGGTATTACCAAAGGAAAAGCCAGTGGTCTGGGTGGTTATGGCCTGGGCAAATGGTTTGCTGAAGAGGCTGGTAGCCTGCTGATTCTGTTGGCCAAAAAGACCACCTGGATTTGTTCCAAATCCAGTCGTACCTTTCAGGAAAAGAAAAGGAAAAATAAACGGTGGGGGGAAATGCCAAACCTCACATTATCTAGTTACTTCAATAGTCTATGTTATTGATTATATATCTAAATTACCCTACATTCATTCATTACTCAAACTGGATAACCACTTCATTTTCCACCTTTCTTCACGTAACTCCAGATTTGGTTCAGACTCGACTTTCTATAAAAATACTCTGACCCCAAGAACCCAGGCTGGGCTAAGTAATCTTCCTTTGTGACCCCACAGCTTTTCGTCTATTTTACAAGGTAACACACTACACTTAAAGTCTATGTGTGTATTTTTAACCTCGTTAGACTAAGTTTTTCTTCAGAACAGGGGCTTTCTCTTTATAGCAATATATCCAGCATAGGTGTGACACAATAACAATACTTAATAATGGCTAAACTAAATCACAGAATACCAAAACTGAAAAGAATGTAAATGCCATTTAAACGTGTATTCATTTGTGTATTTGTGTATGTAACTCTATAGAAGGCTACCCTCAAAAATGTAACTTTTGCTTGTTTCTACAGAAGCAAACTGGTGGCTAAGGGGGAAAAAAAGAAAAGACCTTTGGATATGTACGTTTTTGTATATCATGAACTTTAAATCATATGTGTATATTACTTTTGCAAAAGTAACACTTTTATAAAGTAATTTAGTAATCATCCTAGACTCCCCTCTTTCACATCCCACATAAATCAATCCATCAATAAATCCCATCGGTTCTACATTCAAACTGGCTCCAGAATCTGACACTTTTACCATACCATAGCACCATTCTCTGCAAGCCACATCATCTCTCATGTGGATAGGGCAACAGCTTTTCTAACTGATTTGTTTCCACCCTTGCTCCCATACAATCTACTCTTAATACAGCAGCCTTCAGAATGATCCTTTATTCATAATCACATGACTTATCTAAACCTTCTAATGGCTTCCTGACTCAAATAAAAATTCAGATCTTGACACTGGCCCACAAAGGCCTATAAAATATATTCCCCTAGGGCTTCCCTGGTGGCGCAGTTGTTGAGAGTCCGCCTGCTGATGCAGGAGACATGGGTTCGTGCCCTGGTCCGAGAGGATCCCACATGCTGTGGAGCGGCTGGGCCCGTGAGCCGTGGCTGCTGAGCCTGCACGTCCAGAGCCTGTGCTCCGCAACGGGAGAGGCCACAACAGTGAGAGGCCCGCGTACCGCAAAATAAAAAAAAAAAAAAAAAAAAAAAAAATATATATATACACACACACACACACACACACACACACACACACACACACACACACACACACACACACACACATACATATATTCCCCTATATCCTCCAGTACTTCCCCTTGTCCTCTCCCCTTTGGCAAAAACTCAGGATTTCTAGATTTCTAGTTTCCTCCAGCTGGAATATTCTTCCCCCAGAAATCTGTATAGCTTTATGCTTCACCTTCTTCAGATAGGTCACTGATCAAACACCACCTATCAGTGAAGCCCTTCTTAATCATCTGCACTTAATACTATATTTCTCCCCACCCCCCACAAACATACCAGGCATTTCCTATTCCTCTAGCACCCCTGAATCATTTTTCTCCATAGCACTTAAGCACAAAAATGACAATTATGTTTTACTTTTAGCTATCTGTCCCTCCTCAATATGGCCCAACATGACGTCAAGTGCTTACTAGTTCCAAAGCCTGTTTTGTTCTGACCATAGGCAAAGCCTGAATTTGTAGTGGAAGAACTGAAGAGTCCTGTTGCACTGGAGGTGGCTGGAGAAGACCCAAACAAGCCAGTCGTGGTACCTGCTCCCACCTGGTTCTGCGGGCCTTTCCGGTTGGCCTGATAATCCTCTAAACGAAGCTCCTAGAGTAAGTGAAAACATATTCCAAATTAATATGCAGCCAAAAAAATTATTTAGGAGGCTAAATAATACTTGCATTTAGTATTCAATTTCTATGTTCACATAGGAACCATGATTAAAAAAACAGAAAACTATGGAATGGTTAACTTACTATCATTACAGAAAAACACTTTCAACAGTGTATAATGGACATTAAAATCCATACCATAATTACCATAAAACTACAGGCCAAAGGACCAGCCAACCACATCTTAATTTCAATTTTCTTCTATAGACAATAATACTTTCATTTAGACAATAATATCTACTCCCACCCCAAATGTAAAGATTAGCTGATTAAAAGATGGATGATTCTGAGGAATTCAGAAAACTCAGGAAAAGAAGAGATAAAGTTTAACAGTTTTGTCTCACAAGTAAGGGTGTTTCTGTATACTCCAAAGAAGCAAGCACAGTCTGGGATGTAAAAGAAGCAACAGCAACAACCAGAGATGACAGTCAAAATGTACAACGAACTATCACACAACAATGATAATGAACAACCTATAACTTCGCACAACAACATGGATAAACATCACAATGCTGAAAGACAGATTTAAGAGTACGTAATATAAGATCCCATCTACGTAAAATTCAAAAATGGGCAAAACATGGGCAGTCAGGATAGTGGTTACCTTTGGAAGGGGAGGATTGTGACTCTGGGGGCAGGGCCCAAAGGGGACATCAGGGATGCTGATAATGATTTACTTATTGTGTTGCACACTTATGACTTTGCATGAGTTTACTAAAAACACATGCATGTGCACACACTGCCCAGTGTAGTATGAGCAACAGCCAATCAGAATAGACTATTAGTAAAACTATACCCGTACATACAAGCTGAATATCATCCTTGCCTAAAACAACAAATATCTATAAATAATGTATTAATGAAAAAAAATTGGTTAATCTTAATTTTTTACATAAATCCTAAAAAATAATCAAAAACATTTTAAAAAGCTGCTTCCCAATAGAATCAAAAGGTTAGGGTGATACTCTGTAATGCATTTTACTGACCTCTAGGGACTTGCTTTCATATTCTTTCATAGCAGTAATACACTGGTGCTTGGTACTGATGTTAGTGCTAACTCCAGCTTTAACCATAGTATCTGTACCAGTTGGAGGCTGCAAAGGAAGATAAAGGCAAATCTGAAAGTCTAAAGAAAACGTTTAAGTTCAAGCTTTATAACCCTACTCTCCCAGACACAATTCTTCAACGACTGAACTCTATAACCAGTCCCCTAGGTTCTTTACTTAACGGGACAGTTTTAAGAGTGCTTGATTAAATACACTGCATTCTTGATCTCTCCCTGTATCAAGGTTATCTGCATAAGTCAATCTCAGAAACAGTTATCAAAAACCCAGGGATTAATCCCATAACGAAGCCATTCAATTATCTACTAAAATACACTTAATAATATATGCATAAGGGAAGCTTTATCCAATTTACCTAATATATACATTTAAACCTCTATTTCTGAGTTCTAATTCCTACTCTGCTCTGAAGTGTCTGCTTTGTGACTATTGTTGCATTTATGAAATATGGAAGCCTGGTTTTTCCCCCATAAGCTTATGAGGCAAAAGGCACTAGGTAACTAAAGATTCCTACTTAGGGTCTTCCCTGGTGGCGCAGTGGTTGAGAGTCCACTTGCCGATGCAGGGGACACAGGTTCGTGCCCCGGTCCGGGAAGATCCCACATGCCGCGGAGCAGCTGGGCCCGTGAGCCATGGCTGCTGAGCCTGCGCGTCCGGAGCCTGTGCTCCGTAACGGGAGAGGCCACAACAGTGAGAGGCCCGCATATCACAAAAAAAAAAAAAAAAAAGATTCCTACTTGTATTGTTAGTTTTCTCAATTACTGTACTTTCTAAGAGACAACACACAGTATTTTTCTCTATCATTTACATTTAACTTTATTTTAAATTCAGGATTCTAAATTCAGTATTATGAATTCAACACCCTGCCTAAGAAATTCTTCATTTTCTGGAAGAATTTTAACAAGTTTTGCCAATCCCTATATTTGCCAGAGATTTCCATTAGACTAACTGCACTGCCAGCCTATCCTAAGTATCTCCAAAACAATCACATCAAGTAGTATCTTACATCAAGTGGTATTCCATGTATTTTCATAAACAGAATCTTTCATTCTAACCCTCTATCCAACTTCTCTCAAAAAAGCTGAAGAAAACACAAAACTCATTTGCTTCATTTTGTCATTTCACCACAAAAGTTTTATTTCTAATTGGCACACAGAAACTGATGAGTTATTCCATACAGCTCCTTAAGGAGGCCCTATTTTCAATGATTTTTACAGTTTGCCCCATCATTCCTTCTTTACTTCTGTAAAGAATGGTTGACGATTCAGAGGCCAATTATGAACACAGTAAATACAAGCTCAACCTGATATTTCCTTTTTTCTGGCTGCACCACAAGGCTTGTGGAATCTCAGTTCCCTAACCAGGGATTGAACCCGGGCCACGACAGTGAAAGCCTGGAATCCTAACCACTAAGCCATCAGGGAACTGTAATCAACTACTACTGTAATCAACCTTGTGAATACAAATTTAATTGGTTTGAGCATAATTCAAATATAAATTATAATCTAGATTTATGTTTCATGACTCTTCCTGTCTACTATACAACTATTCCCAGATATTGTTCTTAACACATATTTCAGGAAGAGTGAGACTAAGCTATGCATAACTGGAAAGAGAAGAAATGTTATGATTCCTCCTACAAAAAAACATACAGGAGACAAAAATATTACACAAAGATCGAAAGACAATACTTACGTTAAACTTAATAGTAGTCCCAGTAGGAGCAGCTGTAAAACTACTTGGCCCAAAGAGGGAGCCAGATGTGCTACCAAAAGGATTAGAGGTGGTATTTGTAGTTCCAAAAAGTCCCCCGCTGCTGGTACTTGTTCCAAAATCTATAAATTAGAAAGAAAAATGGGATGGTAACAGTAAAGAATTTAAGAATCTGTAAGCTATCTTGGAATTGGCCTGTGGCATTAGAGCAGCATTACTTCCAAATCCTCAGGTTTTCTATCTTTCCAATCTCCCTAGCAAGTACCTTCAAACAGATATTTCATACAGACACACACAGTTCTAGGCTCACAACTTTGACGTGAAACAAAATCTGAATCTTTAGTCAGCTAAGTGTCTGTAAAGTCCTTGGGCATACTTAAACAACAAGTTAGAAGAAATAGTATTGTTTCATTAAATATTTTATCTTATTTCTCTTGGTAAGACCAGATGCTCAATGAACTTGTCTTTCTGACAATGCCTTACCACAACAGACCTGAACAAGAATCACAGTATATTTTATTTACATATATTATTACAAACACCCACATATAACCAAAACGTTTAAAACAAACAAATGGTCCCATTAGGGTAACCACACATAGGTTAATATAAAATTTCACCGAGAAAAATAATTTAGAAAAATTAGTAGGCATGTTGGTCATTTATAGAAATAAATCTACTTTCCCAAATAGCTGAGTTTAAAAAAAAACACATAACAGAGAATTTAACTGTAATCTAAGGAATGTATTCTTCAAAATATAAGATACTACTTCTAAAGAAATTACACATATGGTACCAGAAATAGCAGTAAGCAATACAAAGTTATTTGCCAATATTTAATATTAAGTGACATCCTCATACCAAGTTAAGAGGAATGTGATTTCTCACTGGCAATCATACTATTTCTTTTCTAAAAACATGTCCTAATATATAAAGTAAATAGGCATATGTCTTTTGAATTAGTATTTTAGATTGCATTTTATATTGTCATGGTTAAATATTTCAACATCCCCTCAAACAACTTTCCCTTTGTAAAATACTGATAGCTGGCTAACTTACTTATTCTACCATACCAGTGCTGGGAATGGCATCAACTCACAGGGCACACCTGTGCAACTAGCAGTGTTTCTGCCTCAAAGAACTGTGTCGTGAAGTATCCCTGGGCCACATTTAGACTTAAAGAGAAAGAAGCCATCAATTAAAAACACCTGCCATGGCTAAGGAATGGAGGAGTAACCATGTCACATCCAGTACTTACCATTCCTGCTTCAGTCTCTTCAAACCAAAAGCGAAACAAAGGCAGGAAGGTGCCCCTGCAGTATACTACAGTTAACTACACATATTTCTCCTTGAAATTCTCCCTTCTTGACACCTATGACAGTACTCTGACCTGGCTTTTCATCTTATTCTCTGGTCATTCTATATCAGGTACCTCTTCCTCTGCATATTCCTTAAATACCAGTGCCCCTCAGACTTCCATTCTTGAAGAGATGTACCCCTTCCCTTCCAGCCTATTAAACTTTTCAATACCATTTTGAGTTTTCCTCTCCCCATGTTTTTGCTATGTGGTGAGAAAAGGAGGTGGGTGAACACAGGGAAAAGGAGAAGAGAGAACACATTCAATAAGCAAATCAAATTGTTAGATGCAGAAATCCAATGATTTACTACTTACTCCCAAAGCCTGTTGGTTTATTTTGTGCAAAGGCATTGTTCTGGGATGAGAAGAGACTGGTCCCTGTGCTTGCAGTTCCAAACAAGCTGTTTGATGTTCCTGTTGATGTGCCAAACCCAAAGCCACTGCTTGTGGAGGTAGCTGGCTGGCTAAATGAATTGGTACCAAATAAGCCTCCTGAAGAGATAGAGAGGGGAAAAAAAGGGTTAAACAGACTGGAGTCACTAAGTGAAGCCCTATACCAGCTATGAATAAACCAACTGTATTCCAAATAAAGCCCCTACCTGGTTTGGTCTGTGAATTTCCAAACAGGCCTCCGGTATTGTTGCTAGAACCAAATGCAGATGTTCCAAATGCCCCTCCACTAGTAGTGCCAAAACCAGTATCTGATAAAGCAAAATCCAGGGTCAGAATAAAATCTAAACCAGGTGGCCCAATGAAAGAGGATTTTAATATTTCTTAACATTCTGCATTTGAACAGGACCACTGGTCTAATCCAAAAACTATTTTTTCAAAATTCCATCAGACTACTTATAACAGAGCTGATATTAAGCCACACTTTATTCATTGTCCTGGGTAAAGTAAGGAAACAAAGTTAAAAAGCTTATAACTTTTCAATAAGTTAAAGATGTTGATAGGTTTAAAAAAAAAAGTGCCAAGCTACTATGAACTACAGACAAAAATAATCAAAATTTGGGTTTCCTGGTGGCACAGTGGTTAAGAATCCACCTGCCAATGCAGGGGACACGGGTTCGAGCCCAGTCCAGGAAGATCCCACATGCCGCCGAGCAACTAAACCCGTGCGCCACAACTACTGAGCCTGCACTCTAGGGCCCGCGAGTCACAACTACAGAAGCCCATGTGCCTAGAGCCCGTGATCCGCAACAAGAGAAGCCACCGCAATGAGCAGCCTGCGCACCGCAACAAAGAGTAGCCCCTGCTCACCGCAACTAGAGAAAGCCCACGCACAGCAACGAAGACCCAACGCAGCCAAAAAACAAAACAAAAAAAAAAACAAAAGAAACAAAAAACTGTTAAAATTTTCTCCAGACACCGTACACTCTACAGTCTCTGGGATGAATGGTCCTTAATTAGAGGAGCACATCAGAATGACCTGGGAAGTTTTCAAAATACACATGTTCAACTTCCAATCCCAGAGATTCTAATTCCATAGTTCTATGATGGGATATATATATTTCGGGAACAAACCTCCAAGAGTGACTCTGAGATAAACAACAAGATCCTACTGTATAGCACAGGGAACTATTAATGTAGTCAATATCTTATAAATGAACTATAATGGGAAAGAATCTGAAAAAATATGTGTGTATAACTGAATCATGCTGCTATACACCAGAAACTAACACAACATTGTAAATCAAGCATATTTCAATAAAAAAAAAATTTTTTTTTAAAGTGACTCTGGGGGCTTCCCTGGTGGCGCAATGGTTGAGAATCCACCTGCCAATTCAGGAGACACGGGTTCGATCCCCGGTCTGGGAAGATCCCACATGTCGCAGGGCAACTAAGCCCGTGCGCCACAACTACGGAGGCTGCGCTCTAGAGCCCATGAGCCACAACCACTGAGCCTGTGTGCCGCAACTACTGAAGCCCACGTGCCTAGAGCCCGTGCTCCGTAACAAGAGAAGCCACCGCACTGAGAAGCCCATACACGGCAATGAAGAGTAGCCCCTGCTCACCGCTACTAGAGAAAGCCCACATGCAGCTACAAAGACCCAACTCAGCCAAAAATAAATAAATTAATTTAAAAAAAAAAAGTGACTCTGGACTTCCCTGGTGGTCCAGTGGTTAAGAATCCACCTGGTGGGCACTCTTGGTTAAAAATCAAGGACCTATATATATAAAATAGTTTAAGAAAAGGTCAGGGGTCACTTGTAAAAATTTTCTCTAATATTTTTGTTAGGAATGATTGAGGTTTGGTAGTTATGCTTTTTAAAAATCTTCATGAATTAAAGTTCCTGGGATTTCCATTAAAAAACTGTTCAGATGCTCCACTTAAAAAGAGAGGGATAGGGCTTCCTTGGTGGCGCAGTGGTTGAGACTCTGCCTGCCGATGCAGGGGACACGGGTTTGTGCCCCAGTCCGGGAAGATCCCACATGCCGAAGAGCGGCTAGGCCTGTGAGCTATGGCCGCTGAGCCTGCACGTCCAGAGCCTGTGCTCCACAACGGGAGAGGCCACAACAGTGAGAGGCCCGCGTGTACCGTTAAAAAAAAAAAAAAGAGAGAGAGGGATAAAAACAAGATCGGGAAAATGCTGATAGCTGAAACTGGGAAATAAGTACACGAGAGTTAGTTATACCATTCCTTCTGTTTTTGTGTTTAAGTATAAATTTTTAACAAAAAGTTTAAAAGTGAGTAAGGGTTGCTATAGACAACTAGTGCCATGTGGAATGGAAGGGGAAATGGATCTCAAGAGGACTGGTGGGAATTAGGGACTCTTACATTTTAACCGTTGTTTCTTATTCACAGAGCAAATCTCAGAGCTGTTATTCAGTAACTGCATTTTATTTTATTTTATTTTTTTGGCCACGCAGCATGAGGGATCTTAGTTCCCCGACCAGGGATCCAACCCAGGCCCCTTGCAGTGGAAGCAGGGCATCTTAACCACTGGACTGCCAGGATGTCCCTCAATAATTGCATTTCATTTTTTTAAAGATTTATTTATTTATTTTTGGCTGTGTTGGGTCTTAGTTGCGGCACACGGGATCATTGCTGCAGCTCGTGGGCTCTTCATTGCAGCAAACGGGCTTCTCTCTAGTTGTGGCGTGCAGGTTCCAGAGCATGTGGGCTCTGCAGCTTGTGGCACACAGCCTCTCTAGTTGAGGCGTGCAAGCTCTGGCACGCGGGCTTAGCTGCCCCGCGGCATGTGGGATCTTTGTTCCCTAACCAGGGATCGAACCCGCGTCCCCTGCATTGTAAGGCGGATTCTTTACCACTGGGCCACCAGGGAAGTCCCAATAATTGCATTTTAGACTCCAATATTTAAAAAAGGATTTCCTGGTCTGAAAATTAGTAACAAATTATAAATTTCTGCCAAAAGAGCCAATTAATAACAATACTTTAAATACCTTCTACTGATGATCAGAAAACCATGAAAACTCAGAACTTATTTCTCTTTTTTTTAGAAAATTTTAACAAGATCATATCCTGGTCATTTTTCAAAGTTATTATAAAGACCAAAGCATAAATTAATTCCTATCTAAAACTACTGGAGTGGATTTATTCTTAATAATAGCTGAAGATTTTTCTCCCTCATTTGTTATTTTTTAAAACTTACTCTGCCCAAATGTTGAAGCTGTGCCAAAGCCACCGGTGCCACCCCCAAAGGGTGTTCCAAATGACTTATTAAACATCTTCGAAATCTTCAGAAAGCTGGAAAGAAGAAAAAAATTATCACTTTTTAAAGACCACAGAATGCAATGGAATTTTTTTCAGAAAAATATATCATTCTACAAATTTAGTTAGGTCTGTTCAAACTATAGCATAACGTTCACTCTCATTCAATATCCTAAAACTCTATATGATAAAACAGACTTTGTAAAGTTGAGCTGAAATGAATTAGTACCATAATGTGAAGTTAAACTTCATATCCCACCAATAACCATCCCTTTAAAACAATGTTTTTCGACCTTTTTGAAAAACCTAAGCCCCCCTTTAATAAAGATTTCAGGTCTACTATACCAGATTTTGGTATGTCCCACGTAGTAAGTTATGCAGAATACCCATTAAAAATTACAAGGATATTCTCTTATCCCAACCACCTGAGAAGCTAAAATTTTTGTCAGGCTTTAGTTTCAACAGTTTGCATTGTAAAGTTTCCCCCCCATTTGCTTGTATATAAAATGATGTAATATTGTTCTTCAAACTATACACACACCTCCTCCTCCCATCTCTAAATCCCAGAGATTCTGGTGCCCTGACATTCTTTTTGAGATTACTTCTTAACACTACTCTCTATGGTCCCCTGCTTATCTATCTTCTACTTCTTCTGGGAATATTACAGAAAACCTTTGGTCAAAACCCCCACTGCATATGAATGAGTCCCCTCCAGTATCCAAACTATACACCCAGGCACACTTAATGAATTGGACCAAAGTTCCAACAAGTACAAAAATGAAGTTTGACTTCCCCCACCTAGATCTGAATGAAAACAAGGTAAAGGTATAGTTTACTAAAGAAGTAAACACTTTCCCCCTCTATAAATTTTCCTTAAACTTAGGACATCTGCTACCACTTACCTGCCAGCAGACAAGAAAATAATGAGTAAACTACTTTAAATATGAAAACTCAGAAAATAGTCAATCATGTTTGTTTGGATTTTATAACAGGTATGATGGCTTTTTTATTATTTACACATAATGAAGTAGTTTTTTTCTTCTAGTAAAATCATATGCCTCATTCATATAATAGAATTAAACGTATCAATAACATGTTGAGGTGTGCCCCACCCACAATATTCCAGTGTCCCATTAGCACTTTGGTATTCTAACATCCAAAACATTTTGTGCAACACTGGAAAAAAGGTGAAATAAGAAATGCTTTTTATAGAAAGCAATATTCTGCCCCCTGTGTTCCCCTAGAAAAAAAATTCCAGCACTTAGTTCTTTATCCTAACATCCAGGAATTTAATAACTCCTTCAATTAAACAAAGCTCACTGAAACCAGTGGTTCAAGAAGGCCACATCAGAATTAGATGGCAAGCTTTTCAAAGTACAAGCCTCTAGGCCCCATTCCAGAAGTCAGAAACCAAAATGTCCAGGATTGGGATGTAGACATTTGCATTTTGAAAGGCTCCTCAAGTGACTCTAATCCATTCCCTTGGAACTGGAGGCTATATTTCAGGTAATCATCATTTCTCTTTCAGTAATGAGATCTGCTTGAAGTTTCCTGCCTTCCCAATTTATCAGGTGTCACAAAGTGACAGACTGGACCTTTACCATATTAACTGGTGACTCTCCCTTCCAGGGGAAATATTCTTGGAAGTACTATTGTTTTGCTTTTCAACAGTTGATTCAGAATTGACAGTTATGCTAGGGGTCAGATGTCTGGACCAACTCATTTTGATTGTACTCTCTCTCACACTGCAGTCTTGGGTCACAGCCCCAACTAAATCCACTTTATCTGCTGACTAAATTTTTTGACCTGTCACCAGTAAGGTAAAAACTGAGTTGTAATATTGTTATCATGCTAAATCTGCCATTTGTTTTCTTATTTGACCCCACAAATAGCAATCTATTCGTGTAAATCTGACATCTTCCATACAGCTGACATGTCAGGATGCAAAAGCCTAGTTAATAGTTTTTCTCTATGAAATCTGTCCTCATATAGAAGATTTTAGTGTTAATTAGGGTTTCAGTGGCACTAGGTTCTACAGACCAAATCCACAACTTCTAGCAATCAAAATTTGATTTTAAACAGTCTTATCCTAACATAAAAACCTAGTATCACACATATATTCCACAAAGGATTTTAAGTAGTAATAAAATATCCTGAGAAACACCTCACAGTTTACAAGCCCTTATATATTATCTCAACAACCCTAAAAGGATCGTATGAAAACAGGATCAGGTGTTTAGCAAGTTTCCCCAAGGTCAAAGAAGTGATAAGTGGTAGATCCCCAGTTTAACCTCTGACTTCCCATGGACACCTTCAATCCTAGGATGGAAGATACTAAGAAACAAGCAAGAACATGTGCTGTGGGCTTCCCTGGTGGCGCAGTGGTTGAGAGTCCACCTGCCGATGCAGGGGACACGGGTTCGTGCCCCGGTCCGGGAAGATCCCACATGTCGCGGAGCGGCTAGGCCCATAAGCCATGGCCGCTGAGCCAGCACGTCCGGAGCCTGTGCTCTGCAACGAGAGAGGCCACGACAGTGAGAGGCCCACATAACGCAAAAAAAAAAAAAAAAAAAAAAAAAGAACATGTGCTGTATATTAAGGAAATTCATCTGTTCCAGACCCAAGAACAAGGACAATACAGGGACCAAATCCAATTTAGACTCCTGGAAAAAAAGCTTCTCACTCAAGCTCAGCCTATCTTTTTGGTTCTGGCAAGGATGAGCCTGGTTTAGCCTCAAGCCTGATCACACTGGGATTCTAAGTGTTTTTTTAAAAACTATCACCATGGAAGCCAACCAAGATTTTGGAAACAGCCTCATTATTTTTATCATGATCGTTAGAAATTAAAGAATGGCTAATACATTAAACCCTTTGCTCTTCAAACAAATCAATTTCCTGAATATGCTATGAAATGTCAGTGACTCATGAGAAATGCCCCCCCCATCGCCCCTACCAAACAACGTACTAATTCATTCTTCAAAACCTAGTTCAAATGACATCTCTTCTATAAGCCTTCTCAAACTCCCTTTAGCAATTAGTCATTCCTTTGGGCTTCCATGGCACATTATGATTTGTTTACACATATCTATCTTGACTCTATAGTGGACCTGTGATAACACCAACTACACAGATCTCCCTTTGGGACTCAAGGATTTGTTGTCCCAGCTGCTGAGAAGTACTACCAAAAGATTGCCCTCAGCTGTCGGCCCTCTTCAGAACAGCTGAGAGCTGCCTCACCCAAGGTCAGATCATCTCCGGAGGATAGACCATATCCAAAAGCCAGGCACCTTTGCTCCACCTTAGGGTAACTCTGAAGGGTGATTCTAGCTTCATACTCTCCATGGATTGGCTGAGGCCTTCATTAAGATCACAATTCAATTTCTTCCTCAGCTCATTTCTGCTTCCTTCTCTCCCACAGATGGTGGTCCCAAGCTCACTCTCTAATAAAACTCATGCAGGATTATCTCCAAGTCAGTGGCTGCTTCCCAAGGAAGTCAACCTCTCAACCTCCCCCAACGATCCCCTCAATACGTAATCAACTCCTCTAAGGTAGGAATAGTACCATTTGTTTACTATCCCAAAATGTAACAATGGGTCTGAAACATAGATGTACTCATTTTCCAAATTAATGATAATCATCACGAATGTGCCTTTAAAACACAGCCTAAATGATCAAGTTACTTTTTTTTTTTTTTAAATTTATTTATTTGGCTGCACCGGGTCTTAGTTGCAGCATGCGGGATCTAGTTCTTTGACCAGGGATCGAACCGGGGGCCCCCTGCACTGGGAGTATAGAGTCTTAACTGCTGGACCACCAGGGAAGTCCCATGATCAAGTTACTTTAGAAGTACCTTCTAACTTAAAATTATGCTAGATTAATTCTCACAACAAAAGGAAGCCATGAAAGGAAAGATTCTTGGTAGAATTTATCATTTAATTCAGAGGTTGCTAAAGGGAAGAGATCACACAATGGCTGGATACAACCACCAGACACTTCTTTGGCCTGTTATATATACATACATACATACATACATACATACACACACACACACACACACACACACACGGTATATTATACACATACATATGTATGTATTTTGAAATGTTTATGTATATATATATATTGTCAATCTAGCTGATAACATTTAAAATAGGGATATGTCAGAAAAATGATTAAGCAGACTAGGATTATAATCACTTCATGGCAGTAAGAGTCTGGAGCTTAGTAGGAACTGTCTCTTTTGGTCATAGCCATACTCTAATGTGCCACAATACCCACCCAGTATCATTCATCTCCATCAGCTGCCTGGCCCCAACAGGTTTTGAGTTTGTAACTTCTGATATAATCAGAGAAAGAACCCACACATTAAGAACTCAAAGAGCATGTAATTGCCAAGAAGTAAGAAGTCAAAATTAGGCAGGAAAATGGGCGAGAACTGTGAGGAAAAATTCCTGATGACTTAGAATGCGAACTAGGTCTTAAGGGATTAGAAAGAGAAGAGAGGGAAAGCATAAGAAAGGTACACAGGTAAGAATGGGTTATTTGTGTACCTCTCCTATCTGGCCTTGTATCTCAACACCAAGCTCAGTTTCCCTCATATGATAAACATATAATAAATGTACTTAACAGTTTATTATGTAGTGATGTCATTAACATTAAATTACCCAATTAAAGGAGTGAATCAGAGCATTCTGCTAAGTATGTACCCAGAATATGGTGTATCAAGAGTAAGGCACCACCAGAACATTTGAACAAAGTTACCCTATGAGAATTATTCCAAGTAAAAGATGTTTAATGAAAAAAAGGAAGTTGAAAAAGATACATTTGGCAGATTCTTTCTGTAAAATAGAAAAGGTAATACACTGTTATTTATGGATACATATATACATAGTAAAAGTAAAAGAGGGAGACTGGTTACTAAAATAGATGAAGGTGGTTGCCTCTGGGGAGAGGAAGGGAAATGAGGCATGGGGCAGAGATTCAGAGGACCCAAACTTTTCTGTAATGTTTACTTCCTCTATTAACAATAACAAAAGATCTAGAGGATGCAGATATTTGCACTAACTCTCTATTTCCATTAAAAAATCTATTCAAAAAAGAGAAAGAAGTAATCCTAGAGACTGAAATGTGTGGAACTTCTAAATTCATTCAAGTTTAAAGGAATAGCACATATTCAAGTCTTTATCCTTTCAAATACATTAACCTGGCCCAAACTAAAACCCTCCTAGAGTAAATAACACTAGCTAATTCTTAAGTTCCTACTGTGTCCCAAGGGCTGTTCTAAGTGCTTTTTTAAAAAAATTCTATTCACTTAGTTATGGCTGCGTTGGGTCTTCGTTGCTGCGCGCGGGCTTTCTTGAGTCTTCGTTGCGGTGCGCAGGCTTCTCATTGCAGTGGCTTCTCTTGTTGCAGAGCACAGGTTCTAGGCACGCGGACTCAGTACTTGCGTCGCAGGCTCTAGAGTGCAGGCTCAGCAGTTGTGCACACGGGCTTAGTTGCTCCGAGGCATGTGGGATCTTCCCGGACCAGGGTTGAACCCCTGCTCCCTGCATTGGCAGGCAGATTCTTTTTTTTTCTTTTTTAAATTAACATCTTTATTGGAGTATAACTGCTTTACAATGGTGTGTTAGTTTCTGCTATATAACAAAGTGCATCAGCTATACATATATCCCCATATTTCCTCCCTCTTGCGTCTCCCTCCCACCCTCCCTATCCCACCCCTCTAGGTGGACACAAAGCACCAAGCTGATCTCCCTGTGCTATGTGGCTGCTTCCCACTAGCTATCTATTTTACATTTGGTAGTGTGTATGTGTCCATGCTACTCTCTCACTTCGTCCCAGCTTACCCTTCCCCCTCCCAGTGTCCTCAAGTTCATTCTCTATGTCTGCGTCTTTATTCTGGCAGGCGGATTCTTTTTTTTTTTTTAATTTTTTTTTCGGTACGCGGGCCTCTCACTGTTGTGGCCTCTCCCGTTGCGGAGCACAGGCTCCGGACGCGCAGGCTCAGCGTCCATGGCTCGGGCCCAGCCGCTCCGCGGCATGTGGGATCCTCCCGGACCGGGGCACGAACCCATGTCCCCTGCATCGGCAGGCGGACTCTCAACCACTGCGCCACCAGGGAAGCCCTAGCAGGCGGATTCTTAATCACTGCGCCACCAGGGAAGTCCTAAGTGCTTTTTAATGAATTCTCTTATAAACCTCCCAAAACTCCAATAAGGTAGTTATTCTTATCCTTATTTTACAAATGGGGAAATTGAGACAGAAATAACTTGCCGAAGACCACAAAGTTATTATTTACTCCAGAAGCTATGCTCCTAGAGTCCTCCTTAAGAAAGAACACTGACAACTCAAGGGAAATGACTTTACATTCATTACAAATAGGGAACCTATAAGACCAAAATTTGGCAGTATTGATCCAGCACTATCAGGAGAAAGAGACACTTCTCTGGCAAACATGGGAGTTCTAGTCACCAGGAAGGTAATCTCTCTCAGGGACTGACAATTCATAAGGTTATCACCGTGGCTTCTATGAACTTTCCTACAAAGATTAACCACTTCCTCTATGGACGGACTGACTTACACTCGTTGCAATTTTTTTTGGTGTAAGACATATTTAGAGGGACGTCCCTGGTGGAGCAGTAGTTAAGAATCCACCTGCCAACGCAGGGGACACGGGTTCGAGCCCTGGTCCGGGAAGATCCCACATGCCGCGGAGCAACTAAGCCCATGTACCACAACTACTGAGCCTGCACACCACAACTACTGAAGCCCACACGCCTAGAGCCCGTGCTTTGCAACAAGAGAAGCCACCTCAATGAGAAGCCTGTGCACCTTAACGAAGAGTAGCCCCTGCTCGCCGCAACTAGAGAAAGCCCAGGCACAGCACCAAAGACCCAATGCAGCCCAATAAAAGTGTCTTTCAACTATTTCAATTTATTCAATTTCCCCTTAAAATTAAAAAAAGACATCTTTAGAAAGAAAAAATAAAAATGAAATAGTGTTATACAGAAAGAGACAATGTCCTTAAATTTACTGTTCTCTATGCTCAATCTTCTAATTAATAATTCAGACTGTGAGATGTAAGAAAGAGGTAGCCTTAATGACAGGTTAACAGTAGTCCAGTATTCTCCCACCGTCCCAACTAAAGCTCAATAAACTGATGTCCAATTTTCGTGAGCTTTGTGAACTCTGGGCACAATGACAAAACTGTTTTCTTCCAGAAAAGTGGTGGACAGACCCTGAAACATGGTAACACCCAGTCAACTGCCAACTTTAAGTGCTATCTGAATGACTAAGCAAGCTTGCTGCTCTCTGACAACAGAAAGTCACACAAATGGGAAGTAATTTTTTCTTTCCACTTCACTGAGTTCCTTTGTATCAAACTCAGTAAAGAGCAAAAACACTAAATATCTGTTACACAAATGGACTAGTATAGTACTTTCCAGCTTACAAAGTACTTTTTCATATAGTCTCTCATCTAATCTTCACAAAAGTACTTAAAAAGACAGGAATTATCACAGATAAACTGAATAGAAAAATACTAATTTTTGCCTTGGATGAGAGAGGAGGGATGGGAGTTGGGGAGAATTCCAGGTAAAAGAGATTGGCCTAATCTTAATCACCTAATAATATAGCCCAGCAAAACTATCCACTTGTTTTACAGTATCCTTCCTATGATTAATCCCCAGATCAAGCCATTCCCCTTGTTAGAACATTCATTCTTCTCTCTAAATACTATGTTCCCTTTTCTTTCTAAAAATTGCTGCTCAAGCCTCACCTGCTTCACATGACTGTCCCAGATTAGACCCTTCAGACTCTTATCAGTATAAAAATACTTCCCCTCCCCCCCTTTCCAACCCCTATTACATAAACTAATGCCTCCCAGCTGTTTTTAGTTATGCAATATATTTGCTGTTATACCTGCCACTTGAGTATATGAGTTGTTTGCTGCCCTGGTAAAAAGCATCTTGATTTTGCTTCATTTCTCCCATTCGCGTGTAAAATTAACTTGAAATAATCCACAGTGTCTAATACAGCTCCTTCCTCATAGTGCTGAGTAGCATTTTTTCATCCCCTTAACATAACACTCATTTTACAAACTGAAGTAGTGAAGAATACATTAGCTTTAGAGACAAATCTATATTAAAAACTCTCTGCCACTTAGTATGTTTGCAGTTCTCTGTAAATCTAAAATTAATTCAAAATAAAAAGGTAAAAGAGGAATAAAAAACCGCTGCTACTTGCTACTGTGTAATTGTAGTTAAGTCATGATATTCAACCTCAGATCTCAATTTCTGTTGATACATCTGAACAATAGGGATTATACAGCCTACACCAAAGAACTGTTAGGAGGACAAAGTTGTCTCAAACTAGAGTTCCTCAAAAGCAGGTTTGTGTTTAGTTTTACAATATTTTTAATTAGAAAAATGTAATAATTTCCCCCCACTCTAAACCTTGATTGATCAATGCCTAGCTAGAACTCCATACATAATATGACTTATTTCCCAATACTTCAGTGTCATCTACTGACCACTTAACACAAGTGTAAAGCACCACTGCAAACAATGAAAACAATTATCTCCCCACACAATATACCGAGTCACTCTGGATCATTCATTCACTTCTGCTCCTTTCACATCTCTAGCCTCATTCCCAACTACTCACCTTTTTAATTTACAAAACCATTTGCCTATTTCTTAAGAAGCTTATTCCAGCAAGAAGGGTTCGGGGGGCTGATACTAGTAATCTTTGTGTAAAAGAAGCACATGGAGGTCTAAACAAAGGTGTGATGATGAGTGACTCCAACACGTATTCAAGGAGGATGAACTGTTCCCTTCCTGAACAGATTAATTCAGGCATTCGATTATTCTTCCCTTGATCAGTGGTTTTCAAATAGTTAGCTATGGAACCCACTCCATAAAACAGACATAAGCACAAAAGCTGCCCTGGCTGAAGTAAAGAGGGGTGGGGGCACAGTAGAACCCCATCAGCTGACCCTTTCAAAGAAGCTTACAGCTGTATGAACCAGTGTGAAAAATCATTGCCCTAGATTAGTGGTTCTCAAACTGTGGTCCAAAGGCTCCTAGAAGTCCCCAAGACCTTGTTCGGGGGCCCAAGAAGTCAAAACCATTTTCATAACAATCCTCAGATATTATTTGCCTTTTTAAAAAAAACTGTGCTGACCTCTACACCTAGAACCTGAGCATGAAACAAGACAACGGCCCCAAACTGTATACTCATTGGATTCTTCACTGCCACCCACTTATAGCACACACAAAACTCCACTTTCGGGCTTCCCTGGTGGCGCAGTGGTTGAGAGTCCACCTGCCAATGCAGGGGACACGGGTTCGTGCCCCGGTTCGGGAAGATCCCACATGCCGCGGAGCGGTTGGGCCCATGAGTCACGGCCGCTGAGCCTGCGCATCCGGAGCCTGTGCTCCGCAACGGGAGAGGCCACAACAGTGAGAGGCCCGCATACCGCAAAAAAAAAAAAAAAAAAAAAAAAAAAATCCACTTTCACTTAAATGTCCTTGATGGAGCAGTAAAAATTATGGATTGTATTAACGCTTGACATTTCAGTACACATCTTTTCAATACTGTGTGATTATTTGGGGGGACAAAGTGGGAAGTACTCAAAAGCACTTCTACATATTGAAATACAATGGCTGTCCCAAGGAAAAACACTTGGGTGATTACTTTTGAGTAGAAAGCTGAACCAACTTTTTTTTAATGGAACACCATTTTTATTTCAAAGAATAAATGACAAACTATGGTTACTTAGATTTGAAGAGAAAATTGGAATATTGAAAACTTGTGTACACCACTATGAGCTTGTCAACTTCCCAATTCTTAAAAGATTTATCTGATGAAATGGGTGGAAATATTAGCAACTGTAAATCTGTCAACATTTGGAAGAGCTGCGTAACTCAGTGCACCAATGATTCCTAATGACCAATATATAATGTCATAAAATCATGCACAGGTAAACAAACACCCATTCAAAGTGCAAGACAGACCAATGAATTTTAATGTAACATTGTACAAAAGTTCAATGATATGGTTTCAGATTCCATGTTGCAACAAACCTTTAAGAAGGTTTGAGTGTACTGTCAAAGGAGAAATCTACAATTATTTGAAGAGGTCATTAGAACACTCCTTTTTCCAAATACTATATATCTGTATAAGGCTGGATTTCTTCACATACTTCAACTAAAACAACATACCAACCATCTGAATGCAAAAGATCTGCAAATTCAGTGATCTTCTATTAAGCCAGACATTAAAAAGATTTGCAAAAATGTAAAACAATGCCACTGTTGTCACTACATTTTTTAGTAACTTTTCGTAAGAGTATTTTTTAAATCAATAAATCTTTTAAATATTAGTTTCAGTTTCTAGCTGTTCAGAGTCCGCAATAATTCTTAAAAGCATAAAGGAGTCCCAAGACCTCAAACTTTGAGAACTGCTAGACCATTGCTAGAGCCTCCTTCTAATCGTCTGACTCCAGTTTCACACCTTCCAATTTACCCTACTACCTCCCAGCTTAAACTAACTCTTAGTACCAGACTTAGCTAATTAGACCTATACTTTAAGAAATCATTTTTATTTCTCTACTAAAAAATTACAATTGTTTCGCAGTACACTGAATTAAGTACAAACTCTTAAAATGTGGCAAATAATTCTCAGTGTTTATTAAATTCTCAGAGTCAGTACAATGGGACAAGACCTCCGATTCACGTGGCAGGTCGTGTATCAGTGAAATGGAAAGAGAATGGAATCACAGAGCATCACATTTAATTGTATCAATTCAACTACAAGCTCTTTTTTGCCCTCTTCCACAAAAACAAATAAATATTGCTCTATTTACCCAACAACCTATCTCCTTTCAAACAGGACTTTGATTTCTCCTATCTCAGAGGAAGGGAGGTTACCACAGAAATGAAAGGAGAAACTAAAGAAAGTGACTCTAGGACTCTTAGCTTTTCAGCTTCCCATACCAGATTCTGACAATTTAAGGGTTTTCGAGAACAGTTTCAACCAGATGCAACTTATTAGCGGACTCCACAAGCATAGACCAGACATGATAAAGGTAAGATTTTTTTACTGAAATAGTGGGAACGTTTTCTCTAGAGCAGTGGTCTCACTCAGGGGCAGTTTTGCCTCCCAGGTAACATGTGACAATGTTTGGAGACATTCTTGGTTGTTACAACTTAGGGAGGGGGTGTTATGAGTACTTTATGGGTAAAATACTACAATACACAAATGCCAAATACTTAGGTTCAATTCCAAACACACAGAATGCACCAAGTTCTTAAGAAACGCTGTTTACATACTTTGTCTCTAATACCTACTGGTAAATCTCTAAATTTCTTAATCTCCTAAACTTTGGACAAATTGCATAATTGCAGATGTGCTCTTTATTTACTGGAAATTAAATATCAGTACTACTACCCCTTTCTTCCTAAGGTTAATTGCTACTATAAAAAATCACAATAAAGTAATATTACTGATTTTTTCCAAGCTATGAACTTGGTTCCCTAAAAGTTGTGCTTGTTCTTAGTTATCCAGGCGCAAGTGGACATGAATAAAGTCAGGTACCAAAGTACCGTGTATCACACGAATGGTATGGGTCCTCTTATCTGGGCCCCGTATTTCAGGAGTACACAAATACCCAGCCTCTTCATAGACTATTTTTAGGCTTAACTCCTCCATATCTGTTTATCCATTCAGGCAAGCACACTTACTGCGGGCCTACTCTGTGCTAAGCAAACTGAATACAAAGTCAAAAATTTTTTACCAGTCTAATAAAAAGACACAGCTAAAATACAAAATGATTTGTGCTATAAATAGAAGTATCAAATAAGTGTTATGGAAGCTTGCAGGGGAAAGAACGCCAGGAAAGGCTTCCCAGAAGAGAACATGTCACAGAAAACATACCCTGTTCACCTCTTAGTATTAAGACTACAGTTCTCTTCTGCTCTTACATACATTTTTCAGTTTTTGCTTCGTCATCTAAACAAGAGGAAAGTGACGATCTGACTTATGTGAACAGACCAAAGTGGCCTTCATCAAATCTCAATGAAGAGTCAAAAAATAACCTTATCAAATTATTTCCCAGTACCTCCTTCCTGTCCAACTTCTGGTTTTTTAAATATCCTAACTTCTTCGATCAAGTTCCAAACACACCATCTGTCACTCACTCAGTCAACAAGTGTTTCCTTCTGAATTTATAAGACTGTCACAGGGGATGATCACTGCTCTTTTCTTTCTTTCTTCCAGTTAGCTTCTTCTCCCAAAATAGTTTAATCTTCTCATTTCATTCTACTACAATTTTCGAATTCAGTAAGAGAGGCGTTATGAGTTCCGAGGTACAAGAAATACAAAATGACTGCTGTGTACCTTTCTAAATCTTGTCCATATTTCTGGTTTTCTATTGCAATATTGCTGTAGTTCATTAACTGGACTCTTTCTTCTGAGTCCCCAGCAGCTGTCACAAATAAAAATTTCAGACCTGGGACAGGAAACTAGCCAATGACATGTAGTTTTATCGATTCATTTCCAATACATAACATAACTAACATTCTTTAACCAACTTGTAAGTTTAGTTCTCATAGTCTAGGTGAACTAATGAAGCGTCTGCCTTACCACGAACAGAGCTGGTAGTAACTAAATCGGAAACGCTATTGAAGACTAGGTCTGCTCCTAACTATCCATGTCCCTACCTTAACCCCTCCACTCTTCCAAAGGGAATCCTCAGTAATGGGAGGCTGGAACACCCAGGGCGGGCAGTGTAGTAGAAAAATTTCTACACTGAGTCAGATGTAGCATTGGCTAATCCTGTTTCTTCTCTAGGCCTCGGTTTCTCCACCTATAGAACTTGCATTTAACGCAGAGTAGGGGGATTGGCTTAATTTCTAAGGTCCTTATGGCGATAGTAATTCAAAAACCTCACCTCGTGTAGCTTTACGTGGAACACGTGGGAGAACAGAAAATAAGCTTTCACTCCATTAAACCGACCTTAATTCTCAGATACTGTTTTAAAAAGGTAACAAACTCCCGACGCACTCACACTCCCCTGGGGCTGCAAATTTCCCCTTGGAGAAGCCAAGGCACATAAAGTCCATCCCGCACGATGGTCAGAGAAGTGCTGGGAAAACCGTACTCAGGGTCTCAAGGCGCTGCCCCAGCAAAGGGCCGGCCCACCTAACCACCGCCCGGCAAATGAATGAGTACAACCAGCTAAAGGGACGCCCCTCAACGTAGGCTGCAACGCGAGACCCCAGGGCCCAGATCCCACCGATAGCGACTCCTTCCCGGAGCCCGAAAAGCTGGGCCTCGGGGCCGCAGGGTCGCGGGCCCCGCCCCCTCCCTCAGGGCAGAAGGTGCGCGCCCCGGCTCGAGACTCGGGCGCGGAGAGGGCCTGGGACTCCCCGCGAACCCGCCCGCCCTGAGAGGAGGTGGAGCCTGCCGGTCCCCGGCCGCCACCACCCCGGCTCCCGACTTACCGCGATGCGGTGGGGGACGGGAAGTGTCAGGAGTGAGGGCCTAGGCCCGTCTGCCACCCGCCGCTCAGAGAGCAGCGCGCGGCCGCCACAAAACCGTCACCGCCGCCACCACCTCCGCTACCGACCGCCGCTTCGGGCGCAGCGCGCAGAGGGCCCGACTGCGTCACACGCCGCCTGCCGTCAGAGGCTCGCTGCGGGCGCTCCGCCCTCGCTGTCTGCTCATTGGCAGATACCGCCGCCACTCTAGGCCCACCCTGTTATGCATTGGACCTAGAGTCTTTTGAAACCGAACGTGAGGGCTGTCTTTGGGAGACTGGAGAGGGGGAAGAGGAGGGACGGAAGGAATTAGGGGGAGGAAGCGGGAGGGGCAGTGGGAGGGACATGAAGTACGGCCCCTCGCCGCCGCGGTTGGCTGGGAGGGAGTCGTGACGTCACAAGGGCCCCTAGAGGTAGGCTGGTGAGTGGCTACATCGGGCGGGGGGAGGGGAGAAGAGTGATGATGCTATGCTGAGGCTCCGCCCCCTTCTTTGGAGCGGAGAGACTCGGGTTGCTGATGCTCGGGCCAATCAGAGTGAAGGCTCCAGGATGGCATGGTAACTATTCTACCCTTACTTTTCCCCAGTCCTCGGGCTGTGACGGGAAAGCTCCCCCGTTGTCTTGCCCTTACTTCCTGGCCAGACCACGTGCGGAGCTGGAGGGACCTCCTAGGAGGTCTATCTGCGTAGCTCACCTGCAGCTGCTCCGAGGCCCGCAAACCTGGCCTCCTTGTCTCCTGACCCATGCCAACCCCAACACAACCTTTCCCTCTCTGAATCCCTAGAATGGACGTTAGGAACATTAGAGGTGCCTTAAGGGAATGGTTCAGCTTAGAGTTTGGTACAAATGACAATTCTCGGAACTTCTTTCCCACCTGCACTTTAGGAACCCCTACTTATTCTTAAAGTCTAGTTGAAATGTTCCCGCTTCTCTGGGATCTCTCACAGCTAGTTGGAGTAATGCTTGGGCAGGCCTCTGTTACAGCCTTGTTACTTTGTATTCTGTTATTTACTTTCCTATCTTCTGGTGCCGGGCTCTTGAAGGCCAGAACTTCATTTTCAAGTTGGTGTTCCTTTCCCTCAAGGCCTAGCCCGGAGCAGAAGCCTGATATCTCAAGGGGGTGGGTTGAGCATGTTCTAGAAACTAGATCTAGTGACTGTGGGTCCCACACAAAATAGCAGGGACTGTGTTCAGAAAGCAAAACCTATTAGGATTACCGCTCCACCACCCCCTCCTCCTGGGACATATCTACAAAATTGAAATGGGCCCTGCCCAAAACATGGATAAACTTAAATCACTCTGGGTTTTCAGTGGTGGCAAGGGATTAGAGTTACTTAGTCAAAAAGTGAACACACCATTGTAAAGCAGTTATACTCCAATAAAGATGTTAAAAAAAAAAAAGTGGAGTGATCTGGTAGTAAAGGTAAAATAAGATAATGGATGGAAGAAACCTAGTGCATTGTAGATGTTCAGTAGGTGCTTGAAGAAAGAAAAAAATAAATATGTGGATGGTCAAATAGGAAAGCTAAACATCTGACTCCAGACACCTTTCCCCAACTACTCCATCCAAACATCACTCCTTTCCCTCCACCCTCCCTTGCCTATATTCAGCATCAGAAAGTCATTAGGTCTCCCTGGAGAGTTACAGTAGCTTCCTCACTGCCCTCCTGAACCTTTGATTTCTCACCTTCCAATCCTCAAACCCAGCTCTGTTTAAGGCTCTCCTCTGCTTATTTATTCTGATGTCCCTAAGGCCAGCCACACAGCATAGGTGTGCATTAAATGTTTGATGCATGAATGAGAGAATTATTTTCTTAAATAGAAAAGAAGTATGGGACTTTTGAGTCAGAGAACCCTGGGTTTAAATCTGAGCCCAACCATGTATTAACTGTATGAACTTTGGGCAAATTTCTTAACCCCTCTGAAACTCAGTTTCCTTGTCTGTAAAATGGGGGTAATAATTGTACTTGCCTCACAGAGTTGTGAGAATTAAATGAGCTGAGGCATATGGTAACTGGTACACAGGTACCCTCAATAAATGATAGATATTATTTGTATTCTTTAAAAATGTTAAGGAATTCCCATTCTAAATATTCTAAGACATGGATTCTGACACAGAAAAGGAGCTCAGAAATATGTCTTGTGTGAGTGAGTGTATTTAGTCCAGAGTACTAGCAGGTGTGCAGGAATTGGGTCCCTTAAGTAGTGTATACTTATTGGAAGACTGGAGGGAGAGACACTGGACAAGGAGTGCTCCAGGGAGGAATTTCCTGTGATCATGGTGATTTCTAAGTAGAAGGACCTCTTGTTAGGTACTCTGGCAGGCATGTGGCCTACAAGCTCATCATTCCCAGGGACTTCTGCCCCAGGAAGGACTTCTTTGTGGACCAGGGCTTCCTAGGCCCACATAGTCTTACTCTGCCTAATTCTCATAACACCCCTTTTGATTGTCATCATCTGCCTTCTTCTCCTCTAAAGCCAAGGAATTTGGTGCATGTTCTCAAAAGCTTGCTGAGCCAAGCTCTGTCCTGGGCATTAGGAGCCCAGAGATGTCCACCGCTCAACACTCTGCCGTGGCCAAGAGAGACAGAGCTAAGTAAAGTCCATTTCTGTCCTGGAAGCTTCCAGTCTCTCTCACACATGCCCTGAGAACTCACTCTATGCAGCTCTGAAGGATTGATGCCCAGGGAGTATAGAGACCTGTAAGGACTGCAGAATTATAAAAGAACACGAGACTTCCTTCCAGAGAGATGATTCTAAATTTCTTATATGGTACATTGGAAAGAGCAGC
Source organism: Grampus griseus (assembly GCF_964374135.1). Classification (NCBI taxonomy): domain Eukaryota; kingdom Metazoa; phylum Chordata; class Mammalia; order Artiodactyla; family Delphinidae; genus Grampus; species Grampus griseus. The sequence goes on from NC_139002.1 coordinate 61,257,004, forward strand.
AGAGTTAGATTCAAACAGATCTAAGTTCAAGTCCTAGATCTACTACTTTTTAGACCTTGCACAAATTATTTAATTGTTCTGTGCACCAGTTTCATTGTCTATAAAGTGGGCACAATAATTTCTGTTTCATAAGGTGCTTGTGAAGGTCAAATAAGATCATGAAATTTGCAAAGGACTGGGCCCCTGTTTGGTACATGGTAAGCATGCAGTAAATGTTGATTTCCTTCTTTTCCTATAACTTGATAAGGAAGGGTGATGTTTATAAATGACATATAATTAGATTTATATAAATCTTGTGTGAATATCTGACTTTTAACTAGAGCATTTAGTCAATTGCATTTAACGAATTTACTGGTATATTTAGGATTTTATCTAACATTTTAGACTTTCTGTTTGCCCCAGATGTTCTGTTTCTGTGCTTTTTAAAAAAAATTTTTTTTTTTGGTAAAAATAACTGCCACTTACTGAGGCCAAGCTCTTTGCCAGATTTTTTTTTAAAAATTGAGATATAATTTGCATACTATAACATTCACCCATTTGAAGTGTACAATTCAGAGGTTTTTAGTATATTCACAAGGTTGTGCAACTACCACCACTATATAATTCCAGAACATTTTCATAATCCCAGAAGAAACCCCAGGCCCATTAGCAATCATTCCCCATCTCCCCCTTCCCCCCAGCTCCTGGCAATTTACTAGGACACTTTCTGTCTCAATGGATTTGCCTACTCTGGACACTTCATATAAATGGAATCATAAAATACGTGGCCTTTGTGTCTGACTTCTTTCACTTATCATAATGTTTCAAAGTTTCACCCATTTTTATAGGAGAATAATATTCCATTTTATGAATATACCATATTTTGTTTATACAGTCATGAGTTGGACGGCATTTGAGTTGTTTCATCATGAATAATGATTATTCCATTATTCCACTATGAATAGTACTGCTATGGACATTCATGTAAAAGTTTTTTGTGGACATGTGTTTTCAATTCTCTTGTGTTTATACCTAGGAGTGGATTTGCAGGGTCATATAGTAACTCTATATTTAGCTTCTTGAGGAGCTGCCAAACTGTTTTCCAAACTGGCTGTACCATTTTACATTCCTGCCAGCCACATCTTTGCCAACACTTGTTATTTTCTTTTTTCTTTCTTTTTAAATTATAGCCATGCTAGGTGGTGTGAAGTGGCATCTCACTGTGGTTTTTTTTATACGTTTCCCCGGTGACTAATGATGTTGACCATCTTTTCACGTGCTTATTGGCCATTTAAATCTCCTTTCTTGCATTCTTTTGGATTACTTCATTTTTATTCCTGCATCAGTTTGGAAATTAAATTCTTTTTCTATTATTTTAGTGATAGCCCTAGAAATTACTGCATGCATGCCTAACTCACTAAAGTGTCATGCTAATCTATACCTTTATAGGAAGGGTAGAGTTTGCTGAGACAAGGAAAAGATGCATTCCATGCCAGATGAACGGGGAGAACAGAGATGTGGGACCAGGAAAGAGCTCAGTGTATCCATGGGTGCAAACTGGGACTTCATCCTAGAAGTGATAGGGGAGGGGCTTTACTGGTGGCACAGTAGTTAAGAATCCACCTGCCAATGCAGGGGACACGGGTTCGAGCCCTGGTCCGGGAAGATCCCACGTGCCACGGAGCAACTAAGCCCGTGTGCCACCACTACCGAGCCTGCGCTCTAGAGCCCGTGAGCCACAACTACTGAACTGAAGCCCGCGCACCTAGAGCCCGTGCTCCGCAATAAGAGAAACCACTGCAATGTGAAGCCCGCGCATCGCAACGCTCGCTGCAACTAGAGAAAGCCCGCTCTCAGCAACGAAGACCCAACACGGCCAAAAATAAATAATTTTTTATAAAAAAGAAGTGATAGGGAAGCTAAAGAATGTTCTATAGAACAATGAAGATGTAATTACTATTTGAGGCAGAATGGAGCTGGAGCAAGATGGGTGAGCCTAGGGTAAATAGTTTAAAGCCATCCAAGAAGGATGTGTCTGCCATGAGAAAGATCTCTGGGAAGAAAAAAAGAACACTCCTCCTCAACCCAGGAAGACTTTCCTAAGGCTGCCTAGGAGGCAGGGCAGCGTTTGGCCTGAAATTGGATGCTTTTAGCACTGTTTCTGTCTCTGTCACTTTACCTACCTCCCACTCCCACCCCGAGCCATGCACCCTCTGCCTCCACCCTCTATTCCCAGCAGTCATTCTTCAAAGGCCTTTCTTGCAGTTCCTAAATCTCTTCTTGATATATCTAAATCCTACCCATCCTTCAAAATCCAGTTCAATTAAATCAATCTAGCAAATATTTTCTGGACTCTTACTGTATGCCCATGCCTGGGCTAAGCTGAGAGATTCAGAAATAAACGGAACAGGTGGAGGTTCTGTCCTTAAATGAGCTGCCAGGAGGGTCGGGGAAACAGGCAACAGATTATTTTGCTTCATTGTGGTTAGAGCCCTCATAAGGGTGTGATGGAAGGCCATCCAAGGCTGCCTGAGGAGTGGGGAGGTGGGCAGATCATGGGGGGTAGGGAGAGATAAGGAGGAAGTTAAAAAAGGCTCCATGGAAGAGGTGAGTGTAGTTAGAATGTAAAACAAGTGGTTGCTGGAGTAGAGGATGGCCACGTTATGAAGGATACTGAACATCACACTAAGGAATTTGCCCTTGATGCTGAAAGCCATGAAAATTTACTATTTTGCCACAAGGCACAAGGGCGGGACATGATCAGATCTGTGTGGTAAGAAGAGCCAATGTGGCTAATGGGGAGAATGATGGAGAGATAGGAGGGCAGTGAAGGAGTGAAGGAGATCTCCTACAGGAAGCTTTCCTTGACAACTATATCCCACCTTCACTTCCCCTCTTCTGCCCCCCACCTCTACACCGCCCTATGCTCCTGGGGGCTGGAACATCCCTGAAAACAAATGCTCAGTGAGCTTGGGATATCTGGTATGTGTATGTGGAAAGGGGAGTGGAGCAGTGATCATGGCTAAAGCTTGAAGACAGTGGTGCTGTTTCAGGCACAGGCCTCTCTGGGATATGTCCAGGCACCAGGCAAACCAACCAGGAGGGAGGAGACACTGAAAGGCTTCAACAGCAGCAGCAGCTACTTGGACAATGGACAAATGCCAGTTCAGCAAACACTGAGAGCGTCCTGAATAAGGTCGAACCTAGATGCTTAGATGCTTGTTCAATTTTTTAATCTGTAAAATGGCTTTCATCAAACCTACCTCATCAGATTATTAAGAGGATCAAATAAGAGAATGCATATATAGTCCCTGGCACATAGTAAGAACTCATCTTTTTCTTCCACTTTTCCTCATATAAATCAAGTAGGTGATAGTCTTTCAAACTGACAGTGGAGGAAACAGATTCAGAGAGGGTCAGTGACAGCTGAGGTCAGACAGTTCGGAAAAGGCTCAATCAGGACAAATTCAGACTGTTGCTGACACATCTAGCTGTCATCAACCTGGCACACTGCTCTATTACCTCATCTAATTCTCACAACAACACTATAATGTGGATATTCCTAAAACCATTTTACAGATGAGGAAACAGACTGAGGACTGTATGGTGGGGAAGTGCCCAAATCACCAGAGAACTAAAGGCCAGTTAGAGCACCTCAAGTTTCAGGCACTGGGGGGTAGTCTAGAGGCAGGGAGAAGAGACCCAGCTTCAGGGAATGGTACTTAGAGCCAAAGGAACAGACAAGGGGTTAAGACCGGCAACAGGGGCCAGGAGCAGGCATGTGTGGGTTGGAGCTAGACAAAGAGCATCACGTGAAGCCCCAAGGAAGAAAACCTAAATCCAGTTATCAAAACTAAATGGGAGTGGTTCTTTCAGTAACAATTAGTTTTACTAATTGTTCATTTGCCCTGGGACTTTAAAGGCCGGGGTGGGGTGGGGTGGGGTGGCAGAATTCAAGTCAAGAAAACTATTTTTTTTAGAATAAGACACCTTCCCTGTAGACTTGGACCCCCAGGAGTGAGCACGATATCTCTTGGTCCCCCACCATTGCCCAACCCAGGGCCTGTCACAGAGGGGGCCTAGGCTGAGTAAATGAACAAGAGTGGATGCATGCAAAAGGGTTCTGGCAAGTTAATCAAATTTGGGCCTTTGTTTCCCCGAATTAACAGTATATAGTGATTAAGGGAATGACCTCAGGTGCCAGACTCGAATCCTGGCTTCTGACACTTACTAGCTGTGTGAGTAGGTAACTCATCTTCTCTGTTTTCCATTGGTGAAATGGAGATATTAATAGTATCTACCTCATAGGGCTTTTATCAGGATTAAATGGGATAACATAAAAAAGTAGAAAAGTGCCTGGGACACCGGGGGTGCTCAAAATGTGCTAATTATTACTGTGGGGATTTAAACGGGAAAAATGTGATGGTAATGGTGTCTAGGTCAGATGTCCTCCACCTGCTGCAGGTGCTCTGACAATCCCACATTGTAACTGTAGGAGGGATTACTGGTCCCTTCATTCTTTTTCCCCGTTGAGGTAGGATGGTCTTTACAAAGGTAGCCAAGAGTCCCCCTCAGATTCCTTTAGGGGGTCAGTCAGGGTGGGGAAGAAACCCTGGCTGGGGGCTGGTTTCTGGGGATCAGCCCTCTCATGGTGAAGAGGGACCAGGACTAGGGTGGGGTTGGGGGGCAGGAGATCCGCTCTCTGCATTTCGACAGGCGGGACAGGGCGCCCTCTCCTGATCAAAGGTGGGAATAGCTGTGGCCCAGAGTTTCTCCGGTGGGCCCCTCGGGATCTCGTTCCCTGTGAGGCACTCTTCCCTTTGCTGAAATGCCCCGATTGGGCTCTGGGGAGCAAAGTTTGGGGAAGGGGCGCCGAGGCTGGGGCCAAACTGGTTTAATGTTTAAGAAGTGCGAAACTGGATAATTTCGTCTAGGTTGGGGTGGGAGGTGGGTAGAGACTGGGGTCAAGAAATGAGAGAATTCGAGGTCCTGTTGAATTAATTTTATGTTCTTTCAACAGGTGATGGAACGCAGCCGAGAGGTAAGTGACAAGGTGGCTGATCCAACGTGTCAGACCCAGGTGTCCAGTGCTCTTCCGGCTGCCCCCATGCAGCTGAAATTAGTGGAGCTGACCAGTGCTGGATCGGCATGGCATGAGGGGACGCCAGATTAAGGGGGACAGCCCGGGGTCCCGGGCCGCAGAAGCGGGGAGGGGCCAGCAGAGGATCTGGGTGCTGTTTCCTTCCCAAGTTCCGCCCCAAGCGCGCCGGCCCCGCCCCCGCCGTTCCCGCTCCGACCCGCCCCCCACCGCTCGCCCCCCAGGCCCGGCCTGGGCTTCCCCCGGGTGCTCCCTGCTCTCGGACTGCGCCGGCGCGGCCTCCTCGCCGCCACGGCCTGGGTGAGTATGGAGATGGGTGTGCTGGACTGCCGGGCAGCCCCACTTGGGGGAGCTCGGCCACGCGGTCTGGCCTCCGCGGGGCCCGGCCCCGGGCTGTGGGGATCCTGGTGTCTGTCCAGGACCTGCTGCTGTGCCCGCTGGGGTAGCTGACCCCTTTCCCCTCTGCTCCCTGACAGGGGCCCGATGTTCCAGAGTGAGCTCTCCCTTCTTCACCCCGCCGGCACTCCTAGTCCAGATTCTTCCTTAGGTGCCCCAGGAGAGAGGTGCCGGGGACCTGCAACCCTTTAGATTAGTTTCAAATCCCAACTCTGCCAGCTATTAGCCTGTGACCTTGAGCAAATGTTAACCTCCCTGAGCCTCACTTGCCTCTTCTGTAAAATGGAAATATACAGGCTATAGCTAGCGCCTACCTCATAGAGTTGTAGTGAGAATTAAAAGAAACAATGTATATCTAGTGCTAAGCAGGGTGCCTAGTACTCAGAAGGCACCCAGTAAGTGTGGATTTGGACTGGAGGCTGAGAAGATCTTTGAGGATCTTTGGAAATAAGGTAGGGATACTCCTAAGAAAGCAGTTTTCAGTTAAGTGGTACCTGTGTGGAAGTTAGAGTTGACTGGGGCTGGACAGCTGCCCTTCAGGTAGTGAGCTCCCTGTCCTGAAGCCTGGGAGAGTAGAATGACCTAGTTGGTATGGCCTTATTAGTTATCCAAACCACAAGATCCCCATGTTGTACAACTGTGAAAACAGGCCCAGAGTGGTTAGGTGACTTGCCCAAGGTCACACAGCTAAAAGGGAGGTTAGGCATACCTCCAACAAGTGGAACAGACTGTTCCTCAAACCTTATCAACCCCTGCCTTGGGCACTGCCTAGTCATTCCCTGAGGATCTGGTCTTTGGTTTGGGGGTCCCAGTGATTCCTGAGGGATCCAGAGCAGCTGGCTTCAGGAAGGGATGTTGGAAGGGGGGACTAGTACCATGGCAACCACAGAATCTGGGTTTGGGCTGGGTGGGGAAGGTCTTTGGGGATGATCCAAGGACTGTAGGAATGTGCTTGATTTGGGAGGGCCACCAGAGCCACTTCCACCGCTCCTGGGAAACCCCCGGCCCGCAGAAGGAGGAAGGAGGTTGAGCAGTTGGGGCAGGCTGCCTGATGGAGCCTGGCAGAGAGGTGGGTGGAGGAAGATGGTTGAGAGGCATATCCACCTGGCTTGTTCCAGATGCCATGAGGCCAGCCTCCTGGAGGTCAGGGTTCTTCCTGAGGGCGGGACTAGGAGAGCGTCCTGAGGGCGGGGCCAGGAAGAGCTAGGACTTGATCTCCAGGCAAGGTCCTGGAGTCCAGAAGGGCAGGTTCTTTATGTATCCAGAGCCAGCCCTAGTTTGGCAACTAGAAGCCTAAATTCTGAGGATGGCTTTCCCTCAGGTTCAGCATATGGCTTTGAGGAAAGACCTTCCTCTCTCTATGTCTTGGTTCCTCTGTCTTTAAAATGGGAACGGGGCTGACTGACTCATTTATATAAGATTTGGTTTTTTAGTTTTTTTCCTCCTATGGACAGGTACCCCTTCACTTTTCCCTCCTAACCTGACGTAACCTGACCTCTCTGCCCAGAGCTCTGGCCCAGAGAGCAAAGGGTCAAGGAAGGTGAGAGCTGCAGTTTGTGACACTGTGAGCCCCACATCTGCCCACTGCTGGCTCTTCCTTCTATTTACTATGTGACCCTGAGCAGGGTCCTGCCCCTCTCTTGGCCTCAACTTCCCCTTCTATACACTGAGGGGGTCCAGGCTAGGATTGCTGGTATATACTTGGCTAGTAGTATAGTGCATGACCTCATATCCTCATCTGAGTGGGAGAGTGCAGTGGGGAGGAGCCCAGTCCTCAGGAGCCCTTACCTAGTCTCCAGAGGGGAGCGGACAGGCCCCTGGGCACTGGGAAGCCTCCAGAAGCTGACCAGGCAGCTCTCTCTAGCAAACAGCAAGCCCAGGCTAGCACCAGGCCTGATTCTGCAAAGCCTTTCACCCTCAGAGCACGTGAGGCAGCGGGTGGGGACAGGCAGGGGGTTGAGGTTCTGCTGGCTTCCATGGAGTCCTTGCTGCTGTGGACTGCGGTGCAGGCACACAGAGCACACAGAGCTGGGAAGGGATTGAAGGTGCAGAAGCACCCCGGGCCGGTGGGTGAAGCAGTGAGAGCTGATAGGAGGCCCTGAAACATGGAGGTTCCAAGGCCTGGGGGAGGAGATGGGCCGTTCTGTTCACTGGGAGGTTTTAGGATTGGTTCCTGAAACAAGAGAGACTAGTTCAACCGGCTCCTGTAGTACTAGGCCTGTCAAGCCAGGCCTAGGGATGAGAAGAAGTTTTCTCAATCTATTCCGTCTTCATCTTAGCACAGATTTGGTTCATTGTCTTTCCTCTGAAATTGAGGGTGAATGTTCTCATGGGATTCTCAGTCCATCTTCCTCATCCAGGGCAGTAGCTGTCCGAGTTTAGGGGTTAGGTGGCTTCCATCTCAGACTCCCCACCCCATAGCATAGCTAAGCTGAGGACTGAGCACAAGGGCTAACTTCACCACTGAGTCCCAGCCTCACTACCTTGGGCCCTGACAGCACACCACTCCATCCCCAGGTCTGACAAGATGTACGAGGTCCCACTGCCACTGGATCGGGATGGGACCCTGGTCCGGCTCCGCTTCACCCTGGTGGCCCTGGTCACGGTCTGCTGTCCACTTGTCGCCTTCCTCTTCTGCGTCCTCTGGTCCCTGCTCTTCCACTTCAAGGAGACTACGGCCACACACTGTGGGGTAGGGCTTGTGGAGGGGGGCACTGATACCTCATGTTCAGGCCCAATCAGATCTATTTTGGATCCTGATTCTGTTGTAAAAGGATTAGCCATCAAACATACTGGGCTGCTGGGGGGATGCCTGCAAATTGAGGTCCCAAGGAATAGTCTCCCTCCACCTTCAACGGAGGTCATTGAGGGCCAGGGTCCCTGAAGTTGGGCAGCCCCAGAACCCCGAACCCAATCCTTAGTTCATAGAGGGGCAGATTCAGCAGCCCCAGGGTTTTCTGGGGGACAGAGAAAAAAACTGGGCTAGAGGGCATTTGGGGCTTTTTAGTGGGGCACTGTGGGCTGTGCCTGTCCCTACGGGAATGTGATTATGTATATGTGCATGTGTTAACTGTGAGGGACATGACTATAATGGCTTTGAGTGGGCTATGTGTGTGAGAGAGACTATATCTGTGTCTGTCTGGTTGGGGACCTGATTATGTGTGTGTACATGTGTTTTCTGGGGTAGGTCCCATGACCTCTGAGGTTCCATAGGTGGCCATACACCCTCTTGGACAGGGATATAGGGTGCTGGGCCAGGAAGGAAGTTGTGAGAGTTCTTTCTCTGTATGTTATGGGTGTAAATGGGGTGAGACCTGTGTGGACCTTTGTTATCCTGCTAGTTCATCCACTGACTCTGTATATTACCTGAATTTCAGAGGCTGAGCCTCAGTTTCCCCATGTCTGTCAGGGTTGCTAATTCCTGTCCTCCTCCTTCTCAGTGTTAGTGTAGCGCTCCAGGTGGAGGAAATAGGAAAGTGGTTTGGGAAATGTGAAAGGGGAGGAGCAGAAGGAGGAAGAGGAAAAGGAGATTGTCAAGTTGGAAGACAGGGCAGGAGAGGAAGTTAGCCAAGGGTCTCTAGGTGGGAAAGAGGCAGAGCCTGGACATGGACCCTTGAACTAGCCTCACAGAGAGCTCAGAAGGCCCCCAATCAGCTGAGCTTCCACCTTCCTATAAAGAGCATTTGCTTGAGAAAAAGGGGTACAACCAGGAGTGGGATCTGGCTGGCAAGCATGGGGGCCCACTTCTTTTGTTCATATGACTTCAAGTTTTCCCTCTTCTTGATTTGTCAGTGGGTAGATGTGGGCCTTGAGTTGTGGGCAGCCAGCCTGGTGAGACTCAGGGCTGGGAGCTATCAGAAAGAACAGGACTGGAAGAAAAGGGGGTGACCAGGTGATCAGAGGGGGAAGATCAGAAAGGATCCATCCAACAGCCTCTCCTGACCTAGTTCTCACCTTAGATAATGCATCAAATGTTCTATTACCCTGGCCAACTCCTCTTCATCCTGCAAAACCCTTCTCATATGTCTCCTCCTCCAAAAAGCTTTCTGCAGCCTCCATGGGGCAAGCTTAATCACTCCCTCCTCTGGGTGCCCATAGTTCCAGGTGTTCTCTCTGATATGGTTCTATCACATTATATTTGTGTCTCTCTTCCCTACTAAGCTGGGAGCTCCTTGAAGATGGGCACTGCATCTGAATCAGAAAGTATTTGTTGAGGGACTTCCCTGGTGGTCCAGTGGTTACGACTTTGTGCTTCCACTGCTGGGGGCATGGGTTTGATCCCTGGTCGGGGAACTAAGGTCCCGCATGCCACACAGCGCGGCCAGGGAAAAAAAAAAGTATTTGTTGAATAAATGGATAGGACTCCCCCCCCCCGACACACACACACACACACACACACACACACACATATCAGCCCTGGGAAAAGGAAGGCAGGATATAATGCAGTCATAGTCCATACAGAGAATTATAATATTTGTATGGCATATGGAGTTAGACGGAGTAGGCTGTTTGCTCTGGTCCTCGTGGCTGGCTCCAAATGATAATGGGATCAGTAACCTCAGCATACTTATAACCCATTCTCAACATATTAGATAGGGAGCTAAGGCATAGGTAGCTGCTGGAGGGGTACCTGGCCTCTCTGGGGCAAGACTAGGCCTAGTGACCCCAGGGGTATTTTGTCCCTACTCCCTGGGACTACTATGATGGATACACCTGGGAATTTTCCAATATACTCTGAATTTTTCACCCAGAGAATCCCAGGAATGGCCAACTGAGGAATGAAAGAAGTAGCCTTAGTCTATAATTGCCAATAGATGACATTGCCTCTGCTTGCACATCCCCAGTGATGGAGAGCTTCTTTCCTTCCCAGGCAGCTGATTCTGAGGAGACTTAGTAACTAACAATTAGCAAGCTCTTTCTTTCTTTTTTTTTTTCGCGGTACGCGGGCCTCTCACTGTTGTGGCCTCTCCCGTTGCGGAGCACAGGCTCCGGATGCGCAGGCTCAGAGGCCATGGCTGACGGGCCCAGCTGCTCCATGGCATGTGGGATCTTCCCGGACCGGGGCATGAACCCGTGTCCCCTGCATCGGCAGGCGGACTCTCAACCACTGCGCCACCAGGGAAGCCCAGCAAGCTCTTATAGTGAGCATACACCCTCTTTCTGGTGAATCTCTGTCCTGGCTCTGGCTCTGCTTTGGGACCCTTGGAGCTACTTTTTCCACCTGGCTTCCAGCCAGCCCTGCAGAGATGGGAAGGCAGTAATGGCGGGGGAGGAGGGTCCCCTGAGTTTACTTTTCTCAGGTAGCATAGCTCCAGTTCCTTCAGGCAATCCGTACAAGACATGTGCCCTGGACTTGGCCCAGTTGATCACTGTCCTCTCCTAGGCCCTGATCTGGGCATAGGACTTCATATGGCCTGGGAAGAACAGCCCAAATCAGGACTGTTCTATTCCTATTACTGGCTGTTAGACCTCTGTTAATGCAGCCTGAGCTGCCACTAGCTGTTTCTGCACAGGTACAGGCTGGACACTGATACCTCATATTCAGGCCTGTCTAGATCTGTTTTGGACTGCGAATCTACTGTTTAAGATTAGCTAGCTCTCTGATGGGGCCCAACAAACATATTCAGTCCTGCTCCAACAGAAAGGGGCTAAATCCTATTCTGCTTTCTCCCTTTCCCTTCCCAGAAACCTGCCTACATGCCTGGACCCAGCCCTCAGAAAGGTCCCCACCGCCATGTCTGGCAAAGGGATCTGCTGTGGGCCAACCTTGGCCACTATCATTCTTACCTTTGCAGAGTGTTCTGGGATTTATGACATGGCCTTGTTGGTCGTGGGAAGGCTGTGTGCCCGGGGAAGGCGTGGAGATCCGGGCTCTGTGGGCGGGAGGCAGGCCCTCAGGAACTGGGGGTGGGACCCTCCAGTCTTAGAGCAGTCTCAGTCTGGCTAGAGCCCTCAACCCAAGCCCCGGATCCTTCAGCACCCAGTGTGAGTGTTGCTTAGTGCGCCTACCCCCACCCTGATTCCCTGATGCTGAGCTGGACTAGTAGACTAGGGTTCCCTTAATGGAGGGAGGTCTGAGTCCCCAGGGGAGATTTGGTCCTAGGCCTTTTAATACAAATCTGCCCTCCAGAAGGAAGCCCAGCGTGAAGGGTCATGGTGGTCGGCGCAGTGGGGGTGGGGGAGGGAGTTCTCTGCCCAGAGGGAGAAGAAGCAGAAGAAGCCCAGCTGCCTCAGTCTGGGTCTGTCCTTCCTGGGTCTGGCCCAGCACAGGAGACTCAACCTGAGTGGAGAAGGTTCCCATGACCCTCAGTTCCCGAAAATCTTGGATCGGGTGACATGGTCTTCTCAGAGAGGAAGGAGATAGAGGTCTGGGCCTCCGGAGGGACTCTGGTATCTCGGGGTCAGGGTACTGCTGGCCTGAGGCTTGGATCATTCTGAGCCTGGGGGTGGGATGGCTGGTAGCCTGTGGTCCCATTGAAATAGGTTATGGGGCCCTCCCACTGTTCCTAGTTAACTTGGGTGAAGAGCAGGAATGTGGTCAGACAGGGTCAGTGGGAAGGCTTGGGTCAGTCTGAGCCAAGGTCCTTTATCTAGGTTACTTGGCCTGAAGTAAACCTTGACTTGGAGCCTTAAGCTATCAAGTGGCAAGAGGCCTTAGTCCTAATGTTTGATCCTAGCATAGTTCTGGGCCTTGGTCTTCCCTTCTGTGCAATGGGAATAATAACCCTTCCACCTCTGATCCTTCTCCTGAGTGGGTATGAGGGTCATGGGAATGAGGTGGGCCATCAGAGCTCCCATATCCAGGCCACTGGGAGCCTCTATTCTCCATACTCTTCAAGAGGTGAACCTATAGGACCAGTGTGCCAAACGGATTCCTATGAGCTGACCCTGTCTCTCTGCTGTTCCTGCCCCATCTCCCTCTGTACCTCCTCTTCTGCACTGCTTTCCTTTTTCCTTTATGCCCTTCCTACTCTTTATACTCTGGCTCTTCCCTATACTCTGAAAAGCCAGCTCTGGAAAAGACCCCACTTTCCTAGGCCCAGGTAACCCCACCAGGCCCCAAGTTGTGTCCCTTGCCCTGCCTGGGCACCACTCCCTACAGGATGTTCTCTGCGGCCTCCCAGCCCTTGGACCCCGATGGGACCGTGTTCCGGCTCCGCTTCACGGCCATGGTCTGGTGGGTCATCACTTTCCCCGTGTTTGGCTTCTTCTTCTGCATCATCTGGTCCCTGGTGTTCCACTTTGAGTACACAGTGGCCACTGACTGTGGGGTGAGTGCCAGGCTCCCCAGCACCTGGGTCAGGGCCAGGTCAGGAGATGGTGATAAGGGTGGAATCAGACAGTAGGAGAGAAGGTGGAGGGACAGAGAGAGGGGAGAGGGATAAAAGGATGGTGGGGGGAAAGTCAGAGCTGGGGGAAATTTGGGGAGAGAGACTCAGGGAAAGTAGAGTCACAGTCCTCCAAGAGTAGAAGAGGATTGTAGAGGGTACAAGGGAGCAGAGGGGGCCTGGGGGAAGGGAAGAGAGTGGGAATAAGCAGGAGAGATTGAGAGAGGGAGAAGGGGGCTGAAGAAAGACCAGACTGGAAAGGAAGCCAGGACTGAGGAGGTAAGATGAGGCCAGGAGCCAGGAGAAGTAACAGGTCCTTTAGCCCAGACTAGGGGCCTGACCTGAGAAGACGCCCAGCCCTGCCCTGGCTTCTTCTATCTTTGTTTCTCCTCTGGCAGTCTCAGGCCCCACAACCTATATCCACTCAGAGCTTTGCCAGCTAGAAACCTAGAAGGAGTTCCTGTCTCCAAGAGCAGTCCATCAAGCCTTTCTTGAGGGCCCAGGGGTGGAGGTTCTGTGTCAGGGGCATGGAATTGAACATGGACTTGCCCTTAGCATCTTATTCCTCCAAGAGACAGACCTAGGCACAGACAGTCACAACACTGTGAGATGAGATCCCTTCTGTGATAAAAGGGAGCACAGGGATGCGGGGCCCAGGAGAAGCACTTAAACCGGCTTGGATGTTGGAGACTTCCTTCCTGGAGGACGGGGAATTGTTGCTGTGGGGTGAAGAAGGACCTTTGTGAGTGCCAGGCGGACAGCTTTTGATTTTATCCAGCGGGCAATGGGGAGCTTTGGAAAGATTTTAAGCAGGGAAGGGACACGATCAGATTTGAGCTTTAGAAGACCATTCTGGCTCCTGAGTGGAGAACAGATTCAACGGCAGAGGGCAAGAGTAGGGTGACCAGTAAGGAAGCTAGTGCAATAGCTCATGGTACAGGGGATACCAGTGCTAAGATGGGGGACTATGAGGTTAGAGAAGAGGGGATGGAGTCCAGAGAAGAGTAGCAAGTAGGATTGACAGGAATGGGAGTTTTTGTCTAGTTGGTGGGGAGGGGAAGGGGTGGTAACGTATAAAGAAAAGTCATCCATAATTTCAGGGTACTTTTATCTGAGGCCAGAGGAATGAACCTCTAATGGTGAAACATGAGGTTCTATGATAAGGAAGTTTTTGGACCCTCTCCCTTTGTACCATGTGAATTTCTGATCTACTGCCCTGCCATAGATCCACCGAGCCATGTCTTCCAGGCCAAAGGGTTTCTATTCTTGGGGAAAGAGGTTATGTTCCCATCTCTCAGTACCCTTAGCTCTGGGCTTTTGGGGAGGTTTGTGGTGAGCTGTGTACGTGGGCTCTGATATGTCCTCATGTTGCTTGTTGTTGGTATAGTTGGTGAGTGGGGAACTTGTGTATTCGGAATGGCGGGGGTGTATATGAGTATCTGTACCTGATTAAGCGTGTGTGTGTGTGTGTGTGTGTGTGTGTGTGTGTGTGTGTGTGTGTGATGAGGGAGGCAATCCCTGCTCTTAGAATCCTGCCCCACCCTTAATTTGAGAGGAGCTTGTGAGGATGGGACAGGCAGCCACAGGGCCCTAACCCTCATCCTCCTGAGGCATCCCCCTAACTCCGTGCCATCTCTACCCTTTACCTCTTTCCCAGCATCAGTCAGGGCTCTGGGCCCTTGAATATTCTCGGCTCTCCCAGCCAAGCCTTAGATGTTGGTACTGTTCCCTTTAAAGTAGCTGAGATTGGGGCAGGAGTTTTCAAAATGAATATTCTAGAAAGTGGAGGCAACACTCCCACTAATCCTACTAGGGGACCTACCCAGAGAGGCAGAAAAGTCAAGTAAGGAGGCTTGGAGGTCTCAGAAGTGTCCAGTCAAGATATGATTCCCACCTTTCACTCGTAAGTCGGCCTTGCCACGTTCAGTAGCCACATAGATCACAGCCAATTTGCAGGCTTTTCAGGAAAGTTTGTCTTCTGAAAGCCGTCGCTTGTACTCACTGCGTGCCAGACACTGCAGATGCCTTGCATACATTATATTTAGTATTCACCGTCCCCTGCAAGGTAGGTGACGTCATCCCTATTTTGCCAATGAGGAAATCAAAGCTCAGAGAGGTGAAGTGACTTGCTCAAGGTCAGCCAGCTAATAAAGGCAGAGCTGGAATGTAGACCCAGGTTTGTGTGGCTCCAAAGCCTCCATGTTGCCCTTCACTGATTACTCAGAGTGAATATCTGAGCCTGGTCTCAAGCTATGGTATCTCAAGCCATGGCCTCGATAGCATCACCCTCTCTCTGAGAGCTCTGCACTTAGCTTCCTCTGACAGTGCTGAGGGGAATCCATCTCTGTTTCTGTGAAGACTTGTGAGGGCCCTGGCTCGTCCTGTCCCAGGCCCACCCCTGCCCTGTGAGCTTCCTCCATCATTGCCTGCCTTCCCAGCCACTCTGGAGACCCATTCAGCATCCCCACTGGGAGAAAGGAAGGGGTCTTCCAGAACTCCATCTCTGAAGACTTGTCCTGCCATAGTCACGGCAGGGTCATTCCCTCTCTGGGTTTCTGGGCTCTGGCACTGCTCTGGCTCTTGTTGAAGGTCTAAAAAAGTCCACGGAAAGTGTGGGCAACAGACTGGTAGATTCTGCAGTCATGGAATCTTTTAGAAATGCAGATTCTCAGATTCCAGACCTTCTGCATTCTCACACAATTCCAGGTGACTCGTATGTATATTAAAGTTTGAGACATACTGCTCTCGGCCCCTGAGTCTAAGAGAGCCTCTTCCTATTCCTGACCTTCCTGTTCCCATCGAAACTACTGTTCTTCCATCCCCCATTCTCTCACCCTCCAAAATAAGCAACATCAGTCCTTGCAGCTGTGTGATACTATCTCCTTCCTCAGCTTTAAAGAATGACACTCCAGTTCCTTAAGGAATGAGGGAATTCCAGCCTTTGAGAAAGATGGATGAGAGGGATGCATAAGAACAGGGTCATTTTCTTAGACTACCCCAGGTTAGGAGCACCCATTTTCCTAAACGTGACCAGAGTGAATGTATCTTCTGGCCCAGCTTCCCTAGGATCTCACAGCACCCTCTACTACCTTGGTACCCCAGACCAGAAGAACAAGTGAAGCTGGGAGCAGTCAGGAACAGCTTAGCTGGGCAGTGAATCCAGCGCTGTGCCAAGGAAGCTCAGATGCTCTGTGACTCGTTTCTGTCCTTGGGACTGAATCTGGGTTGCTGGGCTCATGGACCCTCCCACAGGACTTTATCCAGGTCACAGCCCTGTGCTGTGGGCTCAGAGAGCATCTGAACCTGCCTATAGCTTTCCCAGCCACCTGTAGGGAGAAGGAGGCGGTCCCACTATGCCCCAGCACAAACCCCAAGCTGGCTAGGGAATGAGAACCAGGCACACTGGGGACCTGGAAGGACCTGGAAGGGGAGGTCTCCCTGGAGAGCTCTGGGGCTCTGAAGAAGGACATCCTGGAGGCAGGGGACTGGACCAGAGCCTTCTGAGTGTCAAGGTGATTCCACAGAGAGGAAGATCTCAAGGTGGGTGGGGCCGGCAGGGGGCTGGTGCCCAGATGGTTTACAACTCTCTAGGTGCCCAATTACCTGCCGTCGGTGAGCTCGGCCATCGGCGGAGAGGTGCCCCAGCGCTACGTATGGCGCTTCTGCATTGGCCTGCACTCAGCACCCCGCTTCTTGGTGGCCTTCACCTACTGGAACCACTACCTCAGCTGCGCCTCCCCGTGTCCCAGCTACCGCCAGCTTTGCCGCCTCAATTTCGGCCTCAACGTCGTGGAGAACCTTGCGCTGCTAGTGCTCACCTATGTCTCCTCTTCCGAGGACTTCAGTGGGTGCCCAGACAAGGGAAGGAGGAGCGGGGAGGGGTTCCGGGAGGGGATGTCCCTGCCCCCCACCCCTGCCCCCCGACCTTACGACGCAGGGCTCTGGGTGCTCCCTGCGGTGCATGCTCCCAGCCCTCCTCTCTCCCTCCAGCCATCCATGAAAACGCTTTCATTGTGTTCATCGCCTCATCCCTCAGTCACATGCTCCTCACCTGCATTCTCTGGCGGCTGACCAAGAAGCACACAGTAAGTCAAGAGGTACGGTCTACTCCTAGTGGGGCTGCAGGCGGCCCAGAGGAAAATCAAGGACACTCGTCCTCAGGATGCGGGTAATGGTGAGGTGGGAAATGGAGTTCTTTTGCAAACTGGGGCTGGGGCTGGGCTTGGGGACAAGTGGAGGATGATTGATCAGAATCTGGGGCTGTGTTTGGGTAGCATGGGAAAATGGAGAATAGAAGAGGTAGTGCCTCCAAATGGGAGTAGAATGAGGGGCAGCACCCAGGCTGCAGGGGGAACACTGCGTCAGGGGTCTGTGGTCTGTAATAACTCTGGTGCCTCCCCCCGGCCCTGCCCCCCCACACCCCGTACTTTTCTTCTCCCCACAGCATCTGGAGGTGTTGGGTTGGTGGGTAACTCCAAGTAACTTTCATACTCTGTCCCCCTGAAATGGGAGGGACAGGGACCCCACTGTACCTTGGCCTCATTACACCAAATGCAGGGGTATGAAATGCCCATCATTCCTGCTGCCCCTGCCTCTGCCCCCTTCCATGACCAAAGGAGGCAAGACAACAGCCCTTAGGAGTTGGGGCCAAGAGGGGAGGCTGTCCGCACATATCTAACAAGCTGCAGAGTGATCAGACAGCCCATCCCCTAGGAGCGCAAGTCCTACAACTGGAAACAGCGGCTCTTCATCATCAACTTCGTCTCCTTCTTCACGGCGCTGGCTGCGTACTTTCGGCACAACATGTATTGTGAGGCTGGAGGTGAGGCCAGGCGAGGATCCACAGGTGGTCACAGTGGCTAAGGGACAGTTGGGATGTTTTCTGTAATGTGCAGTATGGCAGTGGCAGTGGTCTTGGGGACTGCCTGCCATTGTGTTCTTTGCGTAGTGATGCAGTGGTGGTGATCTATTAAGAGGCCCCTGGGGGGTAGGGAAGGAGGCTTATCACGCCCTGTTCCTTGTGTCCTTCCCACAGTATACACCATTTTTGCCATCCTGGAGTATACTGTTGTCCTAACCAACATGGCGTTCCACATGACGGCCTGGTGGGACTTCGGGAACAAGGAGCTGCTCATTACCTCCCAGCCTGAGGAAAAACGGTTCTAAACCCTTCTCTCCTGCTGGCGAGGAGGCCCACTGCCCAGAGAAACTAGGACAGGATACCACTCTGGCCTTCCCTCACCCCCTGCGTCCTCTCTGAGCCCTACTGAAGCTGGGGTAGAGGGGAAGAAGGGAAGTAAGGCACAGGACAAGGCTTTCCCCGGCCCTACTGGCTTCTCCTTTCCCCCAGCCCACGTGAAGGCACAGGCTTCTTCAAGCAGCATCACCCGTACCTGAGAAGCCCCAAGAAGCTGAGCTGGCAGGAGAGCTCCACCATCTGGTGCTAAAAGAAGTCCTGAGGTTCATAACCACCATCTGGTTCTTGGCCTTTACATAGCCACCTCTCGCTGAGGTCAGGGGCCACTGAGCAGTGGCTGCTACCAGAAAACCGCAGCCATTTCTCCCCATGGGGTCATTCACTTGACCCATGCGTCTCATGATCTACTCTGCACATTCAGGCTTGTGACCACATTCCCCTGCTGAGTATGCCCAGGTGTCCCAGACCTGACTTCCCCTCTGATATGGTGTATGCCCTTCCCTATCTGAGCCTCCTCGTGTCCGTGTGGATGATGGGGGTGAGGGGTGGGAGGCTATATGGTTTCCGAGGGCTCTGCCAGTCTGTGCTTCTCCCTGTGGAGGTGGTGTTCTCTACCCAAAGGATACAGAAAAAGCACTGGCACAGCATGTATTTCCCTTCCCTTCTGGAATCTCTGGTTTACAGACTCTTCCTCCTTGGCAAAAGGTGCCAGGTAGAGGGGACAGAGGCACAGATTCCTACCCCAAAACGGGCTCTCTGGTGTCCCCCCCATCCTCCCTACTGCCTTAGGCCCTGTGCTCTTTTGGTTGTACATTTTATTTCAAAGGAAAATAAATTTTTTTTTTTTTGCCAACAGTCTGGGCTAGGCTTGCTTGTTCGGGGGCTTGTCTCTTTAATGGAACTGAGGGGAGGGACAGGCTCCAGGATGGAGGGAATAAGTCCATGGTAGGGTATGATTCCACGTGGCGTTCCCCCACCCCACCCCCTTAGGCCTGGAGTCTCCCAAGGCTGGTCCAAGCCTTGATTTGATGAGCAGGAGTGACTGAGCTATCCCTGTGATGACTCCAAGTCTGGAAGCTGGGCTACCTGGGAGAGTCTTGGGTTGAGGCGATGGCCTGAGTTCCAGCCCCAACTCTGACAGTAAAGATTTGTCCCCTTGAGGGTATAAGGGGACAGCTCTCAGATGCACGACTGTGAGAGCACCCACCTGCAGGCTGATGGCTCTCAACCTCTCCCTTTCTGAGTCCTAGATCAGGAAGTTTTTCCTCATGCTTTGCATCCCAGTCTACTACAGAATATGTGGCTGGGCCCCAGAACAAGACTGGCCCCTCCAAGGGAGCCCAGAGCTTTGTTAGGGAAATTGGGGGGTGGGGGGACCACAATGAAGCCTATTGTCCCCTGTCCCCTCTTGTAGGAAACAAAAGGCTCCCAGTCTCTGGGGAGCCCTAGCCCATGCCCGGCCCCTGCCCAACCCCCCAATGCCCAGCACACAGGGAGGAGCCAGCGCCACTGGAGACAGGAGGTTTTATTGATGCTGATGGGGGTAGGAGGGGCCCCCAGGAGCCCAGAGGGGGTGGGGGTGGGGCTGAGTCAGTCAGCGGATGCGTAAGGCCTGGGCACATGGGGGTAGGTTAGGGCACATTCATCTTCTTAGGAGTCTGTGGCTCCTTCTCTGGGGAGGGGAGAGAGCATCTTGGGGGGTGGGGGCAATTTGAAGAGCAGCGAGGGAGAGGTTAGGGATGGCTGAGAGCTCCTAACCTGAGAGAAGGCACCACAATAGGCAGCAACATCTGTGTGGAAAGCTGGATCAACTGGTCAGTAGGGGAAAGTGGGGAGGAGGCACTGGGTTGGCTTCTTGGGGAGGGGTCCGGCCTTGGCCTGGGTGAGCTCTTGAGCATACCTGGTGTTCCCAAGCAGAGTGGGGCAGGGCCCAAAGCCCCTTTCTCCGTGGGCCTCCTCAAGGAGAAAAAGGCATTCAGGGAGCCCCCTTGGCAAGGGGTGCCAGAATTAGTCCTTAAGGCACAGCTGGGGGCAGACAAGGCGCCAAGGCACAAAGGCACAACTGGTGGCGGGGCAGGGGCAGCCTCCAAGCTGAGTGCCAGGGTCACAAGAGGATGCAGGACCGCCCACGTTTGACGGGCGTGGGGTTGAGCACGGCCCGGACAGCCTCAGCAAACACTTCCTTGACGCCGTCCTGCTGCAGGGCTGAGCACTCGAGGTAGCGCACAGCGTGGATCTGCTTGGCCAGCGCCTGGCCCTGCTGCGGTGTGATGGGTGCCTGGCCCTGCTCCTTCAGGCGCCGTAGGGTGTCAGGCTGGGCTCTCAGGTCCTTCTTGGTGCCCACCAGGAGGATGGGCACGTCGGGGCAGTGGTGGCACACCTCTGGATGCCACTTGTGCCGCACATTCTCATAGGAGGGCGGACTGGCAATGGAGAAACAGATGACAAACACGTTGGTCTGAGGGTAGGAGAGTGTGCGGAGGCGGTCGTACTCCTCCTGGCCCGCTGTGTCCCACAGGTTCAGGTTCACTGTGCGCCCGTCAACGGCACTCTGGGCGCTATAATTGTCGAACACTGTGGGGATGTACTCCTTGGGAAAGGCGTTGGTTGTGTAGCAGATGAGCAGGCACGTCTTGCCCACAGCCCCATCGCCTACCACCACACACTTGATGCTCTGCATGGCGGGTGCAGCTGCTGTGGTGGAGGCTATGCCTCCTTCCCCTTCCGGGCCCCTCTGGATGCAGTGACCTATGGACAGATGAGAGGGATACTCTTGGTTAGGGAGGACTGTATCCACTGGGAAGAAAGGATGGGGGCATACAGAGGGAAACCAGCTCCAGTTCTTTTAACCTGAACACCATCCTGCAATCCCATCAAGACAGACCTCAGAGAGACAGACACGAAATGGGAGAGAGGCCCTGAGACCACACAAAGATGCTCAGTGATAAAGAGGCTGGCACTAAGGTGTAATATATTATGCAAAGCACAAACGTTCTGATGCCAGACTGACAAAGGTCAAAATCTGGTTCTCCTATCTCCTAGATGTATGACCCTAAACAAATTACTTAACCTCTCTATGTCTCATTTTTCTAATCTGTAAAATGGGGATAAAATAATACCTACTTCATTGGGTTGTTGTGAGGATTATATGAGTTAACTCACGTAAAGCATTTAGAACAGTGCCTGGTCATAATAAGCATTCAATAAGTATTAGCTACTTTTATTTTTCCTCCGGGAAGTATAGACGCAAAAGGAGGGTGCGCATTTGTAGGGATCTGCCAGATCCTCTGTCAGATATGGACCCCTCCCACCGAGTAGACTGGAGAGGGCTTCTAGCACAAGGCAGCTGTCCCAGGTCACTCTGAGTTGCAGCCATGGGTGGAGCCTCTCCCAACTCAGGGCCCACACCCTGCCTAGTGCACTTATGCTTCAACTCCAAACCTGACATCTTGGCTACTGAACGCAAACCAAAAGGTGCAATGAGAAACCTGCTGAGTAGGGGCACAATTCTCTAGACAGTTGCCCTGTCTCAATCCAGGGTACCCTGGGGATGGGGAAAAGGAAGGAGAGCTTACCCCATCATTCTTGGAAGCATGGGAAACCCTATCTGGCCACACATACCCAGGCTGGCAACTCAGTGTAGGAGAACACTGGAGACCGAGCCAGGGCTGGAATTCGGTCTGGAATCTGTGTGTGTAATGATGAATGAGGCAGAGGCTGTGGCTCCCAGATGTCTGCATCTTCTCTCAAGGTAGGGTGAGGCAGATCCTCCAAGCCCAGCCAGAAGGGATGAACAGAAGAGTAAGACAAAAACTTGATTTTCCCCCTTAATCTTCTGTCCCTTTCCTGAGACCATGGGCTGTGCCTCTGAAGAACTTGAGGGGCTTCCAGACTCTTGGGTAGAGAACACAGTGCCATTAAAGCACTATCACTGAGAAGACATGCTGGAATCAGACTGGTCAGGGATTCTAATCACAGCTCCACCAACTAGTCATGTATGATCTCGGGCAACACATTTAAGTTTCCTGAGCCTCAAATTTTCTCATCTGTAAGATGGGGATAATCTTGCCTATTGGGTTAGAGTTGGTCAGAGTATGAAATGAGCTAACATGTAGAAAGTGTTTGGCATGAGGCGTGGCACACAGGAAGTGCCAAATAAATAAGCTGCTGTAATCATCAGTGGGGTGAGTTTCAGAGGAGTCCTAGCTCCAGCCATCACCCTGGTCACCTGGGCAGCTCACAGGGCCTTCAGGTGAGGAACTGCTCTTCTGAGTTGTGGAAAAGAACAGAGCTTCCGGAAACCCTGTGATTATTTATACTGCTGTGGCAGGGGTCCTCCTCTAATTGGCTACTTCCTCTCAGCCATGGGGGACTTTTTCTAGCTAGTATGTGACTTCCTTTCCCTGCTACTCTCTCACGACCAGGCCCCTGCTCCCTGGAAGGGGATAGTCCTGTTTCAGACACACCCAGAGCTCTTAAGTATCCCCCGCTCCACCCCAGCACCTTCACCACTGGCCCATTTTCTCCATTTCACTTTATACACAGCAAGACTGCACCCTGGTCTGACAACCTCTTACCTCCCAGCCTGACCTCTCAACCACTGGTTCCAAAGCCTCAAAAATCACGTTGGGAGAGGGAGGGAGAATCCGCCACTGGGAAGTGGAAAAGGAACTCCATGGTGTGGAACCTGCAGAGGATCCAGGGCTTGGTCCCAGCTCCCTCCCAGGCCCCAGCTTCCCCTGGGACCAGCTGGGAGGGAAATGAGTTCATTCTATGAGGTTGCCTCTCTGGTTCACATTAAAAATATTTCCACCTTATTTGCATGAGTAAGTGTGTGTGTTCAACCTCAGGAGAGAGGATACAGAGCCTTGGGGTATGGATCCAGGAAGAAAATAAGGACCCTCTAGGGCAGTAGAGAATTTGGGATTGGGAGTCAAGAGAACTAACCTAAGTCCTAGCCCCAGCTCTGCTCTGCTGCTGACTCACTGTAACCAAGCATGAGGCACTTACCCTCTCTGAGACTCAGTTTCCCAACCCATGAACTGGAGAGAAAAAAGCCTGTGCAAGGGTACTAAGTGGATGAGGTGAGACATTAAGGAATCTGGGAGCAGGAGATAGGACGATGGGGATAGGAAAGGCCCGCAGGAGCACTGGATGGGGGTGGGAGGGCTGATCAGTCAAGCAAATGCGTTAAGACCTCAGCATGTGGGGTCAAGTCAGGCCACATTCATCTCAGGATACTGTGGCTTCTTCCTTGGGGGAGAAGAGACAGCATCTTGGGGTGGTGGGTGTTGGTGCCATTACTTGTGTCCACTGGATTTTCCAGGAGACCCCAGCATCTCGAAAGCACAACTCCTAGGCCTGTAAATCCTCAGTTCCACACAAAGCAGGGGAGTGGGCATGGCAGTGTGACGGGGAACTCTTCCCCCTCAAGCCCAGCACTGGGCTGGCCCAGGCAGGAAGGCAAGGAGGGAACTCTGGCCGGCAGTCACAAGGCCCAAGAGACTGAAAGTACAGCTGGCTCCAGGCAGCTTTCTAGGGAGGGGTTATCAACCAGCAATCAGTAAATCAGCCCTCAAAGGAGCGAGGAGGGAGAGGGAAGCTTCCGGGCTGGCAAGGGAACAGGGACTGACACCACCGGAAAAGGATCACGAGTGAGGTAGTGTCCAGAAACAAGCAGGGCAGAGGCAGTATAGTATAGGGCCAAGAGCACCGGCACCTGAATCTGACCTCCTGGGTTCACCTGCCCACTCTGCCACTTGATTAAAAGTCCTCACAAGGTACAACCCTTTATAGATCACAATATAGATCATATTACATTGTTTTGATCCTTATAACAACTCATTGGTACTATTCCTATTTACAGGTAAGGAAACAAACCCAGAGCAGTTAAAATAACCCAACGTCACATAGCTAGTCAGCACGGGAGCTAACACAGATGCCAGTTTTTTAACACAGACCCCAGTTTTGCAATCCAAAGTCCTATGTTTTCCTCAATGTGTCACAGAGCCTCCAAGTTACCCCTTAAC
The DNA here is from genome assembly GCF_964374135.1 of Grampus griseus. Taxonomy (NCBI): domain Eukaryota; kingdom Metazoa; phylum Chordata; class Mammalia; order Artiodactyla; family Delphinidae; genus Grampus; species Grampus griseus. The sequence continues at coordinate 61,281,031 of NC_139002.1, forward strand.
AGCTGACTTTGTGACCTTGAGCAAGTAAGTCACTTCCCTTCCTGGAACCTCAGTTTCTTCAACTGTACAACAGGCATGATAAAACTTGCCCTCCCTGTCTCAAAGGACAGCAGTGAGGATCCTGAGCACAGGAATGAATGTGCTTTCTAAATTCAGAAGTGGGGTGCACAGAGAAGGTGGCAAAAGCAAAGTCTTTCATACCAAGAGGCAGGAATCATTGAGTACGCAGGTGTCTGAGTGGTGGCGGCAGCCCAATTCTCCCTCTTCAGGTCTAGTTCAGACCCTTATCCTCTCTCCCAGGACAACTCTTTTCTCTGAAATCCTATGGCCTGAACTGGGTCAAGTAAGTTCCCACAGCTCATTTAAGGAGGGCGCATGCTAAAAGGTAGGGTCTAGCCTGTACCACGCAGGAAAAAGGGACGGTCAACGCTGCAGGAGGCCACACAAGGAGAGTGGCTTGCCTGGGGTTGGGGATCGACTGTGGCTTATTCACCAAGTCACTTTTTTTTTTTTTTTTAAAGAAAAGAACTTTTGTTTAGTAAATAAATAATATTTGCAGATTGGTATAGTATTAACCATATTACAATGACTTGTTCTGGCTTTCGATTCCCAGCTTAATTCAGATCATGCCTGGTCCTTCATCTTGGCATTCAGAATTCTTCATAATCTGGCAGGGGTTTTGGAGTCAGATAGACCTGGGTTTAAATCCTAGTTCTGCCACGATGAGCTAGGTAATAGTACCAACCTTATAAGGTTGTTAAACGGATGAAGTGAGTTAATGCACAATGTATATATATAAAGCAGGTACTCGGCAATGTGAGTTCCCTGCTCCAGAGGGGTCTACATTGTCCTGTGTAAACAAGCCAGGATCATTCTGGCCTCTGAACTTTTACTCTTGTTGTTCTCTCTGCTGCCATTCCTTCTCCCCTCTCAAATCTTCCTGACTCAAAGCCTAGCTTAAGTCTCATGGTCCCACGAGGCTACTGAATTCTCCTTTCTTTGAACTTCCACAGTATGGCCACCCTTTAAATCCTTCTTTGGCTCTGTGTGACTCTCCTTCTCCAGTAGTCATACATAAGTTCCTTAGCTTGTGGATGCCCCCCCAAACCCGAGCAATACTGAAGCTTGAGCTTCTCGACTCCCCTACAGAAAAGCTAAGTATAGAACTTCTGACCTGCTTGCTTCTGTCTGTGTTACTGAGATCTGGATAGACAGGTCAGAAGCTCAGAACTGGGCTGATACCCCCCCAGTCAAAACTGCAATGCTGAATCTTTTTGGACAGCAATAGCAGCCAAAAGCTTTGACTGGGATAGGAAAATCTTTCCTCCCAGTAGCAGCTGGACCTGGTTCCCGCAGGGAGCACAGCCCATGGGGCTCACCCTGAGTGTAGTCCCCAGAGCCCAGCTTGTACCCAGTGGGGCCTGGTCTTGGGTGTGGCCCAGGCAGGCCCAGAATGAGGGAGGAAAAGGAAGCAGTGGATTGCCTGATTGCCAGATCTCCTGATTGCCAGATCTCTGTGGCCATAATAGCAGGGGAAGTGTCCCAACTGGGAGTGGAGGAGGGGAGGAATAGGCCCGAAGAGATGGGGGAGTGTGGAGGCAATAGGAACTTACTACAGCCTTCTAATCTGCCTCCCTGACACGGGGGATCCCCTTTTGCAGCCCTCGCTGAAACTCATTCTGACTGTAATCCATCACTCTGGGTATTCTGATCCTAAGCTCTGGCCACATCACCCTGATCCTCTCTACAAGCAGCCTCTACATTCTCTTTCCCAAAACACATCAAGCAGCCATATTCACTGTCCCGGTGGGAATCCAGTATTTCTCCTCCATTTCCATCCTTCAACCCCCCACCCAGCAGCCCAGAAGACTCCAGTTGCCTCAAAGGATCCCCCAATTGGTCCTCCAGAGCCAAGCATCATTGCCACCTCCTTCAGGGAAGTTTTGTAAATCACCCAAGTCACAAATGACTTATCCCATCCATGGTCTGGTCCCATTTTTTCACAAGTGCATTATCTTAGTCACGTGGAAGCTGATCTGAATCTTATCTCTTGTCACTAGACTGGGAGGACCTAGAGGGCAAGGTCCCGGCTGATCTGTCTCCCCAGGCTGAGCACAGCACACAGTGGCTGTCAGTAAAAAGCTGAATGAACACAATCTGTCCTTCATGTCTTTGCACATGGGAGCTCCTCTTCCTGGAATTCTGCTTCCTGCCCCCACCCCCGCACCCTACCCCACAGCCTCCCAGTCCTTTAGGGCCCAGCTCCATTCCCCAGCTTCTCCAGGACACCACAGCCACCCCTTCTTCTGCCCTACCTTCCCCAGCACTGTTATTATGGTTCACTGTGCTGAACTTAACAGGATGCCTCATGAGGAGGGAAATCTGTCCTGCTTACTTCCAGAAGCCCAGCAGAGAGCTGAGCAAAAGCTGCAGACTGACACACATCTCCTCCCTCATCAATTCAGATTTTGACTCTGGGAACAAGGAAGAGCCTCCATGCCCAGGAGACATCAGACAAAGGTAACTAACTTCCTCCCCCTGAGGAGTACAATTCAGAGTAATGAACACATTGGCTAGATTGTCTTGTCCTCAACTGGAAGGGTGAGAGGGGTGGAGCAGGCATAGCTCTAGCCCAGTGGTGATGAGGAAGATGCGTAGGAAAAGTGGTCCTGATGAGGCTAAGGACTGGGGATATCTGAAGACCAGGATTGGTCAAGGACGAGGCCAGGGTCAGGGTCAGGGTCATGGTCATGGTTAGTGTTAGAAACAGCATCAGAAGCTCTGCCAGTCTGTCTGTTTGTTTTGAAGGGAGGAGTGGAGGAGAGATGGTACGAAGAGGCTCAAAGAGGCTGCAGCTGGGCTAGGAGGAGGAAGCTGGGGGAGACATGAGGTCAGCGTGGGGCTGGGACCAGGCCAAGGGCTGAGTCTCTCTTTTTCTTCCCCTTCTCTCATTAGCAGGGGCAGAACCCAAGACAGCCTAGTTCCCAGCCTTAAAAAAAAATTCACACTGGAGAATTCTCCACCTCTTGCCATTCTCCACCCTTCAGCCCCTGCAGAGGATCCTGCACTCCACGGATAGGGTAAGAGACGGAGCGAGTTGACTTTACCCACTAGGGACTGGAGAGGAGGAGGAAACAAGACAGCTATAGCTGGGAGGGCTGTGGGAGGCTGGGACCCTTTCACTCAGTCCCAGTTCCCTTCCTTCTTCTCTCGGTGTCCCAGCACCTGAGATGCTCCACACACAGTAAGTCCCAGGGTTAGGGCAGCTCTGGCTGGGGGAGCTAAGGAGGCTGCCCCTCCCCCATCAGGCAGCACAGAGGAAGGCCCAACACTTGCTTCCTTCTGCCTTCCTCCTCCCCACCTAACAGCAGCTCAGCAGTCCTGGGGCCCCATGAAAGGCCCCTGAAGTGGCACTTCCTTTGCCTTTGCTCACTTCGCACGAGGCTGTACAGAAGTGCCATCCTCCCAATCCTGCCTCCCCCACCTGAAAACACCCACAGAGAGACCCAGGGCTGCCCAGTCCCTTGAACCCCGCCCCAGATCTGAGGGGGTTTCCACAAGGGAAAAAAACATCAGGGAGGAAACTCCGGCATCTATTTTCCACTGTCAGTTGGGGCAGAGCTGGAGCAGGGCACCGGGTAACCCCCCACATTGCTGAGCCCTTGCAAAATCCTTGACACTCTCTGCCCTCTTCTCTTGTGCTTTGGGGAAAGGGGCCACAGCACTTGTCCCAGACAGATACTTAGACCTGTTCAAGGCTGGGTCCAGAGTCAGGGGCACAGCTATGAGGAGCCTCTTGAGGGAAAGAGAGTCAGAGCCATCAGTATTCTGTATGTTCTTTGGAAGTATTGATAGGCAACTTCTTAATCTTGAAGCTGAGCCACAAGAGACAAAGCTGACTAGGGTTATACAGAGGGTTGCGAGCAAATCCAGGACAAGGACCTGGGTCTCCTGACCTCCAGCCTGGGAATGGGCCCATCTCTCTGACCTCATTCAGGATGACCCTACCATGGTTTATCCCTTCAGGAAATGGGCCAAAGGGGCCAGGTTGGTGTCTGAGCCCGTTTTGCTTCCAGGGCCTCATGCCTAGCCCATGCCGGGGCATCCATGATTTAGAACTGACATTACTGGACAGACAGCCACCCTGAACTAGCCGAGGAGAGCCTCCTCTAGGCTCAGCTCCTGGGGAGATGCCCTCCCCCCATGACATGAGGACAAAAGAGGAAGCTGGACCCTGGACAGGAAAACCGATCTGTTCTGGGGAGGCGGCCCAGGCTTTGTCTTTGGTTTCCCTCCTCAAAGAACCCTACAAGCCTCACCACTAATGGGTCTATACTCTGTATGGAGAGGGGTCTTCAGTCGGGGACCACATCTTCACAGTTGCCCTGCTACCCTCATTCTTATATCTTCTCAACTGTCTCGCTACAGCCACAACCTCTCAAATCTTCCTGCTTATTACCCCCTAAAAGCTCACACCAGCCACCTCAACTGCCTTAGTATCTTGCCAGAAACAACTCTCCGTATTCTCAACCAGGATCTGTGACAATCTTGTATCAGCCACTTCTGTTCATGTCAAGACCTTGACCATATTTCTTTAGCCAAGACCTCAAGGGCAGCCTCCCTTGAGGGATATAGCAGACACATATCCCCCACCCTCATCCCCCCACAAAATATTTCCCCACTTAGATTCCTCCCACCCTGGTTATATTTTTCCAGCAGTGAATTTCATGCAATTAGCTCAAACCTCCAGTGGGGCCACATCTTGCCTGGGAGAACCCGTCTCATCCATCCTGTCTTCACTCTTAGAGTCCTGTGGGTTGCTCAGTTATCTAAAATAAGTACTGGTTTGGCGGGTGGGGAGTCAGGACTCCTGGGTGGTTTTTTACTGAGCCCTGATGCTGGGAAAGTGCCTTGCATACATATCCTTCCCTGAGCTGGGATTTTTATGTAGGTCCCTGGGATTTCCTGCTGGGGCCAAACCCCCCTGTACCTCCCAGAATCAGAGTAGCAGAGACAGGAGTGTGGAGGAAGGGACAATCCATGGGAGAGGGACAACGGTGAGAAGGAAAGAGGACAGAATGGGGAACAGGGATAGTCCTTAAATCTAGCTGTGCTTGGGAATCCCATAAAAAATAGCACTTGCTCCCCTCCACTTCTCTTTTCTTCTAGTGGACAGAAATGAATAGAGTAGACTTGAGGAGGTAGAGAGAAACAGGATCTCTCAGCATGCATCCCAAAGGCTTAAAGAAGGAGCTCTAGAATGGGAACAGCAAGAGCTTATAGAGCCAGGCTGGAATACAGTTAGACTTGCAAGAAATTCCCGAAAGAGAGGGAATAGGGTCCTAGGTGAGGGGGGCATGTTAAGGATGTGTGAAGGCAGAGGGGTGAGCAGAACTCCAGAGAGCTCCTGGTCACCAAGGCCTTGATGCAGCCCTGGGCACATGGGAATCTGGCCTGCGCAGGCCTTGGAAGGCAGCAGGAAAGAGGGGGCAGACACCTTTGCCTCATACCCTTCTTTTTTTCCTGAACTGGAACTACCACAGTTAAGACTGAACTTAGACCAGCTATAGTCTTCCCTCCAGAATCCTGCCTTTACCCCTCCCTTTCCTTCCATCACACCTAGTTGACCTGGTCCCATTGTCCCCACAAGGTGGTGCTGGAACCAGTGAGCACTGGAGTCAGGGACCTTTAGGCTGTCCCCCAGCTTCCAGGCCTGGCCTCTTGATCAAGCACCCAAGGGTCTGGGGGATTTTGATTTCCCACGGCCTCTCTCACCAGACCTATTCCTGTGTCACTCTACCCTGATACCCTGACTGCTACAGACTGCTTCCTCCTACCTAACCACAACCTCACCCACTGCAGGTTCCCTTCATTCTGCTGGCTTCCCCTGCTCTGCGCCCTCACAAGGCTGAGGGCAGTTATTTTGTCTCCAAAAGATAAAGATGTGGACATGCAGACACTTGCATGCACATACACATATACAGCGGTTTTCCAGCCCTTTCATCACCTCTACCAAGGGGAGGCTGCAGCCTGCCTCTCTGAACTAGGGAGGTCTGAAAAGCCTCCCCAAAGCTGGAGATAAGTGGCAGAAAGGAAAGGAGAAGAGAGGGATCCAGAGGAATGAGGGGAGATAGAAGAAACAGAGGGTGGATGTGTGTGCAGGAGCCAGAAGCTGGGCACGGAAGGGAGGGGGAAGGCCACTGGGAGAGGACAGAGATGGACAGAGAAGCAGGGTAGGTGAGAGGTCAGGGCCCAGGCATGACTGTGGGGGGGGAGAAGGGACTGAAGAGAACGCAAGAAGAGAGTAACGGAGGGTTCGTGTCTGAAGTCTGATGGAATCTGAAGAAGGAATGGAGGAAGACAGAATGAGAACATGTAGAGTTCAGGGACTAATAAAGGGGACGGGGGGCGGGGGGAAGACCAGGAGATGGCTCCTGATCATCTTCCAAGGCTAGAGCCTCGTGCTGCCTCCCAGAAGCCCTGTTCTCTCCATCTCCTGAAACCAGTCCTGCTCTCCTCAAGTCCTGCTCTCCTGATGCCATCTCCTCAAGGACTATCAGTACCTCTGAATAAGAGTCCTTTCACTTCTAGTCACAGGGCAAGACCAGGTCCCTTCCTTCCTCAGTTTACCCAGCAAAGACAAAGCCAGGCACTAAGCAGCGAGGCACAGCCGATGTCTGCTCATTAAAATACCTGTTGCTCTGTTCCAGGGATGGAGAAGTTGGGCCTCAGAAAAACAGACATAAAGAGAGAAGGATTGGGGTCGGGGGGCTCCCCCACCCTCCGCCTGAGCGCAGAGGACCCTTAGGTTGCAGGCTGCGGCTGTGGGTCTGGACCAGCTTCGATCTTCCAGGGAAGGAGCTCTTTCTCCGCAGCCTCGGGCTTCAGAGGCAACAGACAGCCTCTCTCTCTACCTCACAAGTGTCACAACTGCCAAAGCAGCGGGAGCGCCTTCTCTAGCCCAGAGGCCCCTTCCTCTCAACACACTTCGTAACAGCCCCCTGCAACTCCTGGGGGCACCCCACCTCTGAGTCCCATCTCCCAGCCCTAAGCTCTTCCACTCAGAGACTTTTCTCTCGGAGCGGGAGACCCTCCAACCTCAGGAGTTCCTCGCGGCTCCCGGGGGCCGGTACCGCCGCCCTTGGTACAGGAACCCACAGTCCCCGAACCGCCGCCGGCTTGCAGTGGCCCGTCCCCGCCCCGCCCGGCCGGCCGCGCCCGCCCAACTTGAAGCGAGCCGAGCACCTCCCGCCGCGGCCTCCCGCAGCCAAACTTCCCGGGCCCGCGGCCGCGTCCAGTCCGGGGCCGGGCAGGCTCCCCTCCCACGGACCCCCAGCCTGCCGGCCGGAGCCAGGCCTCACCTGGTGCCCTCCCCGCCGCGGGGGAGCTGGGGGGCGGCGGCAGCGGGTCGGGGCTGGAGAAGGAAGTGAGAGCAGGAGGCCGGAGGAAGTGGGGGGGGCGGGCCGGCCGGCGGGGCGGGGCAGGGCGCGGGGGCGGGGCGGGGCGGGGCTCGACAAGGAAGTCCGCCGGCCGGTTCACCCCCCCACGTCCTGGTCGCCCCCAGCGGGTGGGTCCCGGGCCGGGTACTGGGCTCCCCCACCCCAGCCCTTTACCTCTGAGGCCCTTAAGGTCAGTCCTCCCAGTCCCCTTCTTGCCACCTCCACCCCAGCAGAGGCCCTAGCCTAGGCGCTTGGCTTTTGTCCCCCCTCCCCCTATCTGGCCCCCACCAACCCCTGCGGTAAGATGCTGTGAACAGGCGCCCCTAGGCCTGGTACCTTCAGTCAAGCCCAGGGATCGAGCGATGGCCCAGGCTGGGGGTTGGCCAGAATAGGTCCGGCGGGGCAGTCCCCACCTCTGCCCCGAGCCCCGGGGGAGTGCGGGGTGGCGGTGATTCAGCAGTGGGAAGGCCCCAGACCCCTGGGAAGGGTGCGGAGACTGGGGGAAGGAGAGCTGGCGTCAGCACCCGGGGAAAGACAAGATCAGCAGAGGCGCAGGCGGAACCGCGGGCCCCAAAAACAGGATGTCGTGTCGTTGTTCCGCACCCGGCGGCTCCGCGCGCCTGGGCTCTGGGGAGGGGGGTGGGGCGGAGCCAGGACGTGGGGCTCCCCTCGCACCCTCTTCTCGCTGGGGCGCTCAACTGCTTGGGACAGAAGGGCCGCACCCAGTCCTGAATCTTGCCGGGGCTCTGGGGACCGGCGGGTGGGCGGACTCGTGGGCGCCCTCTGGTGCTTCTGCTCCCTGGCCTTGCGCGTGGAGCTCTGACTTGAGAAAGGATATCCTTCGTTCATCACAAACTTTCTGAGTGCCTACCACGTGCAGAGCTGCGTGCAGAGCTAGGTGCTGTGGAGGAGAACAGGCATTAACGAAAGGCTCCCTGTCTCCAAGAGGCTTTCCAGATAAAGAGGAAGAACAACTCCGAGAATAAATAGTCCAACCTTTCTGAACCTCCATTCTGTCTTTGGCAAAATAGAGTAACTTCCCCTTCATCCTGTAGTTGTGAAGATGAGAATGGATGTAAAAGGTCTGCTGCCAATACCTGGTTCAAAGTAAACACTCAACAAATACTTCTTTTCCTCTTCTTTTTAAAAATCATACTACTGTAAGAATGAGTTCCCAAAACACAGTGTGCCAGCCCACATCTTTGGGTCTTTGTGCATTCTATTCTTTCCGCCTCTTTCCTGTATTGACTGCCGGGCGAAATCGACTCAGTCTTTCACAATCTGGCGGTGATGGACCACTGCCTCCAATGACACTCGCACGCGCGCACACATGCATGCACACACACCACCTCTGCCATGCACTTGGTAGTCTCCTAGTGCTGTCTAGTGGAAATATATTGTAAGCCACATATGCAACTTAAAACTTCCTAGTGATGACATTTTTTTTTAAAAGTAAAACGAAGGATTTCCCTGGCGGTCCAGTGGTTAGGACTCCACCCCTCCATTGCAGGGGGCACGGGTTCGATCACTGGTTGGGGAACTAAGATCCCACAGCCGTGCAGCAAATAAATAAATAAAAAGAAACAGGTAAAATTTAATGTTAATAATATATTTTACTTAGCCCAACATATGCAAAATATAATCATTCAACTTCAGCATGAATCTGTATAAAATTAGTGCTTATAAAAATGAATAGGAGGGGCTTCCCTGGTGGCGCAGTGGTTGAGAGTCCGCCTGGCAAAGCAGGGGACACGGGTTCGTGCCCCGGTCCGGGAAGATCCCACATGCCGCGGAGCGGCTGGGCCCGTGAGCCATGGCCGCTGAGCCTGCGCGTCTGGAGCCTGTGCTCCGCAACGGGAGAGGCCACAACAGTGAGAGGCCCGTGTACCGCAAAAAAACAAAACAAAAAGAATAGGATAGTCTACATTCTTTTTTTGTACTAAGTCTGAAATCTGGTGTATGTTTTACACTTAGAGTACGTTTGAATTTTGACTAGACACATTTCAAATGCTTGATGGTTCATGTAGCTAGTGGGTATGGTGTGGAACAGAATATTAAAGTCTCTATCAGATTCAGGCTGGTAAATGATTGAGTAGATGAATTCATTCTCCATGATCCTTCTGCTCAAGCTTCCCCAGATCCTCCAGGCAGAGTTTGGGTCTCTCTCCTCCCTCCCCACAGCACTTGGGACATACTCCTCTGTGTGGAGACGAGGAAACAAGGAAAGACAAGGGGAAAATCAGATTCCCCTCCGTACTCTAGTGGGAGCACATGGCTGGTGTTTGCCATTTGATGATGAAGAAAGGATTGTGAGTTTCCATTAAAGACAGGGTTCAGTGGAGGACCATATACTAAAATGGCTTCTATGAAGCCATTAAAAATTGTCCCATGAAGTGAGAGAGTGGCATGGACATATATACACTACTAAATGTAAAATAGCTAGTGGGAAGCAGCCGCATAGCACAGGGAGATCAGCTCAGTGCTTTGTGTCCACCTAGAGGGGTGGGATAGGGAGGGTGGGAGGGAGGTGCAAGAGGGAGGAGATATGGGGTTATACGTATATGTTTGGCTGATTCACTTTGTTATACAGCAGAAACTAACACACCATTGTAAAGCAATTATACTCCAATAAAGATGTTAAAAAAAAAATTGTGTCCCAGAACAAAGGTTTTTGAACTGTGTTCCTAAAGTTCCCTTCCCAGGACTTGAGGGTGGGAAAATAGTGGGGCTCTGGCCTTCCTTTCCTTCAACTGGAATTGGTTCACTTTTATCTGATTTATATACTAGTGTTCTGGGTAAAAGGCTCTTTAAAAAAAAAAGTTTTCTGCAAAAATATTTGAAAATCATTTTAGAAGCATAGTGGTAAAAATAGGTGCGGTAGACCAAAAGGCTGGATTGGTAGTCTGGGGTGACTGCATTTCCTGAGGCCTTGGTCTTGGACATGCCTGACCCTGGTTCAGCTTGCTTAGGCGGGAGAACCTGACTTGGCCTTGAGGATGTCATGGTCTGATGGGGTATGGGACTGTTGCATATGAAACTACTAGCAGAGGAGGAAAGGGCCCTCGGCTGGGCTTCAGAAGACCCAAAGTCTAGTCTTGGCTCAGCCAGACTGGCTTGTGAGACTTTAGACGAGGCCTGGCCTTTCTCTGGGTCTCAGACTCCTCCACCGGAAAGCAAGGAGTTGAACCAGATGATACTTTTGAGCTGTGACCTTCTATGATACACACTTAAAAATAATCATTAAGTAATTAAGGTTTATGCATGTAACATATTGCTCATAGTTCTTTAATACCATTTAGGTCATCTTGCTTTGTGCTCCAGTTAATTGTATCTGTGCCTAATGTCTGCCTTCTCCACTAAGTGTAAGTCATTTGAGGTGGTGTCTGGTTCATCTCTGTGTCCAACCACTGGGCCTGGCACAGGCAGGCCTTCAGTATATTGCAGAATATACTTGCCTGCAGTATATTTGCCTTCAGTATATTAGCAGAATAAAATTGCCCTAATAAAGCACTAATATGTATGGAAACATCAGAGACCAGGTGACTTGGAGCCACTTTTATGGCACAGGCATAGGAAGGGCCAATAAGGCCAGAGGAGAAGGAGACAGGTAGACAGGTGGGGCTGTCTGCAAAGGCTTCTTGGAGGAAGAAGGTGGTGAGATGAAGAGGGTAGGAAGAGGACACAACTCCAGATGGACTGTTTCTCTCACTTGCTTTCCCTGAATAGGTGAGTTCTTGGCAGTGTACATTTGTGTTCACAAGCAGCTGAGAGAAAAGGTCACTGAGCTAGGACATTTAGAAATGAGAGAATATATGAAAGCACTTGGTAGGGGTAGAATAGAGAGATCAGAGACAGGTTCTGGAGCCAGACGGTCCAGGATTCAAATCCTGGTCGTACCACTTACATTGTGGCTTTTGACAAGTCACATGACCTCTCTTATTCATTCCTTAAACACATATTTATCGAAAACCTCTCGGCCAAGCATAGTGTCACATGCCAATGATGCAGTGGTGAAAACAAAAGCAAGCCCCTATCCTGATGTAACTAGAAAGGGAGATAAATCTTAAACAGGTAATGATACAAAAGTACAGAGTGCTATAAAAGCGTACAACAGAGGCATTTACTTTCATTTTAAAATCAGAATGACAATACTGTGTGCTTTGTGGGATTGCGAGGATTCAGTGAGATAAGCAAGCTGAGTGTCTAGCAGATTGCCCAGGGTACAATTAATAAACATTTACTTCTGCATGTACTCATGTTGTTTTCAAGTTTTTCTCCCTGATAATTCTTCCCTCTTTCTCAAGATCAAATGCTAAAGCTGACTCAGTTCCCCTGAAAGAGCAGGATGAAGACAGAGAGGGGGAGGAGAAAGGCCCTGAATTGATCTCACCCCTGCCCTGGTGTTTTCCAAACGGGTCTTCCCAGCCTGGTCCTCACTGAGCTCCAGCTCCTATGGCTCACCAGTGGCCCACAGGGTTTTCTGCTCAGTCCCAGTCCCAGCCTCTTCAAGCTAACCCTAAATCTGAGTTCTTCTTTTTCTCTCATGTGGCTCCAGGGACTCAGCCGTCTTGGTTCTCCTCTTGATCCCCTGGCCTTCCCTCTTTCAGGCTGCCTGAGCGGAAATACGAGTCTCCTGCTCATTATTCCCCTTATTGCTACTCCCAAAGATAAGCCCAATGTCTCATTTCATGAAATGAGAAGGTGATGGGTAATACAGGAGATAGCAGAAAGAACAAACAGGGGAAGTGACAAATGAAACAAAGTTCTAGAGTCGCATCCTCGGACCAATTGTTCCTGATTCCCCCTGAGGAAATAACTGAATGGAGGGAAGGGGGACCAAGCACATGCCCAATCCTTCTGGAGGGTCCCTCCTCCCAGACAGGCAGAACAGTAGTTGTCCTGTTTGCCTCCAGGACACCTTTGCCTCTTTGAGCTTCTCCAAACTGGGTGGTACCCAGGTCATCTGGCATACTCCCTCTGGGAAATTCCTCTTTCTTCAGCCCTGGTACATTCCAGGAGCAGCTTGGTTTGCCCAGAGTCACACAGCAGAGCCACGATGTGAATCTAGGCAGTATAATTCCAGAACCCGTCCTCCTCCCTCAATCCGTATGCACAGCCTCTCTGACTGTTTTAGGCAGTTACTTGTTCCTCCTCTGTGCTCCTTCACTTGCCCCTGTACCAATTTCTCTCAAGACATTATCAACACGTTCTAATTACTCTTCATCTATATATTTCCCCGAAAAATTGAGCTCTTTGAGGGTAGGAACTGGGTTGTTACAAACAGGGGCTTGGTAGATGTTGAATGAACGAACATTGGCCGTGAGATTCTAGAACTGATTCTGGAAAGGAAGATGATTCTCTTTGTGAAGCTAGCCTGGGAAGAGTTGTTACAAGCCAAGTTTTCTCTCCTCATTCTGTACACAGCCAGACTCTTAGTGATAGCTGTACTTGCCATTTTTGGACACCAGGGAGCACCACTGATAACACAGCCTAAACTTACAGATTCCTAAACTTTTCTGAGCAGGAGATTTCGGACTCTTTTAGTACACTTCTACTGAAGATTCTCTTGAAGATTCTCTCACTTTCCAAATGAAAGCTGTTGGTAATCAGAAACCCTGTGAGAGAAAGGACAGCTAAGCTGCTGTACAGAACACTCATCGTTCATTCGTTTACTCTTACTGAGTACCATCTCTGTACTGGGTACAGTCCTATCTTGGGAGAATACAAAGATAAATGAAAAGGGGCTTCCCTGGTGGCACAGTGGTTGAGAGTCCGCCTGCCGATACAGGGGACACGGGTTCGTGCCCTGGTCTGGGAAGATCCCACATGTTGCGGAGCAGCTGGGCCCGTGAGCCATGGCCGCTGAGCCTGCGCGTCCGGAGCCTGTGCTCCACAACGGGAGAGTCCACAACAGTGAGAGGCCTGTGTACCGCAAAAAATAAATAAATAAATAAATGAAAAGAAGTCCTGGGACTTCTCTGGTGGTCCAGCGGTTAAGACTCCACGCTTCCAATGCAGGGGGTGTGGGTTTGATTCCTGGTTGGGGAACTAAGATTCCACATAATGTGCCATGGGGCCAAAAAATTAAAAAAACAGAAAAAAAAGAAATGAAGTCCTTGATAAACTCAGGAGCTAATGGGGAAGATAAATACTTATTGGATAATCATAATTCAGTTATATAAGTACTCTAAGGTACTTAGAGTAGCAGGAGACTGGAGAGACAGGGTAAGTCAGGGAAGGTGGGAAAAGAAGGGAGGTGACTTTTGAGCTGGCTCTTTTTTTTTTTTTTGACTAATCATAACTTTTGGTTCATGCTATGCTGTCATCAGTGATCAAGGTATGGCTGATTTGTATCACTTGAACTGAGACTTGAAGGATAGGGAGGAAATCCCAGAGGAGAAAGAGAACTTGATGTGGTTGTCACTTCTTCTTAGGCTCAGTTTCCTCATCTGTAAAATAAGTATAGTCTCTGACTTATCTAGCAGAGGTTTTGTGAGAGAGAGATAAGATAATAGATGTGAAAGCTCTTGCAAATAGTAGAATAGAGGCGTAAGAATTGTTAATCCGGTTTGATTTAACCAACATCTGCAGATTATCTATTAGGAGCAAGGCCCTAAGAGTGATGCAAGGGAGATATTCCTGGCACACAGTAAAGGCTTGGTGTATAGGTTTCAAAAAGACACAGAGATGAAAAAAACAAAACAAAACCAAGCTCTCAATTTCCTCCTGAGACACAATGTGGTGAGGGCTTCTTGCAGAGGCTACACTTACATGAGGACCCAATCTAGGGTCTACTGAGGTGAGAGTCACAGCTTCTGATCCAGGAAGATCCACGAGGTCTCAGGATTTTCCTACCTTATAGAATATTAAAGCTGAACTGGATCAATAATCTGGTCCTAACCCATCCTATAGTTGGGGAGACTCAGATCCAGAGGGGCACTGGCTTTTCTGATGTCACATCATGATCTTGGAGGCAGAGATGAGACAAGAATGTTTCTCCTAATGTCCAGGCCATGGCTTTTGCTCCCAGACACCATTTATTTTTACTTTTATTTTTAACTGTGGTAAAATACACATAATATAAAATTTACATTTTAAGTGTATTAAGTACATTCACATTGTTTTGCAACCAGTTTCCAGAACTCTTTTCATCTTGCAAAATGGAAACCATATCCACTAAACAATTCCCTATCCTCTTCTCCCCCCAGCCCCTGGTGACCACTATCCTGCTTTCTGTCTCTATGAATTTCACTACTCTAGGAACCTTATATAAGTGGAATCATACAGTATTTGTCCTTTTGTGACCAACTTATTTCACTTAGCATAATGTCCTTGAGGTTCATTCATGTGTAGCATGGAGAATTTCCTTCCTTTTAAAGGCCGAATAATATTCCATTGCATATATATATATATATATATATATATATTTGTCACAGTTTGTTTATATAGTCATCCATCCGTGGACACTTACTTGGGTTGCGTTTGGCTATTGTGAAGAGTGTTGTTATGAATATGGGTGTACAGATATCTCTTTGAGACCCTGCTTTCAATTTTTTTTGGCATACGCCCAGAAGTGGAATTGTTGCAGCATATGGTAATTCTGTTTTTAGTTCCTGGAGACCATTTTAGCCTCACAGGAAATGCAGCAGTCTCTGAGAGTTTCAAGGTCTTGGTGTGAATTGGTAATAGACCCTTGCTTCCTGTCTCCAAGACCCAGGCTCTTTGTACCACATGGGTTTTGCAACCATACCCCCAAAGAACTCACATGGTAGCTAAGAGAAAGATGCACTTGAGTATAAAGGAGGTTGTATTAAGCATGATTTATTTTTCTTTTTTCTTGTGTGTTCTCTTTGACAAATGAGTACACAGGCAGGTGGGTTGGCTTAGGCAGAAATTACAAACTTGTAGTCTGAGTGATCAATTTATGCTATAGATGTAGGGCTATATCATTTTTAAAGGGCTATATCATTTTTTTTTCTGTTTTGATTTTTTTAAATTTATTTTTTTGGCTTCTCTGGTGGCGCAGTGGTTGAGAATCTGCCTGCTAATGCAAGGGACACGGGTTCGAGCCCTGGTCTGGGAGGATCCCACATGCCGCGGAGCAATTAGGCCCGTGAGCCACAACTACTGAGCCTGCGCATCTGGAGCCTGTGCTCCGCAACAAGAGAGGCCGCGATAGTGAGAGGCCTGCGCACCGCGATGAAGAGCGGCCCCCGCTTGCCACAACTAGAGAAAGCCCTCGCACAGAAACGAAGACGCAACACAGCAAAAATAGATAAATTAATTAATAAAAACTCTTACCCCCAACATCAAAAAAAATTTATTTTTAAAATTTAATTTTTATTTTATATTGGGGTATAGCTGATTTACAATGTTGTGTTAGTTTTAGGTGTACAGCAAAGTGGTTCAGTTATACATATACATATATCCATTATTTTTCAGATTCTTTCCCCATATAGGTTATTACAGAATATTGAGCTCCCTGTGCTATACAGTAGGTCTGTGTTGATAAAGGGGCTACATCATTTAAAAGTCCAGATTCCCATCTTCTCTTAAAGATGATCCAGCAATACTGAGTTCACCTTCTTGCCTGCTTACCAGTGTGCCCCAGTCCCTACCACTCCCTATTACTCGCACCTACTTCTCTCAATAATATTAGCTATTTTCCCATTTTCCATTTGAATTTCAGACTCCTGGTTCCGAGTGTAGGTCTAGTAGAACCTAGATCAGGGGCTCATCTTCTGTTAGGGCCAATTTCCCAGCAACACAGTTGTTACTCAATAAATATTTGCATGATCAAATGAATTAACTCATGTCAACCAGCTTTTA
The DNA here is from genome assembly GCF_964374135.1 of Grampus griseus. Lineage (NCBI taxonomy): Eukaryota > Metazoa > Chordata > Mammalia > Artiodactyla > Delphinidae > Grampus > Grampus griseus. The sequence continues at coordinate 61,297,299 of NC_139002.1, forward strand.
TTGAGCACTTACGATGTACAGGGCCTATGGCTGGATGGCCATTTCCCAGAGATGAATAAGGCACAGTCCCTGACCTCTGAAAAGTCACAATCCTATGGGGCGGGGGAAGGCAGATATGAGTATGGTCCAATTGTGGACCTGAGGTGGCAGTCAGAGTAGGATTTTCTGAGATCTTGAACTGCATCTGGAAGAATGAGAGGCCAGCCATACGAGGGAGTTGATGGGGAGGCCAGGAGGGGAGACGGTTTCAGGTAGAAGCAACAGCCGATACAAGGGCCGGGAGGTGGCTGATGTTCCATGTGTTTGAGAAACTTAAAGAAGGCCAGTGCGACTGACGTTTAATAAGAGAGTGGGAAGAGTGGTAGTAGATGACGTCAGACGTGTGTTTTTATATCGACAGCCTAACCCTTAAGCCAGGCAGCTATTGGGCAAATCCGTGTTCCCGGTCTTCAGAAGCCTTGCTCAGAACAGGTAGCTGGCTTAGCACTGTCAGAGTGGGGACGAGGCCTAATCCCTTCCTCTGCCTCAGGTGCCAAGGACAGGGTAGGGCACAGAGCAGGTTTCAGTAAAGATTTGCTGACAGCACACTTGAGAACAGGAAGTGCAGGCTCTGTTGAAGGAGGCCCAGGCTCAACTCCCTCTTTATGGGGGCACTCATTCTCAAGTCGCTAACACCCCCAAGCCACACAGAGAGCTGGGAGAGTGAGATGCAGGGAGGAACCAGCCACAGGCCCTACCCGCAAAAACCTCAGAGGGGAGGGTATTTGGAGGGGGGGTTAGGAAAACGGGCTGTGAGAGTTAAGGGAGGGCATCCGACTTAGCTTGGATGAGGCGGGGAGGGGGCGTCAGGTAGGCAGATGGGGTCATTTAGCCAAGACTTACGGTATGTGTAGGGCAATTTTACCTACAGTGGTTTGGACGCTTCGTGTATTTTCTGGCATCATTTCCTCCGAAACCACTAGCAGGCCCTAATGGGCCTCCCCCGGGGCGGGTCCTAGCTCTATTCCTCAATCCTCTGCAAAGGGGCAGGGCCTCCCAACGAGCTCGGGCCCTGTTCGCAGCGCCCAGATTTGCCCGCCAGGGGCCGCTGCACACGGGTGACGAAGCGCGAGGGTTCCTAAGCTGCAGAGAGGCGGAAGCGGATTGGTTGCAAGGCGCGGCGGGGAGGGCGGAGCCTGGGATACCGGCCTGGAGTGGGGGGCTGGCAATGGGCCCCCCGGCCGAACCGGGCTGGGCAGTTGTCGCCTCAGGCAGCCCCGGGCGGCAGTCGTGGTACCGAGGGTCTTTGCCCTGACCAGCTCTAGAGCTTGGGCGAGTGGAGCAGCACCGAGGCCCGGAGATCGGGCAGGGCAGCTACTGTCATCGTCGCTGCCGCCGCAGGCCTGGGTTACCTGAGCGACTGCGTGTCAGGGGCCCGCCCGCTCGTTCGCGGGCTGTTAGTGCGGGAGGGGCTCTCGTGGGGGAAAGGGAGGCCGGGACCCGACCCTTGGCTGGGGAGAGGGGTCCTGGCGGAGACTAGAGCGGGCCGAGAGCCGGGAGAGCCCTCCGGGGTCTGGGGGTGCCGGGCGGCTGTCTCTAACAGGTTATTCCGGGGTAAGCCGGGCGCTGGGGCGGGCTCGGGCTTCGCTGGGGGCCGGGCGGCGCGGGGCGGGCCTGCGGGAGAGCACGCCCCCGCCCGCCCCGGGCCCGCCCCGCGCCTCCCGCCCGCTCGCCGGGGAGCCTCTGTCCCGGGCCTGGCCCGTGCGCGTCCGCCTGCTGAACCTGGGCACCGCCGGCCGCCTGGGCACGGGACTGGGCGGGAGCACTGACCTCGGCCTAGGAGGCCTGGGATCCCCGAGCCGCCTGCGCCCGCGGGGGCCTGGAAGTCGCACGCCCTTCCCGAACCTGTGCCCCTCGCCGATTCTCGGCGGTGCGAGGCCAGGTGCCCCCCTCCTTCCCTCCCTTCTTTCCCTCCCCCACTCCGGTGCCCGCTGGAGGTCCCGCCCGCCCGCCCCCTCCGGCAGGGGTGTAGCCGGCTGCGGAGCTGACACCGGCTCCGCGGCCACCCTGTCCAAACTCTCCGGAAGCGGCCCGAGCCGACCGGGTACTCAGGCCGTCGCAGCTCCGGCGGACCCACTGTTGGACCCGAGGCGCCGGCCCTCCTCCCGCGCCCAAACTTGGAGCACTTGACCTTTGGCTGTCTGAGGAGGCAGACTCACGGGTGGCTGGACAGCTGCGGCACCTCGAGGGCATCTTGCCTGGGGTTCCAGGACCGTCAGCTGCACTCCCGGGCTCCCAGCTTTGCCTCTGGGATCCTGAGGAGTCTACATCAGGCGCATGTTGACTGAGACCTGGAGTCATGGATGTGTGCGCCCGTCTTGCCCTGTGGCTCCTCTGGGGGCTTCTCCTGCATCACGGCCAGAGCCTCAGCCAAAGCCACAGCGAGAAGACGACGGGAACCGGCTCGGGGGCCAGTTCTGAGGAGTCCACTGTAGCAGGTAAGGCCTTGGCCACGGACAAGAACTGAGTTGCCCAAGTGGGGAAGTCGAACCCTAGGTTTATACACCTGCGATTGATGGCAGACCCACACATGGCACTGCCTGTTCTTAGTAGTCCAAAGAGTTCTTTCCCTTCTAATGTCTTTGTCTCTCTTGAACAACTTTCCTCATCCCTCCTCAGGATATCTTTTGTTGGCAGTGGAAAGAGCTTTGCTTTTGGGGCACCTTGGCCTTTCAGATCAGCAAGTCAAGACCCCTTCTCATGACTACTTGTCTGGACTGATGCCCTGGGCAGATGATAAGTCTGTTGCTCTTGGCCAGTTTCAGCACTTGGCAGCACAGGGGAGGCTGAGGCTACTTGGGTTGGGTAGGAAGAGTCAGGACTGGGCCAACTCTATTACTCTCTAACTTAGTGTCGAGGTGTGCCTTTCTATTCCAATGAGCGTGGGGACCCTATTCTCTCCCTTCCCTTAGGTAATCTGCTGTCTTCTAGCTGTGCCCATTTGAAATATCAAGGCAGTTCCTTAGATGGAATCCTATTTACCACCAGGGAGTTAAATGGCCTTTTGTTGACATGGGCATGATGTAATTCCTGGGACCACTTGTTGACTTATTCTGTTTCTTCTGACTGATGAGGGTAGGAATTGTACAATATTTTTGATCTGTCCTGGTTTTTCCTATGCACTTATGGAGGCTTGTCAAACAGTAGGAGCCCTGGTATTGTTGCAGAAGAAAGAGCACTTTTAAAATGCAGTTGTTTTACACAAGGCTTAGAGGTATTCAGTTTTTGATCCCTGTTTCTCTCACCCGGTCACTGTGATCTGCCCAAAGTAGTGAGATGCAGAATGAGGAGAGTTTATAGCTGGGTTCTTTCTACGGCTGGGCAAGCTCAAGTGAGGGGACGCCTCAGTGAATACCTGTTGATACAAGGAGGAAAAGGAAGCGTAAATCATGGTGGCCAGGAAGTTTCATGGATGGATCCAGAGGCTGGCTTTGGTGCTAGACCCTTTCTTAGGAAACCCCCTTTTAAATTCCTTGACTGGGCTGGGTGTGACTGCAGGTACCCCAAGGGTTGGCTTCCAAGTGAGGCCAGGGTTGCCCTATGTACAAGCATGGCACCTAGGCTGTTGCTTTGAAGATAGGTCCTTCTTGCATATTAATCCTGTTTCTCCATACAGTGTCTCCTTGGCCCCTGAACCCTAGCTCAAAGCTTGGCTGTCATTGGGCTATGAAGGCAGATGTAGGTCAAACTGTGCAGAAGACCTGAGGAGCATCTCTGCTGTCCCAGTGACATCCCTGTTTGTAACTGATAATACGTCCTTTTTTCACCCTAAAATATGAGTGCCTGACATAAAATGAATTTTCTTTTGGGGGGGAGGAAGTGTTCTTTATTTTAGACACAGTGCTAAAAGAGATGAAGTTTTGAATTTAGGCATTATCTAGCTGTCAGGAAGATTTGTGTGTTTGTACATGCCATAGGTAAGAGGCACTCCAGCATCCCTCGTAAGCAGCCCCTGGCTTGAGCTTATGGAGACAGCCCTCCACACAACATATTTTAGAGGCTTGGCTGTGTTGATTATACTACTTAGGCTTCTCTTTTGGTCTTTTCTTCCTCTCAGTTCAGAAATTAGTTTCTATTGTCACAGTAATATTGAAGCCCAGGGAGGAAATCTCAGAGACCCTAGGTGCTGGGAATGACTATAGTTTGTGGTAACCTGGAGGCCCCAGCACTGTTGTTCTGGTAGGTTATCACCTTGGGCCTGTCTGGGACTTTGACTCAGATAAGAACTCATTTTTGCAAAGAGGTGGACTGGGCTCATGGACGGGGCTCTTCTAAAGGATTTGGTGAGGAGCTGTCTACACAGCCAGGAACTCTTGTAGCCTTTCCAGTCCCTCTGTATCCTCAGAACACAGGAGTTTTACTTACCCTTAAAGCTTCCACTTTTCTAAATCAGACTCAACATATCTAGTCAATTTGTATGTTCTCTAAAGTTTGTATTTTACACAGCTGTTTTTCCCATAGTCTCGCAATTGCTCTATTAGAATGCAGGGCAGGTGGTATTATCCCCATTTTTATTGTTGAAGAAATTGAGTCCTATGCTCAGTTTTCTGATTTTTTTTTAAAAGATTTTTTTGATGTGGACCATTTTTAAAGTCTTTATTGAATTTGTTACAATATTACTTCTGTTTATGTTTTCGTTTTTTGGCTGCAAGGCATGTGGGATCTTAGCTCCCTGACCAGGGATTGAACCCGCACCCTCTGCATTGGAAGACAAAGTCTTAACTACTGGACCACCAAGGAAGTCCCACGTTTTCTGATTCTTAAGTCCTAGACTTCTTCTGTCTTCTCAGGCCCTGCCCTGTTAAAGGAGCACTAGGTAAGGCCAAGAGAATGTTACTTTCCTCTTGGTGAGTTAGTTAGGCAGCCCCTGGTGACTCTGTAGCAGAGATCCAAAAAAAGGCTGTCTTTTTCTCCTCTGGAGGGTCTTCTGCAGGGGCCAGAAAATTGCATTTTTTCTCTTGTTGGATGTACGTGGCTATCTTAAAGGTCTGCCCCTCCAGGGAAGGCAGGTGCTCTGCTAGAAGGCCTTCTCATTGGGAGAGGCCATTCCTGTCACCTTCTGGCTCTTTGATGCCTGTATACCCAGTTGTGCTAAGTTACTTTCTCAGTAAAGATCTGTGCTTGACTGTGCTGCTCTGAAGCCTGCACTTCTGAAACTGCCTGGAATTGATGCTTGGAACCTCCCTTAGACTCTGGACTCATTGCCTCCAGAAACTCAAAATGTTTCCTGCAGAATGTGTGTGAGGGGTCCCACGTGAGTCTGGAGTTGTGACTGCCAGTGTTGGTTGAAGACCTCTACTCAGGAACTGTGGTTCTACTCAGTATAACTAGAACTGGGCTTTGGAGGATAGGCCTCTAGGCAGTTTATGGAGTGCAGGTTGGCTTCTCAATTCACCCCTAATGGAGTGGGAGGCCAGAGTCTTGCCTGTCCACCCAGCTAGTTGCTGCTGCCTCCAAGGCTATAAATGGCCTGGCCATCTTGGTGGCTATGCTAATTTTAGCTGAGGGTGGTTCCCGGAACTGGATTGGAGCCAAGGGCAGGTGGGTGCGGCTTGGCTGAGGCTAATATTGGGGGATGGGCAGAGGGTCACACTAATCCTGGGGCAGCTAGGACATCATCTGCACCCACACCTCAGCTTTGACAATCATCCTTAACCAGGTTAATTTATTCAGCAAACATTGAACAGTGTCAGCTCACGTGCTGTGTATTCAGCATATATTTGAGTGCCTGCTCTGGGCCAGGCACTGTGTTTGGTGTTGGGAATTAAAGGATGAACAAAACAGACATGTTCTCTGCCCTCATGGAGTTTACAGTCTAGTGGGGAGATAGAAAATAAATACATAAATAAATATAGTGTCTTGTAATTTTTGTGGAAGAAAACATAAACAGAGTACTGTGATGGAGAACGGGAAGAGGACAGAGATCCAGCTGAAGTAGGAACCCAGTGTCTAGCAAGACATTAATAACATCAGTAACATCAACAATAATAGCAACTGACATTTTTTAGTGCCTACTGTGTGGCAGGCACTATTCCAAACATTTTATTCTTTTTAATTCTTACAGCCATCCTGTGTGCTTGGTATTATCCCTGTTTTATAAGTGAGGAACTGAAATCATAGAGAGGTCAAGTAAATTACCCAAGGTTATACAGATAGTAGGGAATAGAGCCAGAATTTGAACCCAGGCAGTCTGACTCTTCTCCCCACCTCCACCTCAGCCACTAGGTTATACACTCTTTCAGAACTTTGTGATAAGCGCTGTAGTAGAGGTATGATATATGCATACAAAAGGCTGTGGGAAGCCCAGAGGAGCAAGTGACTAACCCTGCCTGGGAGAGCTGGGGGAGGCTTCTCAGTTTCCTCCATAATTTTTCTCAGATCTTGGGGAGATAAAAAGTGGTTGCCTAATTCAAAAGTTAAGAGGTGGAAACATCAGTTAGTTCAACTTATTTATTTTTACATATGAGGAAACTGATGTCCAGAGAGGCGTCACATAGAAATTCCACAATGGGTTATTAGTAGAACTAGACTAAGACATTTGAGTCAGGGACCCTGGTGTAATCAGTTATTCAATCCACAAGTCTGTAATGAGTGCTTACTGCTTGCTTTGTACTATGGAAGGAAGTTAGGGCTACCAAAGTAGTCTAGTTTGGGGGTGGGGGTGGGGATATATATTTAGAGACTATTAAATACAACATAATGCACAGGCTTAATGAAGCACAAAACCAAGCAGGGTAGACAGTGTAGGCTAAGGATTACAAGAGCTCTGTGTGGGCTGAGCTAGGCTAAGGTGGCTGGGGAGGGCTTCCTGGAAGGAGGGGTTGTGCGGAGGCATAAGAGAACGGGGTGGGGAGTGGTCTGACTTGGGGATTGTTGGAGGGAAGGGGGCATTGTAGAGGTCTGGATCACCAGTGTGAGCACATGGGGTCTCACTGGCGGCTGAACAATAACTGGGCAGAGTTGCTTCACAGTTGGCCAACTACCTCGCATGAGGGCTGGTAGACAGGAAGACTGCAGTCACGTGTGGTCTGTGGCAGGTCTCATAACTACTGTAATTTTGAAGTAATGATGATTATGAATAATATTTGGAGATATCTATACCAATGTAATGTGACATGAAAATGTCTGTACTTTCTGTTGGTGACAAAATCATAGGTAGTGCTAATAATATTATGGTTGGTTATTATGTATGATTGAAGGAAATGCTAACTTTCAGTAAGAGAATGTTGAAAATAAAGATGTAATTTCTTTCCCATCCAAATTCACACCCCCCCCCCCCAATTCTTCTCATGGGCTCCTTAGGAATGTGGAGCCATCATGCTAAGAACTCCTGTTCTCTGACAAGGAAGGGATGAGGTCCTGATGGGAGGGTTTCCTAGGTCTTCACAGGACTTGAGTTTGAGCCCCAGGGGGCCCCTCATTTCCTGCTGAGTGGCTTTGAGATACAGTGCTGAGTGACTTCATGGGCATGCTGTGGTATACTGCTTTCTGTGAGAAATGATTCTCCAGGAAACCCAGCAGTTCTGGCTGTCAAAGTTTTTGGGAGAGTGAAAGATACCAAACTGGGTCTCCAACAGAGCTTTCTTTTTTTGTTACTGCTGATCAAAAAAAAATTATGAAGTATTAAGATATACAACTAAGTATAAAGAATAATACATTGAATACGCCTGTGCCCATAACACAGTGTAAGAAATCAAGTAATAACAATACAGAGCTTTCTTTATTACCCCCTGGATACTTTGTATAAATTTCTAATTTAACACATAGCACACTGTACATATATTTGCTCACTTACAAGTGTAAGCTCTTTGTGGAAGAAAGGAGGGGTTGTATTTTATTTATCTCTGTTTTTATTGTGCCCAGCCTAAAATTTCTGTTAAAGTTTGTTGGAAAAGCTGAAATCAGGGCCTGTTTGAATGGATCATATTTTCTCTCTTCCTTTCATACCTTCTCATATATCTTGGTACACATTCTGGGCTTTTCAGCAACCCTTCATGGTGTTGCTCACCCAGGGCACTTTGTATTTTCATCCAAGTTCAGATCTGTTTATCCCTTTTCAATGTACTATTTTATTTTATTTTATTTATTTTTTTTAAAATTTTTAATTTTTTTTGCGGTACGTGGGCCTCTCACTGTTGTGGCCTCTCCCGTTGCGGAGCACAGGCTCCGGATGCGCAGGCTCAGCAGCCATGGCTCACGGGCCCAGCCGCTCCGCAGCATGTGGGATCTTCCCGGACCAGGGCACGAACCCGTGTCCCCTGCATCGGCAGGCGGACTCAACCACTGCACCACCAGGGAAGCCCGTATTATTTTATCTTATCCTCAACTTTGGAAGTAGGTATACCTGTTTTTATTATTATGCCCATTTTTTTTGGCCATGCCACGTGACATGCAGGATCTTACTTCCCCAACCAGGGATTGAACCCCTGCGCCGTGCAGTGGAAGCATGGAGTCCTAACCACTGGACCACCAGGGAATTCCCATTATGCCCATTTTAAAGGTGAAGAATTCGTAGCTGAGAAATTTGTGTTCTTTGTCACATAACTAAAAAGTGGCAGGATCAGAACCATAACTCTGGGGATCTGTGTATCAAGCCCTTGTTGTTTTTATCAAAACACAGTACCTGTCAGTGTGTCCCTCACCAATCTGGCATGCAGAGCCTTAGCCTCAATGGTCTGGCCATAGCTGTGCTAACAAAGGTGTTTGAGTAGTCTTGTCACCTATGACAAAGTGCTGCTGTGGAGGATGATGGAGTCTATAATCTTACCAATCATGCTACCCTGTTGGAGTTACCTGTGTATGTGCCGGCCTTCCTTGATAAAAACTCCTCGAGGGTTAGGACAGGAAGCTCCTAGCACAAGCCTTGGCACATGGTATACTTTACATACTGTAGAGTTTGTAAAACTGAATTGAAGGGGATTTATTGTCTGGTTCTTTTTCAACTGTAGTTTACTAGGTTGGAAGTTGAAGAAGTTTTACTTCGAAAGGGTTAGGTAAAGTGGAAGAAATAAGCTTCACTTATTTAGAAAGTTCACTGTTCTAGAATTTCTCATTTTTTGGGAATTCCCTGGTGGTCCAGTGATTAGGACTCTTGTGCTTTCACTGCTGGGGTCCAGGTTCGATCCCTGTTCGGGGAACTAAGATCCTGCAAGCCATGTGGTGAGGCAAAACAAACAAACAAACAAAAAATAGAATTTCTTGTTTTTTGCTTTTGTTAAAAAAGTCATCCAGATCAGTTTGAGTCCAATGGCCTCATTTTGCTTGGAAGAAGTTTGTCTAGGATTTTAAAGAAACCAGACTCTTATTGTTGCAGGCCTTAGCATGAGAATGCGGTTGGGAGTAGCTGGGAAACTGTCTAGTTCCACAAAAGACCTATGTGTAGCGGGGAGGAGAGAGTTGGGAAATGGGTGGGTGGGGCTGGGTAGAAGCTCAGATGAGATGATTGGCTTTGGTTGGCAAAAGGGTCTCAGTTGGCCACAGCCAGCAGACATAAATATCTGGATTTAGGGGAGCTTCAGAGTTCCAGCTTTTTTTCTTACTGTCTGTGGACCTTGTAGAGGGTAAGTCACTTTGCCTCTCTCAGCCTTAGTTTTTTCATTTGTAGAAAGAGCATAACCTTAATGAATAGATTTGTAGTGAGGATCAAATGAGATAACTTATGTGGTGAAAGGGCTTTATAAACTCTAAAGTACTACACAATTAGGGATAGTGGGGTCCTCACAACCTCTGCTTTTATGGGCCTGGAAAAGCCTCAGTCAGAATCTGAGTGTCTTCTTACGGCTGCGCCTCTCTAATGGAAGTTGCTTCTCTGGAACTGCTGTAGTGCCATTGTTTTACGTCAGGTGTACCCACCAGACTTATATGAACCCTGCGTGTGGCCAAATTAGGCTTTTACTCAAAGCTTACTCTAGGCCATAGGGAAGCTGTTGATAAAGTCTGGGTGCTAGTATTTCACCTTATTTCCGGCCTATATCCCCTTCCTTTTGCTGGCTGTAACCACTTCCCTAGCCCCACCTGCAGACTTGAAACGGCTGACCAGATGGGCCTAGTCCCTACCTGTATTGGTACATAACAAATTATCCTTAAATGCAGAGGCTTAAAAGAGTAAACATTTATTATTTTCAGTTTCTGTGGGTTAGGAATCTGGGTGCTGCTTAGCTGGGTGCCTCTGGCTCAAGGTCTCTCATAAGGTTGTAGTCAAGCTGTTGGGCTGGGACTGAAGGCTCAACTGCGGGGAGAGTATTTACTTTCAAGCTCATTTATGAGCTACCATTTATGTTGGTAGGCCTTGGTCCTTTGCCACATGGGCCTCTGCACTGGGCTGCCTCACGACCTGACAGTTGGCTTCCCCCAGGACAAGTGATCCAAGAGGGAGCGCCCAAGATGAGAGCTGCAATCTTTTTATTGCCTAATCTTGCAATTGATGTGCCACAACTTCTGCCATATTCTATTTGTTAGAAACAAGTCAAGGTGAAGGGATTATACAATGGCATGAATACCAGGAGGGTAGGGATCACTGGGGGCCATCATAGAGGATGCCTGTGACATCATTCTAGGGCCATGATCTTGGGAACAATGGGTGCTGAGTCCTCTTAGTTTTCCTCTGACTTCCTTTGCTTGCCTCCTAGAGTCTTGTGGTGTCTTTCTGTACTCCCTTTGGTATTATGTCCTTTTGATTCATGCATGACCGCATTGCTTTGACATGTAGAGTTGACATGGCCCTTCCACCTGTATTCCTCCCCTGTTTTAAACCCAATTCTAAACTAGATTTTTATCCTAGGTTCTAGTCATGCCTCCCAACTCCTTGTTTGGTACCTTTAGTTCTGGAGCACATTGTACAGCCACTGACCTTGGAGGCTTTACTGCCCCAACTTGCCTTCTGAGAGCTAGACTTATAAGTGGCATTGAACTGGGACTTACACATTGACAGCTGAAAAACTTACTCTGACCTTTAGGGCCGTTGATGTTGGGTGCTATCACATCCTAGTGTGTCAAAGTTGGAAGGGCTTTTAAGTACCATCTCAACTAAACTCCTCAGTCTACATATGACAGGAACAAATTTGCCCAAGGTCTCAGTTGGGGCCAGAATCTAATTTTGTCTGATTATTATTCACATGCTGTTCCCACTCTGTTGTGGAGCTTCTTTACCCTAACACAGCCAGTTTGGGTTGTTAGGGGGTCTGAGACCTATACAGAGGAAAACCAGAAAGCAGTTCACAATATTGTATTGTGTTCACAGAAATTGTGCTGGGCAGAACTGGGGGGGTATGCAAAGTCAGTGCTGCTTCTGAGGATCTTCCCTGCCCAGCTAGGGAGCTTTTATATGATGCGCAGAAAAAGAAGCCCAGTGATATCTGTGGCGTATGGTGACTAATGTCTGCATTCTGTACTCCCCTGGCAATCTCAATTCAAGCAAGGAGAGATCTGTTTGTTTTGATGTACAGAGCAGATTTCCCGAAGGAGGTGGGTCAGAGTGTCGTACTGCATATCTCACCATTGTTTGGCTCAGCTGGTTGCTTTATGTATAGATTTGGGGCTTCCACAGGCAGGGTAAATGTATCTAAAGCCCTGTGGGGTTACTCGTGGCCACCTAGGGGGACCTTTCTGGGCACTGAGAATTTGACAAAGCCTTGCCTGTGTTGGCACAACTTGCTAAGGCAGGCGAGACTTGAGTAGGGATGGCTATGGCCCTGTCATGTTGATCAGAGTGGAGCAGATTTATTTCAGTGAGAGACCTGCAAGGAAAAACCTGAAATGAGCCAACAGCACTGTACTTTTGTTTTCTGCTGGGGAGCTTGGAATAGAGACGGTGTAAACCCTAAAATCCCTCTATGGGTGCTAGTTTCCTTCCTGACCCAGGGTTCCGGCCCCAGACCACTTTGCCCACTTCATCTTCCTCGGTTCCCCTCTCTACATTTTGGCCCAGCCAGGCTTTTTTCTTTGTCCTGGTCTGCAGAGCACACCTTATACTGCTTCTCTTTTGCCTTTACTTATGAATGCCATTTTACTGCCTCCCAGAATGTCCTCCCCTCTCCTCCTTCCTTCCTACCTAACCTCTGAGTCCTCTGTGAAGTGATCCCTGACATTAATGCTAGCCACAAACTCCCTCTCATTTCCAAACTCCGGTAGCACTTGCTATCTACAATACTCTCTGTGCCCTTCACACCCTACTTATGCCTCTTAAAGCAAGAGATAGCCTGATGTGGGAATCAAGAGCACTGGGCACTGACTTGAGTCCTTACTGACAGTATGATCCAAACTACAGTTTCCTCACTTGAAAATGGGATTAAAACTTGTATGAAATAGCTTTTAAAGCCTTTTTTTTTGGCATATTTTCCTCTCTCTTGAAGGCAAGAGCCATGTCTATTTTTTCTGACCATAGCACCCGTCCTTAGTATCTATCACAGTACGGGTCACAGGGTATGTGCCCAATAGATATTTGCTGAATAAATGGATGAATAACAACGAGTTGATCTTTGGATTGAGTAGTCATGGAGGGAGAGTGCCAAGTGACGAGCTTGGACAAGAGTGCCCTGAGATTAGGGGTAGAGCTCACGCGGGGGATTTCTGAGGTGTTCTGTGGGCACTCACTATTTTTCTGCTGCCTGGTACTTCATCCCTGTTTACTGAGTACCTCCTGAAGCTGCGCGCAGCGACAGTTACCAGTCGCACTGGGGGACGGTTCGGCCCTTGACTCTGGCTGGCCTTTTCTGTTTGCCATAGCACTGGCTGCCCTGAGCAGGTGGCTGTAGTAGGAGTGGAGCAGGGCTGTGCTCCTGGAGGCCTGAGATGAGGCTTGTGGGCGGGGCTTCCTTGGCTCCTGCTGCTGCTTGGCTTTGGCTCCATGGACCCCCTGGGTTTACCACAGGGCAAATGTGAGGCAGCTGAAGGAACAGAACTACTTTCCTTAGCCGGGCTTGTGGGATGGAGAAGGGAGCCTTTGTTCATGCTGGGCTTTGCAGCAGCGAGGTAGGATAGTCCAGTGAAGATCACTGGTGTTTTAAAGGTTATCTCTGATTCTGCGAACTCCCTGGGCCTCAGAGAACTCCAGCCTGAGCAGACGTCACACCAGCTTTCCTTCAAGGCATTGGGGAGGGGCCTCTAGGGGAACTTGGTAAAGGAGGCAGAGGCATAAAAGAGTCAGCTGTGCTGTCAGCATGGCCCCGCTGGGCCAAACCTGTCCCTTTTCCTGTTAGCCATTTTACAGAGCTCCTGGCTGCCTTGTGTTGAATGTTGGCCTAAGTAATGACCAGAAATCTCACTGGCAGGCAGGCAGGCAGGCAGGCAGGCAGGCAGGCTTCCAAGTCTCATGTGCCTCTGATTTTCTCCAGTGAGATTCAGTAGCTGTGCTCCTGATTGGCTCTCTGGGTCATCTCAGGGCTTGTAGGAAGCTCTCGGAGCTCTCATCACTACAATGTGTACATTAAAGCAAATGTGTTTGTGTTTTCCAAGTTCCTAGAGCCAGCATCTGGAATGTAGGGACCAGGGGAGCTGGGTGCCCTTCAGGCATAACACATACACCGGTTAGAAAGCAGCTTGTGTGTGTGTGTGTGTGTGTGTGTGTGTGTGTGTGTACCTGGGTACTCAGACTTGTGGAGGTCTTATTTCAAGAAACTTTTGCCGACAAGGGCAAAGTTCACTGAAACTCATATTGTGTATTGCTAAAGAGATAAGTATGTAATTGAGACAACTCAAATAACTTCAATGATAAGAATGATGATGAGGGGCTTCCCTGGTGGCGCAGTGGTTGAGAATCTGCCTGCTAATGCAGGGGACACGGGTTCGAGCCCTGGTCTGGGAAGATCCCACATGCCATGGAGCAACTAGGCCCATGAGCCACAACTACTGAGCCTGCGCGTCTGGAGCCTGTGCTCCGCAACAACAGAGGTTGAGATAGTGAGAGGCCCACGCACCACAATGAGGAGTGGCCCCCGCTTGCCACAACTAGAGAAAGCCCTCTCACAGAAACAAAGACCCAACACAGCCCAAAATAAATAAATATTAAAAAAAAAAAAGAATGATGATGATAACTGCTATTTATTGAGCAGCCCAAATACACAGCCCAAAATAAATAAATATTAAAAAAAAAAAGAATGATGATGATAACTGCTATTTATTGAGCACCTGTTATCTTCTAGGTCCTGGGCTAGGTGCTTTACAGCTGTATAACAACCCTTAAAGGTGGATATTTTTCTCATTTTATAGATGGGGAAGCTGTAACTCTGAGAATTTAAGTAATTTTCCCAAGGTGACTAAGCCAGGATTTGAATTTAGGTTTATCTGACCCAAAGGCCAATGCTGTTTCTATTCTTGTTTAATAACTGTGGAAAGGAAGGAAACAGCTATATGAATTTAAGTAGAGATGTGTGTTTGGATTGAAAAGTGTACAATTTATCAGACTGTTAGTGGCATTAGTTTGTTCTATTGCCTAAGTGGCCTGGAATAACCTGGGATTGGAATTTGTAGGGGATGGGGGAGGGAATGAGAAAGTGTATCCACTTAATAAATTCTGAATGGGAGTATCACACTGGTGAAGTGTATAGCTACAGAGTGCTGTGTGTTCAGTTTGTATCCTCTAAAAACAGCATTATGGTTGAGCTCTTGTGGATACAAGCTTTGGGATAGGGTCTGTATCTATGTAGTGTTTACCTCTTCAGCTGACATTTAACATGTATGTTATACCTTGCCCGGTAAAAGGATTGAATATAATAGGGAAGTTAAGATGTGTACGAACATTTTTCCTTATCATAATAAGAGCTCCTATTTATTGAGCACATATTCTATACCAGGACTGGGTTAGATACTTTCACATATGTAATCTTGTTTAATCCTCACAATGGGTTTCCCATTTTACAGTTTATCATGCAAGGCAATCTAGTTTCAGTGCCCTATGAATAATACCTATGATCCTATTGGAAAATGGGATCACCTCTGCCTGGAGAGATCAGGGAAGCTTTATGGAGGAGGTAGCAGCTTAGTAGGTCTTCAGGTACTTCAGGCAGAAATATGAGGTTTCCTCTGGCTGGGAAGCATTCCAGCCAAAGGAAATGTCATGAATAAAGGCATGGAGTGAGACAAAGTGAAGAGTCTTTAGGGGACATTGGTTAGTCCAGGTTGGCTGGAGAGTGGCATCTATGAAGGAGAGTATGATAAAATAAGGCAAAAAAAGATTAATTGAGGAAAGATAATGGAGGGCCTCAGTGTTTGGCTAAAGAGTTCAGACTTTGCTGTGTAGGCAGTAAGTAGTCCTTGCAGGTTTTGAGCAGGGGAGAGACTTGACCTGAGTTTTGCTTTGGGCAGATTAATCTCACAGAACACGCACAATGCATTGGTGGGATGAGGTTGGAGGCAGGGAGTCTAGATAGGAGACTTTGCAATTGTTCATGAGCAGAGAGGTGTGTACTATGGAGGCAGAATCAGTAGGACTCAGCGTTTAAGTGTAGGGAGGGAAGGAAAGAGGCAAAGATGTAGCCATGTTTTGCGTGTGGGTAATGAGGTGCCTGGTGGTGCCAGTAACAGAAAATATATGGCAGTCTGAAGGAGGGGGCTAGTGCTAGGCTGTGATGACTAGGGGGGTAGTTGACTTTTTTTGACGTGCTAGGCAAGGGCTACACTTCACAGTACTCTAGGAACCAAAGAATTGTCTTCTCTCTACGGTTGTTTTACATCACTTCATTTTACAGATGAGTTTTCTGATGCCCAAAGATGTGAAGGGATTTGCCAAAGGTCATACAAGAACTGCTTGGTGGATTCTAAGTCTGAGAATACAGGTCTCTTGTTTTTAGCTATTAAGCTTCCTTACAAAGCTGGGCCTTCACTGCAGGAAAATCAGAGACTCTTGCAGATAGGAATACCTGGGTTCAACTCCAGGCTTTGCCATTTTCCATTTGTGACATCTTTGTTTTTTTCATTTTTTTATATATAAATTTACTTATTTTATTTATTTTTGGCTGCCTTGGGTCTTTGTTGCTGTGTGTGCATGGGCTTTCTCTAGTTGCGGCGAGCAGGGTCTACTCTTCGTTGCGGTGTGCGGGCTTCTCATTGTGGTGGCTTCCCTTGTTGTGGAGCACGGGCTCTAGGCGTGCAGGCTTCAGTAGTTGTGGCTCGCAGGCTCAGTAGTTGTGGCTCGTGGGCTCAGTAGTTGTGGCTCATGGGCTCAGTAGTTGTGGCACACGGGCTTCGTTGCTCTGCGGCATGTGAGATCTTCCCGGACCAGGGCTCGAACCTGTGTCCCCTGCATTGGCAGGTGGATTCTTAACCACCGCGCCACCAGGGAAGCCCCATTTGTGACATCTTGAACAGGTTGCTTTTTTTCTCTGAGCCTTAGTTTCCAAATTTGCAATAAAAGGAATATTAACCTCATGGAGGCAATGGAAGATAAGGCACTTTGTGAAACCTTCAAGTGCTATGTGAGGGTGTTATTCCAGGATTTTGGCATGGGTTGGAGCCATATATACAGTGATTATTTTGGCCGAGTGAGAGCAGACAAACTCACAGTTTCTCAGGGAAGGTCTTCTTTCACTTTAGGCTTCCTAGGCTACTCACTCACCTGCAGTTGGGGCTTTCAGGTATGGGAACATGCTGAGTTTTCCACAGTCACACATCTCTAATTTTCTAGTGTGAAATGGAGCTGCAGAAGGAACACTAAGCCATCATACCCTGTCAGGAGTCCTTGGCCTGAGAGAAGATGATTACTATCCCTTTTCCCCAGGGTCTTCTACCAACCTTCAGCTGGCTCAAGGTGGGGGGGCACAGTGCTAGCTGAATTTAGGCTATGCTTTGAGGGGAAACTCCTGCTGGACTAGAGTAAGCCCTGGCTGGGGACAGAGGTGCCAGGGTGCAGCTGCTGATCAAAACTGGTACCTGGAGTCCTCTTGTAGTCATCTGTTTGGTTTAGCACACATGTTCCTGCATCATCTTGAGAGGGGGAGGAGGCTGCTCAGGTATTGTCAGGTAGCAGGTCTGTGGTTGTGTCAGCTCATTGTCATGGGAGCAGGCCTGAAACTGGCCATCTTGTCTGATGTCTTGTCACATAACCTCTGAGAGGGTGGAAGGGGGATTGCAAGAAGATTTTCTGATTAATGAGATAGCTGTTTACTGTTTTGTAGCCTTTTTTTTTTTTAAAGAGGGCCTGATTCTTTTTTATTTATTTAGTTATTTAGTTGCATTGGGTCTTAGTTGTGGCAGGCGGGCCCCTTAGTTGTGGCATGCATGTGGGATTTAGTTTCCTGACCAGGGATCAAACCTGGGCCCCCTGCACTGGGAGCACGCAGTCTTACCCACTGTGCCACCAGGGAAGTCCCTGTAGCTTCTGTCTTAAAGCGTGTTTTTTTCCACTTTTTCCCTTGAACCCTTTTTTCTTTTTCTTCCCTCTTTCTAGCTAGAGTCAAGAGGCTCTAGTTCTCTTGAGTCTTCATAACTTTCTTTATGAAAAATCTAGTTTAATAAAAAAGAACAGTAGACTAGGAATTAGCTGTGGTTGTGATACTATTGACGTTTCTGGGCCTCAGTTTCCCCATGCCAGGTATTTTGAACCTATCTCACAAGGTTGATGAATGCAGATTTTATGAGATAATGTGACAAGTATTTAGTGTTATACAGATGTGAGTAATTTATTATTAGTTCTCTTTTTCTGAATTGTCTGATCAACTATACAGTTCCCTGGTTCTTCCCCTCTTTTTACTACTTTATGTCTCCTAGGTTCTTACTTTTCCTTATAACCTTCCTTTCTAACTCTTAATGACAACTGGAAAAGTGTGGCCACACCTGGTATAGTTGTAAGGCAGAGGGCTGAGCCTTAGAAAAAGTGATGTTTGTTAGCTTTTGAGTGTAATATCTTGTCATTAACTTGAACGAGACTCTACCGTTCTGTGCCTCAATTTTCACATTTGCTCCCGGTGTACCACGCAGCTTGATTCTTGTGAGCCTTGAAGTCATTTTCATTCTGGAGAATCTCCTTTAAAATACAAGCATTACTGGGTTGAGGGTACCCTTGAACTGAGAATCAAAACTAGCCTTTGTTAGATTCCATATATATGTGTTAGCATACGGTATTTGTCTTTCTCTTTCTGACCTACTTCACTCTGTATGACAGACTCTAGGTCCATCCACCTCACTACAAATAACTCAATTTCATTTCTTTTTATGGCTTAGTAATATTCCATTGTATATATGTGCCACATCTTCTTTATCCATTCATCTGTAGATGGACACTTATGTTGCTTCCATGACCTGGCTATTGTAAATAGAGCTGCAGTGAACATTTTGGTACATGACTCTTTTTGAACTATGGTTTTCTCAGGGTATATGCCCACTAGTGGTATTGCTGGGTCATATGGTAGTTCTATATGTAAGTTTTTAAGGAACCTCCATACTGTTCTCCACAGTGGCTGTATCAATTTACATTCCCACCAACAGTGCAAGAGTGTTCCCTTTTCTCCACACCCTCTCCAGCATTTATTGTTTCTAGATAAGAACCTAGGGGTAAGACGGGAGTAAAGACACAGACCTACTAGAGAATGGACTTGAGGATATGGGGAGGGGGAAGGGTAAGCTGGGACAAAGTGAGAGAGTGGCATAGACATATATATATACTACCAAACGTAAAATAGATAGCTAGTGGGAAGCAGCCGCATAGCACAGGAAGATCAGCTTGGTGCTTTGTGACCACTTAGAGGGGTGGGATGGGGAGGGTGGGAGGGAGGAAGTCGCAAGAGGGAAGAGATATGGAACGTATGTGTATGTATAACTGATTCACTTTGTTATAAAGCAGAAACTAACACACCATTGTAAAGCAATTATACTCCAATAAAGATGTTAAAAAGACAAAAAAAAAAAAAACCCAAAAAACTAGCCTTTGCTAGTGCGGATTAAGTTAGGGTATATCCACTGGGGGAATAGGTCACAGTAGGACACTGGGGTCGGGGATGGAGGCTGGCAAGAGGGCAATTCTTAGTTTACTGATGCAGGAAGGGTGTCAAGGCCTCAGGGCATACTTGCTGCTGCCTTTCTTGTAGCCCACACCCAACTTCTCTTCCTGAGCTGAGCACGTACCTGTACTCTCAGCCAGAAGTCAGAGCTTGGTGAAGCCTGATTCCCCCAGGAATTCAGTGATAAAAATTAGGGCACTTGAACAGATCTAATTGGCTGAACTGAGTGAAGGGCAGAGGCTTTCCCTGGGGGCTCCTTGTAATCTCCTGTGGTTATAGACTTTTCAGGTTGGACTAATTAAAATGTTGGCAGCTGGACTCAATACTTTCCTTGTACTAGGTCCTGCTTCAGACTCCTGGAGTACCAGAAGTTGGCATGGGGCGGTCTTTCCTGGGGAACTGAGGAGTGGGTTTCCATTTCCTCATCTAACTAAATGCATGATGATGTGATAATTTCTGTCCAGAATGGGCGGCTACACATTTCATGGTGGAGAGAGATGTAGGCTGAGCCCTGCATCCACATATGCCTGGATTTGGTACTCTCCGGACTCCCAAGGTGCCCTTTCAGGTCGATTGTCTGTTCTATTAGCTCGCAAATGGCTTTGCTCTGTCAGCTGGCAAGTAATTTCCATTGCCCTGGGGTATCCTTCCCTGATGTGTGTTCCTGTTCCAGAAAAAGGGATATTTATTAAGTCCTGCCATGTGCCAGGTCAGGGCTAGTGTTTCACACAGCTGTCTTTTGCGATATGGCCACATCTTTTCATAATGCCCAATTTATAGATGAGAAAATACTCATAAAAGGAAAATAATTTGCCTGATAGTCATTACAGCCTGTAAGCAACTGAACCAGAATTCAAATCCAGGTCTCTCCCAAAGCCTCTGGTTACCTTCCTAAGGCAGCACAAACACTTTCCTATCCTCATATCTTTCTAAGCTGAGCAAATTTCCTGCCTCCAGTTCCTACAGCCAGAATTATTTTCTTGACCTGCCTTTCCAGAGCACTCTGCCCTTCCCTCTATTCTGGCTGATATCCAATGAGGCATGGATCTACCTCCCTCATTTGGCTGCTCCCACTCCTGCAAGCTGTGGCCCTCAGGATGTGTTCTCCGAAGACCCAAAGGAAGCTGTAGTGTTGAAACTTCAGGCATCATGACAGACTGGTAAGGAGAGAGGTTTTGGGCATAGTCTCGGCTAGTTCCCTGCACGAAGGCAGGCCTGGGTCTTCCTGGTTTGCGGGAGTGTGCTTTGTTGTTCTCGAGGCAGTAGGGCCTTCTAGGCAGCATGCCTTTTGGGTTCCCAAGGAGCAGGCATCTTTTCCCTCAGGTCATTTTCCTTGGCATCTGGCTTTACAGTTTCTTTCTCGTAGTCTCCCTTTGATTAAGAGTCAGATCAGTGCCACCTGGAGTAAAGTACTATGACAAAGCCCTCGGCCTGGCCGTGGTTGCTGGAATATTCCTGCTGACTGTGGGTACTTGGGTTATTTTTGCAAAGAGCATGCTAAGTTATTAACCCTGCATTTGGGTCTTATGTTTTCTGCAGCCTCTGCCTACTGGTGTGCCTCACTTCACAGGATAAAGGCTTTCCTGAAGAAGGCAAGCCTGTGAAGGCATTTTTAAAAGTTGAATTATCTTTCTCACTGACTTGAAAAAAATTATAAAAGTATTTTCATGCCTTTTTCTGTGCATATAGCATATATGTTTAGTGTTTAACATCAAAAGTTTGTTCCTTTGGGAATAAATGGCAAATTAGAACATAACAAAATACAGTTAAAAGACCTTTAACAGGAAAAATAATAAAATATTAATGACAATCAAAATAAATTCCAAAATAGGTAGGCTGAAACACAGTGTTTTTTGTTTGTTCTGTTTGGATACAATGGGAAATCTGGAATAGCATAATCAGCAGAATGATCTAGATAGTGACATGACACCGTTTTGCCTTCTCCAGTATTAGCAATAGATTAGGAGATGTCCTTAGGCGAAGGGGAGAAGAATGCATTCTGGGAGTAGAACTGTGTAGTTCCAACTACTCATTTGTGTCTAAGGACAGAAGTAACTAGTAACTACCTTTCTGGGTGTCTGTTTCCATGTTAAATGAAAGCAATACCTACCCTGTTTAATTTTATGAGGATTAAATAAGACAATGTATGTAAAGTGTTTTGTAAACTCCGAAATAGTATTGTTGTCATACTCAGTAGGTGACTGGAGCCAATTTGCTAGCACTGCAGGAGGCTTTTGGTTTAAGATATGCCTTAGGGACTTCCCTGCTGGTCCAGTGGTTAAGACCCTGCACTCCCAATGCAGGGGGTATGGGTTTGATCCCTGGTGGTCCGGGAACTAAGATCCTGAGTGCTGCCTGGCACAGCCAAAACAGCAACAAGAAAAAGATGTGGCTTAAACCTATGACATAGGTGGGAAGAAGAATGCTAAGTTGATGAGTAAACTGTTGAATGTTGTTTGGGCAGCAGCTGAGAGGAATTCCTGTGAGGTGAGGGAAAGAGCCACATTCGTCCCTTCATTCTGTATCTGTTGAGTCCTGTCGGGTGGAGGAGAAAGAAATACAGATGTCTACCTATTAAATGTATGGTATGCTAAGTATGGAGGGTTCTTGGTTTAGGAATGAAAGCTCCATAAAGACAGGAGTTTTTGTCTGTCTTTTACACTGTTGTGTTTTCACCCAAGAGCAGTACTTGGCACTTGGTAGGCTCTTGATAAATATTTGTGGAAAGAAAGGCTAAGTTTTTGAATCAGACAGACTGGGTTCATATTTGGGCTCTGCCCTTCACCAGCCCCTTTCCTGAGCAAGCTGCTTAATCTCTCTGATGCTCAGTTACCTCATTTATAAAATGGGACTAGGATTAGCTATTACAGAGAATAATTGGGGGGATTTTTTTTTAAAGTAAAGGTTTTAAAACTTTTGTACAAGTCCTAGTAAGTGCTCAATGAAAGATGGTTCCTTTTGTTTTCCCTTCCTGGTTTGCAAAGTGGGATGGAAGCACCGAGGACAAAGCAGATCTGCTTGGGGAGCCTAGCCAATGGCTTCACAGGTTTGATCTGACCACGTCTTTCTAATGTGTGAGATTAGAATTATTGGTATTATTTCCTCACAAACAGAAGTCCCTGGGATTGAGCAGGAGTGTTGGAATATATATGCTTTGCCTCTGTGTTTCCCGGGGTCTTGGTGGGAGGGTCTGGCTCTTGTCTTTCAAGGCAAGGTAATGTTTGCCCTGCAGGTTTGTGCAGAGGTTGTTCCCAGAAAGAGCAGCTTCCCCTGGAGAGTCTGGACTCACCTGATTTGGATTAGGCTTTCATAGCCAGCCATCACTGCCTCCCCTTACACCAGTTATTGTTAGTTATAGCTTTGAAAGGTGTCCTCAGCTTGACTTCTGCTCCGGATCAGTTGTAAATTCTCACAGCACATGGAGCAGAGCATGTTTGCATGAGTTAATCAGGTATTTATGAGTTGACCTTTGCTAGTGAAAACCTAATTTTCCCTCATGCCTGGGTGACTCCAGCAGGCTGAGGGCCTTTTTCTGAGACATTCCTGAAACTGTTGGAAGTGGCAGCAGGTTTGCCTGCCCTTGTCATATGTGCACAAGACCAGTGGGATATATTTGCCCTTCAGCAAGTGTGCTCAGTGCCTCTCCTTTCTATCCTGTGGTCTTAAGACACTGGACATAATACCACTCTCCTTTCTTTTATCAACATTTAGACTTCAGAGCTTTCTCTTCTGGTTTAGTTTCTTGGAGGATGAGTAAGCAGGGAGGAATTGTCTGGCCATCAGACAGTTGAATTGAAGCCACTTGGCCAGAAGCAGCTAAAGAACATGTTCCTAGATGGGGGTAGTCAGGCACTGGGTAAGTTAGGGTTAGTTTAGGGGTTAAGTGGACCTGGTGTCTTCTAGAAGTAGAGACAGTAGGTGCTCTGGCTGTGTCCTCAGTGCCCTCCTTTGGGAGCCAAGCATTGCTACAAGGAAGATCTCAAATATAGGCTTGAGGAAAGGAGACAGAGGGAAGAGAAGGAATTTTGCTGAGCTGTTGTTATGCTAGGTGCTTTAGACCAATTATTTCCTTTAATATTTACAACAACCTTGTGAAGTTTACAGATGATGAAACTGAAGCCCAGAGAAGTTAAGCAACTTTCCCAAGGTCACAAAGCTAGTGAACGATAATAATAGTTATCATCTGTTGTATGTCGAGAAGGCGCATACCAAGTTTCTTTTTTTAAGTGCTTTATATCTAGTACTCACCACCATCCTATGAAAGATTATTATTACTTCTGCATTGCAAATAAGGAAACTGGGAATTAGAGAGCTTTGGTTACTTGATGAAGGTCACTCATCTAGCAATGGTGGCACAAGGACTTGAATCCAGAATTCTGTGATTGTGAAGCTTGTTCTTTGATGTACACGTCACTGAAGCTGGAAGAGTAGGATTCAGACACAGAGTCACGAGCGCAAGTTTCATGTCTTATTCCATCTCTGTATCCTTATAATCTGAGATAGCGCCTACCGCATTATTAGTCCTCAATAAATGTTTGCTGTGAAATCCAGCTCTGCTCTCCCCCATTGTCCCCTGTTGCTGACTGCATCCTGCCCCAGCTCCTTGGCCTGACTGTCTCCTCTCCACAGTCTGGCCTTACCCTACCTCCCATTGTGGCCTCCCAGAGCTCCCAACACACAGCGTATGATCCAGCTCTGTTCCTCTCTTGCTTCTTCACCACTCTTTTCCCTGGCTACATACTTTTGCTGCCACTATTGCTCTCCATCCCTCTTCAATCCTGTCTGTTCTTTTCTATGCAGTTTCTCTGACTAATCCCTGAGAACACCCCTATCCAGAGTATAATCTTCTCAGTCTGTGCCGTATAACTTGGCACCTAATTAACTACTGTTTCACCTTCTAATTGTTTCATGGGCATTAATCTTCTCTCCAGCCAGCTTGTGGTAGTCATATCATAATGGCCCCTCATTAATCTGTGCTTCACACTTTTCAAAGCATTCTCCTATTCAAGACCTGTCTTTTTGCTTGTCATGTCCACAGTAAACCTGTGAAATAAGATGGGAGGGAATTGTTATTTCCATATTATAGCAGAAAACACAAGTGCAAAGAAGGCAGGTGACTTCCCAAGGTCGTATAACTAATTAGGGGCAGAACTGAGACTAGGTCTCAGGTCTACTGATTTCTGGCTTGGTGTTTTCTTTGCCATGCCTTCCACATTTGTGTTTCTCTCTGGCATTTCTCCTCCTACCTTCAAGGCAGAACATCTATGTTTGGGTTTTCAGCAGGCTTGATTGGTGACCTGGGGAATGGTGGAGTAGCCCGGATAGCAATCTCAGGTACTTCTCAGTGGTGTCAGTGCTCTGGGTTGCTACTGCCTGAGAGAGGTTCTGTCCTTGATCTACTAGGATTATGTTAAACTGAGAAGCATTTTTTTTTTTTTTTTGCGGTACGAGGGTCTCTCACTGTTGTGGCCTCTCCCGTTGCAGAGCACAGGCTCCGGACGCACAGGCTCAGCGGCCATGGCTCACAGGCCCAGCCGCTCCGTGGCATGTGGGATCTTCCCGGACCGGGGCACGAACCTGTGTCCCCTGCATCGGCAGGCGGACTCTCAACCACTGCGCCACCAGGGAAGCCCAAGAAGCATTTTTATTTTGAGTGGTCAGAGCATTTTCTCATGGACAACCAGGAAATAGTTGGGGCAGGATGTGTGGTGCTGGCCAGTTTTGTGTTGTGGCAATGGCATAAACTTTGGAAGCATGCAGACCAGAGCTTAAAATCTGACTTTGCCATTGTTTATTAGCCTCATGACCCTGGGCAAATTATTAATCTGTATGAGCCTTAGGGCTGTTGTGAGAATGTATTTAAAGGCCACATAATGGCCCTTAAAAAAGGAAGTATTTGTTGGTGGTTTTTATTGTCAATATTACTATAAATATAAAGCATGAGGAGCCTGGGGAAGATGTGCCTGTGACCCTTGCAGGTTACTCGTTATGGCTTGAGTTCCAGGCTTCAGTGATGGCATGCCTGCTACGCTGGAGCCTTTTGGCTGATAGGGCTGAGCTTGAATGCTGTGCCCGGAGTCTCCAGCCTCTGGGTCTCCAATGCCTCCTGAGGGCAATGAAAACAGCTTGTGGACAGCTGGGGGATGGCTTCAGGGTCAAACTTTGGGAGTAAAATCTTTGTTGCTTTTTTGAAAGACTTTGGCATTAGAATTGTTGCTTTGGAAAAGTCAAGAACCCAGTTGTTACTGAGAGATTTTTGTTATTTCTGAAACCAGATATTGCTACAAAGTTGTTTGTTAAATACTTCTCTATTCTTCTTGAACCCCACCCCATGCCAAAGAGAATAAAACAAATTCATACCGTTGTGTGATGATTGTATCTTTGGTCTCCCTGGCCACCCAGCCTCTAGCTCCCTTCTCAGAGATAGCACCGCTCCAAACTGCTGCTTCAAGAGAGGTCATTCAGACCCTTTCCCCCTGCTCTCCACCCATGACCTCGTCTGTGCTGTAGGGGAAACAGAACAAGTACACGTGGACCCTATTTAAAAGGAAGCTTGGGACTTCCCTGGTGGCACAGTGGTTAAGAATCCACCTGCCAATGCAGGGGACACGGGTTTGATCCCTGGTCCGGGATGATCCCACATGCTGCAGAGCAACTAAGCCGGTGCACCACAACTACTGAGCCTGCCCTCTAGAGCCCACGAGCCACACTACTGAGCCCGTGCGCCACAGCTACTGAAGCCCGTGCGCCTAGAGCCCGTGCTCTGCAACAGGAGAAGCCTCTGCAATGAGAAGCTTGCGCACCACAACGAAGAGTAGCCCCCGCTCGCCGCAACTAGAGAAAGCCCATGCGCAGCAACAAAGACTCAACACAGCTAAAAATAAATAAATTTATATTAAAAAAAAAGGAAGCTTGCTTTCTCACTGGGGACTTTAGACGGCTTGACACAGGGAATGACTAGAAAATGAGAACAAGGGAACATAACTCATTGCTAAAATGGCAGGTTTGAATGTCTGCAGGATGGGAGGGCAAGCATCCTGGAAGGGCAGGAAGGAGCAGTTGGATACGGAAACACTTGCTTCTGAGTTTTTCCTTTTAGAATATGATGCCATGAGCCATTTATCTTTTTCTTAAAATTGAGGTGAAATTCACATAACATAACAAAATTAACCATTCACATACATAATTCAGTGGTATTTAGTACATTCACAGTGTTTTATAATCACCCTCTCTATCTGGTTCCGAACCATGTTCATTACCCCAAAGGAAACCCATACCCATTAAGCAGTTGCTCCCATTTCCCCCTCTCCCCTTCCCTTGCAGCCACCAATCTTCATTCTGTCTCTGTGGATTTACCTATTCTAGATATTTCATGTGAATGGAATCATATTTGTGACTTTTTATGTTTGGCTTCTTCTACTTACACTAATATTTTGGAGGTCCACCCATGTTGCAGCATCTAGCATGTAGAATGAAGCTAATATTTGTAGCTTCTTTTTTTTTTTTTTTTTTGCAGTACACGGGCCTCTCAC